>NC_084482.1:9501490-10210490 GCF_030035675.1 Rhineura floridana
GGGGATTGTCTTTGGGACCAGAGCAGTGGGAAAAGGGGTTAAGCCACCTCACTGAGGTCCCGCAGGCCTCCCTGTGCCAACTATTTAGAATAAAAGTAAATAAATCCATGGAACTAGCAGGGATGCATTTGATATCATGTGCAGTCTGGCTATACATTTGAATGGGGAGGAGGGGAGGAGTGCAGAAAGGGAGACACAAGAATTGTTGCTGTTGTTATTGTTAGACTTATTTATTTATTTATTTATTGCACTTGTATACCGCCCCATATCCGAAGCTCTCTGGGCGGTTTACAGCAATCAAAAACGTTAAAACAAATATACAATTTAAAACACATATTCTAAAACAATTTAAAACACAATTTTAAAATTTAAAACAAAATAAAATTTAAAACAAAACAAAAACAATTTAAAACTAAGACTTGTTAGTCGCTTCTTACTCAGAGGTCTCCAAGTGACTTACCACACTTTTAAAAACATAAATAAATACATTAAAAGGTTACAGGGGATGCATACCAGAAAAAGATTTTGGAAGAGCTGAAATTTATCAGAGATTTCTTTTATGATAATTTTCTTTTTCGAGTTCTAGGAATCTGTCTTTGAGATCTGTTAATGCTTCTTGCTTGCCTGGATGGAGGCTAGAGAGTGCATACAAAGTTAAAACCAGAGCTTGGAAAAGTTACTTTTTTGAACTACAACTCCCATCAGCCCAATCCATGCTGGCTGGGGCTGATGGGAGCTGTAGTTCAAAAAAGTAACTTTTCCAAGCTGTGGATAAAACTTACATAATGTGCAAAGGAAACAGTTACATTTGTTGCTCCATCCATTTTTGCCTACATCCCTGCTCCACCATGGGCATGTGGCCCCCATAAGGTTGCCCAGAAGGGAAAGTGGCCCTTGGGCTACCATAGAAGGAACCAATGCTTTTGGCCTCTACTCCTTCCAGTCCTTCTCTCTTTTGTCCTTTGCTTCCTTCATCTACCACAGCCTTTCCCAACCATCTACCACAGCCTTTCCCAACCAGTGTGCCTCCAGATGTTGTTGGACCACAACTCCCATCAGCCTCAGCCAGCATTGCCAATGGTCAGGAAAGATGGGAATTGTGGTCCAACAACATCTGGAGGCACACTGGTTGGGAAAGGCTGATCTACCAGTATGAACTTCCAATATACTGCTATTCAGTATTAAAGGAGCTGCAATGTTTCAGAAGAGTTTTCCGATAATTTTATTTTTTCAGGTCCCTGCCTGAATTGCTGGAGAACTCCCCTGGGAGGCTATTCAACGAAATGGCTCCTCCCATTTCACCACTTGCACAGAGGGTGGAGAATGTTGGGAGACCATTTTTTTCTCTGCTCTTTCAGTTGGCAAGGGGCAGTAAGGAATTAAGGGTCTTTCCAAAGGCCACATGGAAAAGATAGATTTTGAGGAGGGGTTTAAAGGAAGACAAAGAGAGGAGGTACCATAGAGGTATTCTGTGAAGGAGTTCAAGGAATAATAGGCAGAAAGAATTAGAGCAGATTAAGATTTGTGGGTAGCTGTCAGTGCAGTTCTACACATCAGGGATGGAGAAACTGGTACCCTCCAGATCTTGCTGAACTCCAACTCCCATCAGGCCCCAAGGCAGCATGGCCAAGACTTTAGGGATGCTGGGAGTTGGAGTACTAACCCATTTGTAGCACAAAAATGTAGTTTTTCTCATTCTGGAATCATTCATGCTCATCCTCAACATGCTGCTTTCAATCCAGATTGATTCTAGATCCTGCTATCCACACGCGTGGATGTGGTTACTTGATACGCATTTGAAAACCCTCCCTTTGATTAGGTTATCCACACCTTTTTCTCCTTGCACATGCCCCAGGTGTTTGAAGAAGGAAGTGGTGATTGTGATCTTGGTATACATACCCACCCACAATGTCATTGGGCAGGTGTTTATATACCCCTATTTTGCCAGGCCCACCTACATCTGTTTTCATCTGTTTTCAAAGGTACACTCTGCAGGGTAACACAGAATCAATCTGCAATGAGCTTTTATTTTCGGAATGAAACCAATTTCTGAAGAAGAGCTTTCCAGGGGCAAAAAATATGCAACAGACCTAGATAGTGTGCAGACTACATTGAAAAAGCAAGTACTCGGTCTCCATTGATTCCAGAATAAAATGTGTGGATGCAGCCTTGGAAGTCAGCCCCAAAGTGAAAGTGTATACAGACTGCTGTGGGTGGTAGTGTTGGACAACCCAAGGTAACACAGGCAGGGATATAATGGGGAAGAAAGACAGAGTGGCACAAGGGCAGGGAGAGTTTTAAAGGTAAGAACAAAGAGGTTGATGCGTTAGGTATGGAAGGCGGAGGGGACAGCGGGCAGATTGAGGGAGGGATCTGAGCAAGACAAAAGCTGAATGATTCTGGCTCAACATTTATAAAAATATAGAGGCATGATACTGATGTTTGTGTTGGCATGTGTGCGTTATTGCGTGAAACAGCATACATTACGTTGGAGTTAAGTTGAGCAAGAAACTTCTTCAGAGCATTAGAGCATGTTAAGAGTCTTTATTCAAAGACATTAAGGCTTTTCAGCAGTTTCCTTCCCCCCCTCTAGCTCTACAGCACATCTCTCTTCAAAAGCAAAAGTAAGACAGCCTCTCAGGTCAGAGGTTTGATGCAGAAGAACAACAACTCACAGACTCTGTTAGAACTTTCCCAGTCTATATCTTGATGGTTACCATAACAACGACCTTCACTGTCCGTTCCCAGACTGGCAAAGACATAACTCCTCTTAACTTTCAAAACTTTCAGACTTGATGGAAAACTACTAGGCCTCATGCCAACAAGCCCCCCTTTTTCTCATCATGTCTGTCAATTTCAAAGAAATCTCAGCAATACATCTTCATACAGTAATACATTTCTACAATACCTCTTGCAATACATTTCAGTACATTGCATCATACATTTGCGGTTCAGTACAGTTCAGAATTACGTCTCAGTACATAGCAGTACATTTCAGAACATCTCTGTACATTTAGCTAAAACGTTGTTCAATCAAACTTTGGTTCAACACATGTCAAATAAAGTGTCTCAGGATCCATGTCTACAAGTTTATTCATTCCAGGACTTGTTATTAATCCCACAGTAAATCTGTCAGGCGGTTTGCCTAATTTCACTCTCGTGGAGCGTCTTAAAGGAACCAGAGCTTCGGCTCTCTCTGCCCCCCCATTTGTGCTTGTGCTTGGCACAACCTGCACAGGAGCTTCCATTTCCTCAGCTTTTCGTTTCTTCGATCTGCGTTTCCCACAAATGAGCTCATTCAAAGCATCTCTGAGAGGTATTTGTGTACCTTCCACTTTAATGTCAACATGTGGCTTAAATTTCTGTGATTGTGTTCGTGTTTGTGTTTGTGTGTCATTTGTTCCTGTAAGAAGGACTGTCTCCCTTTGATCCCAAGGCTTTTCTGAGACTTTAATGCTTCTGCTCAGAATTAACTGCTGTGTTTCTGGACACCAAACTCTGTAATATGCATTCTGAAATCCCAAAACAAAACCTTGCTGTGCTCTGGGCGCAAGCTTGCCCCTCCTTTTTCCCTGTGGAATGTGGATCCAGCACCTTGCCCCGAATTTTTGAATGTGTTGTATTCTAGGCTTTCTGCCAGTAAGTTTCTCATAAGGAGACATTCCAATAGCACTGTGTAACACCCTGTTGTGAATGTAATTCGCATAAAGAATTGCTTCTGCCCAGAAAGAATTCCCTAAACTACAATCTAGCAGCATGGCTCTCATTGCTTCCCCAAGCACCCTATTTTTTCTCTCAGCAGTTTCATTGGAAAACGGGCTGTGTGGAGCAGTGAAATTCTGGTTTATTCCCTTACTCTCCAGAAAGTCACTCAATGCTTTACTCGTAAATTCCCCACCTTGGTCCGAGCGTATAGCCCCCACCGTGACCAAGTGTTGAGTTTCGATTCTGTTAATGAACAGTTTCAGCTTCTGCTCAGCTTCACTTTTATGCTTTAGCAGAAAAACATGACAAAATCTTGAAAAATCATCTACCAGTACCATGAAGAATTTTGCACCTCCTCGTGAAGCATTTATTGGCCCTGCTAAATCAACATGTACTAGCTGGTAGGGAGCTGTTGTGGTTCTCTCAGCCTCCCGGTTTATTGGTGCAATAGTCATTTTAGCTTGATTACAAGAATCACAATCCATTAACTGTCCACAATCTCTTAAACGCATGTCTTCACTGTGCAAAGGGGTTTTCTTTATCGTGTCAAGGTTTGCATGCTCCAGCCTTTGATGCCATTCATGGACGCAGCCCTGATGTACCTGTGCCTCAGCGTTTAACACAGCACACCCTGCTTGACTGCTCTTTATTACAAACTGTGAATCATTAAGGCTTCCCTGCATGCACACTTCATCTCCCCTCATTATAAAACATTGGTCTTTGTGGAACAAAATTGAATAATTACAACTCACCAGTTTGCTCACTGATAAAATATTATGAGCCAATTCCGGAACAAACAAACAGTCTGACATTAGTCCAAGTTTGTCAAATTTCACCAGACCACGAGCTTCAACGTTCTTACGCGATCCATCAGCAAGTAAAACAAAGTCTTTCACTTCTTCTGAAACGTAAAACAAACGTCTGTCTTTAATTAATATATGGCTTGCTCCGCTGTCAAGAATAAAGTTCATTTGTTCCAAGTCTTTAGACTTTTGTTTACAAACAAAGTTCACACTGCCCTGCTTCAAGCCTCCGTCCCTGGAGTTTCGCTTGATTGCATAATCTTTACGGAGATGCCCACGAGCCCCACAGGCAAAACAAGACTTCAGCCGCTGCTGCTCCCGCTTGTTTTCTTGTCTGCTTTCGGCATCCTGCTCCGGTTCGGCACATTTCTCCTCCTTGCTTCTGACAGCTTCCACCGGCTGGGCTCTCTGCGCCTCCTGCCTCCGCTGCCATTCCTGGGACAAATCCTGCAACGCGTCCCACATCTGTTTAGCCGATGGCTCATCTCTCACACACATCAGTTGAGAATCTGATAGAGCCAAGATTATAAATGCCTGCGCCCTCTGGTCTCGACGCTTCCAGGCCGCGGTCAGTACCGCGGGGGGGGTTTCTTCAATCACGTCCCATAAATCCTGTTATCAGCAAAGCCTGCATCCTCGGCTTCCAGCTGCCATAATTCTTTTCATTCAGCCGTTCCATCGGCAAGCCTCCCCCAGACAGGTTTACAGCCATGTTGCTCACCTCCGTCTGGTTCAATCAATCAAGCTGCCCTCTCTGGAACTCCGTCTGCCGTTCAGACCAGCAACTTACTCCCGTGTAATGCGCTGTGGATCTGGGCCCATAACCCCTGTTGGCTTGTGTTCGTTATTGCGTGAAACAGCATACATTACGTTGGAGTTAAGTTGAGCAAGAAACTTCTTCAGAGCATTAGAGCATGTTAAGAGTCTTTATTCAAAGACATTAAGGCTTTTCAGCAGTTTCCTTCCCCCCCTCTAGCTCTACAGCACATCTCTCTTCAAAAGCAAAAGTAAGACAGCCTCTCAGGTCAGAGGCTTGATGCAGAAGAACAACAACTCACAGACTCTGTTAGAACTTTCCCAGTCTATATCTTGATGGTTACCATAACAACGACCTTCACTGTCCGTTCCCAGACTGGCAAAGACATAACTCCTCTTAACTTTCAAAACTTTCAGACTTGATGGAAAACTACTAGGCCTCATGCCAACAGTTTGTGGGGTTGACTTTTCTTTTGTAGGGCCTGGTAGAGCTGTGGAGTACCTTTCAGTTTGATGAAGGGCATGTCTATTTTATGGAGATTCTCAGCAGCTCTCCTCTCCTAATTTGTGAATTACTTGGCACAAATTGCAGCTGTTTGTGATGCCATTTCACTTCGGTGGTGACGGAGGAGGAAGTAGTTGCATTCATTCATCACTTAAAAGAGGATCTGCATGGGATCTGTTCCAGGGCTAGAATTTTCCTGGCATTAAAAATGTTTATAATTATCTAGTCATCCATTTATATCTTATCCCTTGCCTCAAAGGTTTCCTTATATATTATCTTTTGATGATATACACATAGCCCAATCCTTTCCATGTTTACTTGGAAAAAGAACCCACCATTTAAATGGCTCTTGCTCACAAAAGTGCATGCATAGGACTGCAAATTTACTGATTCTGGTGTGGACATCTTCTGGTCAGGAAGCCAGCAAGCCTCTTCAATTCTCAGTCAGCCACTTCTAGAATGCTCCATTCTATTCCATCTCTTCCCACACCCCAACAATCAGTTAGCATTCTGGGCAGAGGCTGCTGGTGTTCATTGGGAGTGGTAGGGGGGAAAGCAGGCAGCCCAGCATTAGGTGGAGCCAGAGCCAATGACAGGCAGAGTCAAAAATTGCTAGATTGGCCCTTAGCCTCCTCCCTGCTGAATTCTACAATGACAGCCCTGGGAATAAGGAGAAGGAAGCTAATAGCTCTGGACTGTTTAAAAGTTAGAAGGCAAGCAGGTAGGGGCTGGCTGAGGGCAGATTGAGTTGGTCAGTGGCAGTGCCCCACTTGCCCTGATGGACCGCTGCTTTGGAGTTCACTGAATATGTTCAATCCCCATTAGGCTGCTTTGGGGGGGATGCTTTGGGTTCCCCCCCCCTAAAGGTTTTTAGACTTCTGCAGATCAACCCTCACCCTGAGCCTGCTGATATCTCACTCTTGCATTTGGATTGTACTGTTTTGGCTACGTAAGGATAGGCACTCAGAAATTGCATACTGCGTTAGTATAAACAATTAGAGTCAAAAGTGTCAAAGCATTCCATTGTAGAAAGCCTTATGGATTGTTCTTAATATTTCCTGGTTGTTCCAAAATCTTTTCTTTAACTAGTATCTCTGGACCAAACTAGGCATGATGTCAGCACATCTGTGATGAGATTTTCTGTAGAGTTGTGGGTTATTTTAATATTTTTGTGATGTTGCAGGGGACCTGAATCAGCACTGGGAGAGGGGTTGACCCACAAGCTGCCTGTTATTTGTCCCACAAGATAAAACATACAAGCACCATATAGGTATCTACATGTCTTACCATCTTAATTTCCTTTTATTTGTGCCATATTGCCAAGAGGTGTAATGTGGCCTGCTAAAGAATGTAATGTTATACTTATAGTATTGAAAAGGCTTTTGTGTTTGCTGTGACATTTGTTATTGTTTTATTACTGCTGTTGTATTATTTTATTATGAAATTGTTTTTGTTTTTTGTAAGTCGCTTTGAGTTCCATTTTGGGGAAAAAGCAACTAATAAATATCATTAATAATAATAATAATTTTTTTCAGGCAAATAGCAGCTTTGGGAGGGCAATTTAGATTGGGAAAATGGTGTGGGAGGGAAAGGGTCAAACATCACTGCTCCTTGACCCAATTCAGGTTTCCCCCTAGATCCTTTACACTAAAGTGATTGATGGTGATGTAGGGGAGAGTGCAGACAATGGTCACTGAGATCTTCAGGAGAGCCCCTGTTGGTTTAGATGCACAGCTTAGTTATAAGTACCAGAAGCAGTGCATTCAGTTTTGTGGGCCCAATCCTGTGGCACTTCCTCCCAACTGAGATTAGACTGGCTTCCTCTCTGCTGAACTTCAGGTGCTTCACAAATATTTTCCTATTTCAAGAAGCATTTTAAGGTTGTTTTCTGTTCCTATGATGAATTTTAATTGGTTTTATTCTTAGTATGCTTTTAAAAAGTACATTTTATGTACCCTGCTTAGAAATTCTGAATATTAAGCAGTATATAAATATCTGAAATAATAAATAAATGTGACAATGCTATGTTCTCGCCAGTGTAGCTTTTACATTCATGACAGGACAGAGTCAAACAAGCCTTGTTCTGTGTAGAATAGGGACCTGGGTTTCTGCTGAACACGTAAAAAGTGGGAGAACATGTAATCTGGGAAACTGGTGAGCAGGGGAGGGAGGTTTTAACCTCTTCGGCTAATTGCCACTTCTCTCCTACACCTCCCTACTTCCACTGCAGAAAATACTTATTGGGTGAATCCGGGGGGGGGGGAGATGTACAGGTGACATGGCGGGTGGGAGGGAGAAGGATTAAGCACTCCTTTCCCATCCTCACCTCTCTCCTCCAAATGGCATCTCCTCTCTGCCCTCCTTTCAGCTGTTTGGCAGAAATCTGGTTCCCCAGGTCCAAGTCCACTGTGCTGAACAGTGTGTACCTTGCCCTTTAGCCTCTCATGTAAAAACACCCCTAGAGAGTCTTGGTCCGGCCATTTAACTCTCAGCAATTTCATTACAAGATTGATAATATTATTACCAGATAAGATTAATTCTTCTTATTTTGAAGATTGTCTCAAAAATGCTCCCCCTTTCTTTTAATAGGCTATAGGATGGGTGCGAAATCAGTACCCCGCAGATCAGAACCATACTCCAAGCATGGGGGGGGCACGCTCCTGAAGTACCCACTGAATTTTTGCCTACAGCAGTGGTGATGAAATCTACCCTCTTAACTCTGGTGGATGCCAGCACTCATTCAAAAATCCAAATGAACCCACAAGCTTAGAAATTTTGGTGATCACTGCTGACCACTGAACAAGAAGACAAAGTGGATCACACGTCCCTTTTCAAGGGAGCTAAGCCTTGAAAAGCCCATAGAGCTGAAAGAGGAAGTGTGAAAGACCACCACTCCTTCCTCCTTCAGCTCTATGAACTTTTCAAGGGTCAGATTAATTCTACTGGATCTCACTTTTACCCAGATTTCCTTGGAAATGGGAAGAGGGTCAATGGGGGAGGGTCTCAGAGGCATAGTAAATACCCAGGGGAAGACCTCAAAGGTGCCATTGCCCCCTTCTGGCCAATCCCAACTGCTACAAAGCTTTCTAAGTCAGTTTACTCCTTCTTTCTTTTTATTAAGTAGGGCCCTTTTGACATCAGAAGGAACATCACTAACCAGGGAATGATAATTGCTTAGTGGCATATGACATGTTTTGCATGCAGAAAGTCTCCAGCATTTGCACTTAAAAGAATCTTAGGTAGCAGGTGATATAAAAGACCATCTTCCTGTGACAAGGGAGAGCTGATGCATGCGCCCTATTCACAGCCACGGCTAGAAGAGGCTGGCGAAGGCACTGCTGGGGTAAGGGGAAAGGGGAGCTGCCTTGGCGTCTCATCCCAGCATCTGCTGCACTCATGGAGAGCGATAATATTAAACCGTCAATGCTTCCTTTAGTAGCTGCTTTTAATGTCTCTCTAAAGATTTTTTTTTTTTAATGTTTCCTAGAACACATGCTGAGGCTTGTCCTGGGGTGCCAAAGGCACACCAATCTCGCGCAGGGTCAGCCTAACAGCCACGGGTGGGAGCGATTCCCTTTCTTTCAAGCGCCTATTCCTTCGTTTAGGGAAACACCGCCCCTTCCCCGTCTCCACAGTTAACATACTAATGTGCAGGCTCGGCAACAAGGAAACACTGATAGCAATAAATGCACACGTGTGTGAATGCTACAAAGAAAAACAGCCAATTTATTCGTAGCGAGGACAGAAGTATGTGAACTGTCAAAATCAATCGCGATGGAAAAAGCAGCATTTTTAATGTGGATCTGGGGTCCCATGTAAACAGGCCCTCAGCATTAGGCACCTTTGAATGTTCAGCACTTTTCCCCCTAAGCTAGAGCTTGGAAAAGTTACTTTTTTGAACTACAACTCCCATCAGCCCAATCCAGTGGCCATGCTAGCTGGGGCTGATGGGAGTTGTAGTTCAAAAAAAGTAACTTTTCCAAATCTCCATGTCCATCGTTCTATAGGATGTGCACCCATTCTTTAGGTTGTACACAGTACACAACACTGTGATTACAGACAGGGCAGGAGAGGGCAAGAATCTCTTAGGATGCAAACAAATACGTTTTCTGACAATTTGGTTTAGCTATTGTGTCGAAAGGGAATCACATGACAGACAGACAGAGGAAAGGTCTGGTGGATTCCAGAATAAATAAATGGATAGGAAAATGGATAGGATAAATGGATAGGAAAATGAGTGGATGAATGAATTATTTCTCAAGCAAATGGATGAAGAAAGATAAAAACCAGACAGAATAATTTTAAAGAGTGAGAGAAGTACAATAAATTAAGTGTAGGAAGGCATGGTAGCCCTCTGTTAATAGTAAATTGTTTATCTTGGGTCAATGGATCTGCATAACCTGCTTTTTTGAACTGTAAAGCTAAACTGACTTTACAGGGCTGTGTTGATTAAAACTACCAAGATGTCCAATAGAGTACCACTGATGCAAGGCTTTCAGGAGATCTTGGGTCACCCTCACTTGTCTGAATTTTCTTCCCTCCCCTCCCTTCACCTTTTTCAATTAAATCATCCCACTTAATTACAATAAAAGGCCAACTGTTTACCCAGCTCAACATTATTAATATTTGCTGCGACCAGGGTTGCAAGCCTGGCTTTGGTAGTAGCCAGGGAGCTAGGAAAGAGATTTGACTGTATTAGCAGGCGAAGAGACAGCTGTCTCGCTTACTGATACGAGGGTGGGGAGGGGCTGGATTAAAAAGAGACTCAATGGGGTTGTGCGGGAGAGGAGGGGACATTATCCACACAAACACATTCCAGTCAGAGGCCTAACTGCAGCATCCATTATCCCTCCCTTTTAAAAAAGATTTTGGCTAAAAGCTGCAAAAATATTTATTTTACTTTTCATTCCCTGTGAACTGACTTCATCTCTTTTATCTATCTGGAATAATCAGGGCGGATGTATTAACTGGGGTACAAAGGATTTAGAGGAGCCTGTAAGATGATGTGAGGCAAGCCAAGGGATGAATGCCAGTGTAGGCAGCCATTTTGGATTTATACAGTCAAGATGGTGGTAATAGCAACCTCTTTGGCTAGGCTGCTGTATTAGTCTTGCACTAGGAGATATGAGTTGGCTTTAGCAAGGCCTGTTGCTAAGATCTCTAGCAACAAGAGGGTGTCAAGACGTGAATTCGTAGCAGGTCCTGAACTTAGGACCTGAGGAATGCTGGGCAGGGATGCAGTTTGTGCATCACCATCCAGCTCTGGCGAAAAGATGGAACTCCAGGGAGAACAGGTCATCACCACCCACACCAGTGGGGGATCTTCGTAACAATAGGCTACAGTGGGTCAGGTGATAGCCCCTGATCTTTATAAAAAGCTTCCAGGTCAGGCTTTGTCATTTTTTGAACAACTGAGATACTCTACTCCTCCTTGCCTTTGAACCTGACAGGAGTGAAAGCTGACTGAATTTATATATAGCATTAGATTGTGAGCCCATATTATACAGGCAATCTATCTGCCCCAGACTGAGTAGCGTAGGCTATGCCGTCTCTATCATCCCACTGTGGAGGATTTCATGAGACCACTCATCACTTGTGGTAAAATGTGTGATAAAAATATCTGTAAGGGCTCAGTGTTATAATAAGTTGGATATAAGATTGGCTGGCTAGGGCTACTGTTGTGTATAAAGTGCTACTGTGGGAGATGGCATATACAAATGTCTACAAATCAGCATAACTTTTGTGTTTATGTCAATCTCTTTCCACACTTTCCCTTCTCAGAGGTTTGTTTTTCCCCAGATGATTTCTGCTGGCATGCCATTTCCTCCCAGTATCAGCTTTCTTTGTGGGTTTACTAAATATAATCCTGTGTCCCATCACAGACATTTCCCGTCATAATTGCTGGGATGTCACGCAGAATTATGGCTTTACAGAGAGCAAGGAGGGAGAGTTCCACTTTAATGATAATCTCCTTGCCTCTTCCATTGAACAAAGTGAAGGTGATCCCCACAAACATCACTGAGGTAGGTAAAGATGATGATCTCCCAATTAAAGAGCAGTCCGAGACTGAGGGATTTATTCACATGCTCATTGGATGTAAACTGTAAGGCTGGAAATAGAATTGTGGTATCTGCGTGCTCCAAACATCCCCGGGTTAAAAGGAATAGATAATCCCTAATTCTTGCTTTCCCTACAGTAGTGATTTTGAAATGTTCAGCCTTCAGTGAACACTTTATCAACATTCTCTTGTCCTCTGAGGAACGCTTGAGTGTGTGCTTAACAGGGGTGTAGTTGTCTGGGGTCTTGCAGGGTCTTCGGCCCCTTACTTTTTGGAGGAGCCAGGTTCCAGCAAAGTCCCTAAGGCTCCAGCATCCTACAAGCCAATCAGCATGAACGTTGTGTGTGTTAGTAACTGAGAAGAGTCTTCTACCGTGCTTCCTTGTCTTTTCCTGCTGATTGGAGCCAATCAAAGTGAAAGGAGGTGAGTCAGCCACTGAGAAGAGACTTCTCAGTGGCTAACACACTACCCGTTCATGCTGATTGGCTCCTAGGGACATCTGTTATTGTGGGAGAAGGCTTTAACAAGGATCTTATTCTCAATTCAACAGCAAAAAAAGGGGGTAGGGAAGATATGTACAGTAGGGCCCCGCTTATACAGTGGGTTAGGGACCAGGCCCCCGCCGTAAAGCGGAAATCACCGTAAAGCAGAACCCATTGACTATAATGGGTCGCGTTGCATGAAAATGCCGCAAAATGCCCCAGAAGCACAAAATCGGCTTTAAAACGGGGAATTTCCCCTAATTGAAAGCTGCCACATCAGCAGAACGCCGGAAAACGGAACGCCGTAAAGCGGGGCCCTACTGTAATTTTGTTCCAGCCCCAAGTCAGGAGTAGGGGAGGAAAAGGGAAACAGAGAAAAAAATATGTTCAAGCAGGGAGGGGGGGAAAGTGTGTGTGAGTGAGTGAGTGAATGAGTGATGATGTTTCAGTTTTTAATTATGTTGTATATATGTGTGTCATGCATGGTAAGGTAAAATGCAAATGAATATGGCTAAGAACATGTGTGTGGTGCAGCCAACATCAGAGGTTAGGCTCAGGAATTTCCATGATTATGTTTCCCCCTAAAACACATAAGGTCTGCCCAAATGCTGTTACTCTTAGTGTGACAGCCATGGGAAGTTCAGCAAAGGAAGTTTCTTACAGCATCATGATGAAAATGATAAAACCGCCTGAATGGGTTAACAGCTCTCTCTTTTTCTAACACTAGGTGTGTGTGGAAGGAGGAGGGAGTGATACAGGGAGACAGACGAGGGTGGAAAATCCTAGAAAGTGCCATCTCAAAAGGTTTTATATTCCTATGCAAAATGAATGCCTGGCCTGCTTAGAGTGTGAATTACTTCATTTAGGGGAAAAAGCAGGCTTTGTCCTAACCCAGCACCAAAAAAAAGAGAAAGCGTATGTGTGGGTGCCTATGCACACCAGCAGTTTTTTAAAAGTTTGTGTTTTTCTTTATCACTGTAGAGCTTTCTGAGTCAGTTATGCAGGCCCCAATGAGTGCCAACTGAAGTTCTTGCTTCAAAAATCTAAGACAAGTTGTGGAGAGTGAGAATTTTGTAACTGCAGAAGAAGAGACAGTGAAGCCTGATAACAGCATTGCATCTACATCATTAAGCCGTTTGGTAGCAGCAGGAGATAAATGTGTAGACACTGAATTCAGTAATTCAAGCAGCATCTCAGACAGTGAGAAAAGACAGTCAAATGGTGGCAGTGATAGAGAAGCAGAAAGCAGTATTCATGCCTAGCCAGATTATTCTATAATCTTAGAAGATTGTATAATTTTAGCAGAGAATGTGTCTGTGAGGGTGTGTGGCTGAAACTATCATGAAGGGATCCTGCACTTCTGAATTTGCCAGTACATTACTGCTGCTTAAGAACACCTGCACATTGTAGAGGATTCTGAGCCATGTTCAGTGGGAGCCCTCCAGATGTTGCTGGATTGCAAATCCCATCAGCCCTAGCCAGCATGATCAATGGTCAGGGAGGATGAGAGATGTAGTCCAACAACATCTGGAGGGACACCATGTTGGCTAGCCCTGTTCTAGAACGCACCTATTCATGTAGGGCACTTGGCCAAGCCTGTTGAACTATACTAACACGCAGGCTGCCACAGAGGCAGGGCCCTTGACAGAGGCATAGGCCATCCCTCAGTGGCAAATCCCCCTTCCTCGGCAGCTCCAGCTCCACTTGCCATCTTCGCAGACAGTGGCTGCTCATCTTCCCTGGCAGTGAAGGCAACAAAATCTCCACCTTGGTGGCAGCAGCTCCTCTCACCACACCTCCCTTTACTATGAGGCAGGCTTGCACTATCAGCAACAGCAGCAACCCCCCCCCCAAAAAAAGCTTTCCTAGCTAGCAAGAACTGTTGCTGGCACCTGCCATTTTAAATTCCCACAACACCTCTGGGGCTTTGACTGACCTATTCTCTGGTGTGCCAGTAGCCAGCAATGCTTGTGAGCTACTGTCTTCTTTTGATGCTGCTGGTACACGCCTGCCTCAGGGTAAGGGAAGAAGAGACAGCGTGGGGAAGATGGGGGTAGTGGGCCCTCTGATGAGTTTGGGCCACCAGCAAATGCCCAGTGGTGCTGAACCCTGACGCTAGGCTTGCCATCTCTGCATATGTATTGAGAGTGTGTTCTGAAACTGCAGCTGCACATTGCTGTGGAAGATTGGTACCAGTGGGCATACAGTTGGCCGCTATTGATGTACTCATTGAGGAATCCTTATAAGCTTCTGAGGAACCCTCAGTTCTCTAGAACACCATTTTCAAAGTCACTGCCCTAGAGACTGGAACAAAACATAACCTATAAATCTACGCTTCTCACCCCAAATCTGTTACTCATTCCCCCGTTCCAGAGCTATATAAATCCAGAGAGTTTTGCCTCACTCTCACCGCTTTCTCCACATATAGAGATTCCTCTTTGCTCTTGTGGAAGTGATCTGTATCTCTCAGCTTCCTCATCTCGCAACACCTTGACCAGAGTCAATTCTATAGCCAGCTGGGAATGGATTTAACTGAGGATGAGTGTAATGTAGAGGCTGTGGATGTCCCTGTTTCACTATCTCTGCAATGGTGAACTTAGTAGGTGGCCATAATAGGCACACCGCTATGCCTCAGCCCCATGGGGATAATAGTGACCTACTTTACAAGGCTGTTGTAAAGATGACTGAGATAATGCATGCAGAGTGCTCTACAGAGTATTCTTATTCATTCTCAAATTGTCAGTGCTACCATAGCTGCTCAGTGGTGATTTAATGGTGACTTACCTGCCAGCAAGCTGACCTGTGGCACCTGCATTGGAAAGATCCAGAAATCGGTATGAGAGTGCCATTGGATGTTGTGCTGCATTGCTTCAAAATACACCACTTGGCACAATCATTAACCAAAATGGAGACAATAGTCAAGAAATCAGAAGAAGACTAGGACTGGGGAGGGCAGCTGTGAGAGAACTAGGAAAGGTCCTCAAATGTAAAGATGTATCACTGAACACCAAAGTCAGGATCATTCAGACCATGGTATTCCCGATCTCTATGTATGGATGTGAAAGTTGGACAGTGAAAAAAGCTGGTAAGAGAAAAATCAATGCATTTGAAATGTGGTGTTGGAGAAGCGCTTTGCGGATACCATGGACTGCAAAAAAGACAAATAATTGGGTGTTAGAACAAATTAAACCAGAGCTATCACCAGAAGCTAAAATGGTGAAACTGAGGTTATCATACTTTGGACACATAATGAGAAGACATGATTCATTAGAAAAGATAATAATGCCTGGAAAAACAGAAGGAAGTAGAAAAAGAGGAAGGCCAGACAAGAGATGGATTCATTCCATAAAGGAAGCCACAGACCTGAACTTATAAGATCTGAACAGGGTGGTTCAGAACAGATCCTCTTGGATGTAACTGATTCATAGGGTTGCCATAAGTCGTAGTCGACTTGGAGACACATAACAACAACAAACACCACTTTGAAGAGGGCCAGATTTCCCCTTTAAAACCTGACATACTTACCAGTGTAGAAGGGATTGAGCTGCTCTCTCGTGTCCTCCTTTTCCCATTCCTTTTGTCTTTGTGCCTTCAGGTTGGTACAAAATGTAATCATGTCCTCAAGTAATGCTATTTTCTTCACTTAGTTAATGGGTTTTGTTTTGATTTGTTTGATTGCTCTCTGCCTCATTCAGCAGCAGAGGATTTTGCAACCGAGACGCTTTGGTATACAGGGAATGTCCAATTGTGTTTTTTTGGTGTTATCTATACAGGATCTAGGGTGCTTTATAACAGATGCTATTGGAGGTTCCTGATTCATAGGGTTGCCATAAGTCGTAATTGACTTGAAGGCACATAACAACAACAAATACAGTATCTATATAAGAATAAGTTTGTAAAGGCAGCTGAGGAGGAAACCTGTTACCCAGACAGGGAAGAAAGTTCCAGATTTTTATTTTTTTATCCCCTCAATTCCAGGGTTGGCTCTCCCATCAGACAAAGAGAGGCTGGCATCTCAGGTGGTCATTTTGGATACCATTCAGTCACACACACATCTTTTAACCACAAGGGCACCATTTGGATCAGGGCTGGCCCAAGCCATTGTACTGCTTGAGGCAAAGGACAATGTGGCACCCCTTCATTCCATCCAGAATCCAACTGCACTGGCACTTGAATCATATACTTCAGCCTCCACTGAGGCAGCAGGCTAGCTTAGGAGGCACAGTGCAGACTAGCTTAAGAGGGCTCAGGGACAATAGCAGAAGGATTGCTGCTGCTGCCCCCCGGCATTTGCCACCAGAGGCTGCTGCCTCACTCTGCCCGATTGATTTGGATTATCCACTCAGGTGTCAAAATCTCTTGAGCTGGTCCTGCCATATTTGAACTGCCTTACAGAGCAAGAGATAACTCCCTGACATCCATGCTTCTTCTCTTTCTGAGGTCATCTTATACCTTCTTGAGAAATAATTCGAAATGCAGTGTCCATATGTCATTGTCCTGAGCCCTCCATCCCTGTCATGAAAGACCTTGGATGTTTTGAAAGCTGGAGGATGATTAGTGTAATTTAGCTTCTTTTAGTTCCCTTTGTTTAACTCTCGTATGTTTCTGGCTGCCTGATTTCTATTCATAGACAGACATGGCAGTAGGGCATGGATGTATATTAATTCTATGCAAGGGACAAATACTGTTCCTGTCCACTGGATCTAGAGTCTGTTCTTCTGTGCACGCTGTAGTCCAGAGGCCAAACTCATTCATTCATAGGCTTGTGTAACCTGTCAGCAGCTCTGGCTCCCTTCCCACTGCCCCCGAGTTTTCAGGTCCTTGGTCATTTTGATGCTCGTCCCTCACCCCTGCTGCCATTCCCTGGCTCTTCTGTCTGCGCATAGGAAATGTCAGCAGGATTCTGGGACTTGTAATTCTTTAGAGAACATGTCAGACAGGGAGGATGCTCTGCTCTGTCTCTCAAACTACAGGTTTGAGAATTTCCTGCACAAGCTCTTTTTCTCTCTCTCTCTGTTCAGAAAGTCTCTGGGTGAACAGCTGACAGTTCAGAATGTTTCTTGTTCTGTTCTAACACTGCTTTCACACTGGCTTCGGCAAACCTCACAAGGTCTGGGCATTCCTTATAAATGCAGGGAAACAAGTTTGCACAAACATCCTCAAGCATCATCTTAAATTTAGCATCAATTTCCCCCAGTCATTTTAATGGGCTCGTAGCCCTTGGACTTCCAGCTTGGGTCGTCTCCCCTTTCACTTTCCCTTCCTTGGGCCCTATCTAAAAGGGGTAGAAAACACCAAATATGAGAGAGATAATAATTGTTAATGGGTAATTAAAGCATGCACAACATATGTATTCCTTTCGATTTCCTGTTAATGGTTAATCCCTGCCTGGGTTTGGAAGTATTGTGGTGCAGTTAATATGCAGCTCAGTGGGGTCCATTCTCCTGTCTCACTTCAGCATTTAGAAATGTTTTGCAGACAATTGGGCTGCAAAGCTGATTGACTAGCCCCACCTAGTGAGGAAGAAATGAATAGTAGTTCCTGGCTGTAGGAATACTTCCGTAGCCACCTGCAAGCATAATATATGATGGCTTAATAACAGTTTTGCACTTGATGGATGCCACTGAATGCAGTATTCTGTAAATTCAAGTAGGAGCAATTAGACTTTGCCTTCATCCGTTCTTATGACATCCCTATGCCTTGCCATTTCCCATGGATTTTGCTCCCTGCCCAATCTTTCTCCTGACTGCATTTTATCCATTCACTTCTCCGGTATAGGACAGAGGGGATCGTTTTGATGACCTCAGAAGTGAGTAAACCAGTTGTGACTCTCCTCCATGACTCATTTGCCTGCAACAGTTCTTTCACTTGTTACACTTCACATCGCTGGAAACACAGGACATCTCAAAGGCAGTATCATTTTGATTGGTATATTTCATTAAAATGCAAATTTAATTGCACTGCACACAGAGAAATACCACTGAGATTAGCCTCAGGCCAATTAATTGTCTGAAGCAGCTGTAAAATCTTTTAGCGTCCGTTTGCTCAATTTTTGCTTCAGAAACCTGAGTAATCCCCTACCCACCCCTGAAGCTTCTTCACCACAACCTCTTGAATTATGCTATTTATAGGCATGCCATTTCTAAGAACATCACACCAGGACTGCATTTAATGAGGACCTCTGTTAGTTGCACGATCCTGTTTCAAAGATTCTCTTCCAAATTCCATTTACTCACATATTTGTAGTGTACAAAAAGATGAAGAAGCATGCCCTAGATCTCCAAGCACTTGGCATTCATAAGCAAGGCTTTCTGATCTTGCATCCTGGCCTCCATTTAGTTTTCAATTATTTGTATTGCTTCCCATTTTCTAATGAACCAGATCTTATTCCAAGCTTGGGACCTTTGTGTGTCAGCCCATCCCATTTCACAATTATACCAATGGAAATGTTACCCAAAGCAAACACTGGGGACCTGCTAATGGGCCTTTTGCCTGGCAATAAAAGGATGTAGTGCCAAATCTGAATTCCTAAATAAGAGACAATATGAAGCTGGAGGATGTGTTGAGTTCTTATAGATATGAGCTTTATTTTTATTTATTTTTATTTAAAATATTTCTATCCTGCCCTTCTACCCTATAAGAGGGCACTCAGGGCGGCTTACAAAAATAAAATCAAACATGTACATAATAAAATTGTAAACAGTAAAACCACAAAAATATTAAAATAAATTAAAATACATAATATACTATACACACACATATATACATATATATAGGGACTGGTACTAAAGGGACTACAAAGGTAAAATTTAACGTAGAAGGCATAAAATCAGTGGCAGGCTTTCTCTTACACTGAGGTGGGATTCTGCCGCTGTCCCCAACCTGGCAGAGGTGTGGAGTTTTTTATATATTACTAAAAAGAGGCTGTTCAGCATGTTTAGAAACCTTATGGTCAAGAGTGCGGCTGTGTGTCTTATTTTACAGACAGTCTGCTGCTGAAGAACTGTCAAGAGGACAGTCCTCTTCTGGAAGGGCTGTCTGGTCCAAGTGAAATTTAACCCTAAAGAATCCTAAGAAGGCAGAGCAGGGGCCTTGAACTTACCCACCAACAGTTCTATTAGCAGCATCTTGTCAGCAGACTGAGCAGGCACAAAGGCCACCTAGTCTCCCAAGTTATAGTGAGATCATGTATGGTATTTCAATTTATATTATAGTACTTATTTCTAAATTTGGTTCTATGCATATGAATTAGCCTACACAATTTTATGCAAACCTGTTGTCCTCTTTTTTTGGCGATGCATTTCCCATCTTTTGGCAATATGTTAAGTGGCCACCCTAGTGCTAAGTCAGGGCTTTTACATAGCTTAATTGTGTGTTTCCCCAAGCCTCCAACAGCTGAGACACACTTTTTTTCTGAATTAAAATTGGAGGAAGCTTTACATCAAGGCTTCCTTTTAGAGTGATATCAATTGGACACCCTCTAAGGAGCCCGTGCCCTCTGTTGTGCACAAGCTACTTATATAGAAGGAGGCAAGTCCAGTGCTGTGACTTATGTAGACTCTAGTGGGCACACTCCTCCAAGAGTGGGCAATTTTGCTGCATCACTGCATGGGGTGTGATTAAATGATCCCATGACATCCATTGCAGAGATGCAGCAGAATTACCTGCTCCCTGCAGATGACAGTAAGCAGGAATGAAGGCCAGGACAGTTCATCATGCAGGGACACAGCAAGGAGGTGCATGAGTGGATACTATGGGCTCACAATAAGCTCTTAATCATTTAATTAATTGCTCACAGCACACTAGTTGTTTTCTTGGAACACACAGTTTGAGAATGCCTGGCTTGCAATCTTAAGCATATTGGGAAGTAGGAAGTAAGCACCACTGTGTTCAGTGGGACTTCCTTCCAGGTAAGCGTGCATAAGATTTCAGACTTATCTTTCTAGTCAGTTTTACGTCCAATAGCTCTTCTTTTTCCTATTTTTCTTTTCACCTGTTAATTAGTCTGTTACCGAATTCCTTTGAGTTATTCCTTCCTACATTCTTATTATATAAATTCAAGTCAAACTTGATAGAACTTCAAGCCCAGCCAATTGGATGCCTGGCTGAAAGCTGAGAAGAAAACAAATGTTAGGGTATGATAGAACCTTGTTTTTGTCATGCCTCCATCAGATGAGTCCTCAGAGGAGGATGAGGAGCAGGGGGTTGGCACAGCAGATCCAGAAGAGGAAACAAGCAGACTCACCCGAGGTACAGCTGCAGACCTCCCATCACTCAAAGATGTTCAGGATACAGCTAGAGCCCCAGTCAGACTCAGGGAGTGAACAGGAAGCCCTTCAACTCCCTGCACAGTGAAAATGGCTGCAAGTAGCAGAGCAATACAGACGTTTTGGCCGTTTAAGGCTAAAGCTCCTGGGAGTTGGAGGGATGATTGTTAGCACCTGAACCAGGGAGAACTTAAAAGTCTGTGAGTAGCTTGGGGTTCTTGCTGGAAACAATGTTGACCTTTTGTGGCTCCTTGTGGCTAGCCTGGCTTGTGATTGCGTGTCTTCAACCCTGTCCTTTCTCATCAGATTCCTGGTACCTTGACTTCAGGCTTCCCCAGGACTTGTCTTTGTCTGTTCTTCACTCTCTTGGTATTTACACAGGCTATAGTTGTGGGCCTCTTTGCCTCAAGACTGACAGATTTACGGCCTTGGTGCTGGCCGTTATCTGTTAATTACCTTACTGCAGCCTAAACTATTTCCCTCAGTTGGCAGAGACTGACAGTTTTCTGCTATTGGTTGCTGGGTGAATCGTTGTCCTTATTTTGCCTGCTGAAGCAAAATAAGAGCATCTTTTAAAAAGGCTGGTACTGCAATTTGTTAAGAGCTAGATTTTGTCAAGTTTTGACCCATGCCCCAGGTCTGTACAAGTTAAATCTATGAATGAAGGTCATTTTGGAGGTTAACTGGTTGAAAAGCAGGTTTTAAATTTTGGAGCTAAATTAATTAATTTTAATCCTCCCCCCATATTTATTTGCATATAAAATCACAACATCAGCAGATACAAAAAGCATGAAAGATGCTATCATACTATGGAAAATAACACATAGAATCAAATACTGTCAGCATTATGTATTTATATAACTTATATCACTTCCCCCCCAAAAAAGTATCAATGCAACTCACACATATTAAAAATACAAAATGCAATACAGCTATTAAAACTAACACAATACAAACAACAAGGTGGTCAAACTGTAAAACAAATCCCTTTACCTCCCAACATCCTGCCTCCGGTAGTGGAGGTAGTTTACAGCCATCAAGGCTAATAGCCAGTGAAAGTCTTATCCTCCATGTATTTTAAAGAGGGAGAAGTTCTCCCTGTCCATTTTCTCTCCGCCGTGCTTAATTTTATACACCTCTCTCATGTCCTCCCCCTTTCTCACATTTGTTCCAAACGAAAAAGCCCAAACGTTGTATCTTTTCCTCATGGAGGGAGTTGCTCCACCTCCTTGATCATTTTGCTAGCCCTTTTCTGAATCTTTTCCACCTCTACAATATCTTTTTTTTTTATGTGAGACGAAAGTTGGCACATATTCTCTGCAAAAATTTTGGGACCCCGCTCTGCTCTCGTGCAGGATCACCAGCCACCCCTATTGGGTCACCGGCTGTGCTGCAGCCTCCTTGGCCTCATGAGCTCTTAGCCCCGCCTCCTTGCTGCCGGGCTCTGTGACGAAACAATAGCGTCCGTCCCAGAGACAAACCGAGTGGCTATAGACTTATGAAAAAAATCCATCGGAATGGCTCATCATCGCAGTCCTACTCCGGCACTTTCGGCCTGTACTTGAATTGATTTCCCGCTCCCCACCCAGCAATTCAAAACATATAGAAGGTTTTCACCATGATAAAGGGTTTGAGTGCCCCCCCCGTGCTACACTGTGAAAGGCGGCTTTCATTTTGACAGTTGTTGAGGTGCGTCACTCTTCCTTTTTTTTTATCTCTATGGGAGGGGGGAAATGCCGTCGTCCTTTTGCGACAGCGGCCGTAAGTGAGCACGGAGATTTCGCTGTGGAAGCTGAAGGAGGGTTTGGGGAGCCTAAGAACGGGACGGAAGCATCGTGGTAGGGGGAGATGGTGGGCAGTGCGGGCTGTGGGCATGCAGATTTAGAGGTGGGAGGCTGGAGGAGTGGTGTGGCATGGCAGGTTAAAGGTTAGATCCCCCTAGGGTGAACGGAGCTCAAGGGGTTGGTGTGCGTACGTGTGAGGAAAAGTAGAGAAGATTTGTGAACGCGTGTACGTATATCTGGGGAGGGACACACAGGCCACATTCACACCATACATTTACTCTGCTGTTACGCCACTTTAAGCAGTCGCGGTTTTCCGTACAGAATCCAGGGAAGGTTAGTTTGTGAAAGGTTGAGAGTTGTTATAAGACCCCTATTTCCCCTCACAAAGCTACAATTTCCAGAGTTCTCGGGGAAGAGGGATTTACTGTTAAACTACTAGGGCAATTGTAGCTCTGTAAGGAGAATAGGGGTCTGTTAACAACTCTCAACACCCTTAACAAACTACAGTTCCCAGGATTCTTTGGGGGAAAGCCATGAGTGTTTAAAGTGGAATAGCAGAATAAATGTATGGTGTGAATGTGGCCACACATACACATGTATCCCAAGGCGGTGAGCCTGGGCAAAAAATATGGGGCAAATGCTTGGATTAGAAGAGCCTTCTTGATGGAGAAGGATTAATGTTTTAAGATGCCTTTGGTCTATAATAATGGCACCCACCCTTTTTCAGTGAGCTTGCTAGAAGTTGAGTCTAAAGCATGGGAGAGAACTTTTTTAGTGTCGGCTATATGAAATGTTCACCCTCTTTCTATATGCTGTGTGGCAGCACAGTGTATAGTCTATGGAGCCAAAGAGCGTCGGCAGCCGTATAATGCTGGAGAAGCAGACAGGACAGTCTGTCTATTCCTCTGCCTTAGCTTTGCATACAGACTTTTCTGGTTATGTCCAGATGTGTCACAGACTCCTGTTGCCTTAGCACTTGTAGCTTCCACATTGCAGGTTTGTCACCTAGGGTTTATGGAATAAGCAGCAGTATAAATGTCAAATAATAATGAATCTTATGTACTGAGACACTAAAGATGGTTGTAGCTAGGCAATGGTTGTATGTGTGTAGCATGAGGCATTTTCTTTCTTGCAGATTCCTAGTGATCCTTTTCACAGCTTTTCTTTCTCTTCACAGGAAGCAGCCATTCAGCTGTACCCTCCCTCCTTTCCCACTGTTAGGAGTAAGAACTACGCTTGGACAGTTAACTAACGTGTAGAGCAGCATCAGGTGACGCTAAAAAGTGAAGACTTTGTAATGGGCAGTGAAGACGGAGAAGGGATAGTGACACAGAAGAAGGAAGTAGAAAGTGATGTTCAGTTGGATCCCTCTAATCAAGATGGCACCAGAAAAATTGTGCCTGGCATTATTTATCTTGGTCACATCCCTCCTCGCTTCCGGCCTAGGCATGTCCGTAACTTGCTTAGTGTGCATGGTGAAGTGGGACGTATTTTCCTACAGCCTGAAGGCGAGTCTCTCTGTCTGTCTGTCTGTCTGTGTATTAGAGAGAAGTTGGCAGGGATTTGTGCCTGGGTGTGGGGAGAGAGAGAGTGTGTGTCTGTTATTCAGCTAAATAAGGCCAGGCAGGATAAACACCAGGGTGAAAAGCTACAAGGGAAAACACCATGTTGAATGCAGGCTTTCCTTAGAACTGGTGTTGGCATCTGTAATAAGAAGCAGGTGAAAGTTGGGGAGATTCAGATGGGAAACTAAGCTCAATGTGTTGTATGACTGATGATCTGTATAGCACTTCAGCTGAAGTACTGTGCAGTCCTCATCTTCTCAAAGAGTATAGAAAAACTACAGTTGATTCACAGCAATAAATCTATACGCCACTGGATGGGTGACTTTTGCTAGAATTTCAGCCTAGGCTCTAGTTCCAATCTGCACAAGTTGTGACCCGCCTCTTTTTCTGTGTCCCACAGAGCGATTTATACGAAAGAAAAAGAAGAAAGCAGGTAGTAATGCCAAGAACTTCACTGAAGGCTGGGTAGAATTCCGGGATAAGCGTGTAGCAAAGCTGGTAGCTGCCAGTTTGCACAATACACCCATGGGTGTCCGCAGGAAGAGCCAGTTCCATTATGATCTGTGGAATATGAAGGTGTGTGTGTGTCAAGGGCTGCTCCATTAAATAAGGATTGCTTCCTCCTAATCTAGTTGCTCTTGTGTCTTAAGCCCAAAACTGACTTATTGGCTTTGGGATGGAAGAAGATAGTGAACTTACAACCAAATCTTCTCTGACTAGATATACTGAGTTTTTGAAAGCCTCTGTCACTTCCATCTTCTGTTAATGGGACTGTGGTGCAAGATAAATTGTTTTACAAACTGTACTTAGGTGGACAGGCACTAATGTCTTGATGCTTTTTGTGCTTACAATACGGTGGGCTGGAAATATTTCGGAGATGGTGAAGTGGAAGCTCCTAGGCCAGAGTTGACCCTCAAAGTAACATTATTCGGGATGTGCTAGTCCTACCAAATTTAAATCATGTTATGACTAAACATTTTCTTTTTTGCTTCCAAGGAGAAGAAACAATCCTTGTATTTGTATGTTATATATAAATGGTCTTACATTGCTAAATCAGATACATTCTGGAATACCAAAGGACTGCTGCCAAATATGGGTCTTGAGGGGATCTTTTCAGAAGCATGTTCATTTCACTGCCCCATTTCTTTTTGATGAACCCGAATCATCCAAGTAAAGGTGTTTACTGCTAGATGATGTCAATTTTATTATGGAGCCTGACCAACTGTGAGAGAGTATGATTGCTCTGGTACCCAGACTAATGTCTGGAGAATATAATTCCCTCTGAGAATTCAGAAGTTGGCCACTTCTGATTTACATGATTGTTAGAACTTTTAGATGTATATTTTTTAACAAGGGGAAGGGAGGAGATTACAAGGCACTATGTGCCTTAAAAGCATCACTACTTAGAAAGTATTAAGAAGTTTCCTTGTCTTTGTTCCCAGTATCTGCACCGCTTCAAGTGGACTCACCTCAGTGAGCGGCTGGCGTATGAGCGGCAGGTGCGGCAGCAGCGCATGCGTGCTGAAGTTTCACAAGCCAAGCGTGAGACTAATTTCTACCTGCAGAATGTAGAGAAGAGCAAGCGCTTTTCAGAAAAAAGCAGCCGGGCAGAACAGGAGGAAAAGAGCTGGGGCTTTGTCCAGCGCCGTACTGAGGAGGAAATCCAGACTAGCAAAGGGAACAAGCGTCTCAAACAGCAGCTGGCCCGAGCTGCTGAGATCCAGCAGAAATCCCAGTCAAACAGCGCTCTGCTAACCAAGATCTTCAATATCCAGCACTAGTGCTGGCCATGTGGAATGCAGAACTTGCTGATCCTGGTGAAGCTGTTGGCTGCTGGGTTTCTACAAGCCAATCAGATTAAATCCATCATCAAATATACTGGGGGGCAGGGGGAGCTCATTTTGCATTGCCAATTGCATGGCACATTTTATATACATGCTGTGGATGTAAAACTTCTTGATCTTTCTGCTGTGGAGAACCTCTCTTTGGAGAACACTACAGCTTTGCCTGAACAGCTTGAGAGCTTTCCTCGAATGGCATGAGAGCTTTCCCCTGTGGGGATTTGGCAGGAATTAATTCTTTTGTTTTTGTTCCCTTGGTGACTGGGTTTGGTGCTGGCTGCCCCATCCTGCCAATCTCTGAATCAAGTTCAGAAGTTAATCCACTAGATTATATGTTCTAAATTGGATGACACTGTGGTGACGGGGAGCTGAACCCAACTAGAATCTAGTTGCTAATATGAATAATGAACCTTGATTCTCATTTAGAAATCAAGGGGGAATAAAGGAACAGGCCAAACTCCCTTCTGTGGAACTTGATACACTCTGTCAAACATCCAAGACATTTCAGTTCTCTGTCTCCATTTGCAACACTGATCCAAGGTGCTTTGAAATGGGAAATGTTAAAGCAGGAATTCTTGGTGCCATGGTGACATTAAGGTGATAACATTGTTAAGTCAACCTACATCAGTTGATATTTGAAACAAATGTCTGGGGTAGGACTGCAAGGCTAAAAAGATTGTGTTCCCAAGAAATACTGAGTTGAGTGTAGGATTGCTTGACCGTTTTAAGATCTTGTCCAAAGAATGTGGTCTAACACGACTAGAATTATTTCCATCTGTTTCCGAGAGAGAAAACTGGCACTAATTCTAAATAAAATACAATAAAATTTAATTCTAACTGAAAGAGCACTTTGTAGCACTGGCTCTGTTTGCTCTTTAATCACAATGTGTGGAAATCAAGTGACTGTGGGATATGTTTTAAAATAGCATCTGATTCCCTATTTAGGTAATGAAACAGTTGGTTTATTGTAGCTCTAGTTTAAGACATTCAGCATTTCTCTCACAAGCCAGGCAGTAGGTGTTACATCTGTAGCTTCATCATGTATGATAAGCTTGAAACTTAAGTACAGCACTGGTGGTCCACAACCTCTCAGTGGTTAGCAGGTGGCATATGAAGAATGAAAGTCAGTTCTGCAGAGGGCTTCTGAAGTTGACTTCTACAGCAGGAGGGAGACACAGGAAGGCATAGAAGTGAGTTGGTGTAACAAACACTGAGATGTTTTGAGACTGATTTATTATTGCCTCGTTTCTGCCTTTAACTGAAAGAGATGGACATTCCTGCCTGTATTAATGTGGGAAGGTATAAATATAAAAGCAGGTGGGACATGCTCTCAAAAAGAGCGTGCCTCCCTTCCCTCCTAAAGGAGCATTCACATCTTTCACCCCCCACACCAGTACTCTTCCTCCCTCCAAACTTATACACATGTACACTCTCTCTCTCTAAGCATCCATCTTAAGGGCAAAAGGCTGTAGGAAAATAGGGGGCTTATTCCAGAAAGAAAGGATTGGCTTGGGGTGTGGGTGTACCCTTTGAGAAGCAATTAATTCCTATCCCCACTCCACATATATCTGTTTTGTCATTCATCCTCCTTCAGAAATGGCCTATTTGTATCCCACTTGTACTGTCCCAAGTGAATGAATGATTGAATCTTTTTCATCTTTATCACCATAAACATGGAACAACTCAGCTGAAGAGCTTGCTTTCACTGTCTACTGCCTTGCTGCTTCTCCACCTCTCTGCCTAAATATATCTGTTAGTGTTGGCAGGGATTAGAGTGTGGTCCTATGATTTTGATTCTGGGGTCTATTCTCAGAGCAACAAGTTTAAATCTCAGGGCCGTCAGCAAGTTTTGGATGGCTGCCTTTAATCCTTGAATCTAGGAGTTTTGCAGCAGTTTTATTTTAAAGAACTATTTAAAATTGACACACCCTTCTGACAGAGAAAATACTGCATAAGAGAGTTTTCTACAATATTTTTCCAGTGGGAAAATCCCCCATGAAAATAACACATTGTGTATGTGTCTCCCCTATATTTCCCCCCATTTTTCTTGGTCTTCACATCTTTAGTTCTGCCCCATCAACGCTGGACCACATCCTGGCAACCTGTCTAGGTTATCAGATCTGTGCCTTTTAAGAGCCTAGTAACAACAACACAAGGCCCCACCTGAATACCCCACTGCAGTTCACCTCACTGGGATGTCAGCAAGCTGGCAACTCTTCTCCTGGTTCCTGAGAAAGGTTTAGGGGAGGAGGTACATCTACTGTTTTGCTGTCTTCTACAGCAGATTATAACTCCACTAAGAATCCCCCACCCCCTTTTATCCTGGGTAATACCAAGCCTGCAGGAGTCTCCCATAATGGTTGCCATGATAGCTAGTGTCCCAATTGGCACACAATCCTAAATCTCCTAGAATGAATCCCCCATTCATCTTGGTTAAGACCTTCTCAGTGCCACGGTTACCGAACACCATCCCTTGAGAAGACCAGGCTGCATCCTTTCAGGCAGGAGGGAAGGGAAAGACCAGGGGCTGATTAGATAATTGGCATGCTGATACGCATCTGGGTACAGCAATTTTCTGTTAGGATAAGGCCATCAGTGTTATTGTTGTTACTCATTTATATCCTGCCTTTTCCCCAGAACTAGGACTCAAAGACAGCTTACAGAAAGTACCTATAAATAAAACAAAAGTTAATTAAAGTGTAATTAATAATGTAAATGTACTGCCTTCAAGTCGATTCCGACTTATGGGTACCCTATGACTAGGGTTTTCATGAGGATGAGAGGCAGTGACTGGCCCAAGGTCACCCAGCGAGCTTCATGGCTTTGTGGGGATTTGAACCCTGGTCTCCCAGGTCATAGTCCAAAAACCAATTAAAACATAGTGATTGAAAAAACATAAAATACAAATCAGTAAAAAGCAGCACCCTATTCAATAGCCCTTGCAGTCAGGTCCCAAAAGCCTGTCAAATCAGGAAAATCTTCACCTGCTGACGGAAAGGCAGCAGGGAGGGAGCCAGCCTAACCTCCCTAGGGAGTTCCAGAGCTTGGAGGCAGCCACCAAGAAGGCTCTTTCTCATGTTCCCACCAAATGTGTCTGTGCGGGTGGTGGGAGCAAGTGAAGAAGTTGCTATGTTAAGAATGCTGACTGGATGTGCAGGTACTTATTATTCAGAGCAGGTGACCTGATCCAAGGTCAGAACTTGTGAGGGAAGTGGCTGTTGTATGTCAATGAAAAGCAGCCAAAAATTAAAAGACAAGCAATCAGATTTTTGTTTGAAGTTTAAAATTATTGGGTCAAATACACTACAGGGTTATCAAGACAACAGCATAGAAAAACACAAAATTCATGCACCCACATTATGCCTTTTAAAACAAGCATAACAAAATCCATGATCAGAAAGAGTTAAAATGCAGACAATTTGTCTTCCCTTTAATAACTGTGACCTAGTTTTGATGGTTACAGTGAGGAATTTAGCTGTTTTCTGCAATCTTTGGGTTGGTGAATCACAACCCCTCCTCCTTGCTGCTTAGATAGCAAGCAGGTTTCCCACACCAGATGTGCTGTAAAGCCCTAAGCGTGTATTTCTTGTGTATTTTTTTATAAAGTGCTTAATTAAAAAACACACCCTTACATGGTATACATAAAATGGTAAAATCATCATTAGTAATATACAGATAAAATAAGCAGAATTTAAAAACCAGCATACGTAACTACATCTGGATAGCCTTGCTGACATGAACGTTTATAGCAGGTACCTAAAACAGGATAACAAAGGTGCTTGCATAATTAGGCACTGAGTTCCAAAGCATTGGCGCTGCCCTACTGAACTATTGACTCCACACACAGATGGGGAACAAATATTATATGACAATTGGAAAAGTTCAAGTTCCACAGATCAAAGTGGTCAGGCAGGTACATATGGGGCAAGGTGGATCCCTTGGGTAAACTGGTCTCAAGATGCTAAGGGCTTTTTGTACCAATTTTAAAATACTGAACTTTAATATTAAAACCCAGTAGCAAATCGGCAGCCAGTGCAAGTCAGTTTAAGCAGAGGTGTAATCTAGGGTTGCCAGGTCAGAAGCATCCCAAACCCTGAGATTTCAGGGGCAGGTCTTAGCGATGTCATGGGGGTGGGCCCTAGTGATATCATGGGGTGGGCCCTAGTGATGTCATGGGGTGGGCCCCAGTGATGTTATTAAGCATCAACCACAGTTGCTTGGGGAATACCACTCAACCAAAAAAGTCTCTGATTGGAAATAAAATAGAAATCTTAGCTAAATTAGGGCATTCCCAGGTCCAGCTGAAGTGACAGGATCATTCTCATCTGCTTAGGGAGCCTGGGTAGGGAACATTTAATTTAGCCTACCTGCTTCTGGCAGGAAGGGTTTAAGTGCCCTCAGGCCAGGCCAGTCACCAGAAGGCCACTGTAGGAAAAAAGGAGCCTTGTGTTGTGGACATGTTGGATGGGAGCACTCACGAGTAAAGATGGATGCCCCTGAAGGCTGCAATTCTAAACACACTTACTAAGGGACTAAGGCCCATAGAACTCAACAGGACTTGCTTTTGAGTAGATATTGTTAGGATTGTGCTGTTGGTGAGGCTTGACTAGGGATCCTCTGAAAAGATATCAATATGAAAGCAGGGTTGGCAACCCACTACCTGGAATGTCCTGCCTACCTTGTAATGTGGCTGCTCCAAACTTCTTTATAGACTTGACCCTTCACTTCAGGGAGAGGTCTGAGAAACGAGTAAGAGTTAAGATGATTCTCTCCCTTTATCTGCTTACCCTTTGGGCTACTATAACCTCACTTTGACAGCCAGCCCAATTCCAGTAGTAATAACGGACAGAGAGAAAACACATGGTTTGGTCTACCTTCACAGGCAGTAGCTTGGGAACAATAGCAATTGAAGCCACATTTCTCACTATGTGAATTCTCTTTTACTACTATTGGGCAAACAAAAAAACAAACCATCATGCAAACAACAAGGTGCATCATCAGTGGGTTTAAGGGAGTTGAGCTGAGCACATGGAAACACTGTTGTTGCTTCTATGGATGTAAGGAAGTGGGGTTAGAGGTAAATGAAAAGCAAACAAAAACAAAAGACATTGATGATTTCCTAAATGCAATACCATAACAACAACAAGAAGATTCCTACCAGTAAGGCAGAAAACTTAGCACCCCCTAACCAGTCAGGGTTCCTAAAAAGATCCTGGCAGCCAGTCAGCTGAAGTCATAGAAATCCCCATGCAGCATGACCTGATCTAGGGGCTGCAGTTAGTGCAGAATGCTGTGGCATGACTGCTGACATGAGTGAGACCCTATTAGCGCATAATACCTCTCCTCTGAAATATGTCCTGGTTGCTGACTTGCTACCAGGCCAAGTTCAAGGTGTGTTTTCCATGTTATGGGTGACACATAGTACTTGTTTTGCTCTTGTAAGAAATCAGTCCTTTAGTGTAGCAGCACCTATGCTTTGGAACTCCCTGCCTATTGGCATTAGGCAGGCACCTTCATTGTACTCTTTTCGGATCCTGCTAAAAACATTATTGTTTAGGCAAGCCTACCCAGATGTGTAGAAGCTACTATGTTTATCTGTCTTTAATTGTTTTTGCCACTCATTTCATTGTTTCAATTCCTTCTGTAAACCACTTTGAGGTTTTTCACAATAAAGTGATACATAAATGTTGTAAATAAAATACATAAATAAATGTTAGAGTCACTGTGGCTCTTTGGGTCTCTTTCCTCTTTTAAAAACAAAGGAATCTGCCTTATACAGACAGGCCGTTTGGTATCATCTAGCTCAGTACTGATGACATGGACTAGCATTGGCTCTCCAGGATTCCAGCCTATAGTCTTTTCCAGAGATTGGATTTTGGACTGTGGCATGCAAAGCATCTGCCCTATCACTGAGCTACAGCCCTTCCCCTGTTTAAAAAAGTTTTAAAATTGTTCTTTTCAATTAACGAATGAATGCACAGCACAGCTAGGGCAGATCCACACCATTCATTTAAAGCACATGCAACACACATTTGAAGCACATGAATCCCACCACAGAATCATGGTAGGTTGTTAAGGGTGGTGAGAACTATAACTGAGGGTGAAAGTACACTTCCCAGGATTCTTTAGGGGAAGTAATGCACTTTAAATGCAAGTTGGTTGTGTTTTAATTGTATTATGTGGATTTGCAAGATTTCATAATCCTTGCCTACATATACATCATTTTAATTAGTTTTTAAAATGGAAATCAGCCACAAAGTTTTCTGGGTGACCACTCACCATCTTGTAGCCTAATCTGCCGCTCAGAGTGAAAACAACAGAGGGAGTCCATGACCACTCCAAGGAAGAAGGGTGCACTTAAAATGTAGAGGAAATAATAAAGTACAACCATAATGTGAAATCAGATACTTATCAGGACATAGTATGAAGAAATATTTATATAACCAGACTCTCAAAGATGTTTATTATTTACACAACCTGTAAACATATTTATAGTGCAATCCTATGCATGTTTACTCGGAAGCAAGTCCTGATGTATTCAGTGGGGCTTAGTCAAACAGGGAAGCGTGCACAGACTGCAACCTCAAATGGTAAGGAACTTCACTCACCCAACCCAAAATTCAGAATCATGCCATTTTAAGCTGTTTTGCAACTGTTTTATATTTGTTTAATGGTTACTGGAGTTTAAATGGATTTATTTCTTGTTGTGACCTGCCTTAGTTTCCAAATCTACCACACAGGGTTGTTGAAAAGATTCCATATACACACACATTGGAGATGTAAAAATACATAAACCCCATATAATAGTATATTGTCAAAACCTGTTGGTCATTGCAGAACATTAAAAAAAAAATCAGTATTGGTTTCCTACAGAATAAAAGCAGTGATACCTAAGTAAACCCTGCCTAATTGCTTTAAAAATAGGATTGGAGGGGGAGAGATTTACAAAAGAAACTATGTTTGAGTGCTATGTTCACTCAAAAGTCCCATTAATTTACAGCACAATCCTAACCATGTCTACTCAAAAGTAAGTCCTATTGAATTCAATGGGATTTACTCCTGGTTTGTGGGATTAGCATTGCAGCTTTACTCCCAGAAAAGTGAGTAAAGGATTTAAGCTTCATATGGGGAAGGTTTTCAAAAAAGGCTATGAATTAGAAAGTTTTAACAGCCCAAATCTTTAACAGCCCTGGAAAATTTAAACTTGTTTGACTCCTCATAATTAGAAAAGCATAACACACTGTAATGGCATTTAGATCTCCTACACACAGACAGACTGTGGCTACTGCTGAAAGTTATAAACTTACTTATGAGACAAGCAGGAAAAGACAACAGTTTTCTTGACTTGCAAATGAATTCTAGCTATTGCCTGGAGGTCAACAAATCCCTTGTCAATCACAACTCTGACTTCACTTATTGGCTACAAACCTGAAAGTGAGGGGTTAGAGCGGCCAGGTAGAAGCTCATTTAACAGAAGTTGCGGGATGTGTGTGATGTTTTGGTGTATATCTCTTGAACCAGACCACCTAGAAACTTAATTTTTTTAAAAAATGAAAGCTGAGAGTCTGGAGATTAAGGTGACTCACCCAGAGACCCGGAGAGAACCTAAAAAATGTGGAGTCTCCAGATGAAAACCAGACAAAAATGTTTAACAAAATAAGTACCTGTGGGTGCCCACCCAAAAATCTGCTCTGGGCGAGGAGGACAAATCACACACCTTATGAAAGGGGAGGGTGACCTCCATGAGATGCCAGTCCTTCCTGGCCCAGAGCTTCTGCTGGGTGCAGGGCACAGATAAATGCATCAATGCCAAACCAAAATAGACTAAAACATGCAGAAAGAAATAAATAATTGTGGGTGCCCACCCCAAAATCTGTTCTGGGTCAAGACAACTCATGGATCCCATGAAAGAGGAAGGTACCCTCTATGACATGCCAGTGCTTCCTGCCTGGCCCTGCACTTCTGTTGGGTGCAGGGCACATATAAGGGCATCAATGGATAACCAAAAGAGACAAAACATATAGAAAAAATTAACTGTGGGGGTGCTCAACTCAAAATCTGCCCTGGGCCAGGACTAATCATACACCCCAAAAAAGGGGAGGGTGTGCTCTACGAGATTCCACTACTTCCCACCTGACCCAGAGCTTCTGCTGAGTGCAGGGCATGGATAAGTGCACCTATGAACAACCAAAATAGACAAAAATGTGTAGACAAAAGAAGTAATGTAAGGTCCCCACCTCAAAATGTGATCTGGGCCAGGACAAATCATACACCCCAGAAAAGGGGAGGATGTCTTCTACAAGATGCCAATGCTTCCCACCTGGCCCAGAGCTTTTGTTGCGTGCAGGGCATGTATTAGGGCATCTATGCACAACCAAAAGAGACAAAAAGTGCCGGTGTGTGTGTGTGTTCACCACAAAATCTTCTCTGACAGATCAAACACTCCAGAAAATGACAGAGTGTCCTGTATGATACTCCAGTGCTTATGGCCAGTGCTTATGATATTTGTGGAATGTTTAAATGTCTGTATTGGTCTTCCCTGCTACTTACCTTGTTATAGCTCAATTATTATTTTTAAAAGGCATTGATGTTGGTGACAGAAGGACTTGTGGCAGGGTCAACAATGATTTCTTGAAGAAGATGTAATTTCATAGATGACACTCTAAAGTATGCATGGATGGCATCTCATAGAACACACTCTTCAAGATGCATGGAAGTATTATTTGTGGTGCCCCAAATCATCTTTGAGGATGGGCACCCCAGTTTCTTATTTTCTTTCCTCTACATATTCACTATTTTTCTATATATGCCCTTGTCTGTACCATACATACAAAAGAAGCTCTGAACTGGGGGGGGGGGAACTCTCTCCTGCATACATGGATGTGTGACTTGTAGTTCCCAAAGCATGTTTTGGGGTGGGAACCTGCAGTTCTTTATATACATTCTGCATTGCTTGTTGTACATAGATGCACATATCCATTTTGTGTTTCCACAAGAAAATCGAAGCTAGGCAGCATGCAGTGGTGTCCTGTTGAGGAGACTCTCCCCTTTTCTCAGGTGATGTTTCATGGCCCACAGCAGATTTTGGAGTGGTCACCCCAAATTACATATTTTTCTCTACTTTTCATTATTTTAGTTCTGTATAGATGCCCTCATCCGTGCCCTGTGCCCAGCAGAAACTATGGGCCAGGTGGGGAGTACTGGCATCTTGTAGAGGACACCCTCCCGCTTCCTGACCCAGTGCAGATTTGGAGTGTGCACCGTCAGTTACTTTTTTTTCTGCATGTTTTTGTCTCTTTTGGTTCTGCATAGATACTATTATTTGTGCCCTGCACCGAGCAGAAGCTCTGGGTCTGTACGGAAGCACTGTCATCTCATAGATGGCACCCTTCCCTTTTCTGGGGTGTGTGAGTTGCCCTGGATCAGAGCAGAGTTTGGGGTGAGAACTCTCAGTTACTTATTTTTTTCTGCATGTTTTTCTCTATTTTGCTTGTGGACAGATGCCCTCATCATTGCCCTGCACCTAGCCGAAGCTCTGGGCCAGTTGGGAAGCACTGGCATCTCATAGAGGACACCCTCCCATTTCCTGGGGCATATGATTTGTTGTGACCCAGAACAGATTGTGGGGTGGGCATCCCCAGTTATTATTTTTTCCTGCCTCTTTTTGCCCATTTTGGTTGTGCATAGATGCTGTTATCCATGCCCTGCACCCAGCTGATGATCTGGGCCAGGCAGGAAGCACTGGCAGCTCTTAGAATACACCCTCCTCTTTCCTGGGGTGTATGGTTTGTCCTGACCCAGAGCAGATTGAGGAGTTGGCACCCCCAGGTACTTATTTTTTTCTGCATCTTTTGGTCCATTTTGGGTGTGCCCTTATCCATGCCCTGTGCCAAGCAGAAGCACTGGGCCAGATGCACTGGCATCTCATAGTGGACACCCTCCCCTTTCCTGGGGTGTATGATTTGTCCTGGCCAACAGCAGATTTTGGGGTAGGCACCCCCAGTTTTTTTCCTGCGTGTTTCTGTCTATTTTGGTTGTACATAGATGCACTTATTTGTGCCCTGTGCCCAGCAAATGTCCTGGCCAGATGGGAAGCAGTGGCATCTCATAGAGAACACCCTCCCCTTTCCTGGGGTGTATCATTTGTCCTGGTCCGGAGCAGATTGTGGGGTGGGCACCCCCAGTTACTTATTTTTTTCTGCCTCTTTTTGTCCATTTTGGTTGTGCATAGATGCCATTATTTGTGCCCTATGCCCAGCAGATGCCCTAGGCCAGGTGGCACACACTGGCATCTCGTAGAGGACACCTTCCCATTTCCTAGGGTATATGATTTGTCCTGGCCTAGAGCAGATTTTAGGGTGGGCACCCACAGTTACTTACTTTTTTCTGCATGTTTTTGTGTATTTTGATGTTGGATAGATGCCCTCATCCGTGCCCTGCATCCAGCAGAAGCTCTGGGCCAGGCGGGATGCACTGGCATCTCATAGAGGACACCCTCCCCTTTCCTGGGGTGTATGACTCCTCCTAGCCCAGAGCAGAGTTTGGGGTGGGCACTTCTTTATTTTCTGCATGTTTTTGTCTGCTTTAGTTGTGCACAGATGCCCTTATCCCATTTCCTAGGGTGTATGATTTGTCCTGGCCTGGAGCAGATTTTGGGGTGGGCACCCCCAATTACTTATTTTTCCTGCATGTTTTTATCCATTTTGGTTGTGCGCAGATGCCATTATTCGTGCCCTGTGCCCAGCAGAAGCTCTGGGCCAGGCGGGAAGCAGTGGCATCTCATAGGGGACACCCTCCCCTTTCCTGTGGTGTATGATTTGTCCTGGCCCAGAGCAGATTGTGGAGTGGGCACCCCCAGTTACTTATTTTTTTTTGCCTGTTTTTGTCCATTTTGGTTTTGCATGGATGAGGGCATCTGGGCCAGGCTGGAAGCAGTGGCATCTCATAGAGCACACCCTCCCCTTTCCTGGGGTGTATGATTTGTCCTGGCCCAGAGCAGAGTTTGGGGGTTTTCTGCCTCTTTTTGTCCGTTTTGGTTGTGCGTAGATAATAATAATAAATAATAATAAAATTTTATTTCTAAGTCGCCTATCTGGCCGAATTAACAGCCACTCTAGGCGACGTACAGAAAATTAAAATATAACATATAAATACAAATACAACATCAAACTCTACTTAATCTAAACCCACCCACATCTTTACAGAATAAAACTAGATTACCCAAAAGTCCCGTAGGCCCGCCTAAACAGTCAGGTTTTCAATTCTCGGCGGAAACCTACCAGGGAGGGGGCGTGGCGAAGGTCACATGGCAGAGAATTCCAGAGGGTGGGGGCCACAATCGAAAATGCCCTCTCTCTGGTCCGCACCAGCCTAGCTGTTTTAACTGGCGGGACCGAGAGAAGGTCTTGAGAGGCTGATCTCGTTGGGCGGCATATTTGATTATGCTGGAGGTGCTCCTTTAGATAAACTGGACCGAAACCGTGTAGGGCTTTAAAGGTTACCACCAACACCTTGAATTGGGCCCGGTAAACAACTGGTAACCAGGGCAGATCTTCTAGCACTGGAGTGATATGATCACAGCGGCGGCTGTTCTTAATCAACCGTGCTGCCGCATTCTGTACCAGCTGTAGTTTCCGGACCATCCTCAAGGGTAACCCAACATAGAGCGCATTACAGTAGTCTAAGCGAGAGGAGACCAGGGCATGTACCACCCGTGGGAGCAGATGGACAGGAAGGCAGGGACGCAGCCTCTGTATTAGATGTAATTGATACCAAGCTGCCCGGCTCACTGCAGAAACCTGAGCCTCCATGGACAGCTGGGAGTCAAGAATGACCTCAAGGCTGTGGACCTGGTCCTTTAGGGGCAATCTTACCCCATTTAACACCAGGTCAATAACACCCAACCTCCTCTTGTCTCCCACAAGCAGTACCTCGGTCTTGTCGGGGTTCAGTTTCAGCCTATTGCCTCCCATTCATTCACTTACGGACTCCAGGCACTTGGAAATGGTATCCACAGCCAACTCTGGTGAGGACTTAAATGAGAGATAGAACTGAGTGTCATCCGCATATTGGTGACACTGCAACCCAAATCTCCTGATGATGGCCCCCAGCGGCTTTACATAGATGTTAAATAGCATGGGAGAGAGGATAGAACCCTGTGGCACACCACAATTGAGAGGCCAAGGGTCTGAAACCTCATCTCCCAGTGCCACCCGTTGGTGCCTGTCTGAGAGATAGGAACAGAACCACCGTAAAACAGTGCCCCCTATTCCCATTCCCTCCAGGCGATCCAAGAGGATACCGTGGTCAACAGTATCGAAAGCCGCTGAGAGATCCAGGAGGACGAGGAAGGCATGTTCTCCCCTATCCAACGCCCTCCTCAAATCATCCACCAGAGCGACCAAGGCTGTTTCAGTTCCATGTCCAGTCCTGAAGCCTGATTGGAATGGATCTAAATAGTCTGCTTCATCCAAGTGTGATTGTAGCTGTGTGGCCACCACTCGCTCGATCACCTTGCCCAAAAATGGTAGATTAGAGACTGGGCGAAAGTTGTTCAACTCTTGGGGATCCAAGGAGGACTTTTTCAGAATGGGCTTGATTACTGCCTCCTTAAGGGCTAATGGCAGTGCACCCTCTTCCAAGGAAGCATTTACCACTGCCTTGATCCCTTCGCTCAGTCTCTCTTTGCAGCCCACAATGAGCCACGTAGGGCAAGGGTCAAACAGACAGGTGGTCGGCCTCACAGTAGAGAGCACCTTGTCCACTTCCTCAGAGGGAAGAGGCTGAAACCGATCCCACCGGACCTGGATGCAACTGGCCGACTCTGGCCCACTTCCTGTGTCCACGGCGTACGGAATCGTGTTCTTCAGGCGCTCGATTTTATCAGCAAAATGTTTGGCAAATGTGTCACAGGAGGCTTTAGAATGCTCCAAGGGTTCCTGCGCAACCAGACCGACCAGGCTTTGGACCACTTGGAACAACCTCCTGGGACAACACTCTGCGGATGCAATAGAGGCAGCAAAGAAATCCTTCTTTGTTGCCTTTGTTGCCACTTGATAGGCAGCTATTGCTGCTCTAACCAGTGTCCGATCGTCTTCGGAGCGAGATTTCTGCCACCGGCGCTCTAGTCGTCTCACCTCCTGCCTCAGACCCCGTAAGCGTGGTGTATACCAGGGTGCAATCTGAGTTCTATTCAGGGGGAGAGGACGTTTTGGAGCCACCCGGTCTATTGCCCTGGTGATCTCCCTATTCCACTCTGTCACCAGGGTTTCGACCGGGCGACCTTCTGACGGCTCCCAATCTCCCAGCGCATTCAGGAATCCTTTTGGCTCCATCAGGCGTCTGGGACGGACCATCCTAATAGGTCCCTGTCCCCTGCGGAGGGTGTGCGGCAATGAGAGGTCCATGTTCACCATATAGTGATCTGACCATGACACAGGGTTTGAAGAAACAGCCCCCATTTACAGAGCACTTCCTCCCCCTCCCGAGACAAACACAAGGTCAAGAGCATGACCGGCTACATGGGTGGGCCCAAAATTACTAAGGTGCAGTTCCCAGGAAGTCATGGTTTCCATGAAATCCCGAGGAGCTCCTATGAGAGCTGCCTCGGCATGCAGGTTAAAGTCCCCCAAAACCAAAAGGTTGGGGAAGAGAACCCGCACGTCCGAGACCACCTCGAGCACCTCGGTCAGGGAGGCAGCTGTGCAGCGGGGTGAGCGGTACACAAGCAGGATCCCTAAACTGCCCTTAGGGCCCAACCTCCAGTGCATGCAGTCAACAAACTTGGTCTCGTGGAGAGGGAGTCTGGCAAAACTCAAGGACCCCCGGTATATGACTGCCATTATTCATGCCCTGCATCCAGCAGAAGCTCTGGGCCAGGCGGGATGCACTGGTATGTTACAGAGGATACCCTCACATTTCCTGGGGTATATGATTTGTCCTGGCCCGGAGCAGATTTTGGGGTGGGCACCCCCAGTTACTTATTTTTTCCTGCATGTTTTTGTCTATTTTGGTTTTGCGTAGATGCCCTCATCCGTGCCCTGTGCCCAGCAGAAGCTCTGGGCCAGGTGGGAAGCAGTGGCATCTCGTAGAGGACACCCTCCCCTTTCCTGGGGTGTATCATTTGTCCTGGCCCAGAGCAGATTACTTTTTATGATTTTATGACATTATGCATTTATGACAATTTAGGAAGCCTGATGATTTTGATTGAATAAATTTAATGTTATTCTTAACAGGGAGAGTCCCCCTATCACAGCGATATATCATATGGGGTACCCCAACATATATTTTGGGGTTCAGAAACATGTCACCTTTGGCTTGAGGTTGCCGTAGCTGTCAACTTTTCTTCTTTTTTAGTGTTTTGAACTTTCCAGCAAATAAGGAACTTAGAACTGGGAACTAAGAACCAACTTCAGTGTCGTCTCATGGTTTGCAAGAAGAGGATGAGATTGTGCTAATTTGGTCTGGGTAAGAGGATGTTCTACTTCACAAGGAAAAGCAGAGGTGGAAAGCTCAGGGAGGCCACCGTAACCTTTGCATGGAGGCTGCTGCTCTTATGGGGTTCTGACCCCTCCTTCTCCTCCCTTTAGAACTTCCCTGGAATTCCAGAATCTCCAGCCAACTGTCTATGAGATCATCTCATTTGCGCTGAGGCCAACAACTGGCATGATTTTGAGAAAGCCTAGCTCTGTGCATGGAACACCTCTGGGTGGTAAATGGAGGCCATACAATTCTGAATTATATAACTTTGCACTGCCAGTGAAGATCAGTATTTTGTAATGCTTCCTTGTGTAAAAACACCCTGAAATATATTTTTCCTAAAAAGCTACCTCAACAAAAGCTGAAAGAAGAGCCTGAGAGTGCTAGTGAGAGAAGACAAGAGGCCCTTAAAATCCCTCCTGCAACACGATGTATTTCTCAAGGGGAAAAAAAAGGTAACCAGTCTTGCAGCCTCAAGATGAAGAGGCAGTGAGTGACAGTCAGAGGGATCAGACACCACTGGGGGGGCATCATGGCCAACAGGAATTCCTTAAGGGCATAATTGTGTGTGTGGGCACCACTCTGGCATTGGCTGCATCTGCACCATACATTGAAAGCACATGACTTCCCCCAAGAATCATGGGCAATGTAGTTTGTTAAGGGTGCTGGGAATCATAATCATGTGCAGGGTAAACTGTCAGAAGGTCTGAGTCCAATCGGTCTGCTTCTCATCTGGGAATAGGAAACCTGTCTCCAGATCTTACAGTGCCACATGGCAGTGTTGGCTCTGAGTCAGGAAGGGTAGGAGAGGCATTAGTTTATTGATTGATTGATTGAATTTATTAGTCGCCCATCTGGCTGGCTGTCCAGCCACTCTGGGTGATGTACAAAATAGGCATACAATACGTAGGCATTAAAAATCTAAATACGATGAAGATAAAATCTAGCCCACCCCAAAAGCCTGCCTGAAGAGCCAGGTCTTCAAGGCCCGGCAGAAGTTCGTCATAGAAGGGGCATGGTAGACATCATTTGGGAGGGAGTTCCACAGGGTGGGGGCCATAATTGAAAAAGCCCTCTCCCTAGTCCTCACCAGTTTGGCTGTTTTGACTGATGGGATGGAGAGGTCTTTTGAGGCTGATCTTTTTGGGCGGCATAGCTGATGATGCTGGAGGCGCTCTTTTAGATAGACTGGGCCGAAACCGTATAGGGATTTAAAGGTCAAAACCAACACCTTGAATTGGGCCCAGTAAGCAACTGGTAACCAGTGCAACTCTTTTAGCACTGGTGTGATATTAATCAGTTTTGGAGAGGCTTGCAATAAAGCAATACTCGTGGGCAGCATCTGTAAGAAGGAAACTGGGATAGGTTCTAGAGTGAATAAACTCTCACCACCTCTTTGTGAATGGAGAGGCAAAGAAATGGGGCTCAGGGAAGTGTTCAGTATTATAAAAATACACACAGAAATAGGAACTAATTTGGTTGGTCCTATTTCTTAGCAGAGTTGTAAAAATACAAGCAGCAGAATGAGAATATAAACCAGCCCCACCTTTCTCTATATAAATAACAACAGACACAATCCTTTAGGTAAAAGAAAAAGAATGTTTACTTACGAGTTCTTCATATATTAGGAACATAGGCTCTAGCTTCGAAGAAAGAAAAATAGTCTCAGTCCATCTTAGTCTTTGGTATGGATGCTCCCAGACAGAGCATCTGTGCCATGTAGCCTCTCTCAAAGGTAGGAAGATCAGCAGTGGAGAATATTGAAAAATCCCCCAGGACAAAAGAGGAGGAAGTCAGGTAACTAAACCCCACCCATTAGGAAGTTACATCATGGTAAACAGGTACATGGGATATTCCCAAATATCCCTTAAAGTGACCATGCAATATTTGTTTACTCTAACACTCCTCCTCAAATTTGCATGCATTAATTTAACAAGCCCATTTTGACACAAAGTCTCTGGAAACAGTCTCTTGGTAATGGCTTTGTCAACATGTCAGCTGTCATCTCTGCAGTTTGACAGTAGTTCTTCGTGATGAATCTTTTCTCTGTCAACTCACGTACAATATGGTATTTTATACCTATGTGTTTAGTACGCGGAGTGATTCTCTCAGTCTGAGAAAGTCTAATACAACTTTGGTTGTCTTCCATCATCTGGATAGGTCTGTGCACCCTTATTCCAAGGTCCTTTAGTAGTCTGTTGAGCCAAAGGGCTTCTTGCAGGCTTCTGCAGCAGCTATATACTCAGATTCTGTGGAAGAAAATGCTATTATGTCTTGCTTGTGACTAGCCCAGGAGATAGGTCCATCTCCATACATAAACAGAAAGCCACTAGTTGACTTGGAGTCTGAGCTATCTCCAGCCCAGTCAGCATCAGTTTAACACACAAGCTTTGGATCACTATTAGCTGGCAATCTCAGCTTAAAGTCCATAGTTCCTTTCAAGTATCTAGCCACCCTTTTGATAGCAATCCAATCCTTTTGTGAGGGTGTGCTAGTTTTCCTACATAGGATTCCTACTGCACTTGCTATGTCAGGTCTGGTGTTTGTGATCAAGTACAAAAGCTTTCCTATTGCTGTTCTGTACTTCTTATTATTTGGTAACGGTTCACCTACATCATTGTCTTTAAGAAAGTCTGTTGCCATAGGCGTTGCTATAGTATAGGCATCCTTGAGTTCTAGAGTCTCTAAAAGATCAACAATCTTTTGTTTTTGGTTGAGTAGTTAGGAGCCATCTGCTTCCCTTTCAATCTAGATGCCTAGGTAGTATGTTGCAGTGCCTAGCTCTTTGATTTCAACTTCTTTGTTCAAATGATGTACAACTTCTCTGTAGTCTTGATCTCTTTGAGTCACCACGATCAAGTCATCGACATAAATCAGAATATATGTCAAATGTCCATCTTTGCTTCTGGTGTACAGGCATTGGTCTACCTCCCTTGCTTGAAGCTTAGCTCCTTGAGCATTTTATCCAGTTTCTCGTTCCAGGCCCTTGCAGCTTGCTTGAGTCCATACAGGCCATTTTTAAGCTCGCATACAAGATGTACTTGCTTCTGGTTCATGAAACCTGGAGGTTGTTGCATGTACATCTCCTCTGTTATTTCTCCATGCAGAAAGGCAGTCTTGACATTGAGGTGTCTGACGTGCATCTGTTTGGAGGCTGCCACACTTAGTAGCATTCTTATTGTGCTGTGTCGGACAACAGGAGCAAAAGAAGCATCATAGTCCTCTCCATATTTCTGCAGGAAACCTTTGGCAACTAGTCTTGCTTGTAGCATTCAATTTCTCCTCTTGCATCTTGCTTCACCTTGAACACCCATCTGCATCCTATGGCTTTCTTGCCTGGTGGAAATTCTGTCAGGGTCCAAGTCTTATTCTTGTGCAGTGCATCCATCTCCTTATGAGCGGCTTTTCTCCACTGAGTGCCCTCGGATGCTGGCATCTGCTTGATCTCCTCCCAAGTCGATGGTTCTCTGGGTAGCACCGACCTTGCGAGGTAGGACAAGCGTAGAGGTGGTACACCTTTGTTGTTTCACGATGAGCATCTGGGAGCTTGTTCTGCGATCTGGTCTGGCTCTGCAGCATCTTCCAGTCCAGTCATCTCATCATTCTCATCTGCTTCTGTACCTCTCTCAGCCGCATCATCACTTTCTGCAATCTCTGCCTCTTCCTCTTGTTTAAGGCTTGGATCAGATTGTGCAGATATCTGTGATGTCACTGGTATTTTGTATGTGGGTACTGGCATATCTGTAAGAGATTGGATGTGGTGTCTTTGCTCTTCTGAGAAATCTAGCACAGTCCCTCTTTTGTCAGCTCTGCTTCGTTCATCGAAGTAGACAACTGTCATGGCCCCGTCAGAGGACTCCTCAGATGAGGACAACTCGGGAGTAACAGCAGCAGATCCAGGAGCAGCAGGAGACACGGAGGAGCCTCCTGAGAATCCAGCTCCTTCTGCCCCTCAGCTGCAGAGCACCCCAGGGACAGCAGAGGCCCTGCAGCCAGACACAGACAGTGAACAGGATACTCCCCCCTCACCTGCAGAACGGAGACAGCAGAAGGTCAGGCAGAAGAGAGGCAGGCCAGTCTCCTTAAGGCCCAAACGCTGAGGACTCACACCTGCTGTCAACCTTGCTCTTTATAAGGCACACCGTGGCTGCAGCTTGTTGCTGACTGCAACGTCAGGCGTGGCTTGTGTGTTCCTAGTTTCCTGGCACCCTCTTTCGGACTGACCCCTTGGCACTTGATCCCGGACCTCTACTGACCTCACTTCTGGACTCCTGACTTGGCAAGTACGCTTCGGACAAGCCTGGCCCTTATCAGATTCCCTCCTCCTAAGACCTGGCAGATTTATGGCCAGACTGCCGGCTAAGGACTTTGCTTCCCTGCCAACCACCCAGGCATTTCCAGCCCCCACCGGCACTGCTGACGCAGTGTAGAGCTGACAACAACGTGTCTTGTGCTGACTTCACCTGTCTTTAGGTCCATAACTCTGTAGCCTTTGCTATCAGGAGCATAGCCAATTAAAATAGTATGTTCTGTTCTAGCATCTAGCTTCTGCCTCTTTTGTTTTGCTATGTAGGCAAAAGCAATGCTTGCAAACACTCTGATATGTGCCAGGTTTGGAATCCTGCCATGCCACAACTGGAATGGTGTGTGTGTGGTGCCCTTGGTTGGCAATCTGTTCTGGATATATGTTGCAGCCACAATTGTGTCACCCCACAGCCTTTTGGGTAGATCAGCGTCAGCAAGCATGCATTTTGTCATTTCCAGAAGAGATCTAAGTCTCCTTTCAGAAATCCCATTCTGCTCTGGAGTATGACTGACAGTCCTCCTGTGCAAAATGCCTTGTTCCTCCAGGAAACTTTGCGTTTGGTGCGATATAAACTCACCACCGTTGTCACTTTGTAGAGCTTTCGGCTTCCTTTCAAACTTTGTGCTCACCATGGAGATGTATTTCTTCAGCATCTCATGTGTTTGACTCTTGTCCTTCAATAAGTAAGTCACACAGTACCTTGAAAAATCATCCACAAAAATTAGAACATATCTATTCTGCCCAAGTGTGGGTACATTAAATGGTCCACAGAGGTCACTGTGTATGAGATCTAGCACCTTGGTGCTTCTCTTTTCAGTCCTTGGTGGAAATGAGGGCCTAACACCCTTTTCCTCAATGCAATTTACGCACCTGCTTGCTTTATCATGGTTCTGTTGGTTTACCTTGATACCTATGGCAAGGTTCTGCTTTTGTAGCTGTAGGATCGCCTTTGCATCACGGTGTCCCAGTCGCCTGTGCCAAAGTTCTAGGCTGGTCTCTTCCTTGTCCACCATGGCTGTGTTTGCTTGTTCAGCTGTAAGACTCAGTTCATAAACACTATCATTTTCGTAAGCTAGTGCAAGCAATTCATCATCTTTGGTCACTGTACACTTTCCATCCTGGAAATGTTTTGCAAATCCTTTCTTGTCTAAAGCTGAGACGCTCAGCATATTGCAATTTAAGTCTGGGACATATAAAACATGATCTGCCACATTTACTATGATTTGATCGGATACCTTGCTACTAAGAGCAATGGATCCAGATCCATTAACGTTCATATATTGACCATTGGCAGTCTGGATTCTTCCTTCGGTATCACTGTTTATTTCATAAAATAAATCTTCATTATAACAACTGTGGTTTGTACATCCACTGTCTAAAATCCAATTGTTTGATTTTTGCTTATAATTATTTGCCACAAGACTCTTATGAGTTAAAAGGAAATTTCTTCCTTTGCTTTCTTTGGATTCCTCTCTGCGAGGTCCATGCTTGTACTTTTAGAAAAGATGCTCCCTTTGTTCTCTTTGTTTAAAATTGGGAGAGCTGCCATTGGCTGTTGAACCTTTGGGTGAGCCACAGTCCCTAGCCAGGTGACTGCGCCTCCCACATGAAAACCAGCATTGTGATTGGCTCTTGGGAGGGGCTTTTCCCTTCCCTTTATCCCTGCTAGCCATGTAATTTGATCCATTATCATCTAAGTCTCTTTGGATCACACATTCCTCTCTTAGTTTTGCAAGAGCTTGTTCAAACAGGATCCCAGGATCATGGTTTAAAAGGGAAATAAAAGGATCAAATCTCTTTCCAAGAGATCCCAAAAGAAAACCCAATTTCTGTTGATGATTAAAATCAAGCCCAGCCAGTCACAATTTGTTAAAAATAAGCAACAAGGAAGTTATATGTTTTTCACAATTTTTCTTTGTGTGCAATTTTAAATTCACTGTCTCTTTAATCAACATGGTTTGTCATCTAAAGCTTTGAAATCTGAAAGCTGTTTCAAGTTTCTGTAGCATCTCTTTGGCACTTTTACAGTCACTCAGATAAACAAGCTGATCATCCCTCAGAGAATCAAATATTATAGCTTTTGCAAGAGAATCTTTGTCCTGCCAAACACTTATTTGTTCAGGATCTTCCTTTCCTGATTTAGGATTTTCAATACAGCAAATAACTTTCTCTGCTGCTAAAATAATCATGATTCTACTCTTCCACTGGTCAAAATGATTAGCAGATAGTTCAGGCATTCTCCTTGAAAAGCCTCTATAGCCTTGCTGATACATGCTTCCTGGTCTGAGAAGAGCTTTGTTATGCAAAAATAACTCAAGGAAGTAACAGCAGCGAAAACAAGTCTCTTTTAAAGTTGGTGCCTGATACAGAGCAAAGGGGGAAACAAAACACACAAAAATACTTAAAATAAAACCCGAAAAATCTGGTTTAATTCTCAACTATTTCTGGGCAACATAACCTGTTCAGTATTATAACAGAAACAGGAACTAATTTGGTTGGTCCTATTTCTTAGCAGAGTTGTAAAAATATAAACAGCAGAATGAGAATAAACCAGCCCCACCTTTCTCTATTTAAATAACAACAGACACAATCCTTTAGGTAAAAGAAAAAGAATGTTTATTTACGAATTCTTCATATGTTAGGAACATAGGCTCTAGCTTCAAAGAAAGAAAAATAGTCTTAGTCCATCTTAGTCTTTGGTATGGATGCTCTCAGAGAGAGCATCTGTGCCATGCAGCCTCTCCTAATGGTAGGAAGATCAGCAATGGAGAATATTCAAAAATCCCCCAGGACAAAGGACGAGGAAATCAGGTAACTAAACCCCACCCATTAGGAAGTTACATCATGGTAAACAGGTACATGGGATATTCCCCAAATATCCCTTAAAGTGACCATGCAATATTTGTTTACTCCTACAGGAAGTGCATGTGTGGCTAAGGTGGCAATATCTGAGTGTAGGGTATTGTCCAACTTCCAACCACCAAAAACATTTACGTTCAAGATGAGGCCTAACCAGAGGGGAACTAGTACTTCATGCAGTTTGGAAACTATTATTCTATTAATGCAGCCTAAAATAGCAGTTGCCTTTTTTGCAGCCACATTGCACTGTTGGCTCATATTCAGTTTGTCAACAACAATTCCTTCTCGCATGTAGTATTGCAGAGCCAAATATCCCCCATCTTATAACTGTGCATTTGGTTTCTTTTTCTGAGGTGCAGAACTTTGCACTTATCCCTGTTAAATTTCATTCTGTTGTTTTCAGCCCAGTGCTCCAGCCTATTAAGATCACTCTGAATTTTGTTTCTGTCCTCCAGGGTATTTATTAACTATCCCTCCCAATTTTGTATCATCTGCAAATTTGATAAGCATTCTCTGCACCTTCTCATCCAAGTCAATAAAAATGTTGAAGAGCACTGGGTCCAGGACTCCTGTATTAAGAGTTACAGTTCGTCCTATTTGTTTCCAACATTCTGGGTGTTAGTATACAGATATCAAAGACCATGTGGTTCATGGTCTGCTTTCTTCCTATATTTTTATGAAGACTATTATTAAGCCCTATTAGAGCTGTTCTCTCAGTTCCTGTTACTGTGTATAAGCCTTAGTCAGTCGTTACCACCACATTTATGTCTCCCTCCCCCTTAGGATTAATTTTAAAGCTCTCCTGATGAAGTTCTCCATGCTGTGGCCAAACACATTCTACCCTGTCCTTGTGACGTGCAACTCACCCCTTGCCAGCAGTCCATCTTCCAGGAATTGTAGTCTGTGGTTCCAGAATCCAAATCTCCCATGTTTGCACCACCTTTATAGCCTGTGATTTACCTGGAGTATTTTTCTTTCCCTTTCTCCCCCTCTTCTAAGTACTGGAAGAGTGGATGAGAAAACTATCTGGACCCAAAATCCTTGAGTTTCCTTTCCAGAGCTTCAAAGTCTGACATTATTTCTTTGTAGCTCTGTTTGGCAGTATCATTAGTTCCCACATGGATGAGAAGAAAGTGATACCTGTCAGTGAGCTATATGAGTGCTGGCAACCCTTAATTTTATTTTTAAAAAGATGTTAAGCTAGGTTGAGACACAGAGCTTATACAACTTGCCATGACAGTTGTCCTCAGGCACTCATTATAGACTCAAACATCAGGAACTCCCATCACTTATCACAGAAAAGGCAAGTGATCAAGCCCAAAGTCAGAACCTATGTGGCAAGTGACTGCCATAAATCAATATAAAATGAACTACCAAATAGGAGAGATTTCTACAAAAGAAATGCAAAAAAGAAGTCACTACCCAGTATGATAGAAAGCAAAAAAGGGGGAACAACAGGCATTGAGGCATACCGCTGCAATGCAATGTAAACAAATGTACAAATAGCCAAAATACAATGGAAATCACAACAAACAGTAAATAATATTACAGATAAAGACAATGAAGTGCAACACTAATCCCAATAATATTTTATTTATTTAGTTATTTGATTTATATCCTGCCCTTCCTCCCAACAGGAGCCCAGGGCAGCAATAGTAATACAATGCAAACATATATTACAAATGGCCTAAATGGAATACTATACACAACAACCAGTACAATATGCCACAATTGCAAAAAACTGTGAAATGAGACACAATGATGGCATTACAATGACCACAAGTGGTAAGGAATGAAGCTGCAATGACAGTTACTCCGGATTGTAAAAACTGGTTCAATACTTCTTCAGATACCCCTACTTCTTAAAATCACAGATTCTTTCAATCAGCAGCTAGCCTTGATTCTCCTGCAAGAATAGTTAATATACTGTTGGGATTGTACAGTAAATAACTAACATATAGATATATTAATATAAAGGTGTTAGAACTAAAATGCATGAAAAGTGAAAGTAAATGAATATGTCAACTAAAAAATGCAAGATATTCCCTTTATTGTCTTTGGTATCTGTAATATTATTTATCGCTTGCTGTGATTTCCATTGTATTTTGGCTATTTGTACATCTGTTTGCATTGCATTACAGTGGTATGCCTCAGTTCCTGTTGTTCCTCCTTTTTTGCTTTCCATCATACTGGGTAGTAACTTCTCTTTTGCATATAAATCAATATAAAGCAGCAAAACAACAAACAAACAACCCCCCCCCAAATATAGGCAGCTTAATATGTATATGAAGTTATTTAATTTGCCAAATAATTCTGAGAACATTTCAATGAAAGAAATGCCAATGTCTTTGGGTCTCTTGGTCATTTGATGATCATTTCCAGGTGTTTGCATGTGTTGCCCTAGGAGCCCAAACTGTGTCAAATCAATGGAGGAGGGCCTGTTTTACAACAGAGACTTGGCAGGTGGAAATGAGGTGCTTAAGCTTCTGCTGCCCACTGCTGGAGGAGGTCACGGGGGGGGGGGATCAGAGTATAAGGACAGGTTTAAGCAACACCTGCCCATATCACCTGTGCGGCGAATCGCAACCTCTCCCTGCTGCTTTTCAACCATACTGCCAGCCACATATTACAAGGCCTAGACTAGAACCATTAGGTAAAATACTGCCTGGACCTTTCCTCCATAGATCCCAAACACATATCGGGAAAAAGAGCTGACATTCTTCCTCTTCCTGCTCTGGTAAAATGAAATCTACAAACTCAAGGAAGGGGTCTGGGACATCCCTGATACAGCTACAGCTTTTAGGTAACTCTGCTTATATATTATTTCATTGTTGGTTTGAACGTTTTATACACTGTAATCTGACATCACATTTTTACTGGGAAAATTGAATAAAAATACCTTTAATAATAAAGGAAAACACAGATATGAACTATGGAATTAAATACCCAAGAGGCCTATGATTCTGAGTTTCTCTGAAATCCTTGTCCCCTGTCCAGTTCCCAGTTTCTGGGTCCAGACCTTTCTCACTATGGTTTCATATTCCAGTAGAGGGAGAAGCATGGCTGGCTCCAGACGGTAGCAAAGCTGGGCATCTGCTCGGGTCCCAAGACCAGCAAAGGGCCCACTGCCCCAATTTCACTGTGTAAAAGGCACCCAAAAGACTGGTGGTAGCATGTGGAAATTCCTGGTGTCTGCAGCTCCTTGTGCAGCTTAAGTAGACCCACTGAAGGTGCCTCGATGGAAGACACCCCCCCTTAAATCCTGGGAGAGGAACTGATGCAAGTGGGGGCAATATTCTCAACAAGATTTAAAAGTCCAGTCTAGGATATCTTGAAGCTCAAATTTCCTTTCCTCGCCAAAAAAAGAGTGAATTTTAAGAGCATTTGTAAAAATTGTTATCTTTTTTATGTACTGTAGATATCACGACACAGTGAGACACGGTGAGACCAGAGTTCAATTTCGGAGCCCCCTTCGTAATTCTGGTCTCCGCTTTTATTATTACCTCCGCCTGGAGGCGTGGATTATTTTTTCTCCATAAACAGCCTATGACCTTTAACTATTGTATAACATCACGTACATACATAGGACAACAGCATATCTACGTGGCAATATGCAGGCAGTTATTTAACCACTACAGATGTCAGTATCCTTTACAGCCATAAAGTTAACCACATCCTGTTTTTCCACTGGTCAGATCGCAATGTCTTGAGAGATAGTGTACTGAGAACAGCAGCGTGGTTTGCCAACGTATGCTGTTCATTCAGTCCACCCCACATCTCCCCCTTTTTTATTTTTTAGCAAAAAGTAATTACTACGTAATGGTCGCGGAGCAACAGGTGTACACGTCTGGAAAAGGTATTGTAAAAAACAGCATAAGCCTATACTTAAAATGAGTAAAAGAATAGCATATCTAAGAATCTGACTTAGCCATCCGAGCACACGTATTATTAATGGAATTTGCAACATGTGATGTAAATAATTGAAAAGCATTAACAGGCAGCTGGAAGGTTGGAGTTCCCCAATTCGAAACAGTATGATATTTAATCTCTGAAGTATTCATGAATCGCCCAAGTCCTGTAATGTTCCCAATATCCCCAGGTGCTTTGCATACGGGTATTAAACATGTTCCCAACATACCCATTTCCTGTACATGTTCAGTCATGCAAAAGTCACTCACATTTGTCATTCTTGCTAACTGAACCCAGATATTGTGTTGAAACCGCATCCCCAACTCCTGCCCCAACCTGTCAGCCCCGGCGCTTCCTAAAATCCAACAAATGCAAAGTACAAAAATAGAATTTGTATTTAAAGACGCAATTAAAGCAAGAATGGTATTCTCAGTTGTCTTGTCCACCCCGGCTTGTTCCATTGCTTTTTCTGCTTGTGTTGCTAAGTTCTTTATTTGGCCCCAAGTCACGGGAGGTTGCGGAACATTCCGACCACGCTTCCTGGAAGACATCCCAGTATCCTGAAGTTGCAGAGAAAAATTAGGGATGGGATTCTTAAGATTATCGTGCCAGGACATCGTCTTTCCAGGGCCGGATACACCTAGCAGGTACCCACACAGGACCGTCAGGCGTAGACACAGCCGCGTAACCTCGACCCCACGTTATAAGCGGAACTGGGCCTTTCCACTCTGGATTTGGTAGTTGCCGAAACTGCACCCGCGGGGCAGGTAGAGACTCCGACTGCTGAAAATGCCGCTGCGCTCGAGTAGAAAAGGAAAAATGAGTATTGGGAGATTGAGACAAATTTAAATGATTAATGGTAAACAACACTTGTGCCAGCCACTCCTCTTTGGTGGCCAATCCCAGTGGTACTCCTCCTTTTTGTTTTTGTTTAAGCAAATGCTCTTTAAGGGTACGATTGGTACGTTCGACGACAGCTTGACCTGTAGAATTATAAGGAATACCAAACAAATGTGTAATGGACCACTTAGTGCAAAACTGTGCAAATTGCTGTGAAACATATGCAGGGCCATTATCAGTTTTTATCGTCTGAGGTTGGCCCATGATGGCAATAGAACGAATGACATGATTAATAACATTCTTAGTTTTTTCCCCTTTCTGAGGAGTTACCCATATGTATCCGGAATATGTATCTACTGTAACATGCAAATACTTCCATGGGGAGAAAGTAGGAAAATGTGTAACATCCATTTGCCACAACTGGTTAACTATGAGACCTCGTGGGTTCACTCCTGGTTCTGGGGATAGAGTTAACTGTGTGCATTGGGGACATTGTTGAATAATGGCAGAGGCTTCCTGGGCAGTAAGATGGAATTGCTTCTGGAGTGCTTTAGCATTTTGATGATGAAGGGCATGACTTTCTATGGGTGTGCAAAGGAGGGCACGAAGAGCCTGATCAGCATATTGATTACCTTCTGTTAACAATCCTGGGAAAGGTTGATGACTGCGAATATGAAATATAGCAAATCGACAAGACCGAGTATGTATGAGTTTTTGAAGTGTAAGCATAAGAGCAAGTAGATTAGTGTCCAGCATGGGAGAGACATAACTACCGGGTAATGCAAGTACAACATTCTTAACATAAAGACTATCGGTAATAATGTTAACCTCCTGATCTGCAAAAGTCAACAGCGCCATACTAACAGCGGCCAACTCAGATCTCTGAGCGGAAGTTTGGGGTAAGGTGAAAATTGTCTTCCAAACCCCCTGCTCGTGCCATGCAACAACCCCTCTAGTTGGACTGCCATCAGTATAGACCGTGACCGCAGGTAAGGGTTGTAAACTGATTACAGATTGAAACTGGATAGGAATTTTTTGTGTAATTTGAAGCCGTGGATCTGATGAGGAACGACATGAAATTGTGCCCAAATAAGAGACTAAAGCCCATTGAAGGTCATCAGAAAGTGCAACAGCATTTTCCCATGTGTAAAGTTTAAGAGGCAACGAAATTTCAACCGGATCGATACCTAATAATTGCCTTGATCGTAATCGTGCTTTTTGGATTATTTCTGCTGCTTGCATTGGCAAAGTTGTGATAGATGACTTTGGTGTATGGGCTAAGTAAAGCCACTCTATTATATGTGTAGCATTGGAGCCTGACTCCTGAGTGAGTGCAGCAAAAAGTTGGCTTCCATCAAATAAAACAAATAAAATCAGTGGTTTATTCAATATTTGTCGATCCACCCAAATAGCTTTTAACGTTGTAGAAACTAATTCTAGGGATTGCCTTGCCTGTTCCGTTAAAGTAATAATATCTGCAGGTTGACGTCCTTGTTTTAAACATTCAAATAAAGGCCCCATGTCTTGAGTGGTAAGTTTACAATATGGTCGAATCCAATTAATAGAACCCAAGAATTGTTGTAGTTCTACATAAGTTGGCTTCATTGACAAAGTAAGACAGGGCCAGAGTTATTATATACAGGAACAGTAAACGCAAATTTCGGTGCGTCTTGCGCTTGTAACGGTATTGTGAAAAAGCAATCTTTCAGGTCTATAATAGCTAAGGAATAGTCATATGGAATTAAATTTGGATTAGGCGTCCCACATTGTAGCGGACCCATGGGCACAATTAATTTATTTATTTCTCGTAAATCATGTAAGAGCCTCCACTTTCCAGATTTCTTTTTAATCACAAACACTGGGGTGTTATAAGGGCTATTACTTTCTGCTATATGATCAGCTTCCAGTTGCTCCTTTACCAGTTGGTGCAGAGCTTCTAATTTTTCTTTGGGTAAGGGCCATTGTTCTACCCAAATGGGTATGTCTGTCTTCCATTGTAAAGGAAGAGCTGCCTTTTGTTGGCTAATCATTAATAACAATGGTGGTCTGGAATTGCTCCAGTAAATCCCTTCCCCACAGATTTACTGAAATGTCCAAAATACAAGGGCGAATGTGGGCTATACGATCACCATCAAGAGCAACAACTTGTATCCAATCCTTACTCCGTTTTGAATCCTGAGCTCCGCCCACTCCCCACACAGAAGGGGCCACTTCTACTGGCCAAGAGGATGGCCAGTTATGTTCAGCAATTACTGTGACATCTGCCCCAGAATCTATAATACCTTCAAAAAGAACATTGTTTAAACAATACTTACGAACCGGTTTCTCCCTGGTCACTTCTGCCAGTACTGCAGCTACCTGTGGATGGAAAGGATTACCTGAAATACTCACACTTGGCGATTTCGTCCTTGTAGATCCGAATCCACCAGTACGTTTTTGGGAGGAAGTGTTCGATGTGAAAAGACGATATGGCAATAACAATAGTTGCGCAAAAGAATCTCCCTTCTTCAACTGAAGGGGAAGGTGACTCCAATACTGAATATAAATAATTCCCTGATAATCAGAATCAATAACACCAGGTACCACCATTATATTATTCTTGGAAGCAGAGGATCGCGGTAGTACAAGGCCTACGGTGCCTTCTGGTAAAGGGCCAGTGAGTGTGGTAGGCATTAAAAGAACTGCTCCAGGCAAAGGAACATCTTTTGACTCTGCATGTATTAAATCAATTCCAGCGCTTCCTTGAGTAGCAGGGGTGGGTACACTTCCTTGAGATTCGGGGCTGGAAGCCTGCCCCAAGTTCAGTTTCCCTCAATAGGACGGGAAGACACATTGGTATTGGTAGTGGGAGCTGAACGACACTGATTAGCCCAATGATAACCCTTTTTACATTTCGGACAGATTTTCTTTGGCCGGTTTGTAACAGTGCCCCCACCTTTAAATGCTCCTCCGCCAGGAGCCCGACATTCCCTTCTGAAATGACCAGGCTTTTGACAATTAAAACAATTGCCTGTAGGTTTGTTACCCTGTCTTAATGCCCCAGCTAACAATGTCATGGCATGAACATGTGTACCTACCTCTGCACAAGCTTGAATCATGTCTCCCAATTCATATTGAGGTCTATGAATAATGTTTTTCAAAATCTTTTTACAGTCTGTGTTAGAATTCTCGTAAGCTAATTTTAACAATAATTCCCCTTGTGCCTGAGGGTTATCAACCTGCCGTGTCAGAGCCTCTTTCAAACGGTCAACAAACTGAAAATAGGGCTCTGTTGCTTGCTGCCGTACATTCGTAAAAGAACGTAAGGGTTCTTTCCCAGCAGGCACCTTTTTAAATGCTTTCTGTATACACTCAGCAGTTCGATGAAATGCGGCTTCAGGCAATACCCCTTGTTGTGCTATGGTAGCAAAATTACCTGACCCATAAATTTGCTCGGGAATGATATTAGCATCCCCAGCTGCTATAGCAGCATGTCTAAATTCTTGGTCCCAAACTACATATTGCGAAGGAGTCAAAATCATCCTAAAGAGATCCTTCCAATCTTGAGGGATCATGTTATATCCAGTAGCTACTCCTTCCAACATCCCTTGTACATAATTAGCCGTAATCCCATATTCTCTTACTGCCTTATTTATTTCTCTAATAACAGAAAACGGAAGAGCTGTCCAAGTTGCTATGCGATTATTAGCATTATTAGGATCTGGCTGATATGTAACGGGAAAAGCTGAAATTGTACCCTCCCAGTCTCCCATTTCTTCCATAGATAATAATCCTGAGGCTGCAGCCTGAGCTATGGCTGCTTTAACCTTCCCAGTAACCTGTTCTTGTTGGACTGGAGGGCTATATGGAGGAGCATTTACAAATTTCTCAATATCCTTTTCAGGTGTAGGTAAAGAAAGTTGGGGATAAAGAGGAGTTTTCTGGTCAGAATTGGCAAACAGCGATGTCTCTTTTATCCCTAAATGACTAATGGCCTCAGCACACTTTTGCCATAATAAGAGATGGTGAATAGGTGCTCTTGGTTCTTCATGTAATTTTCTCCCTATCTTTATCCAATCTGACTGACGTAGTGATCCTTGCTCTGGATACCATGGACATTGACATTGAATTGTTTTTAACAATGATTCAATGTGAGAACGACTTACAAAAGCTGAGGTATCCTGTTTTAAAATTTTTTGTAGCTCTTGTGCATGAACCTTCTGCTGAGCTGACAATTCCCCCCCCATACTCACGAATGGGAGCTGTACGCTGAGGTGCACCGTTGGCTGATCCTGCCAGTGGGTACGAGGGTGTTTGTTCTGAATCACGTCGAGGTCACCAGATGTAGATATCACGACACAGTGAGACACGGTGAGACCAGAGTTCAATTTCGGAGCCCCCTTCGTAATTCTGGTCTCCGCTTTTATTATTACCTCCGCCTGGAGGCGTGGATTATTTTTTCTCCATAAACAGCCTATGACCTTTAACTATTGTATAACATCACGTACATACATAGGACAACAGCATATCTACGTGGCAATATGCAGGCAGTTATTTAACCACTACAGATGTCAGTATCCTTTACAGCCATAAAGTTAACCACATCCTGTTTTTCCACTGGTCAGATCGCAATGTCTTGAGAGATAGTGTACTGAGAACAGCAGCGTGGTTTGCCAACGTATGCTGTTCATTCAGTCCACCCCACAATGTACATTGTAAAACTGATACAAATATCATTGTGGTGATTGCCATCCTTCAATAGCGCTCATCCCCTCAAACTACATTCCTGCATTGAGCCTCATAGGCCCCTTCCAACTCAACAGTCCTGTCCTGTTTTATTGGATGAATTTCAGTTGGTACAGCTCGAGGATGTGGACAAGGTGCTTGGACAGGTGCGGGCGACCACTTCTGCTCTGGATCCTTGCCCCTCGTGGCTAATAAAAGCTAGCAGAAATGGAACAGCCGGCTGGGCCAAGGAGGTGATTAATGCCTCTTTACGAGAGGGAGTGGTCCCACTCTGCCTAAAGCAGGCGGTGGTGAGACCGCTCCTAAAAAAACCCTCCTTGGACCCTGACAATCTTGACAACTATAGACCGGTAGCAAATGTTCCTTTTCTGGGCAAGGTCCTAGAGTGTGTGGTCGCTCGCCAGCTCCAGGCTCTTTTGGATGAAACTGATTATCTGGATCCATTTCAATCGGGCTTTCGGCCGGGGTTTGGTACAGAAACGGCCTTGGTCGCCCTGTATGATGACCTCTGTCGGGAGAAGGACAGAGGGAGTGTAACTCTGTTGGTTCTCCTTGATCTCTCAGCGGCTTTTGATACCATCGACCATGGTATCCTTCTGGGGCGACTTGCGGATTTAGGAGTTGGAGGCACTGCTTGGCAGTGGCTGTGCTCCTACCTCAAGAACCGTCTCCAGAAGGTGGTGCTTGGGGAGCATTACTCGAGGCCCTGGGTACTCCAATATGGGGTCCCGCAGGGCTCAGTTCTGTCCCCCATGCTCTTTAATATCTATATGAAGCCGCTGGGCGAGGTCATTAGGAGTTTTGGAGTGCGTTTTCAGCAATATGCTGATGATACGCAGCTCTATTTCTCCTTTTCATCTTCTTCAGGTGAGGCTGTTGATGTACTAAACCGCTGCCTGGTCGCGATAATGATCTGGATGAGAGCTAATAAACTGAGACTCAATCCTGACAAGACTGAGATGCTGTTGGTGGGGGGGCCCTCTGCCCAGATGGTTGATGTCTGACCTACCCTAATGGTTACATTCCCCCTAAAGGAGCAGATCCGTAGTTTGCGGGTCTTATTAGATCCGCTCCTGTCTCTGGAAGCTCAGGTAGCCTCGGTGGCACGGAATGCGTTCTACCAGCTTCGGCTGGTAGCCCAACTACGACCCTATCTGGACAGGGAGAACCTTGCCTCAGTTATCCATGCTCTGGTAACCTCTAGATTGGATTACTGTAATGCACTCTACGTAGGGTTACCTTTGAAGACGGTTCGGAAACTTCAGCTGGTGCAGAATGCTGCAGCCAGAGTTCTCACTCGGACTAAAAGTTCTGATCATATAACACCTGTCCTGGCCCAACTGCACTGGCTACCAATACGTTTCCGGGCCAGATTCAAAGTGTTGGTTCTTACCTATAAAGCCCTTAACGGCACCGGACTGCAATACCTGATGGAACGCCTCTCCCACTATGAACCTACCCATTCGCTGCGCTTGACGGCGAAGGCCCTTCTCCGGGTTCCAACTCACAAGGAGGCCCGGAGAGCAATAACGAGATCTAGGGCCTTCTCAGTGGTGGCCCCCGACTTATGGAATGCCCTCCATGACGAGATACGCCTGGCGCCTTCTTTGATATCTTTTCGGCGCCAGGTAAAGACCTACCTCTTTGCCCAGGCATTTTAATCTAGTTTAAATTTTAATGTTACAGTTAATTAATTGTAATTTCTATTAATTTTGTCTTAATCTGTTTTTAATGTGTTTTTATACTTATATGTTGTAATCCACATTCACTGGTTTTAAATGTGGTTTTATCCTGTTGTACACCGCCCTGAGAGCCTGTTGCTAAAGGGCGGTTTAAAAGTGCAATAAATAAAATAAAATAAAATAAATAAACTATTCTATGATTCTACCCAGCAGAAAGTACTACAGTGCAATATCCAGGTGGCAAAAGCTGGTTACTCTTCTGAACTCAGGAATATCATGCCTCCTTGCTGATGACCACACTGAGCTCATGGTTGCAGAAAGAGGAAGAGATTGTGCTAATTTGGTCTGGGTAAGAGGATGTTCTACTTCACAAGGAAAAGCAGAGGTGGAAAGCTCAGGGAGGCCACCATAAACTTTGCATGCAGGCTGCTGCTCTTATGGGGTTCTGACCCCTCCTTCTCCTCCCTTTAGAACTTCCCTGGAATTCCAGAACCTCCAGCCAACTGTATATATATGAGATAATTTCATTTGAGCTGAGGCCAGCAATAGCCATGACTGTGAGGAAGCCTTACCATATTCATGGAGCACACTCCAATTACCCTATTTTGCAATTGTTCCTGGTATAAAGCACCTTGAAAGATATTTTCTAATTTTTTTAAAAAAAAAATCCTTATCAGCAAATGTTGAGGAAAAGCCTGAGAGCGTCAGGAAGAGAGGATAGAGCTGTTCCTTGGTGTGTGGATGTGCTTTAAACATATGGTGTGTATGCAGCCACTATATATTTTTCAGGGGGGGGGGATGGGAATCAGCTTCACCATGTTAAGATAAAGAGGCAGTAAGTGGCTTCATGGACACCAGGGGAAGTCATTAACAGCATCACTATGTGTGTGAGCACCATGCTGGTGACACCAGTTCTGCATAGACCTAGAGAACTGCATTTGCCCTCTCTAGAGAGAGAGATGAACAGCCCAGTGGTAAAACCCTAGACAGAGCTCCCAGGGTGAGCAGAAAAGCCCCAGAGAGACTCTGAGAGTGCAGTGCAAATGTTCTAGAGAGTTTTTATTGAATGCTGGGGTCTTTTAGGATTGGTTTAATATTTTAAGAGTGCTTACTCAAAAGTAAGTCTCATTCCTCCCCCCCCCCTTAGTATTGCTGATTTTTCCATTAATTTTTTTACAGGGCTTTTGTTGTGCGCAAATGGGACTGGGGGAAAACTTTGGGGGTGGAGGCTAAGTAATTGCTAGAATCATGTTTACTCAAAATACTGTGGCCCATGGTGTGCAAGGAAGGAGAGAAGGCCAGCCAAATAAAGATGATGCCAGACAACAGCAGCTGGTAGAGAAAGAGGAAGAGAGGGGGGAAAGCCATAGAGAGACCACTGAGATCACCACAGAAAAGCCAGACATAAAGGCCTGACCCCATGGAAATGGACAGCCCAGGAGCCACGTAGCACGGCTCTCTGGTGACAGAGCAGGACATGTTGCACGGTAAGGTCACCCTTTCCTAGGGTTGCCATATTCCAGTTCCACAAATCCGGGCATGCAAATTTGCATATTATTTGCATATTATGCAAATTATTTGCATATTAATATTTGGATTGTCCAGTTGTTTTGTTTTTGCGCCTAGGAATTACCACCAAAAACTGGGGGAAGATGTGAGAAATCTTTTTTTTAAAAAGCAACATTTTCAGCCTTAAATGCCTAGACTCTAGTTTCCAACACTATGGAATATTTATTGATTGATTAAGAGGATTTATATCCTGCCCTCTGCTGTTAAAAACAGAGCTCAGCACAGCTTAGAAATATAATGAAAACAATAAAAACACACAATCAATATAAAAACATAATAAAAACACAAAATAGCAACAAACATAAAATAAGTCAGGGCAGCAGCACGGTTAACCATTACATACTGTATATGATATATTTCAGAGATGTGGTGGGTGGAGAAAAACAAGAAGCCAAAATGTTAGGAAAAGGAGTCTTTCACGCCACATGCTCAGTTCTAAATACTGTTGCAGCAAGTTTTACAAGTTCCTCCAGTATTCCACTGGTGCAGGCACTCAGGCATTCAAAGTATCTCTATGTTTCTTAGGTTTTATAAAAGCAGAACTTTGCTTAACTCAAAATTTCTTCTCCCTTTGAGCAACCACATCTACACAGGTTCCACCTCCATACTCAAAATGAAACTGGGCCTGGAAGTGTGCAACAACCCCCCACATACCTTGCTAATTAGATTACCAATGCCAGGATGTCTGTCTTGTCGACTACTCTCCTGGTCCCCCCCCCCGGGCATCATGAAAGACCCAGTCCTGGGCTCAGAAAGAAAATAAATATCTGGTCTTCTTCAAAGTACTGATAAGCCTCTTGTTTTAATTAAAATAATAATTATAAATTCTTGCTCTTATCACTAATGGGAGTTAATTATCTTGCATATGCTGCTGTTGCTTCTATGGCTGTAACGGAGTGAGGTTAAACATAAGTGAAATGCAAATAGGAAAAAAACAACACAAAAGGCAGTAACACTTTCCTAAATGTAATACCATACCAACCACAACAAGATTCCTATGAGTAAGGCAGAAAACTAAGCATCTCACAACCAGTCAGGATTCCTAACCAAAAACCAAAAATATGATAAATGAAGAAATATTTATATAAGCATGACTATCAAACATATTTATTATTTACACAAACTGTAAAGATATTTATAGTGCAATCCTAGGTTTATTTATTCAGAAGCAAGTCCCAGTATATTCAGTGGGGCTTACTCAAACAGGGACAGAAATGCAACCTCAAGTGATAAGCAACTTCATTCACACAACCCAAAATTCCGAATCATGCCACTTTACATTGTTTTGCAACTGTTTATACTTGTTTTTATGGTTATTGGATTTTAAATGGCTTTATTTCTTGTTGTCAGCTGCCTTGGTTTCCAACCCTACCTCACAGGGGTGTTGGAAAGACTCCATACACGCACGTGTGCACGCGCACACACACACACATTGCAGATGTATAAATACATACAGCCCATATAATAGTTTATTGTCAAACCAGTTGGTCATTGCAGAAAAATCGGTATTAAGTTTCCTACAGAATAAAAATTGTAATACCTAAGTAAGCCCTGCCTACTTGCTTTAAAATAGGACTGGAGAAGGGACAGAAAGAGTTAGAACACAAACAGAATTCTTTTTTACATTCACTCCAAAGTCCCATTGATTTTCAGCACATTCATAACCATGTCTACTCAAAAGTAAGTCCTATTGAATTCAATGGGATTTACTCTGGGCATATGGGATTAGCATTGCTTTTACAAAAGCAAGTATTGGGAAGGTTTTCAAAACACTGCCCAGGATCTGACTCCTGCACACAAGAGGGAAAAAAACTGAAATGTATATACTTACCAATTTATGAGATTTTCAGATAAACAGGGGGGGAAACCACCATTTTCTGGCATTGCAATGACATTTTCTAGACACTGCCTCAGGTCAATCAAACTGATTGGCTGCAATCCTGAACGGGCAGGGTTAAAGCTACGAAGTGCAGCTATACAGTACTGTTTAAAGAAAGATTTAACAGTCGGGGGCGGCTGACGTTTCTATGTATATCTCGAGAACCGGGCCACCTAGAAACTTAATTTTTTAAAAAATTAAAACTGATAATCCGGGCCACCTAAGGGGCTAAATGTGCACTGGGTGGCATGCATAGAATCTGGGTAAAACCTGGCTAACTAGGCAATATGGCAACCCTACCCTTTCCACTCCCATATTTGGAGCTCTGACTGTCTCCTTAGTACCTGGGTTCATCATACAAATTAACCCCTGAGATTTGGTAAGGAACAATGTGGGAGGCTGCAAGGTAGAACAGGAAATCAACAACATATCCTTCCTTCCCACAGTGATGTCAGAAGGCCCTCCTTTGCATCACAGAGACTTCTTGTCAACAGAGGGAAAACATACAAAAACCATAGATTATATAGAGAACACTGAGAGCACTAGGGAAAAGAATAGGGAAAAGCCCTGCAGAGACCTCAAGAATGCTGTAGTAAAACCTTTGGAGCAGGAGGCATCAAATTTTTTGGGCTAGTGAACAACATATTTAGAGACTGTTCTAGGGATGGGATCCATTGGCCAATAAAGGTTCAAAAGCATTCCGTTGACATAACAGGCTATTATCTATTTCAGCTCATTCTTTGTCTGTTCATTGTTTGTCCACAAGCAGCTGCTTTTACAGATGTGTTTTTCCCTCTAAAAAAATATTGTCATTAATATTGATATTTTGAAAGGAAATGTCAATACAAAAGGAAATATTGATAAAAATATCAATGTTAATATCAATATTTTAGACACAGATTATCTTTTGAAAAATTTAGTTTCTGAAAAGAGCATCAGAAAATCACTACATATAAATTCATTCTGCAAGGATAGCAAACGAATTAATGGAAAATTCAAGACCAAATCTAAATTGGGTGGAATACTAACACATCTCTAGTCTGTTCCCACTCCTTCGGGTTGATAGTCTCCTCCTACCACCACTCAGAGAGAGAGGGAGAGACACAGCACAGATATTATTTGTTTTTTGAAGGCATATGATAAAAAGGTCCTCTAGAAATGGTATGATCTTACACAGATTCCCCCCCCCAAAAAAAACCACCATCAGATTCAAACTTATAGTGATAGAATGCATAGTAAAAATTACAGATCTGGAACTTGTCAGCACCACAAAAAAATAGATCCAAGAAACAGATGTTCAAAGACCTTCATGATAACAAAACCATAAAGCATATCTTTGAAAACAGAGGTGACTTATGATTCTAAGATTGTTTTCAGGGGATCTGTGTATTGGATCTATATTTTTGCACCATGGCAGTGCTCAAAAGCATTAGACCAATGATTCTTAAGTTCAGTCAATAGAGGTAGATTTGATTTGCAGTTTGATTATATTGTTGTTGGAACCAAACATCAATTATGCCACAGGGACTCAGAAGAGAGCTGAGCAGCAGCAACGGAAAAGCCCCAGAGAGAGACTGAGAGTGCAGCGGAAAAGCCCCAGAGAGACCATGAGAGTAAACGTGTGGAAAAACCCCCGAGAAGTCCCTATGATGGGCTCTTAGGCCAATGACCAGGGACCAAGAGCAGTTCTCAGTCCTCTCCTCTAATGACAGGGGGGTTGAAAACAATCTGAGGGTTAACCAAGAAATGGAGGAAAAGCCCCAAAGTGCACCAGATCTATACAGACTTCAAGAGCGCCATGCGGTCTCTCAGGAGAGCTGAGCAGTGCCATCGAAAAGCCTCAGAGAGATTACCCAGTGATGACCTCTTAGGACCTAGAGTGGTTCTAGATCCTGTATGGGGGAATTGAGAACGGTGCCAGGGTATAAAAAGAAAAGCCCCAGAGAGAGACTGAGAGTGCAGCGGAAAAGCCCCAGAGAGACCGTGAGAGTACGCGTGCAGCAAAGGCCCAGAGAAGTCCCAGAGAGATAACCCTATGATGGGCTCTTAGGCCAATGAGCGGGGACCAAGAGCAGTTCTCAGTCCTCTCCCCTAATGACAGGGGGGCTGAAAACAATCTGAGGGTTAATCAAGCAACGGAGGAAAAGCCCCAAAGTGCACCAGATCTATACAGATCTCAAGAGCGCCATGGGGTCTCTGAGGAGAGCTGAGCAGCGCCATCAAAAAGCCCCAGAGAGATTACCCAGTGATGACTTCTTAGTACGTAGAACACTTCTAGGCCCTGTATGAGGGAATTGAGAACGGTCCCAGGATATAAAAGGAAAAGCCCCAGAGAGAGACTGCGAGTGCAGCGGAAAAGCCCCAGAGAGACCGTGAGAGTAAACATGCGGAAAAGCCTCAGAGAAGTCCCAGAGAGATAACCCTATGATGGGCTCTTAGGCCAATGAGCAGGGACCAAGAGCAGTTCTCAGTCCTCTCCCCTAATGACAGAGGGGCTGCAAACAATCTCAGGGTTAACCAAGCAATGGAGGAAAAGCCCCAAAGTGCACCAGATCTATACAGACCTCAAGAGCGCCATGTGGTCCCTGAGGAGAGCTGAGCAGTGCCATGGAAAAGCCTCAGAGAGATTACCTGGTGATGACCTCTTAGGACCTAGAGCGGTTCTAGACTCTGTATGAGGGAATTGAGAACGGTCCCAGGGTATAAAAGGAAAAGCCCCAGAGAGAGACTGAGAGTGCAGCGGAAAAGCCCCAAGGAGACCGTGAGAGTACACATGCGGAAAAGCCACAGAGAAGTCCCAGAGAGATTACCCGATGATGGACTCTTAGGACATAGAGCGGTTCTAGATCCTGTATGGGGGAATTGAGAACGGTCCCAGGGTATGAAAAGAAAAGCTCCAGAGAGATACTGAGAGTGCAGCGGAAAAGCCCCAGAGAGACCGTGAGAGTACACGTGCAGAAAAGTCCCAGAGAAGTACCAGAGAGATAGCCCTGTGATGAGCTCTTAGGCCAATGAACAGGATCAAGAGCAGTTCTCAGTCCTCTGCCCTAATGACAAAGGGGATGGATACAATCTGAGGGTTAACCAAGCAATGGAGGAAAAGCCCCAATGTGCACCAGATCTATACAGACCTCAAGAGTGTCATAGGGTCTCTGAGCAGAGCTGAGCAGCGCCACGGAAAAGCCTGAGACAGATTACCCGGTGATGACTTCTTAGGACCTAGAGCAGTTTTAGACCCTGTATGAGGGAATTGAGAACGGTGCCAGGGTATAAACAGAAAAGCCCCAGAGAGAGACTGAGAGTGTAGTGAAAAGCCCCAGGGAGACCGTGAGAGTACACGTCTGGAAAAGCCCCAGAGAAGTCCCAGAGAGATTACCTGATAATGAGCTCTTAGGACCTACAGCGGTTCTAGACCCTGTATGAGGGAATTGAGAATGGTCCCAGGGTATAAAAGGAAAAGCCCCAGAGAGAGACAGTGCAACGGTAAAGCCCCAGAGAGACCGTGAGAGTACACGTGCGGAAAATCCCCAGAGTAGTCCCAGGGAGATAGCCCTATGATGAGCTCTTAGGACCTACAGCGGTTCTAGATCCTGTATGAGGGAATTGAGAACGGTCCCAGGGTATAAAAGGAAAAGCCCCAGAGAGAGACTGAGAGTGCAGCGGAAAAGCCCCAGAGAGACCGTGAGAGTACACATGCGAAAAAGCACCAGAGAAGTCCCAGAGACGTTACCCGATGATGGACTCTTAGGCCAACGAGCAGGGACCAAGAGCAGTTCTCAGTCCTCTCCTCTAATGACAAATGGGATGAAAACAATCTGAGGGTTAACCAAGCAATGGAGGAAAAGCCCCAAAGTGCACCAGATCTATACAGACCTCAAAAGCGTCATAGGGTCTCTGAGGACAGCTGAGCAGCGCCATCAAAAAGCCCAAGAGAGATTACCCAGTGATGACTTCTTAGTACATAGAACACTTCTAGACCCTGTATGAGGGACTTGAGAACGGTCCCAGGATATAAAAGGAAAAGCCCCAGAGAGAGACTGAGAGTGCATCGGAAAAGCCCCAGAGAGACCGTGAGAGTACACGTGTGGAAAAGCCCCAGAGAAGACCCAGAGAGATAACCCTATGATGGGCTCTTAGGCCAATGAGCAGGGACCAAGAGCAGTTCTCAGTACTCTCCCCTAATGACAGAGGGGCTGCAAACAATCTGAGGGTTAACCAAGCAATGGAGGAAAAGCCCCAAAGTGCACCAGATCTATACAGACCTCAAGAGCGCCATGCGGTCCCAGAGGAGAGCTGAGCAGTGCCATGGAAAAGCCTCAGAGAGATTACCCGGTGATGACCTTTTAGGAGCTAGAGCGGTTCTAGACCCTGTATGAGGGAATTGAGAACGGTCCCAGTGTATAAAAGGAAAAGCTCCAGAGAGAGACTGAGAGTGCAGCAGAAAAGCCCCAGAGAGACTGTGAGAGTACACGTGCAAAAAATCCTCAGAGAAGTCCCAGAGAGATAGCCCTATGATGAGCTCTTAGGACCTAGAGCAGTTCTAGATCCTGTATGAGGGACTTGAGAACGGTCCCAGGGTATAAAAGGAAGAGCCCCAGAGAGAGACTGAGAGTGCAGCGGAAAAGCCCCAGAGAGACCGTGAGAGTACACGTGTGGAAAAGCCCCAGAGAATTCCCAGAGAGATTACCTGATGATGGGCTCTTAGGCCAATGAGCGGGGACCAAGAGCAGTTCTCAGTCCTCTCCCCTAATGACAGGGGGGCTGAAAAGAAGTACACGCAGATGACACTCAGCTCTATCTCTCCTTTAAGTCCTCACCGGAGTTGGCTGTGAATACCATGTCCAAGTGCCTAGAATCCGTAAGTGGATGGATGGGAGAGAATAGGCTGAAGCTGAACCCCGACAAGACTGAGGTATTACTTGTGGGAGATAAAAGGAAGTTAGGAATTACTGACCTGATGCTTGATGGGGTAAATTTACCCCTGAAGGACCAGGTCCGCAGTCTTGGGGTCATACTTGACTCCCAGCTGTCCATGGAGGCTCAGATTACAGCAGTGAGCCGGGCAGCTTGGTATCAATTACATCTGATACGGAGACTGTGTCCCTATCTTCCTGTTCACCTGCTCCCTCAGGTGATACATGCCCTGGTCTCCTCTGGCTTAGACTACTGCAATGCGCTCTACGTGGGGTTACCCTTGAAGATGGTCCGGAAATTACAGCTGGTACAGAACGCGGCGGCACGCTTGATTACGCATAGGCGTCGCTGGGATCATATCACCCCAGTGTTATTACATCTTCACTGGCTACCAGTTGTCTACCGGGCCCAATTCAAGGTGTTGGTGTTGACCTTTAAAACCTAGATCCTGTATGGGGGAATTGAGAACGGTGCCAGGGTATAAAAAGAAAAGCCCCAGAGAGAGACTGAAAGTGCAGCGGAAAAGCCCAAGAGAGACCGTGAGAGTACACGTGTGGAAAAGCCCCAGAGAATTCCCAGAGAGATTACCCAATGATGGGCTCTTAGGCCAATGAGCGGGGACCAAGAGCAGTTCTCAGTCCTCTCCCCTAATGACAGGGGGGCTGAAAACAATCTGAGGGTTAATCAAGAAATGGAGGAAAAGCCCCAAAGTACACCAGATCTATACAGACCTCAAGAGCGCCACGTGGTCCCTGAGGAGAGCTGAGCAGTGCATGGAAAATCCCCAGAGAGATTACCCGGTGATGACCTCTTAGGACCTAGAGCGGTTCTAGACCCTGTATGAGGAAACTGAGAACGGTCCCATGGTATAAAAGGAAAAGATCCAGAGATAGACGGAGAGTGCAGCAGAAAAGCCCCAGAGAGACTGTGAGAGTACACGTGCAAAAAATCCCCAGAGAAGTCCCAGAGAGAGCCCTATGATGAGCTCTTAGGACCTAGAGCAGTTCTAGATCCTGTATGAGGGACTTGAGAACGGTCCCAGGGTATAAAAGGAAAAGCCCCAGAGAGAGACTGAGAGTGCAGCGGAAAAGCCCCAGAGAGACCGTGAGAGTACACGTGTGGAAAAGCCCCAGAGAAGACCCAGAGAGATAACCCTATGATGGGCTCTTAGGCCAATGAGCGGGGACCAAGAGCAGTTCTCAGTCCTCTCCCCTAATGACAGGGGGGCTGAAAACAATCTGAGGGTTAATCAAGAAATGGAAGAAAAGCCCCAAAGTGCACCAGATCTATACAGATCTCAAGAGCGCCATGGGGTCTCTGAGGAGAGCTGAGCAGCGCCATCAAAAAGCCCCAGAGAGATTACCAAGTGATGACTTCTTAGTACGTAGAACACTTCTAGACCATGCATGAGGGAATTGAGAACGGTCCCAGGATGTAAAAGGAAAAGCCCCAGAGAGAGACTGACAGTGCAGCGGAAAAGCCCCAGAGAGACCGTGAGAATAAACGTGCGGAAAAGCCCCAGAGAAGTCCCAGAGAGATTATCCGATGATGGACTCTTAGGCCAATGAGCAGGGACCAAGAGCAGTTCTCAGTCCTCTCCCCTAATGACAGAGGGACTGAAAACAATCTGAGGGTTAATCAAGAAATGGAGGAAAAGCCCCAAAGTGCACCAGATCTATATAGATCTCAAAAGCGCCATGGGGTCTCTGAGGACAGCTGAGCAGCGCCATCAAAAAGCCCCAGAGAGATTACCCAGTGATGACTTCTTAGTACGTAGAACACTTCTAGATCCTGTATGAGGGACATGAGAACGGTCCCAGGGTAAAAAAGGAAAACCCCAGAGAGAGACTGACAGTGCAGCGGAAAAGCCCCAGAGAGACCGTGAGAGTACACGTGTGGAAAAACCCCAGAGAATTGCCAAAGAGATTACCCGATGATGGGCTCTTAGGCCAATCAGCGGGGACCAAGAGCAGTTCTCAGTCCTCTCCCCTAATGACAGGGGGGCTGGAAACAATCTGACGGTTAATCAAGAAATGGAGGAAAAGCCCCAAAGTGCACCAGATCTATACAGATCTCAACAGCGCCATGAGGTCTCTGAGGAGAGCTGAGCAGCGCCATCAAAAAGCCCCAGAGAGATTACCCAGTGATGACTTCTTAGTACATTGAACACTTCTAGACCCTGTATGAGGGAATTGAAAATGGTCCCAGGATATAAAAGGAAAAGCCCCAGAGAGATTACCCGGTGATGACCTCTTAGGACCTAGAGCGGTTCTAGACCCTATATGAGGGAACTGAGAACGGTCCCAGTGTATAAAAGGAAAAGATCCAGAGATAGACGGAGAGTGCAGCAGAAAAGCCCCAGAGAGACTGTGAGAGTACACGTGCAAAAAATCCCCAGAGAAGTCCCAGAGAGAGCCCTATGATGAGCTCTTAGGACCTAGAGCAGTTCTAGATCCTGTATGAGGGACTTGAGAACGGTCCCAGGGTATAAAAGGAAAAGCCCCAGAGAGAGACTGAGAGTGCAGTGGAAAAGCCCCAGAGAGACCCTGAGAGTACACGTGTGGAAAAGCCCCAGAGAAGACCCAGAGAGATAACCCTATGATGGGCTCTTAGGCCAATGAGCGGGGACCAAGAGCAGTTCTCAGTCCTCTCCCCTAATGACAGGGGGGCTGAAAACAATCTGAGGGTTAATCAAGAAATGGAGGAAAAGCCCCAAAGTGCACCAGATCTATACAGATCTCAAGAGCGCCATGGGGTCTCTGAGGAGAGCTGAGCAGCGCCATCAAAAAGCCCCAGAGAGATTACCCAGTGATGACTTCTTAGTACGTAGAACACTTCTAGACCATGCATGAGGGAATTGAGAACAGTCCCAGGATGTAAAAGGAAAAGCCCCAGAGAGAGACTGACAGTGCAGCGGAAAAGCCCCAGAGAGACCGTGAAAATAAACGTGCGGAAAAGCCCCAGAGAAGTCCCAGAGAGATTATCCGATGATGGACTCTTAGGCCAATGAGCAGGGACCAAGAGCAGTTCTCAGTCCTCTCCCCTAATGACAGAGGGACTGAAAACAATCTGAGGGTTAATCAAGAAATGGAGGAAAAGCCCCAAAGTGCACCAGATCTATATAGATCTCAAAAGCGCCATGGGGTCTCTGAGGACAGCTGAGCAGCGCCATCAAAAAGCCCCAGAGAGATTACCCAGTGATGACTTCTTAGTACGTAGAACACTTCTAGATCCTGTATGAGGGACATGAGAACGGTCCCAGGGTAAAAAAGGAAAACCCCAGAGAGAGACTGACAGTGCAGCGGAAAAGCCCCAGAGAGACCGTGAGAGTACACGTGTGGAAAAACCCCAGAGAATTGCCAGAGAGATTACCCGATGATGGGCTCTTAGGCCAATCAGCGGGGACCAAGAGCAGTTCTCAGTCCTCTCCCCTAATGACAGGGGGGCTGAAAACAATCTGACGGTTAATCAAGAAATGGAGGAAAAGCCCCAAAGTGCACCAGATCTATACAGATCTCAACAGCGCCATGAGGTCTCTGAGGAGAGCTGAGCAGCGCCATCAAAAAGCCCCAGAGAGATTACCCAGTGATGACTTCTTAGTACATTGAACACTTCTAGACCCTGTATGAGGGAATTGAAAATGGTCCCAGGATATAAAAGGAAAAGCCCCAGAGAGAGACTGAGAGTGCAGCGGAAAAGCCCCAGAGAGACCGTGAGAGTAAATGTGCGGAAAAGCCCCAGAGAAGTCCCAGAGAGATAACCCTGTGATGAGCCCTTAGGCCAATGAGCGGGGACCAAGAGCAGTTCTCAGTCCTCTCCCCTAATGACAGGGGGGCTGAAAACAATCTGAGGGTTAACCAAGCAATGGAGGAAAAGCCCCAAAGTGCACCAGATCTATACAGACCTCAAGAGCGCCATGCGGTCCCTGAGGAGAGCTGAGCAGTGCCACGGAAAAGCCTCAGAGAGATTACCCGGTGATGACCTCTTAGGACCTGGAGCGGTTCTAGACTCTGTATGAGGGAATTGAGAACGGTCCCAGGGAGACCGTGAGAGTACACGTGTAGAAAAGCCACAGAGAAGTCCCAGAGAGATTACCCAATAATGAGCTCTTAGGACCTACAGCGGTTCTAGACCCTGTATGAGGGAATTGAGAATGGTCCCAGGGTATAAAAGGTAAAGCCCCAGAGAGAGAGCAACGGTAAAGCCTCAGATAGACCGTAAGAGTACACGTGCGGAAAATCCCCAGAGTAGTCCCAGAGAGATAGTCTTATGATGAGCTCCTAGGACCTACAGCGGTTCTAGATCCTGTATGGGGCAATTGAGAACGGTGCCAGGGTATAAAAAGAAAAGCCCCAGAGAGAGACTGAGAGTGCAGCGGAAAAGCCCCAGAGAGACCGTGAGAGTACACATGCGGAAAAGCTCCATAGAAGTCCCAGAGAGATAGCCCTATGATGAGCTCCTAGGACCTAGAGCAGTTCTAGACCCTGTATGTGGGACTTGAGAACTGTCCCAGGGTATAAAAGGAAAAGCCCCAGAGAGATACTGAGAGTGCAGCGGAAAAGCCCCAGACAGACCATGAGAGTACACGTGCAGAAAAGCCCCGGAGAAGTCCCAGAGAGATTACCCGATAATGAGCTCTTAGGACCTACAGCTGTTCTAGACCCGGTATGAGGGAATGGAGAACGGTCCCAGGGTATGAAAAGAAAAGCCCCAGAGAGAGACTGAGAGAGCAGCGGAAAAGCCGCAGAGAGACCGTGAGAGTGCACGTGCAGAAAAGGCCCAGAGAAGTCCCAGAGAGATTATCCGATGATGGACTCTTAGGGCAATGAGCAGGGACCAAGAGCAGTTCTCAGTTCTCTCCTCTAATGACAGAGGGGCTGAAAACAATCTGAGGGTTAATCAAGAAATGGAGGAAAAGCCCCAAAGTGCACCAGAGCTATACAGACCTCAAGAGCGCCATGGGGTCTCTGAGGAGAGCTGAGCAGCGCCATCAGAAAGCCCCAGAGAGATTACCCGGTGATGTCCTCTTAGGACGTAGAGTGGTTCTAGACCCTGTATGGGGGAATTGAGAATGGTCCCAGCGTATAAAAGGAAAAGCCCCAGAGAGAGACTGACAGTGCATCGGAAAAGCCCCAGAGAGACCGTGAGAGTACACGTGCAGAAAAGCACCAGAGAAGTTCCAGAGAGATTACCCGATGATGGACTCTTAGGCCAACAAGCAGGGACCAAGAGCAGTTCTCAGTCCTCTCCTCTAATGACAGAGGGGCTGAAAACAATCTGAGGGTTAACCAAGCAATGGAGGAAAAGCCCCAAAGTGCACCACATCTATACAGACCTCAAGAGCGCCATGGGGTCTCTGAGGAGAGCTGAGCAGCGCCATCGAAAAGCCCCAGAGAGATTACCCAGTGATGACTTCTTAGTACGTAGAACACTTCTAGGCCCTGTATGAGGGAATTGAGAACGGTCCCAGGATATAAAAGGAAAAGCCCCAGAGAGAGACTGAGAGTGCAGCGGAAAAGCCCCAGAGAGACCGTGAGAGTACACGTGCAGAAAAGGCCCAGAGAAGTCCCAGAGAGATTACCCGATGATGGACTCTTAGGACCTAGAGCGGTTCTAGACCCTGTATGAGGGAATTGAGAACGGTCCCAGGGTATAAAAGGAAAAGCCCCACAGAGAGACTGAGAGTGCAGCGGAAAAGCCCCAGAGAGACCGTGAGAGTACACATGCGGAAAAGCCACAGAGAAGTCCCAGAGAGATTACCCGATGATGGACTCTTAGGACCTAGAGCGGTTCTAGACCCTGTATGAGGGAATGGAGAACGGTCCCAGGGTATGAAAAGAAAAGCCCCAGAGAGAGACTGAGAGTGCAGCGGAAAAGCCCCAGAGAGACCGTGGGAGTACACGTGTGGAAAAGCCCCAGAGAAATCCCAGAGAGATAGTCCTATGATGGGCTCTTAGGCCAATGGCCAGGGACCAAGAGCAGTTCTTAGTCCTCTCCTCTAATGACAGGGGGGCTGAAAACAATCTGAGGGTTAACCAAGAAATGGAGGAAAAGCCCCAAAGTGCACCAGATCTGTACAGACCTCAAGAGTGCCATGGGGTCTGTGAAGAGAGCTGAGCAGCGCAACGGAAAAGCCTCAGAGAGATTACCCAGTGATGACCTCTTAGGACCTAGAGCGGTTCTAGATCCTGTATGGGGGAATTGAGAATGGTGCCAGGATCTAAAGAGAAAAGCCCCAGAGAGAGACGAGAGTGCAGCGGAAAAGCCCCAGAGAGACCGTGAGAGTACACGCGTGGAAAAGCCCCATAGAAGTCCCAGAGAGATAGCCCTATGATGAGCTCTTAGGACCTACAGCGGTTTTAGATCCTGTATGAGGGACTTGAGAACGGTCCCAGGGTATAAAAAGAAAAGCCCCAGAGAGAGACTGAGGGAGCAGAGGAAAAGCCCCAGAGAGACCTTGAGAGTACACGTGCGGAAAAGCCCCAGAGAATTCCCAGAGAGATAGTCCTATGATGGGCTCTTAGGACCTAGAGCAGTTCTAGACCCTGTATGAGGGACTTGAGAATGGTCTGATGGTTCAAAAAGAAAGACCCCAGTGAGAGGTAGAGAGTGCTGTGGAAAAGCCCTGGAGGTGCCCCAAGAGTACAGCAGAAAAGCCTGAGAGATTGTGCGTGAGTACACCTGTGGAAAAGCCCCAGAGAGACAGTCCCAGAGAAGACCCAGAGAGACTGCCCTATGATGAGCTCTTAGGTCAATGAACAGCGTCCAAGAGCAGTTCTAAGTCCTGTTAACCAGGAAATGGAAGAAAAACTCCAAAATGACCCCAAAAGTGCCACCAAAAAGCCCAAGGGATGCCTCAGGGGTGAGCAGAAAATCCACTGAATAGTTTTCTTGAATACTAATGCCTTCAAGCACTAGGATAACATGATGTCTGTTAGGAAGTATCATGACAATGTTGCATTTTTGACCCCTTTTAAAATGTGTCTATTTCCCCTCAGACTTTTGATGGACTAGGATATTGGTATTTTCTGCTGTTAGTGTGCTGCCTAAGCTGTATGTAGTTATGTGGAGGTGGGTGGGCTTGTTTTGTACTCTGGCTTCCATTGTGATCCTTCCTATCTTCCAGCTGTGCACCTGTTACCTTTTCTCCCTGGCTCATCCCAGTCTTTTTCTTCTTTCTTGAGAAATCCTGGATGATGTTAATTACGACATCAAATGTATCGAGAAGATAGTAGAGGAAGTCAGGGGCCTGACTCCTTGGTAAGTGGGACCTCTGATGAACTGGGGGATGGAAATAATGAGTGGGAGAAGGGATGGGGAGAGAAGGAGTGTTTCATAGGCTGTACACACTGCAGTTTAGTGTGCATCTAGTGTGCATTATGTGTGCTGTTTCTTAGTGTTGTACACACAACATCAATCTTGGACCAGACATCTGCCATTTCTTTCCATGAGGGCTTATCCACACGGGAGCCTAACTTCATGCTAAAGAAGCTGCTTTTACTATCGCAATAGTTTTTCAAGGTCCACACTTCTTGTTCAATGATAGCTTCCAATCTGCTGTTTTCCTTTCACACAAGTCATCATCAATGGCAATTACTCATGGCCGAGTAAGATTGTCTTCCAAGATAAGGTCTTAAACGGTGGGTCCGTAAGTGACTGTGGAGGCCAATTCTGGGGTGTTCCTCTGGAAAGGTTTAGTTGAAAAGTACCATGAAGGAGGAGGCCACACAGAGGATCCAACAATAATAAGAACTTTACTGTAACTAATTATATACAGAGAACAAGGCCCACAGCATGGTGCTGCTTGTAAGGCAGGCCTGGAACTGAAACTGCCACAGCCTGGGGCTGACTCAGCAGTTCCTGGTATGTCAAGTCTGGAGGGCCAATACACTACATTAGTATCGCTGTTTCCTTGTGGCCCTGACCCCAATTTTACACGTTTACTCCCTCCAGAGTATCAATATTGCTAATGGAGAAGGGGAGGTTTTTTTGGTCAGTTTCATTGTTTCTTGTCAATTGCATGCCTCTCCCAGCTGAAGCAGGGAGAGTGTTGGGGTGCAATTGGCAGGAAACTATATGAAACTGATTAGAGGGGGGGGTGAGTGAAAGGCAAAAAAGCAGCGGCTGCAGCAGCTTTTGCAGGTGGCAGAGGGGAGGGAGCGGGCAATGGAGCATAAGAGAGCCCGCCCACTAAAAAAACATCAAAGCAAAGTGCCTGCAGGGAGGAGGGCAGTGAAGCTGAGACAGTTTTTCCTTTCCTTTTCGCATTCTAATTGGATTGGGTTGATGTGGATTTAAAGGGGAAAACTGTGTTACAGCTTTCTGGTTGCATGCAATGTCATGCAAATTACAAAGGGATGCAAATAGCACCACACACACACTAAATCGCTGTGTGGATGAGCCCTGAGTTAATGCATTTTTCACAAATCAGTTTTGATGCAAAAAGAGATTTTAGAATTGAACAATAAATTTGCACTTCAGACTGCCTGTGTACAAATGGAAACAGTATCTTCCTTGCAAGGGTGGTTCCCCACCATGGAGATGTTGCAGTGGGTGTGTACCATAGTGGAGTATCCCACTTTCTTTCTGGCCTTAAACTGTCATTTAGCTTCTCATTCCAAATTCACCTTCACCTCTACTTTCACTTCTGGTTTACCAGTGGACTAATGGTGGGGCTGGGCACACCACATTTTAAAAAAATAATTAACCTGCTGTTTTGTGAATGTCTGGTATATTGGAAAACCTGTATTTCAAAATAAAGAAAAAAAGGCCCCGTGTGCACAGGTAAACAAATACCTTCATCCATGCTTCCAATGGCCCATGGAAACATTAACTGGGGGGAAGGAGTTGAGAACACTGATGTGCACTACCTGCAAAGTACATGCCCACTGTGTTTATGATTAGCAGCGATAGAGCTGCCACTTCAACTGTCAATGTAGCACACACAAATCCATAGCAATGTGTACAGAAGCGGTCTGAAAAAAAAGTCCTGTGTCTTTGAAGCAGTGTGTACATAACAAGTGCTTTGTGATAGCCGGATGGTCTGTTTGCAATGTTAAGCCCCCATTTGGAAAAACCCTGAATTTCTTCCCCCAATCTTTCTCTGCAGGGTGGCCCGGAAAAAACTCTGCCAAGGGACGACGTTTTGACCAACATGTCAAGGATTCTTTCTAGTCCAGAAACTCTGGAAGCATCTGGATCTGAAGAATGGATTGACAAGGAGAGAGATGGGGGTTAGGGGTGCGTGGGTGATGGATGAGTGATTAGATGACTAGCCCTGTATCTCCCAACAGGGATTTGCTAAAGTCTGTATATCGACCTTGCAGCAGAGATAATCTGACCCAAAATACACCTTCAAAAATGATTTCATGGTGGGATGTTTGTGACTGCTGCAAACTAATAAAAGGAATATATAGCACAACATTTTATATTTGGTTTATTGCAATCATTTAATCTCTTTGTTGTCTGCCTTTGAAAATAAGAACTGTAGGGTGGAGCTCACTAGAAGGGAAATTGTGAGTGAGGATGAGCACGTGACAGATTTGGGGGAATCAAAGCCAGCTCTCTATGAAAAAGGAATCCTTCAAAAAACAAAACCAGAATTTTCCATCAGGGTCACCTGATTTCTGCACCAAGAAAAGCTGGATTCTGTGACCCATGTAAATTAGGTGAATTTAGTAGAGTGTCTTTTATTTTGTGTATCTTAACCTTTATCTTTTTTCTAGCTAGCATAATTTATTCGGCTCCTCATGGGAAGGAACAAGAGCAATGCAGAGCATGGGAGCCTCTGACTTTTGTAATATCATCAGGCACTGCCCATATACCTTCATATATTTGCTACCATGGGGCCTAGAAACTTGCTCTTTTAATAATAAATGCTCAGGAATCCAAATTCTGCTCCTGACATATAGGAACCAGATATGTTTCCCATTACTTGGGAATGAACTTTTTTTTTGGTTTTAATTGGAAATAGAAGGGATTGAACCAGGGATGTTCTGAGGCAGAGAGCTATAACAGCATAATGCTATGATGATTGAATGGACGTGGACTGCCTTCAAGTCAATTCTGACTTATGGTGACCCTATTGATAGGGTTTTCATGGTAAGCGGTATTCAGAGGGGGTTTACCATTGCCTTCCTCTGAGGCTGAGAGGCAGTGACTGGCCCAAGGTCACCCAGTGAGCTTCATGGCTGTGCGGAGATTCAAACCCTGGTCTCCCAGGTCGTAGTCCAGCACTCTAAACACTACGCCACATTGGCTCTTGTTCGCTATGATGATTATGAGTAATTAAATTTATTTTCTGCCCTTCCTCCCAAAGAAGCTGAGGGCAACAAACAACAAGCAATAAAACAATAAAAACATCTTTTAAATATCTTAAAAATAACTCCAATACAGATGCAGATTGGGAAAGATCTCTAATTATTTTGAATATAATCTTATTCAAAATTATTTTAAAACTGTATTCTGTCACTGCAAATTGCCATGTTGAAACTGGCATGTTGAAAGGTTTTGTTAATCATTATTAAAAATTAATGTATTAGCATTAGAGTGTTTATATAGCAGTACAGTCCTATAACACCAGAATGCGAATACATCAGCATGTATGCATGAATGCATGTAAATTAAAAGAAATAACATTCCCCCCAACACCAAAACATAATTGAAGATAATTTTTGTTTGTAGAGTTCAGTACCACTTCTCTTTTGGGTAGAGTTGGTATTGCCTGAAATTTGCTCCCTGTTGTTTCTTTCATTTAGGAGCTTTGATACTTATAGCATCTGTCAAACACTATATGCATGACATGAGTTTGTTTCACTTCTCGTTCTAACATCACTCTGTATGCACTCACATACATATGCACAGTAGCTGGCTGCACTGGCTACGACACACATCAGAGCATGGCACAGCTATCAAGAATAAATGGGGGGACATGGCTTGGCACAGACCAAAATGGAGGTTTAATCCCTTACCGCTCCAGTCTGAAGGCTAAATAACAAACAGGAGACCATTATACTCATCTTTAGTTGCTCTCCTCCGATCACTCCTTGTTGGAGATGCAGCAACTATCACAACTGTGCAAAGAGAAATCTTGTTAAGTTTCACCCCTATGATAACGAGTCTCTTTGACAGTACAGAAGAAACTGACGAGGCTGCAATGGCGCCATCACCATCTAAAATGGGAAATAATGGGAAGGATCAGACATGGCTGGAATGCTTCAGCACTTAAAACAACTGTGTCAGGATCTTATGGAAGATAGAATTAATGCCCTGAAACCCATAGAAACCTCTCTGAATGAACTTGCTGAGAAGATCACTTATATATCTCAAAGAGCAAATGAGGCCTTAGAGCTTGGTTTAAAACTAAAGTCAACAAAATAATCTATGTGGTTCATGAACTACAATTACATCTAGAAGACCAACAGGACAGAAGCAGACGTCAGAATGTCAGCTTTAGAGGATCCCTGAATGAGAGGAAGGGCGAGATATGATTGCTTTTCTGGTTTCCTGGCTGACAACTCTAGATCTTGGCCTGCAATTTGCAGAGGAAGACATTGAACGTGCACATCAAACCCTGGGGTGTCAAAGATGGTGGCCCACCTTGGGATATCATTGTTAGCTTTGAGAGCCACAAGAAAAAGAGCAAACATGTAATGTCCTAAGGGAACTGTCAACTTACTTATCAAAATGAACCCATACAGGTTTTTGAGGATTTGTGAACAGAAATGCTCACTCAAGCCCTACGCTGAGGTCCTCTGAAGAGTTAATGTGCTGTATAGATGAGGATTCCCATTTAAACATGTGGTACACCATGAGGGATGATTTCTCACTGCAGCTTCAGATTTGCAAATGGCAGATATATTAAAAGCTATTGGTTTAGTTTTACCTAATGATCTGAGGGAGGGAACCTCTCAAGATAATTTGCCACAGGTTTCTACTGAATGGATCCGCTCTATCAAGCGAAGAGTCTTCACAATCAAACAATTCCTCAGGGGATGAACGTCAGTCTCCACAGTTAAGAGGTTAATTACAGCAGACACACAGTCGCTTGCTTCAATTTGAATATGCTATATATCCCCTTGTAAAAGACATCTTTTCCTACTTCTCTTTTGCTTTAATTGATATGGTTCTGCTGTTCTGATTTTCACACCCGTTCCTGTTTTAGAAAGAGTTAGCTTTGATAACTCCTTCAGATCAAGAAAGAGGGGCTCTCAGTTACATGTTATATATCTGACATTCCCGCCACTAGACCCCTTCTCCTGGCCTTAAGGTGACAGCCACTATGAGTGGTTTCATGGGGGCTCAACATGTTCAAACCCCAGCCTACAATAGGCACCAGGTTTCAATGTTTGTTGTTTTGGGATTTATTTGTTCTGGTCCCTGTGCTACGAACACAATTTTATCGACCTATGTCACAACCCTCCCCAAATTTTGCTGTTTTCTGGAGCCTAGATGAGGGATAGACTAAAATTATTTCTCTCAATGTAAAGAATTTGTTAAGAGATCCAGAATAGAACTGCTTCTTTATAGAGAATCACCCAACTGAAATGACAAAGGGAGAACGCCCGAACCAAGCTACTGATCGACATAGCTGTTTTAGAAGCAAAACACAAACGTACAGGCAATATCAAAACATACTGTAAGCTATTGGATAAACTTCAGGCAACTGAGATTCACAGGATCCAAAAATCATTAGTTACCTTAATAGGATGTACTCTACTGGCTAGAGCTTTACGGAAAAATCTAATTAGATCTCATGCAACACAGGTTCAAAATGGTCAGGGGGAGAACTGTTATAAAACTGACAATATATGTCATGCTTTTGCTGATTATTATACAGAACTATATTCCACAGGCCATCCAGATCCTGACACCATTGCGAAACATCTAGATAAAATAGATATCTGCCCCCCAATCACAAGAATTTCAAATTTAATTAAAAAGGCGGATAAGAGAAAAATCAACTCATTTGAAATGTGGTGCTGGAGGAGAGCTTTGCACATACCGTGGACTGCGAAAAAGACAAATAATTGGGTGTTAGAACAAATGAAACCAGAACTATCACTGGAAGCTAAAATGATGAAACTGAGGTTATCATACTTTGGACACATAATGAGAAGACATGATTCACTAGAAAAGACAATAATGCTGGGAAAGACAGAAGGGAGTAGAAAAAGAAGAAGGCCAAACAAGAGATGGCTTGATTCCATAAAGGAAGCCACAGACCTGAACTTACAAGATCTGAACAGGGTGGTTCATGACAGATGCTCGTGGAAGTCACTGATTCATAGGGTTGCCATAAGGTCGTAATCGACTTGAAGGCACATAACAACAACTATTAAGAAAGTAAAAAATGGGAAGGCTCCAGGGAAGGATGGCCTGGGGTGTGAGTTCTATAAATCCTGCAAGGGACAATTGTTGCCTTCTTTACAATGACTGTTTAATCACATTCTACAAGTGGGTGCAATCCCAGAGACATGGCATCACTCTGTTTGGTAGTTATTCCTAAACTATGTTGGGACCCAACCTCCCTGGGATTGTACCACCCTACAGGTTTAATTAATCAAGATGCTCAACGATTTCCCTCTATTCTAGCCACATGTTTGAACTGTTTTATAACCAAATATATTGCTGAAGACCAAACAGGCTTTATGCCAGGTAGACAAATTGTGGACTCCATCCGACATGTGCTCAGTGAACAATGGGGGTCTCCTCTGGCATTACTATATAGGACCTATTCAGAGTGTTCAACCATTTGGAATGGGATTTATTGCATGGTTATTTGATACATTCTGATTTGGCCTTCAGTTTAAGAATGCCTTGAAGTGGCTCAATTCAGGTTCCAAAGCCATGGTGAGGGTAAACATCAGAGATTCCAAAGAATTTCAAATTTCAAGGGGCATCAGACAAGGGTGCCCCCTATTGCCACTGATATTTGCTGTGGCTATAGAGGCACTAGCTTCTTCAATCTGTAACAACTCTAATATTTGGGGGCCTACTATAAATGACAAATCACGCTATTTATTTTTTTGCAGATGATATTTTATTAATGCTGAACAGCCCAGAGGTTGCTGTTCCAGCTCTTTTGTAACAGACTGTGTGACTTTCGGGAAGTAACTGGTCTGGAAGTAAATTTTGAGAATTTGGTGTTTTTATGTCTTAACATCCCTTTAATGATTCAAAAGCGACTAACTGCTTTCTAAGGTTAAGCTGAAATTTGGTAGCTTCAAGTACCTAGGGATATATATTACAAGGGAAATCAAGGAACAGCGTAGACACAATTAGCATTGCTCTCAGAAATACGTAATGACCTCTCTAGATGGAAAAAAACTTATTCTGGTTGGGCAGAAATGCAGCTCTCAAAATGATCTTACTCCTGAAATTCTCATTTCTATTCCCTGCTAGTTGACATTCCCTCCCAAATTTTAAGAGGTGACAAAAATGCTCCAAAGCTGCATTCACTTTCTCCGTTTGCCCATCTGTCTGGGAGTGGTGCATGGATGACATCCTCAGCTAGCTCTGTAACAGCTGCCACAGGGTGTGCCAGAACTGAATCATGAACTGGGACCCCTGATCTGACACCAAACTGGTGGGGAGCCCACGCAGCCGGAAAATGCGTTGAACAAACAACTGTACCATCTCCTTTGTGATTGGCAGTCTGGCACAGGGGATGAAATGAGCCATTATATTGAAGGCGTCCACAACTACCAAAACCAATGTTTTCCCCTGAGAAGCAGGCAGGTCCATGATAAAATCCAGAGTCACCATTTGCCATGGTCCTTCGGAGGGCATGTTTAGTTCTCATGCATGTGGGACAGGACTGTACATATCTTTCCATGTCATGCTTGACCCTTGGCCACCAGAAGTCCCGCGTGAGCACCTGTAAAGTTTTAAACACCCCAAAATGCCTTGCAGTTGGGGAGTTGTGGCATTGGCAGAGGACCTTGGCTTGAACCTTTCCTGGAGGCACATAACGGGCTTCATGGGGTAGAGCATCCCCCGCTCTAAGAGAAGCCTGGCACATTGTTTTGGGAGGGCTGCTCCACTTCTCACACCCAGGGCTGACGTATCCATTAGGCACAGTAGGCACAGTGCCAGGCCCCATAATACTTTTAGGGGCCCATGAAAATGTTTTAATTTGTTTTAAAATCAGAAGAAAAATGAACTTTTATGGTCGAAGAAAATGTTTTAATTTTTTCTCACGTCAGAAGAAAATGAAACTTTTAGGGCCCAAGAAAATCTATTAAATTTTGCCTAAAACAGAAAAAAAATAAAATGTTGAAGTATTTAAAGTTATATCAAAAATAATTTTTAATATTGATATTATTATGGTGGGAGGGGCCCATGAAGGCAAAAGTGCCTCGGGCCCACGAAAGTCATAATGCGGCCCTGCTCACACCCTCTCCTGAGCAAAAAGCTCTTGTTCTTGAGCATGACGTAATTCCTTGAACCATGGATCTGGACAGGCAGCCGCCACCATTTTCTCCAGTGGTATAATGAAATGTAGTGAAGATGGAGGTTGGTCTTCTTTATACTCTGGTTTGCAGGATAAGGTGTCAGCCCGGCGGTTCTGAACCTGTGGAATGTAGTCAATATGAAAGTGGAACCTAGCGAAGAACTAGGCCCACCACACTTGCTGCTGGTTCAATTTGCAGGCAGTCTGGAGGCTCTTTAAGTTCTGATGGTCATTGTGGACCTCCACTTCATGCCAAGCTCCCTCCAGGAGGTGCCACCAGCTGTCGAACGCATCGCGGATGGCGAGTAACTCCTTCTCCCAGACTGTGGAGTTTCTTTCAGCACTAGTCAGCTATCAAGAGAAGTAAGTGCAGGGTTGGAAACCCCCCTCCTTTTGGTCTGGTTGTAATAACACCACTCCAATGGCTATGTCCAATGCGTTAGTTTCCACCACAAAAGGGCGTTGGGAGTCTGCATGCTGGAGTATTGGCTGTGAGGAGAACAGCAGCTTTAGATCCTTGAACGCCTGCTGAGCCGCTTGGGTCCATCGGAAGGGGCCAGGTCCATTTAGACAGTCAGCGACCGAGGCTGTCAAGTTGGAGAAGGCTGCGATGAAACATTGATAATAGTTGGCAAACCCCAGAAACCACTGTAGGTCTTTCTTGGTTTTGAGGAGGTGCCAGTAGAGCACTCAGCACACCTTCCCCTGTTCCCCAGATCCATTTTGACTCCTGTGGGGGAGGTACAGTAACCCAGAAAATCCAAGTTGGTCAAGTTGAAACCACACTTCTCCAGCTTGGCATGCAGGTGATGCTCTCTCAGTCTCTGCAGCACTGCCTGCACATGTGACTCATGTTGCTCTGGGGAGTCAGAGTAAATAAGGATGTCATCTAAATAAATTATCATAAAGCGGTCCAGGTAGTCCCAAAAGATGTCATTCATGAAATTTTGGAAGACAGCTGGGGTGTTCGATAGCCTGAATGGCATGACCAGGTACTCATAGTGGCCATAACGGCAGTTTCCCACTCATCCCCCTCTTTGATTTTGACAAGGTTGTACGCTCCATGTATGCCTAACATGGTATAGATCTTGGCTGTACACAGATGCTCCAGAATCTCATTGATGAGAGGCAAGGGGTAGCTGTTGGGGATGGTGATCTTGTTAAGCTCCCTGTAGTCATGATAAGAGTGCAGCTTCCCACTTTTCTTCTTGACAAACAGCAGTGGGGCCCCAGCTGGTGACTTGGATGGTCGAATGAACCCTCTCTGCAAGTTGGTGTCCAGGAACTCCCTCAGTGCTGCCAGCTCTGGCTCTGACAGGGAATAAATGTGCCCTGAGGGGATGCTAGGCCCTGGGATCAAATCTATAGCACAGTCATAAGGAAGATGGGGTGGCAGATGGTTGGCTTCCTACTTATCAAAAATGTCCTGAAAGTCTTTGTATTTGTTGGGCAGGTGGATCTCCTTGATGGGGACGTGGCAGCCAGCATCGCTGGAACAGCCATGTCTGGAAGCTGGCAATGCTGCTCACAGTAATCCGATTGGAAGGTCACCGTAGCCTTTCTGAAAGAGATGACAGGATCATGCTGGGCCAGCCAGGTCATTCCCAGTACCACCGGGAATCGAGGCAAATCAGCTAGATAGAATGACATCCTTTCCAAGTGTCCCAGTATCTCCACCCTCCACTCCGCTGTGGCTTGAATTACCGCCGCTGATGTCAGGGGCCTCCCACCAATGATTTCCACAGACAGCGGTGTCTCAAGCTTGATGATAGGCAAGCTGTGCCTTTTGGCAAAGCTCAAGTCCATAAAGTTGCTGGATGCACCTCAGTCTACCATAGCAAACACGTGCATGTCTTGTCCCATGGGCAAGCCTAAGCAGGCTGGCAAATGTAGAGCAGACTTCAGTGGGAGAGGCGTAACTTGAGGTCGCTGATGCACAGTTAACCTCAGCTCGTGGACCTCTACAAGAGCTGGGATTTGAAGTTTCCCTGCACTGGGGCCTTTTCTGACTTAGAGGGACATGTCTTCGCCCGGTGCCCTGCCTTCCCACAATACAGACACAGTCCCTCTTTCTGATGCTTCTGCCTTTGTCAGGTGCAGCCACTTATCTGCATGGGCTCCACCCCCGGTGGCATCAAGGTTCCCATGCCAGGGGTGATGCAGATATGTGGGAGTGGTAGGGGAAGCAAGAATCGAGTCATCTCAGCTTTGCACTCCTGGTGATGACCTTCAAGCCAGCTGTCTATCTGCAGGCACAGATGGACTAGCTCTGGGAAAGTACTTGGCTGTGGGGCTTGCGCCAACCTGTCCAGCACCTCCGTGCTGAGACTATTGCAGTACAAATACATTAAACCAAAATCGTTAAAGTCTGTTTCCTGGGCAAGGATACGAAAGGTGTTGGTGTAAGTCCCAACAGAGTTTTTCCCCTGCTGCAGGTTTCCCAGCTGGCGGGACACTGTGTCTCTCCACTGAGGGTCTCGAAAGATCTCAGCCATGGTATCAATGAAGGCAGTACACTGGGACAAGACGGAGTCATTTCAGTGCAACAACGGGGTGGCCCACTGGTCAGTCTCTCCTTCTAAGACACTGATGATAAATGCCACCTTCATGCCATGGTTAGGGAATTCCGACTGCTGCATTCATATGTAAAGCTCACACTGGGCTATGAATGTGGTCATTTGCTCTACTTTCTCACCATAGTGGGTGGGCATTCCCACCGGCAACTTGACTTAGGGTGTAGGCATGGGTGGGACGGTGCGTGGGGATCGCCTGAGTCACCAGTTGAGTCATTTGGAGGTGCAAGGTCTGGTTCTAGGTTCTTAGAGACTGGGTCTCAGTTTGGAGGATTTGAACTTTGGTTATCAGGGTTTCAACGACTCTCTGTAGTTCCTCCCCAGCTCCGCTGCCCACTTCCATTCATTCCATCCTGGGGGCATTGGTTGCAGGAGGTTGTTGCTGAGTTAAACTGTCCTGCCCGAAGTTGCGGGATTCAGACTCAGACTTGGCTGTGCCTTTTTCTTTTATAAAAGTAATAGATACATCCAAAGCAGTTCACCTCATTAACCTAACTACTCTTTCTAGGAACTCAGCTCTGCTCTAGCTCTAACTAAGCATGACTTCGTGACTCTAAGATGTCGACTCAGCAACTGGGTTCCCCCCCCTGAGTCCGCTTAAGTAAGCTTGGATTTGGCATGCAAATGAAGACTCTGCCTCAGCTCAGTCTGTTGAACTTCCTGCCTCAAGCGCCTCTGTGGGGCAAAGGTGGTTTGATCTCAGTTTCCCCCTCCAATGGAGGGAGGCTGGTACCTGTCATTTTGGGCATGAGAAGCTGGGCACCGCTCAGCTGGGAAATGCCTGATGTACAAGGTTGAATCTCTTGTGGTGGCAGCGTGTCCAATTGGAGAGTGTCAGATGGGCCAGGTGGAGCTTCCACAGGTGGGTCAGGAGCTGAGGGGGCTGAGCTGTCAAAGACTGGGTCTGGGGCACCCTGTGAGTCCACCCTGCCTCCTCCCTGGGTTCCCATTCCAAGTCCTCATTCTCTGTTTCGCCCTCATCTATCTGCCCCCTCCCTGCATGGCTCACAACAATATCACTATCTTCATTGAAGAGAGGAGTAGGCACTGGAGCAAGTTCATGACTAAGTACATCATCCATGTTGATGTCTTCAGATGTGAGCAATCCCATTGTGCAAGCATAAATCAGACAATGATCACAACCACTTAATGATTATCTGCTGCACCCAGCTTCATGGATTTGGTGACTGCCATTATTGTTTTAAGTTTTTGGTAATAAGTCCATGAAAACCAGAGGGCCAGTTGCTCTCAGATTCACTACACTGATTACTCTCTGCACCTACTACACCATGAGCATTTTATGAGCAATCTTTCAGAATTTGGCCACTGACTATGTTTATTAAACAATTCACAGAGTGACTGCTGTCATCATGGATTGATATACATTGGTAAATAATCCCGGATCTTCATGCCATCTGCACAGTCAGGCTCGATAAGTGGATCAGCCTCTTCCTTGTGATACGTCATGACATTCTCAACATTTCCTTCCTTCATGTCTTCCAGATCTTTTGGAATTCTGCATTTTTATTTGAAGTGTTAACATGTTTAACACTCCCGGAAAAGTGACCTCCCAACAGTACCCTTGGATTCACCACTGATCAATGTCCTCAAAATTCTTAAATAATGTTGGTGCTTATAATCCAAATTAGAACCTTCCAAGGCTCCAAGTTTCAAGTTTCAGCAGAGGAATCTTGGCTGGAGTGGTGGTGGTGGGCTTAGTATTTTCTCCTCCAGGCATTTGTTAGCTAGTACTGATTCCCACTGCTGCTTCTCTCCCCATAGGGAAAAAGATACAAGCAATAAGAATTTCTAACTCTAGAAATGTTGGAAGTTTCACTTCAATCAATGCATTATCTCGCTGTGTGCTCTGAATCTATTGACCATTAGGGGCAAAGGTATAGTTAGTCAGTTAAAAGGGCCCCTGCTCGAATTCTCTCCTTGTTACTTTTCTCAAGTTTAAGCATGCCTCTGATTGGTTAGACTGATATTCTCAGGGCTATCATCACTTCCAGTTCCTCCTCCTTCTTCCCACAATTCTCTCTCCCTTCCCTCTGAATTTAGCTAGTGTAGAGGATTAGGCTTTCATATCCATTTGCACTATCTTAAAAATATGAGTTTATTTTGTTTAAGATAAACACCACTCTCTTTCATATTGTTTTATATCTCCAGTGAACTCTGTTGTATAAAGCAACTCTTTTCATGGGGTTATGGGCTCAGACATAATTGGAGATTTATAAAAGGAAAAAGAAAAAGGAATATGTGGAGTCTAATACAGACAGATTAGATAAGAAAGGATGGCTACTTCTGAATCTGCTAGGAGGTCTGATGCCATCAAGCTGCTAAATGACTCAAACTACAGAAGATGATCCTTTCAGATGAAAATGCTGCTGGATACTTTGGGATTAAGTTTTGTCCTCAAAGAACCAAGGCCAGAGGCATCTGGAAAGAAACAACATGAATGAGATGCTGCAAACAGGAAAGGCATGGGACACACATCTCTAGCAGTAAGTGATAATTGAATTTACCATATTGAAGATAAGCAAACTGCAAGCGAAATGTGGGAAAGGTTGAGGCACATTTTTCAACAAAACACAATGAATACTGAAGTTTCCTTGATGCTAAAACTCTGTAACAAGAGGCTTAAAGATCCAAATAAACTATCAGAGCACATGAGCTCTTTCTTAGGACTAGTAAGGGAATTGGAGCAGCAGGAGATAAATTAACCTGAGGCAGCTGATTGGCCTTTTGCTCAATATTTTGCCTCCAGAATATGAAGGAATAATTAATTTACTTCAAGTTAAGGAAAATGTAAGTTTGAATTTTGTTGAGTAATGTTTACAAAAAATTAATCTAAGACAACAGATACAAAACAAGGAAGCTAAAAGCCAAGCCTACAGACTGACTCAAAGCAAGCATTGTTTCTTTTGTGAAAGTAATCAGCATTGGAAAAGCACTTGTCCTCACCTGAGAAAACTCCTGAAAAGCAAATTTCAAGGGAATGAGTCAACAAGACCAAAAGACAAAGTAGTAAGGGGGAATGCCTCTTCAGGAAATAATTTTGGAAAAGGAAATAAAATATGTACTGCAGAAAAAAATAATTTGTAGAGTTGATTCAAACCAAGTCCACAACAACATTTACATAGAAAGTGGGGCAACTTCACATTTCTTCAACAATTTGGATGTTTTCTCAGATATAGATATGAATTGTAAAGTCCCAATTTACCTTGCTGATGGACAATGTGTTTATACACAAGGAAAAGTGACAGTTCATTTAAAATGTAAACCAGTTAAAATGTAAACTGGGTGAAAAGAGCACCAGTGAGGGGTGCATTCCTGGAGCTTACTATGTGCCATCTCTACAGAACAGTGTAATGAGTGTGGAAACAACTACAAAGTGAAGATACAGAGTTTTGTTTAGGAGATATCATTATTTTGTGTTCAAAGACAGAGATCTACTTATGAGAGGACTTTTAAGTAATGAAGTAATGAAGACCTTTATGAAGTGTGAGACAGCAAGCTAATGCTACTAAGGAATGTTTCATAAAGATTGCATGGTGTTGTGGCATCACAGATTTGGCCACAGCACAAGCATTTCAAAACTTGTGAAAGACAATTTAACAAAGAATTTAGATATAAAAATGTACAAATCTGAGTTCAGGTGTGTTGATTGCGAATGCAACCAAAGCCACCTACATGCTGTCTGTTGAAGTGTAATCAGAAAACCACCTGGATTTTAATACACAGTGGCATCTGTGGATCCTTACCTGTAATGACATCAGGAAGGAATGTTTATTTCCTTACTTTTATAGACAATTTTTCAAGATATGTCTACATTTACCTCCTTAAAGAGAAAAATGAAGTGTTACAAAAGTTTAAAGAGTATGTGGCCAGAGTGACCAATAAATTTGGGAGAAAGCCCAAGATGCTGCGCACTGAGAATAGTGGTGAATACATAGGCAAAGATATTGAAGAATAGGCATTAAAAACAAGGCATGAAAAAGCAAATCCTTATACCCCAGAACAAAATGGAGTGTCAGAAAGCAAAAACAGAACACTGTTAGAAAAGACAAAAAGTATGCTTCTTGATGATGGATTGCAAAACAAATACTGGGGGGAAGCAATCATGATAGCCACTTACTTGCAAAACAGGTTACCCACTAAAGGCATATTAGAGTGTTTGGATCTAAGCTGTATGCTTACATTCCCAAAGAAAACAGAGGCAACCTAGAATGCGGAAGTGAAGAAGGCATATTTGTTGGGTATGAATTGGACTGCAAAGGCTACAGAATACTTGATCCTATCAAAGAAACAAGGTGCATAGTACTGCATACTTCAATTAGAGACAAAGACCAAATAACAGTAAAATGTCAGAAATCAAACTTGACATCCCAACAGGAGAAGAAGCAGAGCAGCAGTCACAGCAAGAAGAGGCTGTGACCTTTAAAACTTCAAGTGAACCTGAGCAAGAAGGGGGTGCAAGAGCTGATCAAGAGGTGAGATACTCAAGCAGACCCAACAAAGGGATGCCACCTAATAGGCTATCTCTTCTAACCAGAGTGGTGAGACACTGAAGGGATGCCAGATACGAGACAGACAAATAGCTGCAAGCTGCTGGAGAAGAAATAGAATCTCTTCACAAGAATAAAACATGGACTCTTACAGAGCTACCAAAAGGGAGAAAGGCCATTGGATGTAAATGGGTCTTTACAACCAAACAAGGTGCAAAAGGGGCCAGAGCTTGGAAAAGTTACTTTTTTGAACTACAATTCCCATCACCCCAATCCAGTGGCCATGCTGGCTGGGACTGATGGGAGTTGTAGTTCAAAAAAGTAACTTTTCCAAGCTCTGCCAGTGCTACAAAGCTAGGCTAATTGCTAAGGGATACTCCCAAAAGTACGCTGAAGATCATTATGAAACTATTGCACCTGTGGTCAAACACACTTCTATAAGGACACTCCTCAGTATTGCTGTCTCAAGGAAGATGCAGGTTCAACACTTGGATGTAAAGACAGCCTTCTTATAAGGAGACATTGAGGAAGAGATATATATGCAGCAACCACAAGGGGTTGAAGAACCTGAAAAGGACTGGTATGCAAGCTTCAGAAAAGCATTGAATGGCCTGAAGCAAGCTGCTAGGGCCTGGAATGTCAAACTAAACCAACTACTACTTAAGGAAGGGTTCACGCAAGGAAAGGCTGCCTATACTTGAGGTTTAAGAATAACAGATGGTCATTCATCTTGACCTATGTGGATGATTTGGTCTTATGCCACCAAGACAAGGAAGACAGTGATGAAATTGTGAGAAATCTTAATAAGGAAATAGAAGTGAAAGACCTGGGACACATTTCTTACTATCTTGGAATTTATTTATTTATTTATTTAAAATATTTCTATCCCGCCCTTCTACCCTACAATAGGACACTCCAGGCGGCTACAATAAAATCACAGACATATATAATAAAATACACAATAAAAACACAAAACATTACAGGAAATTAAAATGCATAAAACACTATTAAAATACATAAAATGCATTATGCATACACATACAAACATACATACATGTATATATGTGCACACACATATAAGAAAGTGAGAATAAAATAACTTAAAAGATAAAAATAAAAGATAAAAAACTTAAAACAGTGTCAGGCTGACCCGTCAGTCCCAAAGCTCTCCGGAACAAAATAGTTTTTACAAGTTTCCGGAAGACCATCGGGGGGGAGCAAAGCGAGCTTTTGGGGCAGGGAATTCCAAAGTCTGGGAGCCACAATTGAAAAGGCTCTCTCCCGCTTGCCTGACAATCTAACTTCTTTCATTCCAGGCATGCAGAGGAGACCAGAGGTAGATGATCTTAAATCCAGGCTAGGAACATATGGATATAAGCGGTCCCTTAAGTACACTGGTCCAAGGCCATTTAGGACTTTAAAGGACAAAACCAGCACTTTGAATAGGGCTCGGAAACACATTGGGAGCCAGTGGAGTCGAGAAAGCACAGGGGTGATATGCTGCCTGCGCTGTGCTCCAGTTAACATTCTGGCTGCTGCATTTTGGACCAACTGTAGTTTCTGAATCATTTTCAAAGGCAGCCCCATGTAGAGTGGATTACAGTAATCAAGCGTAGATGTCACCAATGCATGTGTCACCATGGCCAAGTCAGCTGCTTCCAGGAACGGATGCAGCTGGTAGACCATTTTGAGATGGCCAAAAGCACCCCTTGCTATCGCAGCCACCTGATATTTCAGCAGCAGGGCAGGATCCAGAAGAACTCCCAGACTGTGGACCTGCTCTTTCAAGGGGAGTGCAACCCCATCCAGAACAGGTTGCAACCCTATCCCTGGGGCAGTTTTTCCCTTGGCCAGCAACACTTCCATCTTGTCTGGATTAAGTTTTAATTTGTTAGCCCACATCCAGCCCTTCACAGCCTCCAGGCGCCAGTTTAGGATGAGCAGTCCCACCTTGCCATCAGATGGAAGGGAGAAATAGAGTTCAGTGTCATCATCATATCGATTACATTGCACTCCAAATCTCCAGATGACTTCTCCCAGTGGTTTCATATAAATGTTAAAGAGCATGGGAGAGAGAATGGAACCCCGAGGTACCCTGTAGGCCAATGGCCAGGGGGTCAAGCAGTAGTCTCCCAGCACCACTTTCTGGGTCCTGCCCATTATGTAGGAACAGAGCCACTATAGAACAGTGCCTCCTATACCCATCCCAGGAATCCAGATGGAAAGGGGAGAAAATGGAAACTTCTTCATTAACCAGAAATGAAGATAATGGACCTGATAGAGCACCTTGGGCTGACAGAAGCCAATGTAGCAGAAACACCAGTAGAAATAGTTTTTTTTTAAAGACAATGAGATCAAGGAACCACTGCAAGACAACAGTCAGTACAGGATAGCAATTGGAATGCTCCTGTACGTATCAACTATAACAAGACCGGACATTGCAGCAGCAGTTGGCATACTGTGCATAAAAGTTAATGCACCAATAAAGAAAGAGTGGACTGCAGTCAAGAGGATTGGAAGATATCTAAAGTGAACTGCAGATCTGAAATTGATGCTACCTGCAAACAGACTGGTGGGCTATATGGATGCAAACTGGGCTGAAGACAGAGAAAACTCCACTAGTGGGGATCTGTTCTATTATGGAGGAGGAGTCATCAGTTGGATTAGTAAGAAACAGTCAGTTGTAGCCCTCTCTACAGAAGCAGAATACATATATGCAGCACAAGCAAGTCAAGATGCAACCTGGTTACACAGACTACTCTTAGAATTTGGAATCAATGAACCAAAGCTAACTAGAATGCATGAAGACCAGAGCTGTATTTTGCTCTCCCAATCAGAAAGAGTGACACCGCAAACAAAGTACATTGATACCAAGTACCACTGCGTGAGAGATGCACAACAGAAAGGGGTCATTGAGCTGAAGTACTGCCTGACAGAAGAAATGGTGGCAGATGTTCTTACCAAGCCACTGCCCAGACAGCATTTTCAGCATCTTCGTGAAGTGATGGGAGTTGTGAGTTGGAGTGCGAGACAATGAGGAGAGGTGTTGGAAGTTTCACTTCAACCAGTGCATTGTCTTGCTGTGTGCTCTGAATCTATTGACCATTACAGGCAATAGATATTGTTTGTCAGTTGAAAGGGCCCCTGCTTGAATTCTTTCCTTGTTACTTTCCTCAAATGTAAGCATGTCTCTGATTGGTTACACTGATATTCTCAGGGTTACTATTGCTTCCAGTTCCTCCTCCTCCTTTCCATAATTCTCTCTCTCCCTTCCCTTTGAATTCAGCTAGTGTAGATGATTAGAGCGGCAGTGTGGCGTAGTGGTTAGAGAGTCGGACTACAACCTGAGAGATCAGGGTTCGAATCCCCACACAGCCATGAAGCTCACTGGGTGACGTTGGGCCAGTCACTGCCTCTCAGCCTCAGAGGAAGGCAAGGGTAAACCCCCTCTGAATACCACTTACCATGAAAACCCTATTCATAGGGTCGCCATAAGTTGGGATCAACTTGAAGACAGTCCATTTCCATTTCCATGTAGATGGTTAGGCTTTCCTATCCATGTGTACTTTCTTAATAAAATGAGTTAATTTTGTTATAGATAAACACCACTCTCTTTCATATTCTCTTATATCTTCAATAAACTCTACTGGATAAAGCAACTCTCTTCAAGAAACACTTTTTTGGGGGGGGGGAATGTACCACTCAAAGTATGAGAAAGTACCATTCTAGAGTGGAACATAGCAAACTGCTCTATACAAAACCAGACCACTGCTCCATCTAGCTCAATATTTACTCTAGGGGTTGTCACCCTGGTGCCTGCAGGTGCCATGTCACTCACAAAGGCATTCATTGGTGGCCACAAGCAGGGGCCCTGGACTCTGAGCTTTAATTTTGAAAAAAGTAAGACTCTAGCCCTCCTAGAAAGAAAGTTACAAAGCAAAATGTGCAAGAACCCATCTAAGTGATTTCTGTGGAATGAGCTGAGCCTGGCTGCTCCCACCTATGTCTTTTTAGCCACTGAGTTATGTCAGAGCTGTGATTGATAAGTGAGTTGTTTGGGTACCAGGCAATAGGAGTCCCTAGAGTCCTAAAGAGCCGCTGTTTGCCCCTCACCTTTAGTATAATTTTTGTGCTTCTGTCTTATCTTCGAGTGGTCCTTGGAATCGCTGTAGTATGTTTTTCCTTTTTTCTAGCAACCAATATTTATTTTTCCTGTGGTGGGTTTATCTGAGATCAGGTACTCCCTAGAAGTTATTTTCTGCCAATAATACTACACAATAAGTATGCACTCCCCAAGTGGCACATGCGAAATGCAAATCTTTGCAAAGAGGCGTAGGCATATCTCCTGCTGTGCATGACCTAAAGCCAGGTACTCATTAAGAATTCACTGTATAGCTAACTCCCAGTACAATGGTACATGTCTACTTAGAAGTTAGTCTATTTTCATGGGGCTTACTCTGAGGTAAATGAATACAGGATGGCAACCTAGGCTTTGGTTTTGAATTGTCTCTGGGGAAAACAGTTCTTGTGCCTTAACACCTGCATCTCCACAAGCAGGACCAGCAGGACACAGCAGATTTCCCATGGTAAACGTGAGGTTGTTGGGGGGGGGGGGAGAGCAGCAACAACTGTATTCTTTTTAATTTTGTCTTATGCCATGCTCTCCATGGCAGCCATTTTGTGCCTGACACTCACAGTACTCTCTCAAAATGTGCTGGTCCAGAAAAGTTGGTGACCTCTTGTCTACATGGAATGGCAGTCGTTCGCCAGCGTTTCAGGCAGGGGTCTTTGCCAGCCCTATCTGGAGGTGTTGGGGACTGAACCAGGAATAGGGTTGCCATATTCCAGTTCCACAAATCTGGGCAGGTTAATTTGCATATTATGCAAATTATTTGCATATTATGCAAATATTATGCAAATATTATGCAAATATTTGCATATTAATATTTGGATTGTCCCGTTGTTTTGTTTTTGTGCCTAGGAATTACCACCAAAAACTGGGGAAAGATGTGAGAAATCTTTTTTTTAAAAGCAACATTTTCAGCTCTAAATGCCTAGACTCTAGTTTCCAACACTATGGAGTATTTATTGATTGATTAAGAGAATTTATATCCTGCCCTTTTGCTGTTTAAAACAGAGCTCAGCACAGCTTACAAATATAATAAAAACAATAAAAATACACAATCAATATAAAAACATAATAAAAACACAAAATAGCAACAAACATAAAGTAAGTAAGGAGCAGTATGGTTAACCTTTGCTGGTCATTGACCGAAATAAACTTATTTACATTTTTTAGTATGGTTAACCATTACAGATACGATATATTTCAGAGATGTGATGGGTGGAGAAAAACAAGCCAAACTGTTAGGAAAAGGAGTCTTTCACACCACATGCTCCGTTCTAAATACTGTTGCAGCAAGTTTTACAAGTTCCTCCAGTATTCCACTGGTGCAGGCACTCAGACATTCAAAGTATCTGTATGTTTCTTAGATTTTATAAAAGCAGAGCTTTGCTTAACTCAAAATTTCTCAACCACATCTACACAGGTTCCACCTCCATACTCAAAATGAAACTGGGCCTGGAAGTGTGCAACAACCCCACACATACCTTGCTAATTAGATTACCAATGCCAGGATGTCTGTCTTATCGACTACTCTCCTGCTCCCCGGGCATCATGAAAGACCCAGTCCTGGGCTCAGAAAGAAAATAAATATCTGGTCCTCTTCAAAGTATTGATAAGCCTCTTGTTTTAATTGAAATAATAATTATAAATTCTTGTTCTTATCACTAATGGGAGTTAATTATCTTGCATATGCTGCTGTTGCTTCTATGGCTGTAGCGGAGTGAGGTTAAAGATAAGTGAAATGCAAATAGGAAAAAAAAACACAGAAGGCAGTAACACTTTCCTAAATGTAATACCATACCAACCACAACAAGATTCCTATGAGTAAGGCAAAAAACTAAGCATCTCACAACCAGTCAGGATTCCTAACCAAAAATATGATAAATGAAGAAATATATATATATAAGCATGACTATCAAATATATTTATTATTTACACAAACTGTAAAGATATTTATAGTGCAATCCTAAATTTATTTATTCAGAAGCAAGTCCCAGCATATTCAGTGGGGCTTACTCAAACAGGGACAGAACTGCAACCTCAAGTGATAAGCAACTTCATTCACTCAACCCAAAATTCCGAATCATGCCACTTTACGCTGTTTTGCAACTGTTTATACTTGTTTTATGGTTATTGGATTTTAAATGGCTTTATTTCTTGTTGTGAGCTGCCTTGGTTTCCAACCTTACCTCACAGGGTTGTTGGAAAGACTCCATACACGCACACACACACACTGCAGATGTATAAATACATACAGCCCATATAATAGTTTATTGTCAAACCAGTTGGTCATTGGAGAAAAATCAGTATTAGTTTTAAAAAAATCAGTATTACTTTCCTACAGAATAAAAACTGTAATACCTACAGCCCTGCCTACTTGCTTTAAAATAGGACTGGAGACAGAAAGAGTTAGAACACAAACATAATTCTTTTTTACATTCACTCCAAAGTCCCATTGATTTTCAGCACATTCATAACCATGTCTACTCAAAGTAAATCCTATTGAATTAAATGGGATTTACTTTGGGCATATGGGATTAGCATTGCTTTTACAAAAAGCAAGTATTGGGAAGGTTTTCAAAACACTGCCCAAGCTCTGACTCCTGCACACAAGAGGAAAAAAAACTGAAATGTATATACTTACCCAATTTATGAGATTTTCAGATAAACTGGGTGTGTGTGTGTGTGAAACCACCATTTTGTTTTCTAGACACTGCCTGAGGTCAATGAAACTGAAACACAATCCCTGATTGGCTGCAATGCTGAACGGGCGGGGTTAAAGCTACAAAGTGCTATAGTACAGTACTGTTTAAAGAAGATTTAACTGTCGAGGGGGGTGGCTGACGTTTTTATGTATATCTCGAGAACCGGACCACCTAGAAACTTAATTTTTTTTTAAATTAAAGCTGGGAATCCGGGCCACCTAAAGGGCTAGCCGGGCGCCGGGTGGCATGCATAGAATCCGGGTAAAACCCGGCTAACCGGGCAATATGGCAACCCTAACCAGGGACCTCCTGTATGCAAAGTAGGTGCTCTTCCACTGAGGTATAGCCTGTCTCCATAAGGAAATACGCAGCCTTTTTGCCTGAAGGAAGTTTTAACTCTAGTCCAAACTTGTACAACCATGTATGGTGGGTAGGGTTGCCAGGTTCATGGCCTGAGACTGATCCTGTAACTTTAGGAGAAGAGAAAGTCAGCCAAGTGCAGGTGTTCTTGCAACACTGTAATGAGAAAAACCACAAGGTGGAATTCTCCCTTCCCCCTGCACAACCTTTAAAGAAACAGAAGACCTCTTGGTTGTCAGGCCCCGCTTCCAAGAGGTCTTCTGTATCTTTACAAGTTGTGCAGGGGCAAGGGAGAATTACACCTTGTGATTTTTCTCATTACAGTGTTGCAAGAACACCTGCACTTGGCTGACTTTCTCTCCTACTAAAGATACAGGATCAGTCTCAGGCCATGAACCTGGCAACCCTAATGGTGGGTCACCAGAGGCTTGATACACTTCCTGGGTTTTGCTTTCCCTGCTGTGCTGCTTTTCTGTTTGCAAAGTGTTTTTCACACAGGGGAGCATTCAGGAAATCCCCTGTTTGCATTTTGAAGTAGTACATTCCATTCTACCCCCTCATCCTGCTGTATGTGCAAATCTGGATGCTGCCAGTCACTGCGTATATTTGATGAATTTGTCAGTAGAGGAGTGGCACTGGGCACCTGTTCTGTACAACTATCTACCCGCACCTACAGTTACAGTCCAGACTCATTAACAAACAGGTAATGCCCTGGCATGGCATTTAAAGCTGGCGCTTTGAACAGGTAGCAGTTATGTTGCTCACAATATGTTATGGCTGGCTCCTGAGGTGGGTTTAAAGCATTGTATCTTTCCATATGAGACTGTCCGAGGTCTGAGATTGTCTCGGTCTCGCCATCCTGAGAGGTACATCTGATGGGAACACAGGAGAGGGCCTTCTTGGTGGCTGCACCCAGGCTCTTGAACTCCCTTCCTTGAGAGGTTAGACTGGCTCCCTCATTGTTATCTTTTCATTGGCAGTTGCAAACCTTTCTATTTTGACAGGCTTTGGAGAACTGACTGCAAGGGCTATTAATAGGGTGCTGTTTTACTGATTTTTATTTTGTATTTTTTAATTGTTATGTTTTAAATGGTTTTAATTCTGTAGATAGTTTAATTACATTTTAATTATAATTTTCTGGATGCTTTACTTATATGTTTTTAACTGTATTTGTTTTAATTTTTGCAAACCACTGTGAGTCCCGGTTCTGGGAAAAAGGCAGGATAGAAATGAATTACGTAAATAATTAATAAAGCACACGGCAAAGAAACGGAAGGTGCGAGTGCCTCATTAATTCAGCGGATTGCTCCACACTCCAGGATTGACAACATCTCAGGAGCACTTGAGCCAACAAATAATGACATTCCACGCTACATTCCACACAGCATCCAACAACAAGCACATTTTTATCTGGTCGATCAGTATAATTTCTGGCAGTACAAGTGCCTCCATTGCCAGCCTACAGCCACAACTGGCAGAAGGGTATGAAACTCCTGCAGGCAGACCTGAAGACTTTGTAACAGCACAAAAGAGTCAGGTCTATAGCCCTGTCTCCATCTGCAGTATGGTACTTCCACCAGCACCCAAGCTCAATAGATCACTAGTCCGGACCTGCACAAGCTCTGACCCACCAAAGGCCAGCTATTTATTCTGATCTTCCATGTGTTTGACAACCTCCCTAAATTTTGCAGACAGACAGCAAAAACCTAAGCAGACAATCCCACATGCCTCCCCGCTCCCCTGGCAGTACAACTGGTCAACACTAATTTTATTGCCAATGATGTTTGATCGGTTTTAGGGTAACTTTGTGTTGCTGATTCCGAATATGGCATTGGTTTTGCTAGATTGGCTCTAATTTTTGAGATAATGGATGACCCCATTGAAAAACATAACAAATTCAAAAAATTTGTTAGCCTACCCACAAATGACATAGGCATAGCCTACCCACAAATGACATGGAAACTGTCTCAAATCATACAAAAGTAAACACATGAAATACCTAATAGCGTTGTATTCAGTACAATAACATTAAAACAAAGTAAGCTGATTCAGATAATCACAATTAATGCATAGAAAAACGCTGTGTGTACAATTTTCTTTTATGTGGGGCATCAGGACAATCACATTGGAGGCTCCAGCAGTAGTCTGCCATCATGTGTCTGTCCGATCTGCCTTGATACCTTTCCTCCATCACCTTTATATCCTGATGGAACCTCTCCACTTGTTCCTCACTAAAATCACCAAGATTATCCGGAAATCTATCTAAGTGGCTATGGAGATAGTGTACCTTTATGCTCATATTAGTACCCGAATGTTTAAAGTTAGCGAGCATGTTTTGCACCAATTCTTCATAATTGTCTGCTTTGTGGTTACCCAAGAAGTTCTTGACAACTGAGACATAACTGCACCAGGCAGAAGCTTCAACATCATTCATAAATTTAGTGAAATTCAAATCATTGATGAGTTTACGAATTTTAGGACCATCAAAGATTCCTGCTTTTAGTTTTTCCATAGTCAGTCCAAGGAATGATCTACAAATGTATTTGAAGCAATCACCATCTTTGTCCAAGGCCTTAACAAATTGCTTCATCAGTCCAAGCTTGATATGGAGTGGTGGGAGAATGATTTTTTCTCTGACAACCAATGGCTTGTTAATGATGTTCGCTGCACCTACAGTCATGTGTTCCCTTGAAGGCCATGTCACTTTTTTCCAATGATCTCGCTTTGCTCTACTATCCCACAAGCAGATGAAACAAGGGTACTTCGTGTATCCACTTTGCTGCCCAAGCAAGAAGTTCACCATCTTTAGATCAACACAAATAGACCACTGGTGCTCATGATAGCAGAGCTTCTGCAAGACCATTTTGATATTTTCATATTCTTCTTTTAAGTTTTGTTGAGTGAGCAATTGGAAGAGATGCATAGCGATTACCATTGTGCAATAAAACACATTTCAAGCTTCTGGTGGAGCTGTCTATAAAAAGCCGCCAATCTTCTGGTTGATATTCCAGTAGTCCCATTTGGAGAAGAAGTCCAGGAATGTTATTGCAGTATACAAGTTCTTCATCTTGGCTGAAGTATGGAAGAAGTCCCTCCTCTCTTGTCTGATAAGCTGTTATGTTAGCTTCCAGCTGTAGACAGTTCTTTTCCATTAGCCTGGATGCTAAAAGTTCAGATGCTTGCTTTGACAGACTGAGGTCTCGTATCAGATCATTGAGTTCTGTTTGGGAGAACTGCTCAGGTGTTGAAAAGCTTTCTTCATCTCCACTTCCAGGGCTACCACCTGTGCTACACTCCACGTCCAGCATTTCTTCAACATCTGACAATGGAAGATCAGGCAGTGAGGTAAACACTGGTATTGGGAATGTCTTCGCTGTGTGGCACAGGTCACCTTGCTGAGTCCAAATCAGGATACTCCCACTTATGTTTCTTGTAGCGATTGAAGCCTTTCACATTCACAACACAAAAATAACAATCATCGTGATGGTTTTGTGGCTCTCTCCACACCATAGGCACACCAAAGTTTAAACGTTTCCTTTCTCCATTTTTCCACTGCCATAGGCACTCTACACAGGTTTTGCAAACCTTATGGGGAGCCCAAGACTTATCTTGATCTCCAAGCTTCACTCCAAATTAAGCAAGATATGCTTGTTTTACAAAGTCAGTGAAGTTTTTCTTTGTTTTTGCAGAGTGTATTCGCCACAAATGTAGCAGAATGCATTAGGATTGTTTAAGCAGCCTCTTCCTGACGAATTCATATTCCACTTCAAAAAAAAAAAGTATCAATATGATATTATATGCAATGGATAAACTTGCAAAACAATATTCAAGAGTAAAAAGACAGACCAAACCCTGCTGCAATGTCAGCAGCTACAGGTCGTATTGGGGTACAATCGTCATTTGAAGGGTATCCATTATCTCAAAAACTAGAGCCAATTTGGCAAAACTAATGTCATTTTTGGATTTAGCACCCCCAAAATACCCTAAAGTCATTCAAACATTCTTGGCAACGAAATTTTTTTTGGGGGGGGCTGTGATTGTCTGCTATTAAGTTCCATAACTCCCAAAATCAGCAACCTCACATGCCTAAAGGTAGAGCTAGCCCTTGTAGATTGCCTCTGGAATAAATCTGGCACTTGGAGAACTTCCACTTGGTGCAAGTGGATGCTATAATAATGGGACTTGCTAATGCAGGCCACTTTGAAAAACAAGAAGTGGAAATAATTTGGAAGTTGGTCAGGCTGTGCTCTCTCCCTCCCTCCCTCTCTCTCTCTCTTTGTGTGTGTGTGTGTGTGTGTGTGTGTGTGAGAGAGAGAGAGAGAGAGAGAGAGAGAGAGAGAGAGAAAACAAAAATGGTGTATCAATGGGAATGGGTGAATAGGTGGGAATGTGCATTATTTTAAACAAGAAAAGAGAGAACGGCCCAGTAGTGGAGAAATTGGAAGACAGTGTTGAGGATGCAGGCCATAGTGAAATGTATCTACATAGATAACATTATTGTCAACTTTTTTAAAAAATGCCCAGAATTAGAGCAGCAAGTGGATCACAAAGATGATGACTGCATGTCCTACATCAATGAACACATTCAAACACAAAACAATTGAAAGTCCCTTGGGACACTGCCTCCCTTGTATACTCCCTAGAAAGACAACCTTACAGGAACAAGGAACAGAGACCTGGGCCTTACCATCCTGTTCTAACCAGCTGAGGGCACTCCATCAATCTTGATGGGGGTTTGATTGGGCAACCTAGAACTGCCCTTCTCAGGCAAGAATAGAGGAGATACAACAGACACGGTGTTCTCCCCTAGAGCAGTAATTCCAAAACTCTGTGGTGCTGGAGGCTGTGCAACAGAACTTTTAGTGTGCTGTGACAAATCAGCTAATTAAATAATAATGAGAGCAATCCTAAAGTCATTTATTTAGTGAGTAAGACCCATTGAGCTCAATGGGACTTATTTCTGAGGAAACATGTGTAAGAGTGCATTGTAAAAGGCTCCAGGGATCCCACAGGTGAGGCTGCCAGCTGCATGATTCATTGCTCACTGCCACAACATATGGTCATAATGGCCAGTGGCTTACATGCATGGGGTGGGCAAATTCATGGAAGTGTGGTAGGATTAAGGTGATTAGGGTTCCTGGTACAGTTCCCAAAATAAGGCCCCCTTTCTCCAAAAAGGAATGCATGAAATAAGGTACCACAAAAAAAGTCTTGTGGTATCTTAAAGACTAATTCATTGCAGAGCTTGGAAATGTTACTTTTTTGAACTACAACTCCCATCAGTCCAATCCAGTGGCCATGCTGGCTGGGGCTGATGGGAGTTGTAGTTCAAAAAAAGTAACTTCTTACGGCATAAGCCTTTGTGGCTACAAAAAGGCCCTGACTATATGCAGTTTCATAACTGCCAGCAAACTGCAAACAAAAACAATTTGCCAACCTTTATCAACAAAAAGTAAATACTTTTTATCAACCCTTATTATTATTTTTCTCCCTGCCTTGGGCTAGTCATCAACTCTCAGCCTAACATTCCTCACATCATGGCTATTGTGAAGATATAGGAGATATAAAATGGTTGCAGATGGGGAATTAATGTTTGTATTACAGGCATCAAATTTTGGTTCCTTTAACCAGAGTGATGCATCTTGGTATGGTAACAGGGCATGTTTTTCTGCAAACACCCCCTGCAAATTAATACAGCTCCAAGGTTTCAACTAATCTTAATCTGGACTGATTATTGCATGTTTTAGATCCACAAATCCCAGGAAAAAAGTCAATAAAATCTGCTTCCACTTTCCAGTGTTCTGAATTGGAAATAAACATGCCTAATCAAAGGCAACCCAGTCAAAGAAAATGTAAATCCCACATTGAGCAATGTTTTATTAGGCATTCTGGCAGTCATTTTCTCCCTCCCTCCCTCCCTCTCATAAACGGATCTCATACAGGCTATGAACAAATACAGCAGACAAGAAAATGTGTCTAGTACACTGTGCAACAGCAGGAGACAGGTCATGTGGGCAGGCAAGCGAGCACATTATATGATCCTCGTTGCTCCAGTTCCCCCGCCCAACCAAAAGTTGATTACTTTCTTGCTTCACCCCCAGAACAAGAAATAAAAATCATCCACATGAGAGCAAGTCTGAGAACTAAAGACACAGATTGAATGGGACAAATTTGCAGTGTAAACTGCTCACATTCTCAGATAGTTTGGCAGCAATGCTAACCCCACTTCCATGGAAATAAATTACAATGAATTCAGTGGGACTTCTGAGTCAGAGCTTGGAAGTAGTTAGGAAAAACAAATCGTAATTTTTTACTTTTTTCAGGAATGAGTGGGTAATTTCTTTACAAGTTGATTGTAACAGAACAAGGAGTAATTTTATTACTTTGAGGTGTAATTGTAATGTTTCCAGTATTACTTTTGGGCGTTACTGGGGGGGGAGGGAACGGGAGAAGTCTTCTGTTCCTCTGATTTGTGGATGAAAATCATGTGCCTCAAACTGGGCATCTGTGCAGTGTTGCTCTTCACTTGTGCTCTTTTTGTGTTTAGAAGGTGACGAGGGAGGAGGAGTGAGACGGGTGGAGTGGAAAGAAAAAATTCTTAAAGGGACAGTGGTGGAGAAGAATGGAGTGGAGGGAGAAAGGAGCTGGAGGGCAAGGATGTGGATAAAGGAGGCAGCAGCGGAATTGAGATGAAGAACTGTGGAGGTGAGAGATGACAACTTGTGTGTGTGTGTGTTAAAACTGTGTTTGCACTTGGTGCACAAAGTGGCCTCCACCCTGGCTACTTTGCTGCATTTGCAGTGTTTCAACTTTTGCACCCCAGGGGAAAATGTCTGCTTGGGTGGGTGTACCTTAGATGCTGGCAGGACAGGGTCTGGAAGGTGGTTGAGTGAGAGGGACAACACTTGCTGGCTGGGAGTGTGTGTGTGCGCGCTTGGTGCACTTGGTTTGGCCCACGAAGCTCTGAGCAGTGGCCTCCGCCTCCCCTCCCACCTCCCTTACCAGTAGAGAGACTGCCACTGCTATCTTATGGATCAAAAACTTTATTCTACTACCGTCTGTGTTTGTGTGTTTATTTTTAATGTTGTTTTAGGCTACTTAGGTGTGCAGCAGCCAAGGCCAGCACCTTGTAGGCACTCTAGATGTTTTTTTAAGTAACTTAACTGTAATTGTAGTGATTACTTTTGAGTAATGGTAAACTAATCAATTACTTTCAGAACAATTGTAATGGTAATGGCAATTTATTCCTTTTTGGGGCCCTGTAATAGTAATTGTAATTTATTCCTTTTTAAAAGTAATCTTCCAAGCTCTGTTCTGAGTAGCCACAGTTAGGATTGCACTGTAAATTGTTGTGCAGATGGCATTTTAAAAATACCGCTTGTGGGGAGATGGCTGAGAAAGATGAGGAATTTTTGTTTTATTTTTTAACCAGTTCTTCAAAATACATGGCTAGATTGCACAGTCAGAGTCTGCACACACACAGCAGACACATGCCCTGTACAGTCTTGTACCACTTTAAGCTGTCATGGCTTCCCGCAAGGTATCCTGGGAACTGTAGTTTTAAAGGTTGCTGAGAGTTGTTAAGAGACCCCCCTATTCTTCTCACAAAGCTACAATTCCTAAAGAGGTTTACTGGTCAGTCCCTCTTCTCAGGGAACTTTGGGAATTGCAGCTCTCTGAGAGGAATAGAGATCTCCCTAACAACTCTCAAGGTGAGATGAGGTGGAGTGGGGTGGGAAATAATCCCATCGCTGCTTCCACCCCCCTTCTGTCCACAGCAAATATATAAGCCACCACCAGAATAGCATACAGATGGGTGGAAAGGAGGCAAAGCCAGGCAGGAAGCCACTTCAGGTGTTGCTTTCCTTCTCCCCCCTGTTGAAAAGTCCTTCTGGGCAACAAAAATATGTCCGCCCACCACTGTTATTTTTTTTTGCCCCCAAACACCCTCTGAAAAAAACACACAAAAGGCAAAGAGGCCTTTCTGGCTGCAACCCCCTTCAGCACAAATTCTATGAATTCCATCTGAAGAGAAGGGGAGGGGATTACTTCACAACCAATCAGAATGGAGAGGGGGGTGGGTCCATCATACTCCTGGAATATGAAACCTGCATCTCTACTTCATGAAAATCTTATCTCAGGTCAGGTGTCTACCCTGGCAGGCACCAGGTTAGCAAACCCTGGCTTAGAAAGCTACCTGCACATTTTGCTTCATAACTTTCCTTCCAGGAGGATTAGACACTTAACTTTTTTTAAATGAAAGCTCAGAGTCTGGGCCTCTTGCAGGCATGGTGGTATAACTGCACCATTTCCACCATTGCAAATCTGGTATTGCACGGAGGATGAGGCTATTGATGGCTACAAGCCACGAGACCTATACGCAACTAACTTTTCCAGTAGCACGCCTCTGACAATGCAAACTTGTCTATTTCAACAAGTAGAATGCCCTGTCAAGTTAAATCGGACTTACACCCAGAGAAGTGGTTGTAGAATTGCAGCCTGAATTGCTACTTGCTGGGAAACAACAGTGGGGAGGGGCTATTGCCCTTATCGCCTGTTTATGGACTTCCTGTAGGCCTCTGGATGGCCACTTTGAGAAACAGGATGCTGGACAAGATAAGCCTTTGGTTTGATAGGGCTGTGGTCTGACTCAGTCGGGGCTGGCCCTGATGTTAGGCAGAGTGAGGCTGCTACACCAGGCGTGTGATTTTGGGTATCCTGAAAAGGGAGCAAATTGTTAGCCATTCCATGTAGTATGGTAAGGAGGCAGAGAGGTACTTACGGGATTTTCTGCTTCAAGTGCCAAAATACCTTGACCTGATTTGGGCTGGGGAGGGTAGGAATAGCATTTGCTACTCTGCCTCTGGCAGCAAAATGTCCTGGCCTGGCCCTGGATCCAGGGGAAATGTTCTTAGGACTTGCCTCCTTCCAATCAGCCTCTGCCAACGAGAAGTAACTGTGTCCCATCCCTGCACTGTGGGCAACTGGCACTTTCAGTTACTCTGGAAGTACAGACGTGCCTGTCCCCTGAGGAGTCTATCTGCTGCATCTCTACCAGTGTCACACCATTTACTTTTTACAAGAACTATGTTGACAACAATGTAGGCGTACCGAGAGCAATTAAACAAAGACAGCCAGCTAAGATCTTAGATGGGAGGAGATCTGTGTGCAGACTCCTGCTTAGGTATGAAACTTATTGGCTGACCTTGGGTTAGTCACTCTTGGCTTAACCTGCTTCTGCTTGGCTTAACCTAACTACTTGGCTTGTCCTTGTTATGAGGAGAAAGGTGGGGGAAAGCTATATGTGCTATCTTGGGTCCACTGGGGAATGGTGAGATGCAACTATAATAAACTTAGGCTGTGTACACACGAGTGCTAATGTGCACATGGGTGACACAGATCCAATTTTTCCATGAACCCTTTTGTGCACGTTTGTTGACACAAGTTTTCAGTTGAACTCTATCTCTGTATTTCCCATCCACTAGTGGGTTGTATTTGATGGGATATATTTGCACTGGGTGTTGCTGTCCCCTCACCTCAATTATTACTTCCCCACTGTTAGAATATTCGTATGTATATATTTTGCAGTAGAATGTGAAAATATCTTGCCTGTTAAGACTGGTCGTTGAAAGAATAAAGAAACCTAAGGTTTATTACTACAAAGGGGTAAAATCATACATGCTGAAGCAGCCTTGTGGCTTCCACTCAGGAAGCCATTACTAATCGGGAACAAAGACAGGAAGAGAAGGCAGGGGAAGAGCAAAGCCTGCAAAAACAACAAACACTTTAGAGGAGGAATCTGCAGAGGGAAGAATTATTGTGGTTCTCTCTGTTTCCCCCCTATGGTTCAGGTCATTTGTAACATACATTGGTGCATTACGCCCCACCCATCCACCCTCTCTCAGTTCTGGAAACTTTAGGTCCATCGTGGACATGTGCTGTCTGCTATTTTTAAAAATTTTGAGATACATGCTTTTCAATATGCCAGACCTGCCCCAAACAGGTTAAAAAATAATTTTTAAAATGTGCGTGTTGGGTCCCACAAGTACCTCCACTCCCCGAGTTCTAGAAATCTGAGATTCATTGTGGCCATGCACACAGATATTTGTTTACCTGTGCAGGTGCCAATTTTATAAATTATTTTTGAGATACATGTTTTCTAATATAAGGCTTGCATAAAGCAGCAGGTTAAAATTTTTAAAAAACATGCAGGGTTCCACCAACAGTCCACCAAGGAACTCTTCACCAATGAAAGCTGGGAGTGTGATGATAGACGGCACCCAGCAAAATGCCACCACACATGTAAAAACAAACAAACCTTCCATCCCAGGCAGTACAGGTGGATAATAAGTAGTTTTATGTTGAATTTTTCTCCCTTACCACATTATTCTTGGGTCAGGAACATCAAAATGAGGGTGTGTGCATGCAGGCTGCCACTTGGATAAGAACGCTGGGTGGACAATGCGAGAAAGATGCAAATGTAGAATGCACTGAATCCACTGCCATTTGTACACAGCCTTGAAAAAACACCCACAATTCATTGGCAGAAATGGTGGAGGCCACAAAGCAGCAGCCGGGAACCTCGGGCTCTCAAGCCTAATTAGGCCTAGCATGGTTCCTAATTTGGCCTACAATGCTGTTTTCCCCAAGACCTGAAATCGTATGGGTCATCAAGTGTGGAGCTGCAAAGGAACTATCAGGAGCTTAAAGTGCACACTGGTTTGTTCCTTGTTGACAGCTGGGTGTTACTGCCCTAAGGAGTTCCCCATTGGGAAGGTGAGAGAAAAAATCATTGGCAGAAATGCTGACGGCTGTTAAGGAAAAGCTTTCCTGTGGAGCTCTATAAACATTTATTTGGTACCTTGGCCCTTACATAAGAACATAAGCAGAGCCTGCTGGATCAGGCCAGTGGCCCAACTAGCCCAGCATCCTGTTCTCACAGTGGCCAACCAGGTGCCTGGGGGAAGCCCGCAAGCAGGACCCGAGTGCAAGAACACTCTCCCCTCCTGAGGCTTCCGGCAACTGGTTTTCAGAATCATGCTGCCTCTGACTAGGGTGGCAGAGCACAGCCATCACGGCTAGTAGCCATTGATAGCCCTGTCCTCCATGAATTGGTCTAATCTTCTTTTAAAGCCATCCAAGCTGGTGGCCATTACTGCATCTTGTGGGAGCAAATTCCATAGTTTGACTATGCGCTGAGTAAAGAAGTACTTCCTTTTGTCTGTCCTGAATCTTCCAACATTCAGCTTCTTTGAATGTCCACGAGTTCTAGTATTATGAGAGAGGGAGAAAAACTTTTCTCTATCCACTTTCTCAATGCCATGCATAATTTTATACACTTCTATCATGTCTCCTCTGACCCGCCTTTTCTCTAAACTAAAAAGCCCCAAATGCTGCAACCTTTCCTCGTAAGGGAGTCGCTCCATCCCCTTGATCATTCTGGTTGCCCTCTTCTGAACCTTTTCCAACTCTATAATATCCTTTTTGAGATGAGGCGACCAGAACTGTACACAGTATTCCAAATGCGGCCGCACCATAGATTTATACAACGGCATTATATCAGCTGTTTTATTTTCAATACCTTTCCGAATTATCCCTAGCATGGAATTTGCCTTTTTCACAGCTGCCGCACACTGGGTCGACATTTTCATTGTGCTGTCCACTACAACCCCGAGGTCCCTCTCCTGGCTGGTCACCGCCAGTTCAGACCCCATGAGCGTATATGTGAAATTATTTTTTGCTCCAATATGCATAATTTTACACTTGTTTATATTGAATTGCATTTGCCATTTTCCCGCCCATTCACTCAGTTTGGAGAGGTCTTTTTGGAGCTCTTCGCAATCCCTTTTTAACAACCCTGAACAATTTAGTGTCGTCAGCAAACCTGGCCACTTCACTGCTCACTCCTAATTCTAGGTCATTAATGAACAAGTTGAAAAGTACAGGTCCCAATACCGATCCTTGAGGGACTCCACTTTCTACAGCCCTCCATTGAGAGAACTGTCCGTTTATTCCTACTCTCTGCTTTCTGCTTCTTAACCAATTCCTTATCCACAAGAGGACCTCTCCTCTTATTCCATGACTGCTAAGTGAGGTACCATGTCAAACGCTTTTTGAAAGTCTAAGTACACTATGTCCACTGGATTACCTCTATCTATATGCTTGTTGACACTCTTCTACCAACTTCGGTTGGTGGCCCAGCTACGCCCCTATCTGGACAGGGATAACCTGGCTTTAGTTGTCCATGCTCTGGCAACCTCCAAGTTAATTACTGCAATGCACTCTATGTGGGGCTGCCTTTGAAGATGGTTCGGAAACTGCAGCTTGTGCAAAATGCAGCTGCCAGATTGGTAACAGGGACCAGATGGTTTGAACGTATAAAACCGATTCTGGCCCGCTTGCATTGGCTGCCTGTACGTTTCTGAGCTCGATTCAAGGTGCTGGTTTTAACCTATAAAGCTTTACACGGCTTAGAACCACAATACCTGATGGAACGCCTCTCCCGACGTGAACCCACCCGTACACTACGCTCAACATCTAAAGCCCTACTCTGAGGGAAGCTGGGAGGCTGGCAACAAGAGGGCCTTCTCAGTGGTGGCCCCCAAATTATGGAATGATGTTTTTGATGAGGTGCACCTGGCGCTCACACTATCTTTTCAGCACCAGGTCTTCTCCCAGGCATTTTAGCATGTGTTTTTAAAAATTTTTAAATTTGTGTTTTTAAATTATTTTTGTGTTTTAAAATTTGTATATTTGTTTTTAATGGCTCAAAACTGCCTTGAGAGCTTCGGCTATGGGGTGGTATATAAATGTAATAAATAAATAAAATAAATATTAGTCAGCCCCTTTGCCAGTGAATGCACAGGGTCAAGGGTACTTGCTTTCTCCTTCCGTGTCTACATAGAGTTCTTATATGTCAAACATTATCTCACCTAAGGTCACAGATTATCAACAGCAGTTGTCTAGTGTAGGTGGAGAATACAAGTGACTCCACTCAAGAATTGTTGAGTCTTGGGAAGTACCAGAAAATTTTTATTTGGGAGTCAGACTTCAGACAGCAAAACAGTCTTTATAATATATTTATTCACATCTTGCACACTACAACTAATAAAATGCATTATAGGTGGCGTTGACCATCATTGCAGAAACAGAACAATAGAAATATATATCAGCAAGAAAGAAATGTCTGGATATCAATTTAACATCAAAGCATAAGACTTTGAAAGCACATCTTAGTTAAAACAAGTTACAATAAAGAACTGAGTTAAACTCGAAGTCATATTACAGAGCCAGTTACAAAGCACATAAAATACATTTCATGATACATCAGATGTCATGGATGGAATAGATGAATGCTTCTTCTGCTCTCTTCGACCCCCCCCCCATTCCAGCAGAGCTGAAGGGTCAAGAGTGCTGTAAAATCTGGCTTGTTATACACTTTTTTGATCTAAGGGAATGCATGTTCCCATGGCCTTATCTGCCTTTCTGCTACATCTCATCAGGCTCTCTATTAGGTTGTTAACCAGATGCTCCTCATGAATCTTCCTTTCTCTAGTCAGCTTAACGTCACCATATAAGGAACTTCCTCTTACTTCATGTTAACACTTAACACATTGGCTGTCTACTCACATGTCTTATCTTTATGTCTGCTCCAGTTGTTTTCATAGGAAAATTACAGCTTTGGTCAGGAGATGGAGGAAAAAAAGGGGGGGCAGTTTTAAACCACTCCTTTACTTACTTTTTGGCTCTTATGCATAAAGCAGACCTTATAGGCTATTTCAGCTAGTCTTAAACATATTCCAAGCAAATCTTAATCATATTCTAACCAATATAAGCAGATGGAAATGATTTCAGTATATTTTCTGCATATTTTAAGTCAATATCTGGGCTCTGTTTTCTATTTGCACTGTCCACAGTAAGGTCTCAATGCCAGCTGCAAACATGGTGTTTTCTATTCACACTGAGAGGATCAATCATGAATTTTCCTAATGACCACACACTCTAGTTTAACATTTCCACTCCCTGTGGTTGCTTAGCTACTGATCATGCTCAGTTTGTTCTACCAGTAGGTAGGTTCCATTTTTAAAAAACAACAACCCAGAAGTGTGATTATTTGTATTTGCATTGTACGATACAGCGGAAATACACATCTTTGTTTGAGCAGTGTTATGCTTTTGTACACAAGTTAGGGGGAAAAGAAAAACAGCATAGTTTGCAGCAACATAAAAAGGCCAGCAAAACGGAGGAACGCAGCGAGAAGTTGCTTGTCAGCCCACAGGAAACAAAATGAAAGAAGGGAGAAGATGGTGGGCATGGAGACAGGAACGATTGCTACACCCACTCAAAAGCATTGGAGCAAAGCATCTGCAAGGAGTGCAGCACAGCACAGCAGAGATTTTTCCTCCACTTTTTGTATTATCAGCGGATTTGATTAGTACGGATTTACAGGGGGAAAACTGTGATTGCTTCAGTTTGCCGGTAACGTCATGAGAACTATATGAATTAAAAGATGTGAGTAGCACCAAACACACAGTAAACCACAGTGTAGATGAGCCCTTAAGGCTGTTACAGCAGAAATAGCAGAGATTCTTGCAGCACCTTAAAGATTAACATAAATATTTACAATTTAAACTAGATTATCCTGACTCTCCTAGACTAATCTCATAGCTAAATGCCAGTCATACTTACCATGCTACTCTCCTGACTTCAAGTTTGTAATTTTAGTCCTGCAGACCAAGCAGGATTTCTTACAGGTAAAAATGCCTCTTGTACGAGAAAAGTGGATGATTTAATGGAGGAGGACCAGGGACCATTAACATTAGAGATGCTGGGAGGACAGGGAGGCTGTAACATTCCCTCTGCCACTGAGGACCATGAATGGCTTTGCTGACTGCCATGCACTAACCATGCTTGTCACTGGTGCATTAGAAATCTTGTCCCAGCAAACCCCAACAATAGGCAGGCTTCTCCCCACTATCAAAACATCTAACTTCATTTTCCCTGGGTCAAAAATATTGCTTTAATTCAAGCCATCCAATTTGCAGAAACCACATGGACTTTCCTTACTTGTCAGCATCCACTTCCCTGAAACAATAAAGGAATATAAAATGTAGTAAGGTTTTCTGAGTTGCCCAGATCATTCTTGCCTGGGTCCTGAGGGAGACAAGTTTGGGAGTCAACATTAGTGCACTGGATGCCCCACTTGCACAGATGAGATATTTCTTCATAGCCTTGACTGGTGCAATTAAATCTTGGGAAATGCTAGTCCCGTTGACTGCCTCTGGAAGGTCCCCAGGGGATTTTCATGAGAGCAACCAGGTCATTGAGACTCTGACTCCCTGCAGAAATGGGAGGGGATTGTGTAAGGAGCAATTCTAGTTGTCCACATGGGATGCCACCCCAGGACACCAAAGTACTGTAAACAATCAGGATGCAGACATGAGCTGCTCACATCTGCTGAGATGAAGATACTCATGTTCTTGGGGCTCTCCTTCCTTGTAGTACTGGTAGCACCCAGTGCTAAGGGTAAAATATTTGAACTGTGATTTGCTAAGGACCTGCAGCAGCATGGCTTAGAAGGCTTTGTGGACCACAAAGTGGATGACTGTGAGTATCTACCTGGCTATTGTCCATTGCAAGGCTGATCCAACAACCCTGGTCTTATCTCAGCTTCCTGGCTGAGAGACTGAGGGTTCCTCACTCTTTCCTTAATAAGATAAGCTGACCATGATCTTTTTTTGCAGGGGTCTGTCTGGCCAAACATGAGAGCAATTACAACCCCACCAAAGCTGTGAATGACGATGGCAGTAGCCATGACTATGGGATCTTCCAGACCAACAGGAATACTGGTGTAACGATGGCAAGACCCCTGGTTCCAGGAATGCTTGCCACATTTCCTGCTCCAGTAAGTGTGTTTGTGGGTATGCAGGGCGAGGTAGTAGAATCCACAGGCAATGACATGGGTCATTGAATGTCCCCCCTCCGGCTTCCACCTTCCAGTTGTACAGCTGTTACCTTTTCTCCCTGGCTCATCCCAGTCTTTTTCTACTTTCTTGAGAATTCCTGGATGATGATATTAATGATATCAAGCGTGCCAAGAAGATAGTCCAGGAAGCTAGGGACTGACTCTTTGGTGAGACCTCTGATGAACTGGGGGATGGATATAATGGTTGGGAGAAGGGATGGGGAGAGACTGAGCATTTCACAGAAGATTCCTAAACAGTCTGTTGAGTGACTGAGAATATAGGACAAGAGGTGGTGATGGTTTTAAGTTGAAGAATGTGAGGAATATACAGGGATGGAGTTTCATACAGGTTAAAAATCAAAGGCTGCCAAGCAGGGGAAAAGAGGCAAGCGGGGCAGTGAATGGAAACCTTTAGTAGGACAAACCAAAATCTACAAAACAGTGAGCAAGTTTTTGAGTTGGACAGAATTCTTGTCTTAATAATACATTTTAAAAAAGAGATGAAAAGATGTTTCTAGTTGAGGGTATGCTACAGCCGCACTCTGCCGTTGCTGCAGTCAAGACAATAGTGGTGGAGGCAATCTCTTAGCAGACCTATCAGTCTGTCCAAGACAAAACTGAACTGCTGCTGCTTTTATATTGTCAAAAGGAGATCAGCCATTGCTTCATCATTCCTGGATGCAACCGGAGATCTCCCCACCCCCCGTATCAGGCTCAGCCTAATATAGTCTGCAAACAACTCCCTTCTTACTTGTAACAATTTAAGGTGAACATATGTCCTACATAGGGCAGTTCTATGAAGGGTTGTCTGGTCCAGGTCTGGTTTAAAGATAAAGAACCCAGAGACAGTGCAAGGGCCTTACAGTTGCCCATCAGCACCTGGACAACTGACTGAGCAGGCAGGCAGTCTTCCCCATTATGGGGTGATGTATTGCATTTCTACTTAAAATACTGTAATCACGTCTCAATTTCTATAGAGTAATCAGCAATGCAAATCTGTGCTCTTTTTGGCAATGTGTAAGTATCCACTCTGTAGCAATGGCATATTGAGCTTCCTTCACGCCTTCTCTAGAAATGCTCCCCCCCCCCGCGCTGCCCCATCATATGCAACAAAATGGAGAGCTGGGCAAGTCAAATAGACCCAGGCTTTTGATGCAAAGTCAGCCTGAATTTCCCAGTAGACTTGGCAGTTTCTTTGACTAGTGGTTATGTATGCCAGGGGACATTGTGGAACACAGCAACTCAGGAAGTTGCATTATACCGAGTCAGATTACTGGTCCATCTAGGTCAGTGCTATCTGTACAGAGATACCCAACATGGCACCCTCCAGATGTTGATGGACTCCAACTCCCATTAGCCCTAGCCAGCATGCTCAGTGGTGATGGGAACTGTAATCCAAAAACATCTGGAGATCACATTGGCTGCAGCTCTCCAAGGTTTCAGGCAGGAGTCATTCCCAGCCCTACCTGGAGATGCCAGGGGCTGAACCAGGTTCCCTCTGCATGCAAAGGAGATAATGTAACATTGAGCTCAGTGTTCGTGCTTTTTGGACCTCTTGATCTCCTGCTGTTGTTTGCTGCAGCGTCTCATGGGTGCAGTTTATTTCAGACTTGTGATAAAGGGGAGTTTGGTTTGAACAGCCTGCTGGATCCTTGCCTGTTTTCCTGCTGCGCCAACCAACACAAAGGATTGGTATGTTACGGCTCTGAGACAAATGGGGCTAGCAAAGTCTAGACTAGGGACTGAACCCTGACATCCTATTACATTTACCCCCAGAATTAGGAACAGAGACCTTTGTTCTCATCCTCCCCAAGCACCTGACACAGCTGGAGTGCTTTTCACAGACATCTTGAATTCTGCAGATCTTGATTGATTTGACCCTTGTCTAGGTCTTGAGCTAGGAGATGGAATGGTAGAGAATCTCTTCTTTGGCTGAGTAATAAAGCTCCAGATAACAAAGGGCTATCTCTCACGCTTTAGCTGCCTTCTTATATCACAGTGAAAGAATGTCAGGATTTTCAATGTCTCTTCTTCCCCCCCCCCTCCCCATTTGCTTTCTCTGCAGGGGAAAACTGCTGCCAAGGGAATATTGACAAACATTTCAAGGGTTGTTTCTAGTCCACAAATTCTGGAAGCATCTGGATCTGAACAGTGCACTGGCAAGGGGAGAGATGGTGACTAGGGACGGGTGGGTAGTGGATGAGTGAGTAGATGATTAGCCCCATGTCTTGAACAGGTACCTGGTAGAGTCTGCATATCTATCTTGCAGCAGAGATAGTCTGGCCCAACATACATCTCCCAAAATGATTTCATGCTAGGATGTTTGTGACTGCTGCAAATGAATTAAAGAAATACATAGCACCAAAACTTTGTATTTGGTTTCTTGCAATCATTTGATCTCTTTGTCATTTGCCTTTGAGAACAAGGGAAATTGTGAGTGAGACTGAGCGTGTGACAGATTTGGGGGAATCAAAGCCAGATCTTTATGAAAAAGGAATCTTTAAAAGAAAATTCTGAATTTTCCATCACCAGCCACCCCTCATTCTGGACCAAGAAAAGCTGACCTGTGTAAATTAAGTGAATTCAGCAGAGTCCCTTTTATTTTGTGTCATTTTATTCTTCAACTTTTTCTAGCTGGCATAATTTATTTGGCTCCTAATGGGAAGAAACAGGAGCAATGCAGGCATGGAAGCCCCCTCCCCAGCCTCTAACGTAAACCTCAAATTCAGAAAATCCAAATTCTGTACCCAGCATGTAGCAAACTACCTTACATCTTTGGTCATCTGATCCAGTATTATCTATTCCTCTGACTGGCTCTGGCTCATCAGGGGCTTGGGTAAAGCAGACCTGCTAGTTGATCATTTTTAACTGGAGCTGGCAGTGGTTGAACCAGGGACCTTCTGCATGCAAAGCAGGTGCGCTGTCACTTGGCTATGGTGCCCAGCTACTATCACGTTCTATGGCTTTTGTAGTATATGCCCAGGCCAGATTATATGCTGTGAGAGAGGGAATGAAGTCTGAGGCCTAGGAATTAATGTGTCCTTCCACATTGCCCAGACAAACAAAAAGGCTTGTGGTTGATTTGCAGCATGGTTGATTTCTTATCCACCCTTGAATACAAAGTCCCAGGGCAGGTTACAGCAATTTTAAATCCCAATAGTAAAATCAATTTAAAACAGATACAATCAAAGTAATGGGTCCAATATATATATCTTAACTGTCAAAGGCTAGGATAAGGCAACTAAGAGCCCTGACAATGAAGCTGTTTTGTTGGTCAGAGCCCCTTGCAGCATGTGGTGCATCTTACCCGCATTGGCTCACCACCACGTGGATCTGGTCGTTTCCATCCCTACAAACATACCAAAAGAAAGCATGATGAAAAAAATATGCAAGCAATTGTTTTCCATAATGTGTAATAGGATGCCGAGAAAAATCCCCAGTCTATACAGGCACGTGAAGAATTGTAGGCAAATACAATTCAGTGAGAAAAATGCTCATGGGGAACACAGTAAAATGCAATGTGGCAATTGTTCTTTAAGCTTCGGCAAGTACTTTTGGCAGCTGCAATAGCAAGGAGTTGCCACAAGGAGGAGGCAGAGTCTGTACAACCTCAATAGACTCCCATACAGGAGGCCTCTTGTCCTGCTGTTTCCTCCTGCTTTACATGTCTATAAATATAAATTTAAGAGCAGGAAACTGAGGACAAGCCAACCCAGCTTTAAGGTAAAACATCACCTCAATCTAGAAGCCCCCCCCCAAGATCAGCACATACCCGATTACTGGTGTTACAGAACTAACGGCTCTCTATCAATGTACAACAGCAAGTGGACAGGGTGTGAAAAGGAGGGAGCTTGAACAAGTGCCTGCCTTAAAGCTGGAGAAGAGTCTTTAAGACCCTGGGCAGAAGACAGCCTATTTTGGCAAGATCTGGGGTAGAGGAAAACTCTGCATCCACCTGGAGCATGACACATCTGACACCACCACATACAACAGCCTGCTAGGTCACACCAAGGGCCTCTTTAGCTCCAGACCCCGTTCTCATGGCAGCCAGCGGCAATGAGAAGCCCACAGTGAGCACAGCAGCACTTTCCTACTTGCGATTCCCAGCAAATGGCACTCAGAGGCACACTGTCTCCAACCGTGAAGGTAAAACAACTCTGCTCCCTCCGAATCCCTAAATAGGCCTTCTAGCAGTCACAGCTTTTCTGAGCTGTATTCAGGAAACATGTTGTTCTTACCTCCCCCCCCCCCCCCCGAGTCTTGACTAGTTGTTGCTTTTTTAAAAGCTGGACTTTATGCACAACATGGTGGAAAATTAAAATGAAGGCTAGACCCAGCTATCCCCTGCTCCTCAGAATGGTCAGGAACTGAGCCCCGGGAACTGCCCAAGGATACTTGTAAAGGTGTGGCTCCTTTCCTAGGAACTGGCTTCACTGTGGCTGTGTACACACCAAACATTTAAAGTGCATTATTTCCCCCAAAGAATCCTGGTAACTATAGTTTGCCCCTCACAGAGCTACAGTTGCCAGCATCCTTAACTACAGTTCCCAGGATTCTTCGGGGGAAATTATGTGCTTTAAATGTATGGTGCACGTACACAGCCTATCTTGCTTGCTGTACCTTGGGATCAGAGCTTTGATGTGGAAGGAGGAAGAGTTGAGAGTTAACATACGGGAAGAGAGGGAGACAGAGGTGAGGCTGAGAGGAGGGGCCGTGTCCTGAACTTCTACTTCCCTCTTCCGTTCAATAAAATTAATGAGCTGTATCTTTCCAGTGCAGTTGGGATCCCTTCTGAATTTTATTCTTCATTTAAAATTTGACTACCCCCCTTAGAAACACTTTTGGGGTTGCTGTAAGAGGGCGATTCTTCTTTTGGCAGGGTAACATATTAGGAAATTCACCATTGTTCTACAATTTTTTAACACGTCAAAATGAGCCTTAACAGAGTGCAAAACGGCAGGTTGCGCAATACATGGCACCTTACTATTTATGGTTTTAGATGCTCATGCATTACAACAAGAGGCAGTCACCCCCTTCCCAAGAGATTGAACCTCTGGGGAAAAGAGCTGAAACCTTAAGAATGACAACACTAAGCAATATTTTAATACTGCATTGCCAACAGACAAGTATCAGTTGGTAATTTACCAGGAACCGGTACAAAAAACAGGGGCTGAACCTTGTAGAATTGGAGTATGTGACAAGAGAGCCTCTTAGTATGTTCAGTGTCCTTTTCCTTCACAACTGCCAATGCTATTAGTCAGATGCAAATGTGCTGAAATGTTTATGGGTATTTTTTTGGGGGGGGGGGGAAGAGACAAGGTAAAAAACAACTTGGGTATAACCCAAGGCAGCAGGGAGGGGGCCACGCTGATCCAGATCAGGATCTTGCTAGGGATAGGAGAGGGGAAGTGCTTTAACTCTTTGCCCTCTGATTTAAAATCTGCTCCCTGCACCTGTTACTTTTTTAAAACACACCATTCATGTAATTGTGAATTATGGAAATGTCATATCTAGCTTGGCCCCAAGACTTATTTCCCAGTCCAGAAGTTAGATTCAAAAAACGCCTGGAAACAATTGTGTAAAAATGAGCTGTGATTTGGTTCCTTAGTTCTATCACCCAGCAATATAGAATGCTCAGACTAGCTGCTGCTTGTAGGGAGGAGCTTCAGAAGGCAACTTTCAGCAAAGCAGAAATAGGGGAGGGCTGCCACCATGAGACAATGCTTTCCAAGCCCCATACACCATGGTTGATGGTATGAAGAGCCACCAAAAGGTTCAGCAAAATGAACAGGGACTCTCCCTGTGTGGTTTCTAATGTAGATTATGCATGGGAGTGGGGGAAGGGCAAGGCTTTCTCAGTCCTAAATCTGGGCTGGAAACCAGATTGAACTGGGATAATCTGTTATCATTCAAAAACCTCTGGAGCCAAGATGCTGCTACCTGCTTGGACACCTTTTTTTACTGCTTGAGGAGTACAAAGGGAACTATTCAAAACAGAAGGTACCCAATGATTTCTGGAAGATGGTTATTTATAAACATTTCTGGCAAAATGCTGTCAGGTTTCACCTCAGTATTTCATTATCTGATTTTAAACACTGATACAGCCTGCCTTTTCCTCCAAAAGCAGCGCTTGCTAAGGCTACTTCCTGAGGACTTGTGTGGTAGCAGTAGTCTCTCTCAGCATCTCTCATTGGCTCACTCTGAAAGACAAAGAAATGCAGCACAATACTTTTCGTCTTCAAACATCAACTCACCTCTGGAACAGACCGCCCCCTTGGAGAAAAAACAGACAATTACATCCACCTTGCCTCCACCGCTCCCCCAAGCAGAAATCCATCAGCTTCGTTACCTTTCTGCTACCCTACCAAGAATTTGAGGACTTTCTTCCAGGTTGCCTTGAGTTCAAACTGAAGTAACAGCATCAATTCCTGAGTTAGAAGCCAGCCAGTGGAGATTTCTCAAGTGCCACTGTCCAATGCAGAGGGATACCAAGGCTACAGAGACATCCAGTAGGATTCTGCTCCTCTGAAGAGTAGCCTTCCATATCCCTTTCCTGAGCTACACTGCAATTTTGCCCCACTCATGCAATGTGTGCGCCACATACTGACTTTCAACAGGAAACCTAAGCTAGTCTGTGAGAATGCATGTATTTTGGAAGACTTCTGAGCACGAAGAGATTTTTAAAAATTCGCAACCAAGTCTCATGACTGAGCTACACTTGTTAAATATGTATCGGGCAGGTTTCAAAAATGCAAATTGCATAAGCTATTGAGGACCAATAATGAGTGAGATCAGAAAGGGATTTAACCCTTTCATCCATCCATCTTGAGGAAAATTCCTTCTCCGAAGATGCTATTTGCATTGGGGGTAAATTTGGGAGGAAATTTCCCATTAGCACCAGTCATCTCCCCTTCAGAAGAATTTCTTCAGGACTGCAGTGGGGGGAAAGGATTAAGTCCCCTTCCATGCCTGCCTATTATTTATATAGTGCTTTTTACCCCCAAACAGGTGAACATATTAAAACAATCTACACTAGAATACAACAAAATGCTGTAAATCAATGACCAAGCAAAGCAGTTCAAGACAGCTAAATCATAACATAAGAGGGCCAAAAGAAACTCTCCCCAAGCGAGAGAGTTAAAGGTTTCTCTCACCGACACTATACAACCAACATTGTGTGTGTGTGTGGGGGAGATACTAATAACCTGAACAATGAGAAATTCTAAAAAAGCTCACCCCCATTCTAAATATTAAGCTCTCTCAGCTGATGCAACTTACATTAAAAAAAACGAGCACATTTAAAAGGTCCTGTGAAGGTCTCAGTAAGTTGACCCCAAAAAGGCATTGTAACTTTGAATGGAATGGTGGTCACTGGACAAGAGTGGAATAAATTATTGTTACAGCTTAGCCAGTTCCCCAAATTTTAGAGTAGGATTGGGGGATTTTCCTTTTGGTGGTGAAGGAGCAGTGCTGTCAAGCAATACCAGTTTCATTTGCTATGGGCTGGTATGAAGTCCTGGCTTCCAGGCTAGACGCAATGAAAGCGTCTAAAAGGTTTGGCAGCCATTGCACTATTCTGGCTGCAGAATGACAAGCAGCAGGAGTAGCAAACTTGACAGTGGAGCAGGAGCAGAGATAAGTAAACTCTGTTCTACTCAAGAGTAGGACATAACCACAAGAAGCCAGCAGCTTACTAAACCTAGCGGGGCCGCTTAAATAACCTGGATAATCAAAGATTGCACAAGTTAAAGAATCTCTAGGCATTTTCATTGGACACTCATGTACCACTTGATACAGCAATTTACAGCATGTTCTTCTCTCTCAATGAATGGCTATATCTGAGGGATGGGGTGGGGGCAGAAAACTTCCTCAGGAGAGGCACTTGTCATTCCAAGCAATTATTTGCTTGTTTGACTTGGTGCTGTGGAAAAGCATTTTCCTGGCACCTGTTGGTTGAGGGCACGAGCAAAAATATTGCTTTTTATTATGGCCAGCACCCAATTTGAGAACTTTTAAGTAAAAAAAAAGTGTTTGAATAAAATGAATCAATCTGCACGACTGTTTTGAACATAGGTTGTAGATATATCTACATACCACAGATGCTAATGCAGATGGAAGAGAAAGTGTGTTGCATTACTTAATACTCCCCCCAGTCCAACCTAACTTTTTTATTGGACAGCTTGCCCCTGACATTTGAGAATGACCACATTAACATACGCACAAGACAGAAGCTCCAGAGAGGTACCCAAAGGAAAAGTTTGTTCTCAACTCCAGCCTTGAGGTAAACTCACTTCCAGGATCCAGAGGTGCCCCTTCCACCTGCCAAATAAAGCCATGTTACAATTCTGCCTCAATATTCATGGTATGACCATACTTTGTCAGTGGAGCCTTGCCAGGTGAATTCTAATGTCTTGGATTTAATGAGCGTTAAATATTTGACAGGCATCTTGCTTCCTTCTCAAGACAGGGTATTTTTACCCACAAGACAGGATCAGAGATAAAGGTTGACATCACCTTGATTTTAAAAGCGGCAGATGATATTGCAAGAAACCAGTGCCTTATTACTTCTAGAGGCCACTGAAATAACCTTGATACACAAGGACTGCACAAGAATCTATGCTCACTGTACCACTTGATACAGCAATTTAGACAACATTCTTCACTCTTGTACATTAGGTACTCTCACTGTGACTAAAACAGGAGACATAAATTTAGTATGATTTCAACAGATGCAGCTAAAATAGCAGACATCCATATTTCTATCCACGAGAAGCCAAGACTAAAGTGGATTCTCAGATTTCTAATGACAGTGGGGTTACCATTGCCATCAAAAGACCAACAAGGTGTCACACACACCAACCCTAGCTTTCTTGACAGTACTGTTGCTTTGGGAATGGTTTTCCTGTATTTTCTGATTCACAAATACTTCATTAGAAATGTACACCAAACACATACCACAACCATCGGATTTTTGGCTTCATGGAGTTGCTCTCTTTCCTCACTTATGGAGTGAAGGAAGCCTGTTTCTTGTGGTCAGAAAGCTCAGACTCCCTCAAAGATGCAAAGGTGGTGGTGGGCGTGTCTACTAAAACCAGAGTTCATATTTTGAAATCACTGGTAATGTTAAAATTGCTCTTGATTTTTAACATTTTAGTGTGTATTTCTATTGTTTTTTAAACTGTATGGAAACTATCCTGGAATAAGTGTTTATGAAGGGCATAGCTAAAAGACTACATACCCACTTGAACCAATCTCAAAACAGTATCCATCTAAGGAACCTGGCTTATGGTAGCCACAGGAAAGTCTGAAGCAGTAAAAACAAGCAGAAGGCACTACCCCAAGCACCTCCAAGATCAGCACGTGCTCAGCCAGCAGCAGTACTCTTCCAGCAGGAAAGGACAGGACACAAAAGCCACAGCAAGAATCCCTTCTAAGGAAGTATTGGTTGTTCTGAAGCCCATGTTTTTCCTCACACAAGTTCCCTGAGATTTATCACAAAATGAGCCTTACTGTAAATGTGACAAAAAGTAGGTTGGCTTTAATCTTGTGGGTCTATGCAGAGGGGTGTGTTCCTTTTTGCCCTCCCACAATGTTAGGACTCTGTGCAGAACACAGCTGAATTCTGCATCTAGTACAAACCCTGCAAATTCACTAAATTTGCATAGGCTTATTTTTAATCATGCAATGAGTATTTACTACATTGCATAACTCAGTATACTTACTAAGCACAGGGAAGGGAAAGGTGTGCAAAGCACTGAAATCCTGAGCACACAACTACTGCACCAACTTCTGAGATTTTATCAGTTACCCTCCCCACACACACTCTCAAGCGTATTTTATGCTTAATGATAAAGGCTAAAACTTGCTTCCCCCAACTTGTAAAAATTTAAATCTGGTATTTTCCGGAAGCTAAATAGAACACCTTACATAATTTGGTGGAAGGTGTAGGGGCATCTGTGCTCCAGTATGATCATGGCACACATATAACTGCCCCCCCCCCAATACATTAGCTCAGTCGTTTCCACACATTGCTTTGAGCAATGCTTTAGCTTGCTGGGTCCCTCAGTGAGAGATTAGCATTGGCAGACAACCTGCTTGCCCACTGCCACTGAATTCTCGTTTGTTCCGCCAAAAAAGGATGCTAGCTATATCCATGGATGCACTCAGTTCAGGCTCAACAGGTCAGTCTGGTATCCTACATGAGCACCTCAAAACACCTCTACAGCAGAGGTTCTATGGCATGCAAGTCAATATGGAAGGAATCACTCCCCACCCCCTTAACCCAGGTACAAAATTTGAAAGTCACAATATAAAAAGCATCCAAATACAAATGTTTGTGGTTTCAGCCCACCAAACTAGGCACTGCAATCCCTCAGTGTCTCCTCTCCAAGATTTCTGTTTAATGAATACCCATGCAGCGGCTTAAAAGGTGTGCCATATATTGTGGCTTTAGACTGGGCATAGTTGAAGTGTTAAAACGTCAAGAACAAATTTCATTTTCAGAAGGGCATTTAATAGGCTTCGTGAAGCCAAAGAACTGAATACAGGAATTCCTTAACCACTTTTAGTACAATATCGAGTTACATGTGTGTCTTCCAGTTTAAAAAAAAAATAAACAAACGGTTTTTCAAGAACAACTTGCAAGTTCCGCAAGCTTCAGTTCTAGGTACATCATACAGTATAAATTCTGATTTCTGAAGATCAAACACACGAGTCTCCCTTTATAATCAAGGGGGGTTGCCTTCCACCATACCCCTTCCTCGCTACACCATAGGACTTTTACAAAACTACAAGGTATTAATGCATTTATAAAAACAAGGAGGATCTTCACACCTTGCTCAGACTCTGGGGAATTATAGGTGAAGTATAGGTCAGAGCCCCCATCTTGGCTTGTTAAAAGAAATCCAGGCGTGGGGGGAAAGCAATAAAAGTATGTATTCAAAAATGCTTAAACACACCTGTAAAAAAAAAAAAGGCAAATTAAAATGTTCTCCTCCAAAAAGCTTTAACAGGCCATCCTGTAGCAAAAGCTGTTGGGCTGCTTGTGATAAGACTACAAAAAAGGGCAAATACAGGTAGAGAATTAAACAAGATTCAGCGAAGCTCCAAAAATCTTTATAAATACGGCCATTGGAAGGACGATCTTGATTCAGGAAGGATTTATGCTCGGTGCAAGCTGAGGACAAGAAGCAGGTACAAATCATAAAGTACACTGAAGAACATTGGTACATTAAACTAAACTAGTCTCCCTCCTCCCCAGGCCAGGGCAGACTCTTTGCTGCCTTGGAAACGATGCTGTCAACCGACCTCACGAGAGAGGGTGTGTGCACGCGGGAAGCTGAGCTTCCTGTTTTTTATTCTTCTTTTAGGACATTATCTGCCAATGAGTGGGTATTTGCATGCCCTCTTTTTATTTTTAAAAAGCAAGGCCCTATTAGGAATGCTGTGGTTTAATTTCCACAAACTTACAGTTTGGAGAAAGTTTCCATGAGTAAAAGGCCGTAGTCATGATTGTTATAGGCTGGCCCAACAGTGTCCCTTCAAAAAACAAGTTTGTGGATGGGTTTAACTCCCATTTTTATTTTTTGCTTTACTCCAGCAACAGGCCTATTCTCCACACACTTTCATGCCAGACTGTTGATGAGGAAAGGAGTTCTGCTGGCAATCTTAGGAGTAAGAAGTTAAAGAACTAAGTACTATCTTTTAGCAGCTACCATCTATCAGGAGCAGATGGTGCTTAAACCCACTGGGGCCTTTTAAAAGCATACCCTTACCTAGTTATCATAGTTGTCTCTGTAGGAGCTCCCAGAGTAACGGTCTCCATAGCCTCCCTGATTCCTGGAGGAAGCAGTACAGAAGAAAATATAGGTCACTGTTGAATTCCAGTTAGATTCTATACGCTAGGTGAGATCCAATGTGGTGTGAACAGACATCCATTCATGCAATGGGGACTCTTCTGTTCTCTCCCCCGCCCCCAAATAGGCTCTGGAGAGTTGGAGGGCCCTTTTGGGGATACACAGGAGGCTGAAGAGAAACCAGAAGTCCCACTGCACATGTGGATTTCCTTTGTGCAGACAACCATAATCAAATGTCACCTATTACACAAAAATTAGAAATAGAGCCTTTACATGCAAGACAGAATTGCTCACTGATCCTCTAGAAACTTCATCATTACTTGTTTTAAATGCCATATATAAGCCAGTCATGAAGAGAAAGACTGGTTTGGATTAGGTTAGACACACAAACTAGGATCCATTCCTAGCTACACTAGTTTTCAACAGTTCATTCCATTACTGCATCTAATAAAAGCAGCTGTAGGAATGCAAAACTGCAACTACTTCCCTGCTTCTTGGAGACTGTCATTAATGTTGTGCATGCTATATAGATCTTCAAATCAGCGTTTATTAATTGGAGTGAGGGAACAAAGTTCACTAGACTCACTGGATTCTAAGGCATCTTTGTACATCACAGTAAAAGCTCTAAGAATGAAAACCTTAAAAATGTTTTTTGCTGATAATTGTTACAACATGCAAGGAACTTGCATTGTAAATGAGCCAAAATATACGTAACAAACAATTACATACATTCCAGTTTACACTATTTTAGATGGCATTTTGGATAGAGAGCTATCAAGCCTGCTTTCTGCAAAGCACCATGTACACAGACGGTGCTATATAGGTAATAACAGATGCAGCCTGGCATCATAAAATGACAAGCTCACAGTACTGACCTAGGACAGGAGCGGGGAACCTATGCCCCCTCCCAATATTAATGTACTGCAACTCCCATTTTCACTGACAACTGGCCATGCTGGCTGGGGCTCAAGAGAGCTGGGAGTTCACTAATATTAGGAAGGCATCACATTGGCTACCCTGCCTTAAGGGCATCAAGAAGCAAGTTTGGAAACAGAATTCCAACCACCATACCCCACCAAAAAGGATAAGCCAATTACAATACACAAAGGATCCAGGGTATATAGCTGCACTGCAATTTGATACTCAAACAACAACTGTCCCTTAGGTAAGTCTTAGTGGCAGACCTATACCCACTATGCGGTTATTTCGAAATACAACACAGGGGTGGTAGAATGTGCCTTTCTTTCTGCATGACAGCCTGTTAATACAAGACCACACAATACATGCAGCTTCCATATCATAGAAGCACACAGCTAGCTCAGTCTGTCTTCTAGTGTTAAAAAAGCCAAGAGCACGTTAGTAGCTCTCCCTTGCTACCCCCAGCTGAAATTCAACATAGAACTCCAAGGATGGAGAAAGGATGGCAATGTGTTTAAAATTAACAGTTCAAAAGATCCCCTAAACTCTGTTATTCTGAAGCAGAACACAAAGTATCATGGATTTCAACATCAATTTTTTAGATATCATGATTTGCTGGTGGCAGCAATCAAATGCCTCCTATGTGCGGGTTCAATGTTTGCAGAAAGATGTCACTTTTCTGTAAGGATCACAATGCTCTTCTGCTGAGCTTACCTGCTGCCATAATAGTCTCTAGATCCACCATAGCCACCGCTTCTGTTGTCATAACGGCCGCCTCCATATCCTCCACCTCCTGCAGAAAAGCCACAAATACTTAGCAAGTCTGATTGCTCCTATGCAACTGAGCAGTTAGCACCAAAGGGCACATGCCACAGGAAAGCTCACCTCTAGAGAATCCACGTCCACGCCCTCTGCCTCCAGAAGAGCCACGGGAGGATTTTCCAGCCTGGTCCACTCTGATTTGACGCCCATCCACAGACTTGGGAGAAGAAAGAGAGGGAAAGTCAGTGCCAGAGCTTTAAACTCAGATGATGCTACTCTTCCAACCTTCTACCAAGGAAGCAGGAGTAAAATATAATCAAAGCTGTAATTATGGCCCATATGAGGTTGTATGCATGGGTGTTTTTGTTCTTTTGTTTTGTTGGCGTGGTGATATGTTTTTATTGTATTAACTATTTACCAAAATATCTGTATGCTGTATTAATGGCCCATAAGTAAAACTCCAATAAATATCAATACATTAAAAAAAATTGCTTTGAACTCTCTAGATTCTCTATCACTAGGGAAGCAAGACAAATTCTTCTTCTACTGAATGCTACACATACCCAGAGAATAAATGCAACCAGGAAACAATTGTCCAACTTTTGTCTTTTTTGCAAGATTTAATCTTGCTTGCTGCAGTTGCATTATCTACCTGCCCCACAATTACACATCTACCTGTGAGTGGCTTGGGGGAAACAGCCTCATGGGCCAGATGAGGAGGCCTGGTGGGCCAATTGTGACCCACTAGCCTGAGGTTCCACTCTGGTTTAGAACACAGAATCATACAGTAGAGTTGGAAGGGACCTATAAGGCCATCGAGTCCAACTCCATCAGAAAGCCATTCTTACTGAGGGTGACTTCAGCAACCTAGGAGCTGTAGTTCAGGACTAATGGCTGCTTGGTGCTCACTGTGAACTACCAATGGTGCAGCAACACCCACAAAGGGAGAGTAGATAGTTGTGAGACTTTGAAGTATGAGCATAATGGATGATCAGATATCATGACCCTCCATATTCTAGGACATTGTAAAAGGAAAAACTGGATGGAATAAAGCATGATGGCGAACAATCTCTCTAAGCAACACATAAGGTGGTCACCTCTCCATTCATGGCCCTCATCGCATCCTTGGCATCCTCAGGACGGCAATAGGTAATAAAACCAAAACCCCTGGACCGCTGAGTCTCTCTGTCTTTCACCACAACCACTGGAGAAGGGTAAAAAGGCATAACATTAGATCTCAAAATATCTTCATGTCTCTATTAAGTACAGGTGATAGTCACACACATGCATCCTGGAAACAAGGCCAAACAATTATTGTTCCATCCTGAGGAATAAGAAAGACCCTGTTTAATTACTGGAACAAACAAGATGTTTCTAACACACATGGCTATAATATTAACCAACCACTCAATGAGAAGAGAGGTTGCTTCCAGGAAGGCGCAAAGACCTACAATATATGGAAGTATAATTATGTTCCAGTTTTAAACATGTAGATGCCTTTGTATCTTTGGAATACAACCACCAGTTTGAAAGAAGAGAGATGCAGCCATCTCTCACCGGCTATGATTCTTCAGTTCAAATGTACCCTGTACACTGCCACTCTCCACCACATTTTTGCTTGCTAAAAATAACCAAGATCAGATCCCACCTTGGTTGATTCTTATACACCCATAGCGTTGAATTCAGATTATAAAAATTTTACTGCACTTTTAGCAAATTGATTAAAACCAGTAATTACAAAATTAACTCACTCTGATCAGTCAGGCTTCATGCCACGGCAACAAATTACAAATCCAATTAGAAGGATTTTAAATGTAATTAATTGGTGGAAGTCCCACACGCATCTGTTAACCTTTTTATCTCTGGATGTATGTAACTTAGGAGACAATTTTTTAAAATGTTTTAAGGCAAATACATACCCCAAATAGAGCAGTAGTTAGAATAAAAACAACAGACTCTCCCCAAATTGATTTATGTCATGGAAAAAACAGGGCTGCTCTTCTTGTTATGGAACCTTTGGCCCAACATTTAATGGAGATACAGGTGGAGTCTGGATGGGTAACAATAACCATTTACTAAATCTTTAGGTGGATGAATAGTGCTGATCATCATATCAGGAATGAGTTGGAACTGTTTGCAAAAGTCTTGGAATTGAGAGCGAATTTAGAAAAGTTGGAAGCAAGGTGCTTTCATTTGGCTCCGACCCTGCAAAAACAATTCTCGGCTGCCCTGGGCATTCGTTTATGCCCCAGGCAGGTGGGATACTTAGGAGATCAAATTCATAGGAACATAAATTGTTCACAGCTAATTATGGTCCCATGTGGAAGGTGATTCTATCCAATTTGAATAAATGGAAAAATTACAACTCTCCCAGTCAGCCCTGTATAGTGGGCATGTACCCTCATTTATGGTCGTGTGAAAAACTGCAACTTTTCTGGGGACTGAGTTTTAATGAAATCCAGATTATGTCACAGATACTGATAGAATCTCCACAACCGGCAATTCTCAACTTTTTCACGGATGAAAATCTTGATCTTAACTGATTTTTCTCAAACTGGGGGGAGGTAACGAGTGGGGTACCATAGGGCTCTTGTCATGGGCTGAGTGCTCTTCAACATTTTTATTGATTTGGATGAGGAGGTGCAGGGAATGCTTATCAAATATGCAGATGATACAAAATTAGGACAAACAGCTAATACCCTGGAAGACAGAAACAAAATTCAAAAGGATCTTGATAGGCTGGAGCACTGGGCTGAAAACAGAATGACATTTAACAGGGATCAGAGCAAAGTTCTACACCTAGGAAAAAGAAACCAAATGCAGTTATAAGATGGGGGATACCTGGCTCAGCAATACTACATGCAAGAAGGATCTTGGATTTGTTGTTGATCACAAGCTGAATATGAGCTAATAATGCAATGTGGCTGTTTAAAGACTCTTTCAATGAATGTTTTAATTCACTGTATCTGGGTATTGCTGAGGTGAGGAGGTAGGGGTTTGGGGGTGGTTGTTTCATATAAGATATTGCATATTTTTATTTTTGTTTTATTTGTTAAAATTGATTAAAAAACCAAGACCATTTTGGATCAAACCAAGATTAAGATTCAATGCAGACATCATGCCAAAACAGAGAGAGGAGGCTTGCATCACTAAGCAATTGGAGAAGCAGGCTGACTTCAAGATTTCCTCACCATACTAACATTAAAGATGAGCCACAGTTGGAAGAGAGAGCTGAGAGGAGATGGTGAGAAAGCAGAAGGATGGACAGCTATCTTGAATATTTGTAGAACTTTTTTAGGGAGGAATGGGGAGAAGTGGCATGTGTTTGGTGGGGACAAGGTGGCGTGGGGATTAAAGTGAGCCATGGGGCTCAATGGTGTGCTTTGAATTTCTAGTTAATTAGATTCACAGTAAATCAAATAAAATGAACAAGCCATAGTGCCTTGCTAAACTGCGTTATCAATCCTAACTGGCTATACATGTTTCAATAAAATTTGGAAAAGCAGGCCGTATACCATGCATTGTTAATATACCCTATATTCCCAGGAGTATCACTTCAGAACAGACAGGATACATATCAAGTGCTCTCTCAAGCTAATTAACGGGGCACCCCGTGTGTTCAAAATGAGTATGTCTCAGATGGCTAGACATTCATCACCACACACTCACTTTGCATGTGCAGAAAAACTTTTTACATAAATAAGCATGCAAACTCCACCTGCAATCTGAAGCAGTACAATCCAGCAACTGATGCATCATGCAAGGTTGTTGATAATATGCTAGAGCTTCTGCACATGAATGCAGGGGTGAAGAACCTCCTGTCTGCAAGCCAAATATGATCCTCAAGGCCTCTGAAACCCTTGTGACTTTTCTAGGCTACACCCCTCACTAGTCCCACTCTGCACTCTTCCAGTGCTATTGCTTGGCTCCAACGCGTCCGCAAACCGTGAAAGCACCTCCTGATTGTCTAGACAGAGGATGGAGACTTGTGCGTAGTTTTAGAAACCTCTGGCTTCTGTGTGTAGACTGAATGTAGACTACTGTACAAAAGTAAAAATAACACCCATTTTTCTGCACTTTTAAAGGAGTAGCATCCACCACTGACATGCCGCCCTTGGAAGGCTGCCTATAAGGGAATGTGACCCATCAGCTGAAATTCCCCACTCCTAAATTAAGGAATGTCCAATGAACACAATGGTTGTCACATTGCACAATAACAAAAGGCTTTCCGGATTCTATTCCAGGTCCCTTTCATCCAAGGAATTATTATGCCCTGGATGCAAGATGTGACAAGCCCTTTAAGGTGTCTGGCATAGCATAGTTGATAAGAGTTCTGTCTAGCATAATACATGCAAATGTGTGTAGTAGCAAACCCCAATGCTCAACCAATTGGTTTCTTGATGCTGAAGTGTTAATAGAGAAGATTCACAACTCCTGCAATGCCTCAGAATAAAAGCAGGTTTGAAACTTTTCCTCACCTTCTGCAATGTCTCCATAGGGGGAGAATAACTGCTCCAGATTCTGCTCATTGGTATCAAAACTGAGCCCTCCAATGAAGAGTTTTCCTTCATCTGATGCCATTGTTCAAGTGATCTGTAGGCAAGAAATTTGTTTAGATCTTGCAAGTATAAGCATGGGCACAAGGACAAAAGATTACAGGCTACAGTAGTGGTTTACAAGTAGGTACGCATGAACAACTCTTAATAGCCTATTTTCATTTTCCTGTAAAATAGAGGATTAACACATGATAATTATTCCTCCTATTTCAGAAAAACATCCAAGCCTTACACTCTTTTGTAGCTGTTTCTTTCCTTCTGTCCCATTACGCCACATTAATTTTCATTAAATCAATGAATAATCCGGTACAAAGCCAGGCTTGTTTTTAATGGATCATCTGGTCACCAATGATGACTACAGATTGCCCCAAATGATCAAGGCCAAACCTTCACTTTGTAGCTTTTCTTCAGTAGGTATCTGCTCTTAAGGAGGATTATTCCCTGTGCTCTGGTGGCTTCCAGTACCCATACATTCTCACTTTCATGCCTGGAGCTTTGTTTTACTATCTGTGTTTCCCACCTAATTTGAGACCCATACTTATCTATGCTAGTTGAGTACTGTAAACTTATGTTTACTTTCCCCTGCTTGCCCTGAGGGCAGAGATGCGGAATCTGGAAAATTAGTTGTTTTGTTCTATTTGCAGCTATTTACTTCTTTGGAAGCAAGAGACTGAAAAATCAATGACCTTTATTTCCAGGCTTCCTGTAACTATGCATACTTACTCAGAAGTGAGGGTGCATAGAACTGCAACCTAACTGTAATCCTGTACACACTTGGCTGGGAATAAGTATCACTAAAAACATGGGATTACTCTCAGACAAGCATGCAAGAAATAAGGCTACACACGTGTCAGGGGGTTTTTTGGGGGGGGAGATGCAGGAGCAAAGGGAAATTTTAAAAAGTTACTCAAGGCAGGAGTGTTATCTTTTCCATTCTCATTCTTTTGCTGCTTCTTTTCTTAACACCAGATAAGCTATTCTTAAGCCATTATTTTAATGTTATGAGCTTTTAGACTTAAAAAGTTTTTTAAATCCACATGAGTGCATAATGTTATGCACTCACAACTCTTGTGAATTTCCAAGCCTGGGAAGAAATGGAAGTATTGTTGTTTTCAGTGGATCTTACCTGCAGATAAATGTGCAAAGAAATGCAGGCTAATGGCATAAAATCCTTAGCCTAGGTAGCCACCTTCTATGTTATAGGGCTGTCTTAAATAAACGGTTAATTTTGCTGCCCAGTTACACGCTTCTTTGTGTTAAACACAGCACAGAGATAGAAGATTCTTGCTCCCCCACTGGACTGCCTATCCCTCCCTACCATGAGCCAGACCTTGAAGAGACCCTGAGAAGAATTTGCTTCTCAATTTTCTCCAAAGCTTGTTTCAGAAAACTGAGAGGTTTGGTCTATCTATGTGCGTTGTCCTTCTCTGATCTGAAAAGCCGGACTGGTTGTTCTTAAGCTACTTGCATCCTACTAGGGAACCTGCTTTCTGCATAATCTGTAATGGAAGTACATTAGGGTGGACACACTTTGAACCGGGGTTTAAGACAGCCTTTTTTGTACAGAGATAGAATTGCTGCTATAGCTTACATACTACTCTTCTGGCTTCAAACATCATGCTCATATATCATGATGAAGCCCTCCCCAAATGCTAAGTACATGGTTTTCTATGTTACAGGGGGGAAACCAGATCTTAATTAATTTTCTTGAATTAAGTCTTCACACATCACCAGTGGGGCTTACTTTCAAGAAAGCCACGTGTAAGATTACAGAGATTCTAAGATAATTTTATGACGGTATTGGCTCACCCTGTGCCACATAACTAGGATACAGTGGTAAATAGTTTTGGTAACATGAGGTTGAGGACCTGGGATTGCTTTTACTTATCAGATGAGCATAGTAACAGCTTACTTCTCCCCAGTGCTTCAACAGTTTGAACACATGGGCTCTTAATTCATCATCATAAAGGAACAGACTATATTCTTTATGTCCTACGTAAAGCCCTAACTGCGGGAGAAAACGTTGCTATAGCCTCTGACGGATTACCAAGGCAGGCGGGGAAAAGAGAAGGAGCTTCCATTCTCTACCCCAACAAGTTCTCCCTCCCTCCTCCCCGGTAAAATGGCCGCGAACACGTGGTCTGAACAGAATGCGGGAAGGCGAGCACAGCGCGTCTCACGTTCTACAGAGGGAAACACTAGTGGGCATGCTCAAAGCAAGCCCCGTAGCTATCCCGCGCTCGGAGAATAGTCTTTGCGCAAGCGCGGTAAAATAAGAACTCCGCCTCTCCCGCACCCGCATTACGTCCACTGCCGCAGCGTACCACGATCACGCCGTTCAGCTAACATTTTCCATCCCTCACGTCAACTTTATCTCTCACAGGTTCTGTCTAGTAACACGCACCATCTATTACAAGGGAGACAGTGAGAATGGGGTTTCAAATAAAGCGCATGCGCAGAGGGGCCCACTCATTCTTTACGGACAACTGCAGCCGCCATTTTGTGTAGCGTCTCTCCCTTCTCTCCTTCCTATCCCCCCCTTCCATAAAGAGAAGCCTTTCTCTCAAGTATCCTCTTCCCCCTTCCTTCCATACTCAATACAGCATCCCTTCTACAGTTCTCATGCAACGGTATAAGCGCTTCCTCAGCAAAAACACTCACCCTAACCGGTCTCTGAGCGGGAGATGGGAGAAGAGCCGTTAGCCACTGAGGTAAGAGGGTATCGCGATGGCGGCGAGAGAGAGAGAGAGAGAACCAAGCGAGGAGAATGAAAGCGAGGCTGCGGTTAAGCCACGCCTACCACGCGGTTCCGGAGCAAGGGTTGGCTGGAGGCAGGAGGGGCGCGGCTAAATCACAATGGCTGCCACGCCCATCTCCCCTCAGAGGCGCGCCGAAGTGGGGGCCACTTGCGTCTCTCCACAGTTCCCTAGTAATCTTCATAGTCTTCTCTTCTTTCACCCAGAATGCAACCTTTCTTTCCCCACCCCCCCCCGGCTACTTAGTTCTATTCAAAAATAACCGACAAAAGGCGCAATCCTATGGACGTTCACCTGAGTAAATCCTATAGAACTCCCTAGGACTTTTTCAAACGTGCGTAGAAGTAGGCCTATGCGTTTTATCAGTGGGTATAGAAGAAGGGGATAGGGGAATGGTCAGACCAGAGGAGATTCCCCAGATTCCACGGCTCCGTTTAGAATCCCTCCAGTGTGGGAATAAGCCTTCAGACCCCTTCGCTATTTTTTCTTCTTATGGGGCACACATTCCTGGAATTTCGTATACAGAAAAACAACTATCCTAAGAAAATAAAAACGGCTGGAAGCCAGGTTCGACCCATGCTATATGACCTAATAAGGTAGCCATCTCACAGCGTGCTCTCCGTGTTATAGACAAGACGTTCCAAGATGGGGAAGAGGGTTTAAATTATGATGTAGTAGTAGTAATCATGATTACTTAAGAATGAAAAAGAATTTCGCTGTTCACATGTATAGCAGCCCCTACTAAGACTTATGCTCATCATTCCCAGATAAGCTTTTTAAGAAATACAGTCTACACAATGGCACCTGTTGTAAAAAAAAAAGCACACAAGCTTTTGTGTTACACATAACTCACCAGGAAGAAAAAATAAGCTTATACACATCCTACTTTAAAGGTCTAATTGCATCAAGAGAAGCAGCTGTGAAAATCACTGAATTAAAAAGTTTCTTAAAAATATATTTTTAAGTCTATGTACAGAAATGGAAACAACTGGCAACTATTTTATCAATACCCTCAATGCATGGATTAAATAGGATCTGCTCATAAGGAATCGGAAGCCATGATCAGACCTCAAGTCATTAATGGTTTGGATTTACCCTTGGAAAGGCCTATCACAGCACTCACTGCATGTGCAAATGAAATCCACTGCATACTGCTGTTTCAGACACTAAATCTGTGCAGGCATTTACACATTATGAATGGAGAACACAGGAAAAAGGAATGCAGTTATTACAACAGGCAAGAAAATGGATTGACAACTTGCTAGTTATCCTGACTGCCCTTTCTTCGGTGAAGAAAATGGATGCATTGATTAATCAAGAGTGGATGAACATCCAGTACTCCCAGAGCAATTTTGAGTTTTTTCCATGAAATGTAATCACATTGCCAAATTCCATGAAGTCAGATTTCAAAACAGACGATATGTACAGTGAAGAAAGTAATACTTAAGGCTGAACTGTGATACACCAAAGTGCTTGAAGTGATGAGCTGTAACTGCAACTCCCTTCCAACCAAGTTCCTAACAATGATTTAGCTGTTTCTCACATTTTACTTATGAACTATGAACAGAACCTATCAGAGTCAGACCTTATCACCCGCCTCAAGTTAGATTTTATATGCTTACATATTGTATGCCTATGTTGTATGTTGCCCAGAGTGGCTGGACAGCCAGCCAGATGGGAGACTAATAAATTCAATAAATAAATAAACAAGTAGTTATGAACAGAACCTATGCTTGTCGCTTTATCACTAGCCTGCTACAGCATTTTCTGGGATATTGGGACCAATGAGAAGTTGAGTCTAGTTATCCCCAAAGCAAAAGGACTGATGGAGAAATTAGTTACTCACCAAAATGCTTTGAGGCAATTGCAGGGAGCTTACAGAGAAAAGTGTAAACAATTTTGATTCACATCTCCAATGGGTGATGTCTGCACAAGGCAAGTCTGAGAACAGTGCCACAGGGGTAGGGATTCTGATTTTTGGGTTCTACCATTGGTAGCTACAGGTACAGGGGAAAGAGTGCTTATTGCAAAAGGGCAATTGCTTTGGTTGACAAGCATATTCTCCAGGGCACTTATACCTATATACCAATGAAATAATTTTATTTACAAGTGATTGGAGCTAATGTGATTAGTAAGAAATTCAGAAGTAGAAAATCAAGCATGTAGCTAGCTAGTGTAACTTGCATGGGGGTGCTTATAGCCTACTGAGCTCGTTTTTTTACCACTTCAGAGTAAAATAAGACTTCAGCATCTCTTAAGAATAAATAATAAATAAAAAATAGTAAGTCTGGCACTTTATTAATATCTTAATATTGAAGTTATACAATGACAGGAAGCAAAGTCTGCCAAAAGCTTTGTATTTAGAACTCATTAGGTCCAGTTTGTAAGCCTACCCTATGTATGTGCAAGGAGATGGAACAGAGTCAGAGTCCTACTTTGATGTTAACTAGCAGCCTACCTTGTTTCATTGAAGGCTCTTTTACAATTTCTGATCAAACCTTTTTGATTCCAGACAGAATTGCTCCTATCTTGGAATCCTATCTTTCACAAGGTTGTGGATATGTTAAGATGGTACTATGATGATAAAAGCAAGCTGAATACAACACGAAGCCGGTGATTGTTTCATTTATATATTTTATTAGAAGCCATACCATAACACCTTAGGAGTCAAAAGTGCAAGAGTGCATGCAGAATAGTTTTTTAAAAGCTGGTTACAATTTTATATCACTGTTATGGTTTTATATACAATATATACATTATATATGCAGAATTCTTCCAATATTAACAGGCATCTTAATCCAAGTACTGTACAAACTGACCCCCAAAACACACCACCACATATATCTAGGACAGGCTTCCAGTGTACTAAACGTTTCAGAAACTGCTGGACGATAGGAGTAAGTTCACCTTTGGACACTTTCTACTTTTCATCTGAATAACTGGATCAAACCATGACCATGGTTAGCCAGCCTGCTTCCTAATAAGGACTTGTATTCTAGTAGTATTGCATGCACAACCTATGACAGTCTTCTTGCTCTGCTGTGCTGCCACCTGACTGAAGTCAATCCAGTAGTGCCACCAACCTAACGTGGAATGCAAGGAACAAAGTTAGCATACTGAACAAAGTCATTGGTTAAGTGCAAGGCAGTTAGTATGCTATTACTATTGTTTGTGCCAGGGCCTCTTTTTAAAAAAATCAACCACAGACTTAAATACTAAGTTTGCTTCTCCTGCTCCCTTTAGCTACATCTATTGTATACAGAAGGGAGTAGAAAAAGAGGAAGGCCAAGCAAGAGATGCATCGATTCCATAAAGGAAGCCACAGACCTGAACTTACAAGATCTGAACAGGGTGGTTCATGACAGATGCTACTGGACATCGCTGATTCATAGGGTCGCCACAAGTCGTAATTGGCCTGAAGGCACATAACAAGAACATTGCAGACAAATTTTAAAAACAAACCTGTCTGGATGGCTGAACTGGGGTCTCCGCAAGAGGCATCTTCCTCTTATCCACTTATATATTCCATAAACAATAGTCGTCCTGCAAAAAAGGAGTTGCTGGTCACTTGTTATATAGGCTGCCTTAGATTTGAAACAGCTGGATGTGAGCATTGCAGGGTAAGTTTCTAGTTTTGGGCAAATAAACTGATGCCTACATTATTAAACCTGAGAGAAACTGTATGCTGTTGTTTCTGTGACATCCAAAATTAGGAGTGTTACTGCACCAGAGGTTATCATGTACAAGACATGGATATTACTTATCATTAAGTGCTGTTGGGAACAAGTGACCCTGGTTATTCACTGCCCTACACAAACAATGAGGCACTGAACAGCTTAGTTATGCTGTGCTTGTGACCAATGAAATGAAGTAACAGTTCACTAGTAATATGCTCCTGTCCCCTTCCACTTGAGGTTATCTTCCATTTAGTTTTGCATGAGCCAAAGCTAATTTGTACTACAGCTGCAAATTAGATGGCATATTACAAGGCCATCTGTATTGAGAATCACAGGGTGTTTTAAAAATAAGACGTAATATAGTTACCTTGATGGAGGAGAAACATTTTGCTTCAGAGCATGGGTTCAGGATCCCAAGAGAAGCAGTCCTGTTCCATTCAATTACTTTTTTGGAAGACAGTGTGGCCAAAGCTTATTCTTTCAGGATAGATTAGCCACCATCATCTCTTCTAACCTGCCAAAAACAAGTCAGTATCATTTAACACAAGTTCACTCAAATCTTGTTGTATTTAGAGGTTTAACAGGGTACTCCAGGCCTAGGTGATGCTGTTCACCTAGTCCTCAGGAGATTCCCCAAGTTAATTATGTTCAGATTTTCTCCCAGATTTAGATCCTTGTCCAAAAGCCACCATATCACTAAGAAATGGAAAGTGGGAATAGAAGCCTCCCACACCCAAACCATGCTGCACTTGGAAGTATTCCCAAGTTAACAGTCAAAGGTCTACAAAAGGCACAATTACAAGATATTGGACAAAACAGCAAAGAGGTAGCTGGATGAATCCATGTATTGTTTAGCCAACTGCCTTCCCCCTTGTTTTTTAAAGCAGAATCTCAAGTCGCAAGAGCCAGGCAGGCCCTCCCACCCCAGATAAAAAAGCAGATTCAGTCCAACTTCTCCTGGGGTCTGAGGAGACCCCAGACTTGCCCAGTAACTTTGTCAAAAAAACAAGAATCAGTGATTTGTTGTAGCCACAAGAATGGAGCTCTGCGGGAGGGAAGATGCAGACATGAGCAAAAGAGTTACCTCGAAATACAGGACTATTTCCACAAATGAACTAGCCAAGAGCAGCTTTCGTCTCACATGGATCGCACTGAAGGAGGCACAACACACTTCGGGGTCTCCAAGGACACTGGCTTCCACACGCTAGCAGAGAATTCTCACAGTGTAAGAACAGGACAGAGCTAACTACAGGTAGGCCCGTCTAGGCACCAACATCAGTTCAGCCTTAACCCTGAACAGAGCCTCAAGGCCCCCCAATTTCAAGAGCTTCCTTCTCCACCTGACAATGCTGAATTTTTCCAATCCAGTTAGGACACATTATCCTTTTAGCATTTGTACAGTCCTTCCTAGATCTTCCTCTCTACCAACAGCAATACTAAAGTGTATTACAATTGTAGCAAGGAGTATCACTCTTTCAAGGTTATCACTGGACTTATTTGAATGTTTTAAAAGTTGAAGCATCACAAGTCTAGTGTTACCATACAGCAAAAAATGTTTTACCACACTTGTTTTGGCTTGGCACCTCATGTCTTGCTCCCTCTGTAGTACCGACACCCAAACCAGAAATAGTGATTTGCCTTCGATAATCAAGGCTCAGTTAAGTAACTCACTATTTGAAAACCAAGCTAGAAAGCCCGAGATTGCCAGGTAACACGGTTTTGAAGAACTCCACTGATATCCATGTTTGCAATACAAAACTCCAGAGCTATTTCACCACCACCACCAGTCCCTTGGCTGTGAATTGTTTCAGCCACTACCAGCCGATTCATTTCCCCAGGATAGCACTGCATTGTAGACACTGGCACATCTCTCAACATTCTTGGGAATCGGAAGAGTTGGTTGATGCTGATTAGGGTCATAGTATCCATTTAGAAGCCAAGAGTCATTCTGATACAAAATTATTCAGCTACAACATGACTATCAAGATGCTTCTAGTTATAGCTTAAGTTATGCTAGATATCCCTTAGCCAGTTTAAGGAGCAAGCAGATGTTTCAACTAGGTATCTGCCCCATGTTGCAGGTTTCCTACTGTTTCCACTATTTCACACCAACTTTTTAAATATTAGTGTATATCAAACCCATTACTTGGGCACCAACCCCGGGCTTTACCTAGGTGAGGCCCAAAATGCTTTTGCTTCCTTATCACTAAGCTATTCCAAGTTGTGCGGTGCAATGTGATGTCAAACGTCAAGAGCAGAGAATTGTTTCAGATGGGATTTTAATGGGCTTCGTAAAGCCAAGAACTCAGTACAGGAACTTCCTTATCCACTTCAAATACAATTTCAATTGAATTATGCATGTTTCTTCCAGTAAAAAAAGGACAATATAAACAAACATTTTCAAGAACCTCTCAAAGTGTTCAATCTGATTTCTGGGCTTACTTTACAGTAAAATAGCTTTTTACTATGACCAGCGTGAATCATTTAACTCTTTTTAGTAATACTAAGGTGGTTTGCCTTTGTCGCTCTCTTGCTATGCTAAGAGTTGAACTCTTAAGTGCATTGCACTATTCCAAAAAAAGTTTGCTCAGCTTCCAGCTGTTTAAAGTTGTAGGGCCCCATGTGTCAAGTTAAAAGAAACCTTGGATTGAGAAAGCAAGACAAATAAAACCGATTTCAAAAATGCTTAAAAACCACTCTTGAAAAAACCAACTCTTGAGCAAAGTCTAAACAGGCCATCTTGCAGAGGAAGCTTTCGGGTGCATGTGACAAAAGCTATATAGGGGAAGATACAAGTAGGTAACTAAACAAGATTCAGCGAAGCTCCAAAAATCTTTATAAATACGGCCATTGGAAGGACGATCTTGATTCAGGAAGGATTTTTACTCGGTGTGAGCTGAGGACAAGAAGCAGGTACAATCATAAAGGCACAGGCATATGGACAAGTTGCAGCAATTCACCACTCCTAGACTTTTTTAGATTAGTGATGCTAGGAATCTCAGGCCCTCCCCCATTTAGCACTCCGACAACTTTGCAATCTGAAGTTAAAAAGAGTTCTTTAAGATCCAACATGCATTTAAGTTATTTACCAGTAACGTGAATTGAGGGCCGCAATGTCTTAGATTTGAGTCAATGGCAGATATGCAAAAAACCCATCTTGATACTAACAACTCAGTAGGGAGCTGTAGTTACTGCCGCTACCCAGTGTAAGTTCAGAACACTGAAAGTTTATGAGCATTGTGACAAGGGCAGCATTTTCAATCCCTTCCCAAGATCTACTTACCTCAGTTGTCATAGCTGTCTCTGTAAGAACCTCCTGAAGAGTAGCGGTCATTATAGCCTCCCTGACTTCTGAAAAGAAAACATTTGTTTTCTATCTGCTTACTTAAAACTGAACAGTATAGCAGGGCACATCACCATAATTACCTGCTGTAGTCCCGGGAACCACTGTAGCCTCCACTTCTGTTGTCATATCGCCCACTATAGCTTCTGTCTCCACTACCTTCAAGGACAAAAAATGTTTCAGTGACAGATGAACGACCAGCAACCCAACCCTTCCTTCATTAGCTCAACATACATAGATGTTTGCTCCTATCTTCTTATACGCACCTCGGGAATAGCCACGGCCTCGCCCCCTGCCTCCAAAGTAGCCACCTCTGGATCCACGGGAAGATTTACCCGCATGGTCAACTCTGATCTGGCGCCCATCTACAGACTGATAATGAACAAGTACTTTAATTATTATGGTTGTCCAATCAAAGAACTAGCTGATAGAACAATTATTTACATTAATTTTCATAGCTACTACATAACCAACAATTCTTTATATAACACAACTTTTCACCAGTTAAGTGTTCTTGTCCATACAGCTCTGAGTTAAGAGAGTTCTCATTAGTAGCTTTATTACAACTCTTCAATGTAGGCTAGGCCAAAACAGTGTCAGCTCAAATCCTATTGCTAAGCTTTAGAGATGAAGTAATTAAACTTTACCAAGCCAACATTCTAACCATCACAGCAGGGTGGGGAACCTTTTTAAACCAGAGGCCATATTCCTATGTGGGTATCATGCTAGTGGTGGATGGACCAGTGGCAAAAGTGGGAGGAACAACAAATGTAAATTTTACCTTCGTACTGCAGGAGTTTCTATACACACCCCTCTCTATCCCTGATCCAGAGAAACAAGAGGCATACTCAGAGTACAAGGACCCATTCCAGCCTGGCAAAAATATTTGGAATGCAAAATAGGATCAATGATAGATGTGGAATGTGGAGAGTTGTGGGGGCCAGACAGACGTCCAGGCGTGTTCATGTGATAGGCTTCCAGGCCTGAGGTTCTCCACCCCATTACAGTGACAACTCTGTTGCTATACTGAATACAAGTTCTAAACAATTTTAACTTTCAGTTCCTTGAGACTGAGCTTCTGCTATAGGGTCACAATTCCTTAATACCATGCTAAGTTTTATGTTACTCACCTAGGAATGGGTATGACTTCAAACACACACCCCTGCATTATTCCTAGCTGCTGCTACTCACAGCTACTCTGGAGTTTGCACTTTGCACAATAAGTTGAAACATTTTTGAAAAATCCTTCTTTCAAGAGATTTGAGTATTCTGAAAGACCCAAGATACCTTGAGAAATGGAACTATAGAATTGAATCCTGTTGCTGAAAGCTGCTTGTGGGGAGTAAACCCTGTAGAGGTGGGTGGTAGGTAACCTGATAGAATAGCTTGTCTGAAACATGAGGCAATTGAAGGAAATATGAACTAGTTGTTTCACTCTTAAAGAGCTTCTAGTGCACTTGGAAGGATACAGATTCCAGCTCTCCAAGATAAACACCGCCCAAGGAGACTAGCTGACAGAGGCAGATGGGAGTATGGAATAGAGAATCATATTAGTCTTTTAACTGGGACAGAAAACCTGTGACCTTTTAGACGTTGTTTGAGTCCCAACTCCTATTAGCCCCAGCAAGCATGGCCAATCATCACAGATTATGGAAGCTGGAGTCCAGCAATGTTCAGAGAGCCACAGGTTCCCTACCCGCCTTTTATCAGTAGCTATCTTTCACCAGTTTATTGCTTATGATATAAGCAACTCACTGTGTCATTAATTAAGAGGCTGAGGGAGAGCCTAGTAAACATGTGTACATTTAGGTAACACATGCACACTCTGCAACACTCCTTCCTCCTATATATTGGGTTGAAACTTGCAAACAAGGAAAAATGTATTTACCTAAAATAATTCTGGACTGATTAGGAAAACTTTTTAAAACCAAAAATCAAAACATTGTTGCCTGGGAGTATGTTTTTGGTTTGTCTCGCATTACTAAAGCAGCCAAACCACAGTAACACAATGGTTAACAACACACCACTATAGCCGATTCATAAGTTCTCACCTCTCCATTCATGGCTCTCATGGCATCTGATGCATGCTCAGGATTGGCAAAGGTGATAAAGCCAAAGCCTCTTGATCTCTGGGTCTCTTTGTCCTTGATCACAACAACTAGGTACAGAAGAGAAAGGAGAGGAAGTTATCCAACTCTTTTATGTTGATCCCACTGGAACATTCCATCCCCTTCAACTAAGCATGAGTACCTTCAGAAATGGGACCAAAAGAGCTGAAATGCTGCTCCAGGCCTTGCTCATCTGTGTCAAAATTCAGTCCCCCAACAAACAGCTTTCCTTCTTCAGAAGACATGATAGTGGCCAGGGTGGTGTCTAAAAACAGAAATAGACATGACTATGGATTAGAAATACAAGATTGAATGATTCTGTTAGATCATAACCCTTTTTAGGAAAAAGAGGAAGGGAGCAAGTCCAACTGTAGACAACCTCACATGCCTCACTTTGTTGGTTATAATTTAAACTTTTGACGTTCCAGAAGGCTGTACAATGCTTTTGGTATGGTTGTAGTCATTCCTACACGGAGTACAACTTTATATTTTTACAAGTCATCCTCCATGGGGCACTACACCACTGTGTAAACACAGCATGTAATGATTTTTATAATGCCCCCCTCCCCCAGCGCATACTTTAGCTCTGAACCTTATGAGGTACAGCCACATCAGAATCCTAGTCTAGTCTGAGCATATTGTTGTAAGTGGGAAAAGCAGGCTGTCTCAGGGCCGTGCAAACTTCTCCTCACCCCTCACTTCACAAAAGGAATTGCTAACCCTGATCGACTCACTTCCTGCAACCAGCTACATGCTATGGTACATAGCGCAATACGTAAACCACGCCCCCGCCGTTTTTCTTCAACCAGCGGAAAAGCTTAAACTACCAGTTCCCAAGGGGAAACGTACCAGGAGTGGATGGATGGCCGGGCGGCTGGAGAAAGTCTAAGAACGCGTCTTCCTCCCCGCCTCAAGGCCAGGCCTCATTTCTCCGCCTCCAGCGCCATCTTGTTAACCCCCCGCTTAGAGAAGAGGGCCATCTGGACAACCAAAGATGGCGGCAGGCGACGACTGTTGCTGCACGGCCTCGCAAATTTTCCCCGCGCGCCCGTTGGAAACCCTCAGTCCCTTTCTTCTTCTTCTTCTCCCCCCCTTTCAGAACCATGTAACTAGTCACCCACCACACACGCGCAATACACGGCACCGCAGCTTTCCTTTTACAGCTTGAGGAAACAACTGGGACCCTTGCCGCATGCGCATACCGCTAACATTCTGAACGCCGTTCTAACACCGCGCGTGCGCTTTTAAGCCGCGTCAGTCCTCTCGCGGCCCTCTTTCCGCTTTTTATTTTACAGTGTCGCTATTGAAGAACAACCACCGTTATCTCTTTACCAGCATACTAAATATAAAATTCAAGGAACGCTTCACAACAACAAAGAAAGCCCGAAGATGCTCACTTTCTACTAACCAAGAGATGCTTCCCGGGCTCAAGCAGCTGAAAATGCGGCCGAGGCACCGCCCGCGCTAGGCTTATATAGTGTCCCGCCCACCACGGTCGGGCACGTGATAGATACTGTGCCTTTCTGCGAATATAAGCGACTACGCATGCGCTCTGCAATGGAAGCCTCTTAACCGTTGTGTCCATGATGCGGAAGAGTTTGCTTCAACATCCGGGCACTTATTCAACTTTCTCCCTCCAAAACAGATATTTGAGCATCCGGGTCTCGTCTCGCTCATATAGGCTTCCGTCTCCTCGACCATCCCTCCCCCCCTCTCCCCCTCCCTCCCCCCCTCTCCCCCTCCCTCCCCCCCTCTCCCCCTCCCTCCCGGTTGCAACCACATTTCTTCAGGAGGGCGAGGGAACGTGAAAGCGCGTGGCGGGATTTAAATAAAACAAAGTAGACTTACTTTTCCATTGTAGTGGTCTGAAAAAATAATCTCGAAGTGATTGTTTTGCTTGCTAGAGGAGCCTATTCTCTCCTTAACTGTCAGAAGAGAACAGAATGGGAGGGAGTGTGAACAGGAAGACAAAAGAGCGGAGAAGTTAAAGGCAGGCGTTTGATACAGATGTTTATTTTAAGTAAAAGATGTTTACACAGCAAAGAACCTTAAAAGCCAACAAATTTATTATAGCACAAGCTTTCAAGGACTTATCCGCGGTTGCAGGTCTATTATACGTGGTTGGAGGACGGGATTGTAAACAGGTGAGAGGGAAATGAAATGCAGACAAGTACAGACAGTGATAATTAGGTAATTAATAGTGGGAATTCACAAAGCAGTTGTTGAAAACGCAGACATTCTGATATTGGTAAACCAATTAAGACTTACAATGTACTAAAAATCGTTTGTCTTGGTTCAAGATAGCGCTGAACCCCTCGACGTCAGCGCTTTGACGTTTGCAGGCATCCTTTGAAATTCCTTTTCTCCAGGATGGCCACTCTTAAGGGCGCTTTACAGGATTTTGAATATTTCCATTTCTGATGTCAGCTTTGCTATTTCTGGTACCAGCAATGCCCTTCTACATAGGACAAAACAGGCCAGTCTCAACGCAAAATAATAAATGGACACAAATCTGACATCAGAAACGGCAATATTCAATAGCAATGCCTTTATTAGTACCAGCCAAAATATCACACAATAGGTCTCTCGCTATTTTGCAGCGCATTGGTTAGTCCTAATAAAGATGCCGCCTAACTTGCTTTTGGAGTTAACTCCTATTTCCAACTCTCGCCAACTCCAACATAAATTATTAGACAAATAATTTTTTGGGAACCAAATCTCTCTGCAAGACCATGAAGATACATAGTTGCAAACTGAAGAAAACATCCACGACCTTTTCCAAGCGCGCGAAACGTGACAGTATGAGATTTACGACATTGCTTTTTTAGGAGGCTGTTGCCATGGTAGTCTTGCAGAGTTCCCTCCACACGCCCCCTCCTTCTGCTTGAGATACTCGTACTGCCCGATTTCATGCACTTTTTCTTGGGTTTTTACTTATAAAAGCACCATATTGAATAGAATGCGACTTGCTCCATTGTACAACCACGGCAGCCCGACGTTATGCATGTTTGCCCAGAAGCAAATTTCACTGAATTCAGTGTTGCTGATTCCTAAGGGAGTGAGCCCCACTGAACACAATGGGAATTACTTTCGAGTAAATATGCATGGGATTGCGCAACAAAATGTGCCCTCTTTGCCTTTACACTGCCACATGACTCTTGTGGTTGTTGTAACACACATGGCTAGTTCTCTGAAGTTTGTGCATTGGACTGTAGGCTTTAAATATATCTCTCCAGAGGGAGTAAAATGGAGTTTCCCACAACCCTGCAAGATTAGACTCGTCTCTTTGGCAGAATCACACTGAAGTCATGAAAATGTAATAAATAACACCTGTATTTGCCAGAATGGCAAAGGGATGTTTTTGTGTGCTCTTGACATACCAGCTCTTGCACCAAGGATCACTGCTTGAGAACATACTATTACTATCACTGAAGGGTCTTCTTCATCACCTGTGTGTTAAAAAACACACACAATGGCCTTATCAACAGTTCAAAACAAATCTCAACACACTAAAGTATATGAAGTGGCAGGCCAAAATTTCTTCCTGCATTTTATGTGCAGGTGTTTAAATGGATGTGCTCTTGAGAACAGGTGAGTACATTCCAGCTGTCTCTATAAGGTAGTCCTTATTTTTCTTGTACCAGTCCCTGGAAAGTCACTGTCCTTGCTGTGCTTTTGGGAGATGGCTTTGCAAAATCCTATTAATATGCACACACAAGCACTAGAATTCTTAAAGTTTCAGCTTCCTCACCCAAGTATCTAGATTAATTAAATCTTCAAATAGGTGGGCAGATGCATCTGGACATGCATTCATTGAAGGCACACACATGCAGATTCATACACTTAAAATCCCAGTGCACTGCTTTCCTTCAGTGTTTTCCCTATCCCAAATGCTGATGATAAATGTGGGTTTTTTTTAGTTACAGCTGGTCTATAACAAGATCAGCCAGGTCCAATTTGAAATTTAACTTCAAAAAACAACAACCTGAAAACTGTTAGTTTATTAATATGCCTTACTTCATTGTTTCAGAAACCAGTGCTGGACCGGCTATTTCAGAGCAAATGAGTGAAATATTCAGTAGACCAAAAAGGTGTTTCAGCAATATGGAATGGGAGAAGGGGCAGAATCACTCTGAGACAGTGATTCGTGTTATAACGCTCAAGGTGTGTCACTAGAATGCCCCTATTTTCATTTGTGAAATGTTGGAGGATATGAAGGTGCATTTAAACACGTCTCAAATCCTTCAAGGTCTAAAAGCTAAAGACTGTATAAATGCTTTGTAGGGGTGTAGTTGAAGAAATGCTGAAGCAGAAAAATAGCAGCATCATACATTTAAAGTATACCCAATGTGCATTTAGAGTGTGTGACTTCCCCCAAAGAATCATGGGAAGTGTAGGTAGTTGGAGGAGTGCTAGGAATTTGTAGCTCTGAGGGGGACATAATGTGCGGATCCACCCAAAGCATTTTAAAAACATGACAGGGTCAGGTTTAAGAAAATATATGGGCATTCTCCTTGATAGTTGAGGTGGAGTTTAAACATAATCCAGAAGCCGCTGTGTAAGACCTTTGGTGTGTGACCAATTTGCTGATGGGTTAATTGGAAGGGGTGTTTATACTTAAATGTATTGTTTTAAATTTTATATTTATCTTTCAAATGTGTTTTTATCTGGTCTTAATTGCAGCCCTGAAATTACCTGAAGACAGACAAAAGTACAAAAATTTGATTATCTTGTATCTTCTGAATTGTCAGGCAACTCATGGTGTATAATGGGCTATGTCAGTTCTCCAAGTGCAGAAAGCAGGGGCTTTCAGACTGTATTTTTGGGATTTTCAAGATCTCTCTCCCCTCACTGCATATTGCATTTGATTTTGCTATAACGTTTGTATAACGTTTCTTTCATTCTTCATTTGTTATGATTACATTGGTTTAGGTATTTATATTTGTCTTCATTGTTTGTAGTCCATTTCTTTTTATTATTTTTGATTGCTGCCTGTGGCTGTGCAGGCAGCAGAACGGATTGTGGAGTCTGTTCCTGGGGGCTGTCATCATCTCTGTCCCCCTACCCCCCCATGTCCCAGACATTGCCTCATTTGGGAGCATTCTAAAAAGAAAAAATAGTGGCCACCACAAAAAAGGCATCCCATTATAGCAGTTGCCAATTTTTGCTTCATTTGTTCTTCCAAAAATGCATACTTCTCCCTGGAAACTCTTTAAAAGCTTATTAGAGCTTCCTCAAAAAGATCAGTAATGATGGACAACCTTTCATGAAATATAGTGTGCTCACCATTACTGATCTTCCCCTTTAATTAGGGTGGCCTTGCATCCTTCTTTAGAGAGGAAAGCCCTCTATTTGAAGATGTCCTCTGTTTGAGGGCTGTCCAGTCGAAGTCTGGATAAAAATAAGGAGCCATAAACAGGGAGAGCAGGACAGGCCTTGAAGTTGCCCATCAACAGCAGCATCTGGTCAGCAGACTGAGCAGGCACACAAGTCACTTGCTGTCTGCCCTCTATGGTGAGATGTACTATATTTCTATTTAAATTATAGTATTTATTTCTAAATTTGCATCTATACATGATAAAGTGTCATATGCAAATGTTATGCAAGTTGGTGCTCTCTTTTATTTTGTGATCCAAATCTGTTTTGGCAATGCATAACTGGTCACCCCACCTGCAATGTGCAAATGCTAAAAAGTTTGGGGTTTGTTCTAGGTTGCATTCTACATTGCTCATGTGAAGGCCTAACAGACCTGGCCAGCATCTTACGTGAACTGACTGCTCTCTCTATGCCCACAGAATCCTCTGAAAAGCATAGGAGTTTTTGTGACAAATGTGCAGGAGTTTTTCAGGTGATAAATTGGGATTGCCAGAGGTTGAGACAGGGTGTTACAATGTGCCTGTACAGATATTCTGTTTCATAGGTGGCCATATGTCACTGCTTGGGTGTGTGTGTGTGTCATCTTCCCCAGATTCCTTTGCCTCAGACTAGTTACTGTTTATCACTAGAACAGTCAAGCACATGCAGCATAATGGTTCAATGGAAGTCACCATCGACAGAATAAACAAGATAATGGTGTACATCTTTGGACGTTTTTATGATAAACTCCTCCACCCTGTGTTGCTGGACATTGTCAATTCCTTGAAGAGGAAGAGCTCTTAGTTCCAGTGGGTGCCAGGGTCAAGACTCAGGGAGAGCATGGAAGGTGGCGGAGCAGCTGTGGGGGAACCAATGGTGCGCAGCGGGCTGTACCAGTCTTCAGGAGTGCGGGAGGGTTGAGGATGGTGGGAGGCAGAGCAGGGAAACTGGGCAGAAGTAGCAGAGGGAGGTGGGGGTGGCAGAGTGTAAGTGGAAGGGAAGCGAGGCAGGTGATGATGTGACCCAAGAGTGGAGGGATAGTGGTACTGTCGAGGTGGGGGTGCAGGCAGGGGACAGACAGAGAGGACACCAGGGGTGCCTGGTTTTGGCAGGGCTCGTTCCTGCTTTCGCTGCTTTGCTCGCCGGTTCTGGAACCAAACCTGTCAACGCAAGGAGAGATAAAATGCATATTGTGTATTACATTCCCAGGACAAGGCATCTCAATAGTGATGCTTAAAACAGAATTATTCCCGAGAATTTATTTATTTATTTATTTATTTGTTTCATTAAGCTTATAGACCGCCCCATAGCCGAAGCTCTCTGGGCGGTTCACAAGACAAGAAATAGCAAAGTACAAGACATGTATCAATATAAAACATATAAAAAAGTTAAAAATTATTAAAAAATTAAAACAATGTCAGCGTATACTAAACATAATTAATTAAAAAGCCTGGGTGAAAAGAAAAGTTTTAACCTGGCACCGAAAAGATATTAACGATGGTGCCAGGCGTATTTCCTCTGGGAGATCGTTCCACAGTTCGGGGGCCACCACAGAAAAGGCCCTTTTCCGCGTTGCCATCCTCCGAGCTTCCCTATGAGTAGGAACTCGGAAGAGGGTCTTTGATGATGAACGTAGGGTACGGGCAGGTTCATATCGGGGGAGGCGTTCCAACAGGTATTGTGGTCCTATGCCGTGTAAGGCTTTATAGGTCAAAACCAGCACTTTGAACCGGGCCCGGAAACAAATAGGCAGCCAGTGCAGGCGGGCCAGAGTCGGTGTTATATGGTCGGACCGTCTGGTCCCCGTTAACAATCTGGCCGCTGCATTCTGCACAAGCTGCAGTTTCTGAACCGTCTTCAGAGGCAGCCCCACGTAGAGCGCATTGCAGTAATCTAATTTTGAGGTTACCAGCGCATGGACTACTGAAGCGAGGTTCTCTCTGTCCAGATAGGGGCGCAGCTGGGCCACCAGCCGAAGCTGGTAGAAAGCACCCTGTGCCACAGAGGCTATCTGAGCCTCAAGTGACAGGGATGGATCTAAAAGAACTCCCAAGCTACGAACCTGTTCCTTCAGGTTCCTTCAGGAATACATAAGTTGTCCATGCCAGCCTTTTGGGAAAACCAGAACATACCCATTAGGAACTGGGACATCAGCAGAAGGTACGTATCTGCCAGGAGCAAGACATTCTGAGATAAGGTTGTGCAGTGTGTTTGGGATGGACAAATTATACTCTAATTTAAAGAAGAAGAAAAGAAAGAAAAGGAATCACGCTCATGTGTACACAGGTATGTTGCAGGTAGACGGATTGGAATTGTGGGAGACCTCAAAGCTCAAGCAGAGGTCCTTAGCAATCTTCTGGACTTGGCACACTCAGCTAGTTCTCTGGTTAATATTTTTTGTAAAACTCAGAAAAAATGTAGTTCTTTGCTGCTATCACTTCAAATAGGCTTTCTTTTTAGTCTCTAGATATTGGGGAGATGCCTCAATACCTCATATAGAACCAATATACCTGTTTACCTGTAAAAGATAACATGCACAAGCATTTATATGTTCATTCATGCAGTTAATATTGGTTTATTACTAGAAAAGAAATTAACGTAGAATTCAAAACATCAAAGAATGTGGTTCTCAATTTAGCTAAAAAAAGAAAACTTTCTTTGTCCCATGATGATCTAAAGGGACAACACATAAGTGATTTAGAGACCCAGTTTCTAAAAGCTCTTGCGCAGGCCTTTTTAATGTGTCCAGTGCAACAGTGACCACATGTTCTTTGGACTCTCAAGTATTGAGCAAGTACCTGGATGCGAGCCTCATTGAGTTTGATAGCTCTGGCCAGCTCCTCCCGGCAATAAATATCAGGGTAATGGTTTTTTGCAAATGCTGCCTCCAGCTGATCTAACTGGTCCTGGCTGAAGGTAGTCCGGTGACGGCGACGGGTAGGAGTGGCAGCAGGAGACACCCCAGCCAGTCCTGACACATTGGGGAATTTCTTGTAGAACGAAATGTCAACATCTGGAAGGAGAGAAGAGGATCCACTGGAATTTTTCTGTCTCCTGACCCACAAGTCACCTTTATCCAAATCTTTGAGATTGCTGTAATCTCTATCAATGCCTCTCATGCCTAATCACATTCCAACCCCTAGTTTAACTCCACCCCCAGTGTGTATCTTGGAGGGCTCCTCTCTTGAGGAACTAGCACTCTTATGTCAAGTACTCTGCATGTCCTCTGTGCATTAAAAAAACACTGTCAAGAAAAATAGAATTTTGCAGTCTAAAAATTATATAAATTAAACATTGGTGCATGTCTATATGCAAATTTCTTACCATTTATGCTGCTTTTTCTGGTCATGTCTGGCATTCAATTCTTTCTTCTTGACTCCTAGAAATCCTTTTGAGCCCCTTCCCTTGCCTTTTGGGTTTTCACCAGACATTGCCCACTTATGTTGAAATTATCTGCACAACCACAAGGACCAGAAACTTGTTTTGTTTTTAATGAAAGTGGTTTCTTAGGATGCTGAATTCTGTGCCCAGTATAGGATTCCATGCTGGCATGATGTGAATGTTGCATAGTCTTGGGGTGCAATCCAACTTGCATTTACATCGGACTGAGGGAAGTTGGATGGGATGGATCTCCAGCTGAGCCAGATGGGTCCTGGCTCAGCCAGATAACACCCGCGTAAGTCCCTCAGCCTGGCTCAGTGGGGGCTCAGCCGGGCCAGCCCAGCTGAGACAGGCCCTAGCCAGCTCAGCCAAAACTGCCACACATGGAGCCGGTGTAAGCTGGCGTAGGGCCTGAAAAAAGGGATGTTCTGGGGGTGTCAGGGGAGGGGCTGAGGTGAAGGGACTCAGACCATATCCAGCTCGTGTTCAGAGCGCTCCTGCAGGTCTCAATCCAGGCAAAAGTTACTCCAGGAAAAAGCTCGGTCTAAGGAAATAATTGCAATAGAAATCAATGGCGAGGGCTTACTTCCTGGTAGGTGTATTTGGGAGAGCAGGCTTTTACTTTTTGGTCCTTGTGTGCAGCTCCTGGCTGAGCCAGTGCTCAGCCATCCCAAAGGTTTCTGAATGACAACTGGATGCGGTGGGACTTTACACTGGCTTCTCTTGCTCCAGCACAACTTATGCCAGCTTCCCCTGAGTTGGACTGCTCTGTTGATTATGTTCTCTGTGACTGCTGATCTTTTTAGGTTTGATCAAATGTTTAAAGTGCATGTGTGTGTGCGTGCATGCGAATGTGTGTGTGCATGCACACACACAAGTGCACATTGATGACAGTGTATGGCTGCTTATTTCGTGTCCATGGTTATGTGTTTTTAAAATCCATTTTCCCATCACATAGTAGGGAGAAACACAAGTGACCCCCCTGCCAGTTACTAATTAGTGAGGGTGGGTTGTGGTGCTTAGCTCTGGGCCTGTTTGGGAAACATGCATTGGCTGGTGCTGCTCTGTTCATGACACTAGCCCCACCCCCAAGGTGTGTACATGGGGAAGGGGGGGAACCCAGTACACACATTTGGGCCAGGAGTTCTACTTAGCACTATTGCCAGGCTGTTCCCAGTCCCTGCTGGCTGGCTGCACCTGTGCCAAATGCACCTCCAAGCCCACTTGGCACACATGTGCTGGCTGGGGCTATCCTGTTAACAACACTGGACAAGGCCCAGTGTGTGTATGTTAAGGGTAGTACCTACATCATTAAGAGGGCAGCATAGTCACTACACACCCATGCCAAGCTGGCTCAGAGCTCAGCTTAGTGCAGCCACCACCCAGTTAAGCCACATTAGCTGTGGTCATGACTCTTGAAGCAGCAGCAGTGTGCATATGGGGCTGGTCCATTAGGGTGGCATATGCTGCATCATGCCAGGGCCTGACTTCCCTTTTTGGACCACAAGAACCACCAAGCTATTCTCTTGGCTCCTCAGTAGGCCCTGTGTAAGCACCTGGTATCCTAGGGCAGCTGCTGGGGAGGGACCCAGTGCCCCAGCGGGTCCCACCAGCACACTGACCCTCCACATCAGGCAGCTGGCTCCCAGTGCCCTGGTGTGACATTTTATCAAGCATCCTGGGGCATTATGGGAAATTAAGATGGCAGCTCCAAGCTGCTATTGGGATCATTGCTGCCATGCTAGGTATGCCTATGGCTGCATTCACACTGCACATTTATTCCACTATTATTCCACTTGAGAGTTGAGACAGTCGTGGCTTCCTCCAAAGAATCCTGGAAAGTGCAATGTGCTGAGAGTTGTTAGGAGACAGACGCGTTTGCCTTACAAACCTGCAATTCCCAGAGTTCCTTGGGGAAAGGATTGATTGTTAAAACACTAAGGGAAGCTCTCTGAGAATAGGGGTTTCCTAACAACTCTCAGCACCTTTCGCAAACTACACTTCTGAGGCTTCTTTGTGGGAAGCCATGACTGTTCCAAGTGGAATAATAGTGGAATAAATGCATGGTGTGAATGTGGCCTGAGAGTGCCCATCAATGGAAGGAGGAACCCACAAATGGGGCCCTTTGCCCAGGGTCCCCTCATACCTGGAGCTGGCCCAGCTCTGAAATGGATTCTGGGGAAACTTTATGAATATTAACTCTCTGTGTATTTGATTTGTAAGTTTGCTTGAAAATTAGTATGGATTTGGTATTCTTCAGAGCCTGTCTAAGCCAAAAGGCAGCACAGGCGGCTGCCTGAAGTGGCAGAATTCGAGAGGTGTTGGGATAGGGACAAGGGCAGCCCAAGACATTTTGCTGCTTGAGACAAAACAGCAAATGGCACTATACCTGTGAGATACGTTCCCCACAGTATATGTGGGGAAGGGGTACAGCTCAGTGGTAGGGCACCTACTTTGCATGCAGAAGGTCCTAGCTTTGATCTCTGGCATTCCAGACAGGATTGGGAAAGACCCATTCTGAAATCTTGGAGTGCCTCTGCCAGTCAGCGTGGACCATGCTGAGCTAAATAGACCAACAATCCGACTCAGTATAAGGCAGCTTCCTCTGTTTCTGTGGAGGCTGGTCCATTAAGGTGAATGGGACATTGTCCTACCAACCTGTCTTTGCACTCAGCCAACCCCCACCTGCCTGCCTTCTTACTTCCACCAGTCCGTAGGGTGGGGGGTGGCCTTGGCTGTCACCTTCCTCTTCCTTAGCCTCAGTGTTGTCCCTTGCAGAACTCAGCAGGACAAACTAGAATGAGTTAGCTGCGCTTGTCATGGGCTCGTTCTGCACCAGCAGTCCCAATGGGCACCAGCCACCACCACATAGTACTCAATGCCAGTTAAGTTTTTTTGGCATCTGTGGCATAAAACCCCACATGCACCTCTCCCCCTCCCTGGCAGTAAAAATGTGGTAATAATAAATGAAATAACTAACAATTTGCTGCACACCCCAAATAACAATAATAATAATAATAATAAAATTTTATTTCTAAGCTGCCTATCTGGCCGAATTAACTGCCACTCTAGGCGGCGTACATAAAAATTAAAATACAACATGTAAGTACAATTATAAATCAGCTGTCTGAGATGTTAGCTGCACTCTGCCTAATGATAGGGCTGTTTCCTAAGCAAGGAAATCCTTAATAGTGGACAGGGGGTGGGGACTGCCATCCAAGCTGAAGACAATAGGGTCTGGGGACAAGGCAGCTATATATCCTACCCTCCCATAATCCCCCAAACATACCACTTTCTGCTTGCTCTGTTCACTTAGGGCAGTCTTCCTCACAACCTGATGCCCTCCATATATTTTGGACTGCACTTGTGCTAGCCACAGCTGATGGGAGTTGTGGCCCAAAATATCTGGAGGGCATCAGGTTGTGGGGGAGGCTGACTTGGGATCTCGCTCCACATGACATGCAAATATGGTTAACAGAGCCTCAACAACCATTATTTAAAAACATGAAAAATGGCTGTGGGAGATGGCAAGCAGGCATGGCTGTGGTAGTGGATGGAATGCTTAATCCTTTCCCCATTACCTGTTTTTTTCCTGCTTGAACTCCAAATTGCCCAAAGCCATTTCCCCCTCCACACACAGAGTTCCACAAATGTGTCTGGGAGAAAAACATGCACTTTGGAACCTTGTAAGGGGGTGTATGCGTGTGGGAGCACCTGTGGTGTCGGTTTCAGCACAGAGAAGCAGGCATGCTTTGGTCCCCATCATTCACTCCAAAAGCTCATTTGCATTTTGAAAAGGCTCTTGGGAGTTCCATTTACATGTGTTTGCATGTCACATGCAGTTTGGCCCTTACCAAGCAGGTGAAAGGAGCTGGGATTGGGATGACCACTGAAAGAAGGAACTCATTTGAGAGAGCCTTCTTCCTCACACCCACGTACAGTGCGGGCTTCTCACTGCAGAATGAATTTTTGCCCAGGGCAGCTTAATAGCTTGAGCCAATCCAGGTATGTGATGCTGGTGGCTGCCAGCAAACAGATCTTTTATTGCATGGAACCACTTGGATATTGTCCTGGTAGCTACAAAGCAGTGCTGTAACCATCTCTTCTTCAGAAAGGGTCTCCTGTATCTTTTGTGAGTGTTCCAAATAACTTTTAAAAGCAGCATCTGGCAGCATCAGGTATTGTGAAGCTTTTCCTCCCATACCGATAATGAAGCATCATGATGGTAACAGCATTTCCCCCCTCTCTTCCCCAATTCCTTCTTGCAATCCCTAGGATTAACCGTGGGGAACATGATTCTCCAGCCCCCACACCCTGGGAGAACCTGAGATCGTGAGAGCGAGGGGAACACAATAGACTCACCTGAAAAACTAATTAATTTGGGACCCCAGCATAGAGGAACTTGAGCCCCCAGGGATCTGAGCCAAATAGCTTTCTCATTAATGGGCCTGCATCCCAGTGTTTGGGGAGAGGCTGCCCCAAGGGATTATATTCCCCCCCCCCGGCCTATTTCAATCTTCCACTGCTCAGCAGTATCCTCCGGCAATTTAGGGGATGTCATATGGAAAATGAGTTTGCTCTTTCCCTGTGACAACTTTCCTGCTTTTGCGGAGACTATGGCAACATTTCCTCTCCTAAAAGAGCTCCGGCCCAAAATCACACTGAACAAGGTCAGAGCTAGGAGATCCTAGATCAGAACCTAGAAATCCTGGTTCCTTCACTAGGCATCCCTCCTCTCTTTTAGGGTAAAAACACACTCACTATTCTGCCAGTTCCAGTGCATCTCTTTCTCTCTCTTCTGAAAACCAGGGCACACAACTCTACTCAAACCCTGTCCCTTTTTCCTGTAAAACCTGGTGGGACCTGCTTGAATATGTTTTTTTAAAATTCACTTCTGAGAGATTTTGCAACTGATCAGCAGATAAACCCATTCCCCTTCTGGGTGTGGCCAATGGAAACGCTTTGATCCGGCAACTAGTGTCTTTACAGCCTCACAATGGTAGGGATAAGACCTTCCAGGAAACCAGAACACCAGCCAGTAAACACACTACTGGCTTAAAACACAGTTAGGTCATTCATTTTCTCAATTTGGACCGACGCTGGTTGAGGAGGGGGGAAAACGGGTTAAAAGCCAGTATTTCACGGCAGGCCATACATGTATTATGTGTGTACACAGCTTCCCAAGCCAGCAGCGGGAGCTCACTGGATGCAGATTAAGCAGGAGTGTGTACACAGCCACAGATTGCTCTCCACTTCCATCACAAATTTGAGGTGAATGATGAGGGGATGCAAAGAGGGGAGGAGGCATCATCTGCTGGTGGTTTTATGGAATTTGGTCTCAGACCAGAATTAAGCTTCTGATTAGTCTTGGGGTAGAAACACACTCATTGTTCTGCTGGTTCCAGAGCATCTCCACTTCTCTATTCTGAAAACGGGGGCACACAACCCTAGTGAAAACCCGCCCCTTTTTACTGTAAAACCTGGTGGGAGCTGCTTGAGTCTGTGTTTTTAAAAATTCAGCTTCAAAGAGATTTTGCAACTGATCAGCAGATCAACCCTTTTCCCTCCAGGTGTGGCTAATGGAAACACTTTGATCTGGAGTCTAGGGTGCTTTCAGCCTTGAAATGAACAGAGAAGATGAGTCTGAAAGCCACAGAGAGTTTCCAAATATGCTCTCCTGTTATTCTCTTCTACCAAACCCCCATCTCAGCATGCCTCCAGAGTACCAGTGTTTTGTGGAAGCAATTCAAGTGCATACCAGAAAATTTAGGTTTGAGCAGCTAAAGTGGATTAAAGTGCTCTGTCACCCTAGCACAGCATACCCACTTTAAGAAAGAATTTGACTTTTTTCCATTAGGAAAATGACAGTGAGATGCATTGAAAAGTGTGGAATGTACAAATGATGAATGGGAAGCCTTATAAACACCCCGCAAACAAATCCGGGTGAGTTCTCATTGGCATATAACCTCCTGCAAACAAATCAGGGTGAATGCTGAATGAAATAAACAGGTCATCTGGAGGAGCACTCAGATTTAGATATACAGCTCTGGAGTATACAAAAGTGTAAGAAGATAATATAAAAATAGAGGAGGAAATCACAAGCAAAACGCAAGATCACCCCATTTCTACTTAACTCTGGTTGTTAGGGGGGAAAAGCAGCCCTCAGAAGGAAGTCATGCCAGTGTTTCCTGAAGGCTTTTGTGGAGATCTAACCACAGAACCTCCATGTCCCCCTCAGAACTGAGAACACATCACTGATGTGCTAGCTCTGAATTTCCCAACTGCATAACCCCTGGTATAGTAACACATCCTGACCCATTGCTTTTCCCACCATAGGTGACCTTTTTCCTCAACCTGATTATTCTTTTGAACCCAGCCCTTCTTTGGTCTAGATGTCCACCCTGTGCCCCTCCTTACACCTATACTTCAAGGCTCTCCAACTCACCAGCTGTGGAGCTGACTGTCTCTGGATATGTGTCAGTGAACCCTGCGCTCTTCCTCTTCCCTGTTCGTCCACCCTCCATCTCCCTTGATCCCTGCTGCATTTCCCCCCAAACTTTTAAGCCAGTTCTGACGTCAGCCTTTTCCCCCCCTCCTCGATGTTTGTGTATGTGCAGAGGGTGTGGCTTTGCCAGCCGCCTCCCACCTCTTGGCCTGCAGCTCACCCTCCCATGATGGAGATGGCCAGCAGGAGGGAGGGAGATCAAGGGGAGGGGGGCAGGCATGTGGGGTGGAAGGATACTGGAACTCTTGGTATGTGTGCAGCCTGGCATGTGAATTTGTTCAACAGAGTTAGGTTAAAACATACTTGTTCCTTATGAAGGTTGTAGATGTGCATAGATGCTTTGTGAATGTTCTGTTGAATGGCTGCGTATATCTGCATGTCTAGGTGACTGATGTGTAGGATGTGTGGGTTGTTGTATTGTTTTGTTACGGTTCTCTGTTGTGCACTTGCATGTGTGTGTGTTTATTAGTGTTCTGAAACTTTCTTGGATTGGTATGTGCACCTTGACTTCTTGAGGCATGCCAATTGCATTGTGAGCATGTTGAATTGGTGCCTGCCTGATAGAGCTGTGGGGGCCCTCTGTGGGTGGTGGGCTGCCCTGACTTTGTCTCCTGGGATAAGGTTCCACCAATCACGGCTCCCTATTGTCCAGGCAAATCCCTTGAACAGCAGGAACCAACTGGCCTACAGAGAGGCCCTTGAAAAACTCTCAATAGGCCAGTGCCCCCTTGGGATTGACTTGCAAGCTCTGCAGCCCCCTCCAGCTCTCCTAATGCATCTCAACACTCAGATCTACAGCTGCTCTTCCTGATGTCCTAACACACAGGGGTGAGGTGGGGGTCACATCAGGCCACTGCCTGTCATTTTGGGTTTTCCCTGTTGCTCCGTTGACTTTGTGATACAATTGTGGAGCTTAAGAGCAAATCCAGAAGGACAAAGGTGCAAGCAGGTAGCAAACAGGTCGGGCAGGCAGGGGAAATCTCTAGCTAGTCCAACATTCCAGCCCACCACTGCTGGCCAGCTGGATGTGGGAAAGGCCTAAAGTGTGGGTATTGTCACCCAGCACGTCCATAGGGCAGGTTTCTGCTGCACTGTCCCACCCTGCATCTGGACCTTTTAAAAACAGCAGCAGTGTAATGGAGGATAACACAGACAGATAACAGCACTGGCATTGCTTGTGGCTGCTCCGTGCCATGCAAATGCCATGCTGTCACCTGTAGTGCAGAGGTTGTAGGATAGGAGTCCACTGGGTGTGGCATAGATCACCAGAGTTCCAACCTTTAGTGGCTCTAACATTCTAGGACTCTTGTGGTGATCCAGGAAGCCTCAACATTTTGACTACTATTGCAAAGGAAGAAGATGGAGAGAGGGACATTCTTCTTCTCACAGAAAATGGCCCAATGAAGCTGATGGGGCAGGAGGTTCTGGACCAACAAGAAGGAAATAAATCTTCACACTGCACGATTTGCCTACAAGATACAAGATGTGGTGGTGGCCTGGAAAAGGATAAGAAAACATAATGGAGGAGAGATTGACTATTAGACACCCTTCCATGTTGAGAAACTGTCACTCTCTATATCTGAATACCAGGTGCTGAGGACTAACAACAGAAGATGATCATTGCCTACACGCCCAGCCAGGAGCTTCCAGAAGCATCTGGGGGAGCTGTTTCAGAAATGTGATGGTGGGATAGAAGATGGTCTGATCCAGCAGGGTGATGCTTCTGCTCTTGTGCAATGCTTCTTTATACAGTCCGTGTGGCTCCTCCCCACCCCAAGTTTCTTCTATGTTAGTAGAAGGATGAGCTGAGGCCCTCTGAAATTGTGAATCGACTAGGCTGCTTTGCTGATTGCCCTTTGATTGCAGTTAATGAGATTAGGCCCCTATGATTGCTAAGGCTTCCTCTAAGTCCCACTGGGCAGTCTTCCTCATTATTACTAATTGGGAATGGTACGTGTCGAGCAGAGGTTGTGTCCTCAGGACATGGCACTAGGTATATGGGGATAATGGCAGCCAAGAATACTCTCTAGCCCTCCCATTGAGCTGTATGTCAATAAGCTTTTACAAACCATAGTTAAGTCTTGACCACAGTGTTGATCCTTTGGATTTAATGAATCAATCTAATTGATGGCCTCCAGCTCACTCTTGCAGCTAGGAGACAAACTCAAGAGTCCCAATTGCTAATCTCCTTCTCTAGTCTAACTAGTAAGGATGCAGTTGTGTTGTTTCAATTTTGAATAGGGAGGGGGGTATTTTAGTACAAGTAGTCCTTTCCAGGGGTTGCAGTTGCACTGCAGTGGCAGATTCTGCCCCAGATTGATGCATGTTTACTGGAAGGCCTGTAGGGAACCTGCATGGGGTGAAGCCTCCTGCCCCATCCCCATGTATGTTCATCGTACTTTAAAAATGACTACAATGCATGGGAAGATTCTTAAAATGGGAACCTTAAACTCTCACTCTGGGACATGTTGTTGTTGTTATGTGCCTTCAAGTCGATTACGACTTATGGCAACCCTATGAATCTGCGACCTCCAAGAGCATCTGTCACGAACCACCCTGTTCAGATCTTGTAAGTTCAGGTCTGTGGCTTCCTTTATGGAATCAATCCATCTCCTGTTTGGCCTTCCTCTTTTTCTACTCCCTGCTGTTTTCCCCAGCATTATTGTCTTTTCTAGTGAATCATGTCTTCTCATGATGTGTCCAAAGTATGATAACCTCAGTTTCATCATTTTAGTTTCTAGTGACAGTTCTGGTTTAATTTGTTCTAACACCCAATTATTTGTCTTTTTCGCAGTCCATGGTATGCGCAAAGCTCTCCTCCAACACCACATTTCAAATGAGTTGATTTTTCTCTTATCTGCCTTTTTCACTGTCCAACTTTCACATCCATACATAGAGATCGGGAATACCATGGTCTGAATGATCCTGACTTTGGTGTTCAATGATACATCATTGCATTTGAGGACCTTTACTAGTTCTCTCACAGCTGCCCTACCTAGTCCTAGCTTTCTTTTGATTTCTTGACTATTGTCTCCATTTGGGTTAATGACTGTGCTGAGGTATTGATAATCCTTGACAAGTTCAATGTCCTCATTGTCAACTGTAAAGTTACATAAATCTTCTGTTGTCATTACTTTAGTCTTTTTGACGTTCAGCTTTAGTCCTGCTTTTGTGCTTTCCTCTTTAACTTTCATCAGCATTCATTTCAAATCATTACTGGTTTCTGCTAAGAGTATGGTATTGTCTGCATATCTTAAATTATTGATGTTTCTTCCTCCAGTTTTCACACCTCCTTCATCTTGGTCCAATCCCGCTTTCCGTATGATATGTTCTGCGTACAGATTAAACAGATAGGGTGATAAAATACACCCCTGTCTCACACTTTTCTGATGGAAACCAGTTGGTTTCTCCATATTCTGTCCTTACAGTAGCCTCTTGTCCAGAGTATCGGTTGCACATCAGGACAATCAGATGCTGTGGCACCCCCCTTTCTTTTAAAGCATTCCATAGTTTTTCATGATCTACACAATCAAAGGCTTTGCTGTAATCTATAAAGCACAGGGTGATTTTCTTCTGAAACTCCTTGCTCCGTTCCATTATCCAACATATGTTTGCAATATGATCTCTGGTGCCTCTTCCCTTTCTAAATCCAGCTTGGACGTCTGGCATTTCTCGCTCCATATATGGTAAGACATATATTTGGACATATTCATGATTAAAAACAATGTGTCTGAAGAACATTTGTTGTGGCTATATTTAAATATTTCATAATAACTAACAATGTTATTCATGCAGGTCACAAAAGCCAAAGCAAAGGACAAGATGGTGCCTCTCTCATTCTGTGTACAAAGGCTGACTAGACTTGCCATTGAATCTGACTTCAAGTCAGCACTGGTGATGGGACAGCGTCCTCCACTGCATTGGAGGGCAGCAGGCTAGCATAGGGGATGCAAGGCAGGCTGTGTGGGATACACAGCTCTGTCCACTCCCCAGCCCTCAGCATCTGCTGCCTCAGGCACCTGCCTCACTCAACTTAATGGTAGGACTGGCCCTGCCCAGAAGAAGAGGCCTGCTGGATCAGGCCAATGGCCCATCTTCTCCAGCATCCTGTCTCACAGTGGCCAACTGGGAAGTCCAAAAGCAGGACCTGGGTGTAACAGTTCTCTCCCTGTTTGGAACTCCCAGCAAGCAGTATTCAGAGGCATACTGCCTCCAATAGTGGAGGAAGAAGACAGCTGTCATGCACTCAGCATGCAGAACCAGTGAGCTGGCCAGAAATATAGGTGTTCCCAAGAAACTCATAGGGCCGCCATAAGTCGGAATCAACTTGAAGGCACATAACAACAACAAGAAACTCTCACGTGTATTCTGAAAAGGAAGTGGGGAGCTCTCAATCCTTTTATACCTTCCTAAATGATGTCCATTGTTTGCTGTCTTTTTAAGATAGGAGAGTGGCCTGTTTAAATTTTTTGATTAGCCAGTCATTTTAATGATACCGTTTTACTGTTTTTATGGTGTTTTATGTTTTATAGTATATATATTGTTGTAAACAATCATATTATATTGGATGAATTGTATACTAATAAGAACATAAGAAGAGCCTGCTGGATCAGGCCAGTGGCCCATCTAGTCCAGCATCCTGTTCTCACAGTGGCCAACCAGGTGCCCGGGGGAAGCCCACAAGCAGGACCCGAGTGCAAGAACACTCTCCCCTCCTGAGGCTTCCAGCAACTGGTTTTCAGAAACATACTGCCTCTGACTAGGGTGGCAGAGCACAGCCATCATGGCTAGTAGCCATTGATAGCCATGTCCTCCATAATACTTTTATATACATTTATATTTATAAAATACTTTTATAAATATAAATAGATGGGTATATTACTGCTTTGTCGACAGGCTTCCCTTGAGTATGCTTTATACTAAACATTACATTCTTTACCCATTTTTGATGCCTTGTCCTAATCCAACTTTCTCTTGCTGCTGCTGTCTCCTCTGGGATTTTATCTGCTCATTCGCAGCACTACCACGTGGACAGGGTTCCATTCATGCTAAATGTCCCTCAGTGTTTGAATGCCCACAAGGGACTTAGCAAACCAGCCGCCCCTGATACTTCAAAGTGACTTCTGAATTATGTTGCTGGGAGTGCACAGCTTGCTGGGTGGGTGGACGTAGAGAAAGGGATGCAACCACAGCTGTGGTCCACACTTCACTCATGTTACCTCCATGTTGGCCTTCCATCAGGTGCAGTGATAACTGGGATAGTGTGTATTCTCACCCTTATATTTATATGCAAGGTGGGTAGGATTGTGCCTCCTGGCTCCACCCCTGACCTCTGCACTTTCATTGGCCTGATCCAGCACATTCACTAGGCTCTGTACATGTACAGCTGCCCATGCATAGAGCCCACTCCCCCTGAACATATGGAGCTGGCTTCCAATACGGGTGTGCCAGAATATGCACAGATATTAGGGGCAGAACTAGTGGGCCACAGTCCAATTCCCCCTCCCTGCTTTTACTCTACATGTACATGTGAAGGTGAGATTATAGACTGCAAGGCCAGCCCTCATCATGCAGAAAGGTCAACTAGGCAGTGGAATTTAGGAGGGTAGATGAAAGCAGAAATTAGTGTCTGAATAGTGTAGCAAGACTTTTTAAAGTGTTGGCCCTGGGTATGGTGGAGGCACCATTTGGTGCTCTGCTTCAGACAGCAAAAGGACCTTAGGCCAGCCCTGAGAGGCTGTGCCTGAGTCTTCAAGGGCAGTCACAGGCTATGACATCACAGGGCGACCTCACAGCTGAGGTTCTAGAAGCCAGATGAACTGCCAACTCTGGGTGGGATATATTGGCTGCTGCAACTTGCTGGGCTATTTAAGAACTTTAGGGTGGCCCTGGAGAGATCCAGGGAGACGTTTGGGCAAAGGTAGGATCCTCATTCTGGTAGTCACCATTACAGGGCTTCTGGAGCTCTAGATTTGATATTCCGAAGAGAAAAACCCAGAGGCCTAACATTAGAACTCCCCCTATGCTAGGTTGAAATGGATTTGAACTGCATCCACATCAGGCAAACTGTGCTAGGTTAGCAGGGGTCAATCACTTTCAATGCAACAATCCAATTACACCTGGGGTACAGATTAAGTGCCGGAATTTGCCTGAGCAACTTTTCTTTGGAACACCTCCTTCCGATCCTTTTGGGATTAAAAGTGAAGCATGCTTCCAGTTTTTCACCAGACCTGAATCCTAAATGGAATTCTCCAAAAAGGAAAGTGAATTACCAATCTCCAAAAAAGACAGCTCAGACCTTTTTTTGATCAAAATTAGACCAACCACTTCCCACAGGCAATTTGTTCTCCAAGGGATCATCAAGAGAAAAGGCAGAGGCCTCCAAGGCCACATAGTAACAACACAGTGTGAGGCATCAAGGCAGTGTGCTATCTCCTTAAACTCCCTGCAATTTTTAGAGGCAAGACTTCTGCAGCCATTAGGTCCCATGGGCAATAAACGGGCTTAGTCATGCAGACATCATGTTGTTTGCACATTCAAGCAATCTGTGCACATGTACTAGTGGTTGTAAAAATAACCATACATGCATTCATATACAAAGTGTACATGCAAATAAATCAGGATAGTGATGATAGGTTAGTTGTTTGTACCTGGCCACTTTCCAAGTGCTATATTGTGGTGCCTGCACTAAGCAATCCCAGCCTTTCCCATGTATTTACTTTTGCCAAGTAACTGCCTCCAGTAATGCCATGTCCTGCCCCCCTCCGAATGAGCCAAGAAACCATGGGACAAGTCAGTAACGAGGACCAAAGCAGCAAACCACAAGTCAGGACAAAAGAACAGTAGTGTAGTGGCAAATTCAGAAATGCATGGTGATAGTCAGTGCTGGATTTAGACTTGGTGAGGCCCCTGCGGATTGTGAGGCCCTAAGCTGTAGCTTGTTTAGCTTATGCCTAAATCTGGCACTGGTGATAGTCACACGACACCCCTAACAGCTATACCCCCTTTCCCACCTTTCCTTGTCTCCCTTTCTCTCCCTGTCATCTCACTAGTCCACACTCCACTACAACAGATGTCCCTAGGAGCCGATCAGCATGAAAGGAGAGGCTGTGTTAGCTACTGGGAAGAGTCCTCTCAGTGGTTGACTCGCCTCCTTTCATTCTGATTGGCTCCAATCAGCACAAAAGAACAAGGACTCTTCTCAGTGGCTAACACGCTTCCCTTTCATGCTGATTGGTTCATACATAGGGACCTGGCTGGGACTCTGCTCCCAAAAAAGTAATGATTCTATGACCCCCTGCAACCCTGGACCACTACACCCTTGCAAAAGAATAATCACAGATGCAGGAACACACCAGAACTCAGGAAACTCTTGATGCTCAAATAAGTGGTTCCAGCCAAGGCAATGGAGGCAGGGCCCATGAAAGGGGGGTGCAGGGGGTACATCTTACCTGGAAGAAACTGAGCATGCTCGGTGGCCAAGGTAACAAGAGGAAGAGATACTTTGACCTTAAGAGGGCGTGGTCATTAGGAAGCTAGATTAACCCTTCCCCTTTAGTATGAAAGGAAAAATGCGGTTTGAGGGCTCATATAAGGTAAGCACTGTGAACCTTTAAACCCTATCACGATGAGAAAATCATCTCTCCAAAATGTATTCTCACAAATCAGGAGCCCAGAAAAGAAAAGACAAGAAAGAACGAGAGGAAAATGAAAAAAGGGGTCAACAAACGCTCTTCCAATTTGGATTAAGTGCGGCTTCAAATTTTTTTCATTGAACTCACCTACAGAATTGGAGCAAGAAGAAACTGTTGGAAACCTCATCCCCAAACAAGGAGCAGTTGATTTGGGTAATCATGCACAGTATATTGATGAAGGGGCAGATGCAGAAAATGAAAAACAGAAAGAAACAGACATACAGACGCATGTGGAAGTGAATTTGGAAGATGAGAGGAGTAATCATAATGTAGGCTTTGACATTGGATGTATCACAACCGAGTTTCTTACGAATGGTCACATCTTTCTGCCTAAAACATTCCCAAAAGACACCTGCAATCAAGTGTTCCCAGAAAGCATACTGAAATTTCAAAGCACTAATGGAGAACTACATGTAAGAGACTGGCTTGTCTGGAGTCAACAGAAACAAGCTTTATATTGCTTTCCATGTCGATTATTTTGGCACAGTCAAGACTAGCACTTCTGCATCTAAGTCTGCACTGGTATCTGCTGAAGGCTGGGATTCTAATGGGAAGTGGCGGAAACTTTCCTACAGGATCCCAAAACATGAAAAAGGCAATAGTCACAGAGAATGTTACCTAGCTTGGCGAGAACTAGAAAGGCGCCTGCTGTCTGGGACAGGAGTTGACATCATCTTAGAAGCGTCAATCAAAACTGAAGCTGTGAAATGGTACAACTTTTTAAAGCGCATCATCGATGTTGTACTCTTCTTGGGAGAACGTGGTCTAGCATTTACTGGTTCATCCCATCGAATTGGTGATTCAAACAATGGAAACTTTTTAGGACTCATTGAACTGCTCTCCAGGTGGGACCCCATCCTTCAGGAACATGTGCTAAGTGTAGAGGAGTCACAGAAAAGGAGTGAGCAGCTTCAAGTTCATTATCTGTCCCCTGACTCACAAAATGAATTTATTGCAGAATGCTTGAATCTTGTGAAACAACACATTTTGCTTGAGAGGCAATCTACAAAGTACTTTGCAATAATAGTAGATTCCACACCAGATTCTTCCCATATTGAACAAACAACTTTTCTTTTGAGATACGTACTTTTAAAAGAAACGCAGTATGAGATTCAAGAAAGATTTCTCAAGTTTGCAGACTGCAGCAACAAAAGAGGGGAAGAAATTGCTCAGTTGATAACTGATACATTGAAAGAACATGCTGTTTCTCTCAGTGATTGTAGAGCTCAAGGCTACGATAATAGGACAAATATGCCCGGAAAATACAACGGCGCACAAGCAAAAATACAAGAACAATGCTCAACAGCAATTTTTTCACCTTGCGGTTGTCACACACTCAACTTATGTGGAAATGATGCTGCTGAATGCACACCTGAAGCAATAACCTTTTCCGGAACAATTCAAACTGTGTACCACCTGTTCAGTTCCAGTGCTAAGCGGTGGGAATTACTACAAAACCGTATTGGTTGTTCTCTTCATGGTATGTCTGAAACAAGATGGTCAGATCATGTTGAATGTGTAAAGCCTTTTGCAGCTCACTTGCCTGGCATTAAATTAGCACTGGAAGACCTCCTAGAACTAAATTTGACGGCCAAAACAAGAAATGAAGTCCATGGAGTTTTATTATATGTGACATCTTTTGCCTGTGTGTTAATGTCAGCCGTGTGGTACAAAATATTAGCTGGCATAGATATTGCAACAAGGTCATCCAAGCTAGAGATGCCACACTGGATGTTGAAGTAGCAAACATAGAAACTCTCCTCACAGAGCTGACAAAACTTCGAAAGAACTGGAAATGCATGTGGAATGAAGCCAAATTGGTTGCGTCAAACCCAAATATAGAAATAAAACTCTCCCGTAGATGTGATGGAGTTAGGCGCAAGAGGGCAAGGCCGTATGATGACAGCACGCCTGATGCTAACTTGGAAGAAATGAATGACACAGATGATACTCCAGAAGAGGCCTACTTCAGAAAGTGTGTGTTTTACGTTTTGGTAGACAATGTTATAGCAGGATTAACTCTCCGCTTCAATGCTGTTAAGCAGTTGGCAGAAAAATTTGATTTCTTGTGGAAATATCTCACCATGTCCGAAAGTGATGTGGAGAGAAAAGCTTTATCTTTATCAGAGCAATATCCTGCTGACCTTAATGGTGATGATTTTGGAAAAGAAATGCAACATTTACCCTCAGTACATAAAGCAAATTTTGTAAATGCACAGTTAAAGCCATTAGATCTGTTGAACTTGTTAACAGAGTACAGTAGGGCCCCGCTTCCCGGCACTTCGCTTCCCAGCGTTCTGCTAATGTGGCAGCTTTCATTTCCCATTTTAAAGCCGCTTTTGCGGCATTTTGCAGCATTTTTGCATCATTTTTGTGCGATGCGCCCCATTATACTCAATGGGGTTCCGCTTTACGGCGATTTCCGCTTTACAGCGGGGGTCAGGAACAAAACCTGCCGTATTAGCGGGGCCTGCCTGTACAGACTTGGTGGCCTGTTTCCAAGTGTTTGTGTTAGCTTAAGAATACTATTAACAATTCCAGCAACAGTAGCTTCTGGAGAGAGGTCATTTAGCAAACTTAAGCTAATTAAGAATTATTTAAGGTCTACAATGTCTCAGGAACGTCTTGTGGATTTGGCCAGGCTAAGTATTGCTTCAAACATTGCCAGAACAATTAATTTTCATGCTGTGATTCGAAATTTTTCACAAAAAAAGGCCAGGAAAGCTCCTTTTTTAAAGTAAATAGTAAGTTTATCTACCTTGTTTCAGTGTGAATTCTTTCTTCTTATCTGTATTGTAGCATAAACAAAGATGTTCAAATCAAATGTGCTTTCTTATCTCTGATCCTCTTTTATTTTATTTATATTTATTTATATTTATCGTGGAGGGAGTATAAGAGCATAAGGCCTTAAATGCAGAAAATTAACAGAGCGCTCCACTCCTCTCTCATCTTCCATACCCTTTTTGACCTTACAGGCTACAGCTCATGGCATAAAACCGTAGTGGATAAAAACAGAATGTTTTTAGTTACTGTAAACCGCCCAGAGAGCTTCGGCTATGGGGTGATATACAAGTATAATAAATAAATAAATGACTAATGGAGAAGGGAAGGGGCCCAAAAGAAACTTTGTACCCCCTGATGAAATTCCTCTCAGAGGCCCTGAATGGAGGTATGTGCTAGGCACAAATTCCAGGGACATAGATTGTCCCAGCTCAGGATCCAGTAAGCAGAGTCAGGTCAAGCAGAGATCAAGCTCCAGTAGGGCAAAATCAAACAAAGCAGAGGGTAGGCTCAGATAAGTGAAGTCAGACAAAGCAGAGGCCAAGTTCCCAAAGACAAACAAGCAAAGCAAGGAGCACCCTGGATAGCTCCAACCAGAATCTAGACTGGAAACCAGACAAGACAGGCTTGAATGTTGCTCCAGCATTCAGCAAACCCAGACTGAGTCTTAAGCAGGACTGCAGCTTCCTTTGGGCAGCTAGCCCCACTCCTGATGAGGGGAGTTTTTATTCTTAGAGGAGGCCCAGCCTGTTTTAAAAGCCATTGACTCCAGGGGAGGCTGGGGTTCCACTATCAGAGGTATGGTCAATCTGTGGCCCTCCAGATGTAACTAGAACTACAGCTCCCATCATCCTTGATCATTGGCCCTGTTGGCAGGGGCCGAAGGAGTCCAACAACATCTGGAGGGCAACCATAGGTTCCCCATCCCTGCACTACAGTCTTTGAGCTGGAGCCCTTGGCAGACAATTCAGCCTTTTAAATCATCCTCCCAGTCCAAGATGTCCCCTGGCATCCCTGCCCTTTTCTCTTAAGGATGAGGAGTCCAAACCGTGGGTCACGGCACAAGGCTCAGCTTAAACAGAAAGTCCTTTATATTCCTTCCTGCCCAGAAGGATCCAGTGCTCAGCCTGGATGGGTGGAGTCACTCTAGTGTCAAGGAGGCTCTTCACTGAGGCTTGCAACCTGCACTTGAGTGGTTCACCATATGGGGCTGCAGATAAATTCCAGCAGCTCCTGGTACTGATGCCCTCTGTTGTCCCACTTCTCTCCTTGCTACACTAAAACACATCTCCACAATAAAAATGTATCTGTTCCTTCACTGGATGGTCTCCAAGTCACTCTCTCATCCCATTCTTTTGCAGATCTGGTCAGCCTGAAAAAGTCCCCTCTTCCTCCTGCTTAGCAACAGGGAGAGCAGAACCAGGCAGCTGTGGAGAGATGAAGGCTATTCTGCTGTTACCTATTGCAGCCTGCCTTGTGGTGAAAGTCCACAGCAAGATCTTTAGTCGCTGTGAACTGGCGTACACACTGCAACGTTGGGGAATGGATGGGTACGAGGGCTACAGCTTGGCTGACTGTGAGTAGCCCACGAGTAGATGTCAATCTGCTTAATGTATTTTGTGGGAGGGACCAAAGACATTTTGCTTCACAGAAACTGGCAGGACTAGCCTCAATGAGTATGCAGAGTTTTTTGTAGGAAATCGGGGCAGAAATTAAACTAGCCCCAGAGCAACCAATCTTCCATCTCACTCTTGGGTGGATCCAGAGGGTTATATTCCACTAAAATTTACTCAGAGTAGACTAATTGAAATTAATAAACATAAGTTAGTCATGGCTGGCTGGAGAACTGCATTGCAAAATTCAAAGAAGTGTGAATTTGGAACGATAATGGGGTTTCCATTTGGATCTTTGTTCAAGAAGTGTGAATGAGGTAGTTTCTCATTAAAATGCAAACAAAACTCAATTTCTCCCCCATTCCTAAGAAAAGCAGATACCAGAAAAGAGAGGAAGTACACTCACATTTTCTGCAAGACGAATTTCATTTCTAAGATGATCTGCTTTCCCAACAGCTGCTTTCTGAAACAAATTTCAGTACATGAAGTTAACCTGTGTATTGGTCTCTCCCCTTAGGGATCTGCCTGGCATACTTTTCAAGTGGCTTCAACACAGCCACCATGACACATAACTCAGATGGCAGCTCCGAATATGGCATCTTCCAGATCAACAGTCGTTCCTGGTGTGCTGACCACCACACTTTATCAAAGAACCTGTGCAACTTATCTTGCCGTGGTAAGGGTTCCTGCCATAAGACAGGTGCAAGGGCCTGGGCTTTGAGATGCAACCCCAGCCTGGGGACAGTGAGCCTGTAGATTGCCCTGGCAAATTTATTTATTTAACAGAATTTGTATAATGCTTAACTGTAAATAAAATCTTTAAATGAAACTCAGTGTTCCTGCATGGGGATGCCTGTGCAGAAGATGGTTCTAATTGGCTCTGTTGTGATCTTCCATTCCCCAGCAGGTGGCAGCTCTAGGCCTTCTGGGAATTAGCTGAAATCAGCACAGCAACAGCAACAGCCACCAACAGTGAGGGTATTGCAGTGGTTGTCACACAATTAAAGAATGTGTAGATTTTAAGGGAAGCATCATAGCTCAGTGGTGGAGCAACATGCTTCGCATATTGAAAGTCCCATGCATCTTCAGCTGAAAAAGGTTCAAGCTGGTAGCTGCAGGATCAAATCTCTCCAAATTGTTTGGGGGTTGTTGGAAACCACCATAATAGAAGCCTGGCTAGAATGTATACTGCAGATCAGGAAAAGGACCACTAGGGCCAAGAGGTTACCAGTATTAGAGGCAAGAGAAGAAAATGGAAGTCTTGTCCAAATGAAAAGAACAAAAGAAACACAAACTTTGGCAAAATAAATGTAAGCAGTTAATAGGGCATGCAGAAAAAGGCTTCAAGGAACACATCGCTAAAAAAACCATAAAAACCACCACCAACAAAAATCTTTATTAACGCCTTAGTTGAAGGAGACCAGCTAGGGAGACAATTGGACTTTATTTTGACAACAAAGGGAATCAAAGATGTGCTAAAGGAGGAAAGGAAAGAGAGGTTACAGTGTAGCTGAAGTTTGCGTCTGTCTTCACAGAGGAAGATGTAGGGAGCAAGACCTTGGGTCATAGTGGATAGTTTGATTAAGATACCTACCCAGTGTGCAGCAGCTGTGAAAAATGGTGAATTTCATGTTATGAATCATTAGGAAAGGGATTGAAAAAAAACCTGTCAATATCATAATGCCATTATAGAAAGCTGTGGTGAGATCACACTTGGAATATTTGTTTGTACACTACTTAGAAAACTCTTCGATTTAGTAGTTTAGCAATCTTCTAAAAAAAAAAAAATACTGTGTACAGTTCTGGTAGTCTCACCTCAAAAAGAATATTGTAGAGCTGGGAAAGGTTCAGAAAAGGGCAACCAAAATATTCAAGGGGTTGAAACAACTCCCATATGAGGAAAGGTTACAACATTTGGGGCTTTTTAGTTCAGAAAAAAATATGAGTAAGGAGGGGAGACATGATAGGGGTGTATAAGATTATGCATGGTGTGGGAAAAGTGGACAGAGACAATTTTTTTCTCCCTCATAATACTAGAACTCAGGGCCATCCCATGAAGCTGAACGTTGGAAGATTCAGGACAGGCAGAAGGAAGTACTTCTTCACGCAGCAATGCACAGTTAAACTATGGCATTTGCACCCAAAGGATGTAGTTCACCAATTTGGATGGCTTTAAAACATGTTTAGACAAACTCTTAGAGGATAAGACTATAAATTGCTACTAGCCATGATGGCTATGTTCTACCTCCACTATTAGAAACAGTAGGTCTCTGAATACCAGTTGCTGGGAATCACAAGTGGGAAGAATGTTCTTGTGCTCAGGTCCTGCTCTGTGGTTTCCCACAGGCATCTGGTTGGCCACTGTAAGAACAAGACATTGGACTAGATGGGCCATTGGCCTGATCCAGCAGGGCTCCTTATGATGGGCAAGAGCCACTCCCAGAGTAGACAATACTGCGCTAGCTGGATAATAAAATAAAATAATAAATATAAATAAATCAATAGTCAGCTCAGGCCTGGTATAAGGACTCCTCCTATGTTTAACTGAGTAAATTAAATCTGCTTTACAGAACTGTAATGATTACTGAGAAAATGTTATTTAAAGTACTTTCTACACATTGGAAATCTGCCATAGAAATACTATTATATTACTGTATTAATAGGGGCCTGTAACCAAAGGTCAGGCTTTTGATTTCAAATCAGTATGAGAACTTCAGCCTTCCTCTTCTCTGAAGTAGCCCTCCTCCTACCTGCCCTCCCATCCTCTCTTCCACTTTGCCCCTTCTCCTTCTCCCATTCCTCCTCCCTCTGGCTATCTGTCCTGTTTTCTCTGGACCACTCCCTGTTACAACTCTCCTGTGTTAGTCTCCCCCCCCCCTGGAGAAGGGCTGCAGCTTATCTGCCAGGCATGCAGAAGGCCCCAGGTCCAATCCCTGGCTCCCCAGGTCCAATCCCTGGCTCCCCAGGTAGGGCTGGGAGAGACTCCCTCCCTGGAACCCTGGAAACCTGCTGCCAGTCAGTGTAGGTCATACCAAGCTTGATAGACCATTGGTCTGACTCAGGATAAGGCACCTTCCTATGTTCACTCTGTGCCTCCTTTCTCTGTGTGCTGTTTCACTAGGTCAGGGTCCCCAACCCTTGTGGCTGGTGGTGGTGGGGATGTTTGTAAATCAAAGAATATCTCACGTCCATCACAAACAACAGGCAAAACATCCCTACATGCTCCAAAAACAAAACAGGCACCACCCCTCCAAAAACACTCCCCTAAAGCAAGGAATAAATAAGCAGGCAACACTGCCCCCCCAACAGGCAACACACAGACACAACTGCAACAACAAAACCCTAAGCAGGCAAGCAACTCCAAAAGCCTGCAAAACAATCCCACTCCCAAACAGCCCAAAGAGCAGGCAACACACACACACACAAGAACAAAATATCAAAGAAAACACTCCCTAGTTGCTCCCCCATCCCCCAAATTTACCAGGCAGTGATAAGACCTCCCCCTTTTAAAAAAAGAGTTTGGGAGGGAGGCTAGAAGTACAGGCACCAACCTCTGTCTGCTCTCCCTCTTTTCTTTTCCTATGAAGAAGCTTCTGTTTGGAATGCAAAGGAAGAGAGCAAGAGACCTGTGCTGCTTTCTGCAGCCAACCCAGCCAATGCCCCAGGAGGAAAAGAGAGAGAAAAGCTAAAACAAATCATAATAAAAATAAAAGATGGAAGTGGCAGGGGGCCCAGGTGGGTGCCACGTACAATGTCTGGGGAGTGCCTGTGGGCACCGCATTGGGGACCCCAGCACTAGGCTCTTCTACCTGTCCTGCTCACCCCTTTCTAGGTGTTGAAACGTTCAACCAATGGCGGAAAGGGACTTTTAGGATTGGAGCAGGTTGACCAATGAAGACAGTCAGAGATTCTTCTGCCTGCTGCCCCAGCTCTCTGTGACTTTCAGGCAGCTCAGCCAGTCACTGCAAGAGCCTCATCACTACCAAAACCATTATCTTGGTGCTTTTGATGCTCTACTGAAGCCTGCCTTGCTTCTGCCTGTGCCCACACCTTCTTTCTTACTTTCTGACCAGAACCTTGCCTCCTCTTCAGTGATAAAATCAAGGTTATTTGCCACAATCCCTCTGCATCTCTCACCCACCCTATCCCTCCTTTCTAAACCCTTCCTCGGCTTCTATCCTTTCTTCTTTCCACCCCATATCCCTTGATGAGATGGCCATTCAGCCACCTTAACCAATCCCTCCCACATCCCCCCTTGGCTCTCCTCATTGCCAACTCCTTCACTATAATTACCACCCTCCTTCTCCACATCACCAGTCTTTCGTTCCCCACTGCATTCAAATATGCCATCACCACCTTCCCATTCTAAAAGAAAGCAAAACACCTTTGCTTGGTCCTTCCTCACCCTCTGACTATTGGCCAATCACACTTCTTCCTTTTGCTTACATACTTCTGGAGTGCAATGTTTGTCCCTTGGCTAACTTGACTTTCTTTCTTCCAAAGCATTACGCTCTTGACAGACAACTAGGGCCAGCCCAAGACATTTTGTTGCCTGAGGCAAGGACAAGATGGTGCCCTCCTCTGGCTTCATACACAGAAGCCAGCTGGTCTGGCAGTTGAATCACTTCATCAGCGGCAGTGGGTATCCTTTACCACACCTGAGGAAAGCAAGCTAGCTTAGGGGCCGCAGGGCAGCCCATATCTGGCACCCTTTGCTTTGTCCTCCAACACTATTCTCACACATTGCCTGCTTCCTGAGCATCTGTCTCTTGAGGCAGCTGTTTTCCTCTGCCTAATGGTAGGGCTGGTTTGCATACAACCCTACAATGTAGCTTCTGCCTTTTGCTCTCTGCTGAAACTGTTGTACACAGATAGTTCATAATAATAATAATAATGTTACACTATATGCTATTGCACAAGACATAATATTGCTATTTCCCCCTTACACGCTAGATTTGCTGACTGATGAAATTATTGATGACATAATCTGTCTCAAGAGAGCTACAGCAGACCCAGAAGGCTTGGCAGCCTGGTAAGGGGATGAGTTTGTCTTTCAATGGCCTTGTCTATCTATTCTATCCATCAGTCCTTCCTGTGTAATTTCTCCTTCCTGATATCTGTCCATCTAGCTAGCTATCTACTCGTCATCATCTCACTAGCGGTCAGCATCTAAGCCAATTCCATTTTCCAGTGTTTTTTGGAGGGTGGGAAAGGAAGGAATGGGTGCTTGGGATTCCCAGATTGGACTCTTGAGTTCATAACAATAATAAACTTTTTCCATCTGAATCAGAGTTTGAGTCGGAACAATATTTTAAATAAAAAATTGCAGATCTTTATATATACACACCCACACCCACACTGGATTGTGTCCACCAACGATCAGGGTGTTGAAATCCAGCATTGGGGCTAAACCTCAGTTTTTGGTACTCATGAATACATGGAAAGTGATCTAGGCATACGAAGCTGCCTTATTTCCAGGGCAGACTATTTGTCCGCCTATCCTAGTACTATCCAATCCAGGGGTGGAGAGCCTCCAGCCTCCGACCAATCATGGCACCCTAGGGGTCCAATTTGGTCTGCAGGGTCATTTCACTTAAACCATGCCCACCAGCTGATGTCATTAGTGACGTCAGCTGATGTGCAGGAGGACAGGCTTTAATCCTGCATTGGCTGTGGAATCCTCTTCCCAGCAGGGAACAAGATTGCACAGTCAAGGTAGCAGGATTTAATCCCTGCTCACCACCTGATCAGCAATTAGAGCCCTGTGCAAAAGTGCCCTTTGAAGCAGCTCATGTGTGTGAGCTACTTCAAAGAGGCTTTTAAAAAGGCTTTAAGACAGGAGCTGAAACAGGAGGATGGGGACTGTCTTAAAGTCTTGTCCAAGTCTTCCCTTAAGTCTCCGCAATCAGGGACTTGAAAGGGGAGAGACTTGGAAGAGCTTTTGTATGTTCCCCCCTCTCCCTTTAAGTCCCTGACCATGGAGAATTAAAAGGGGAGACTTGGAAAAGGCTTTTGCAAGTCTCCCCCCTTCTTCCTTTAAGTCCCCAATCACAGAGACTTAAGGGAAGCTCAAGGGATTTTGACAGGTGGGCATTCCCGCCTGCCTGCTAATCATGTCACAACATAATGATGCAATGTGATTGATAGGTGTGTGGCCCTGCTCACCTGTCAAATTTGGCCCACAAGGCAGGTCCTGATAAAGATTCCTCACCCCTTGGTCTAACCTGACTGGCAGTGGTTCTCCAGGTTCTCAGACAGAAAGGGAGGTTTTTCTCATCATCTGCCCCCTGATATTTTTAAACTGGAGATGCCAGGGACTGAACCTGAGACCTTCTGCCTGCAAACATGTGCTCTGTCATTGAGCTGTGGTCCATCCCCTCCAATCCCTTTGCCCAAAGTCAGGAGTATCGTTCCACCACAGATCAACTACTCTAGAATTCAGAAAGAAAGGGCCCTGCAGTAAGGTATCTACAGAGCAAGGATACTTAGGCAAATGAGACAAAATTTGAATACCCCAAAGAGATCACTGAAGTGCAGATTGAGACACACAAAGGAACCCGAGGCATAGTTCTTTCTGAGATCGTAAGCTTGGATCTGTTGTGTACCACTCAAATTCTTGAATGCTCCCCCATACAAAAAAAATCAAAACCCTACATATACAGGCTAAGGAAGAATCCTTCTCTGACACTGAGCTTTCTTAAGTACGGGGGATGTTTTTGTATGGAGGAACATTCAATCATATGAGACCCCACCAGCAGTGTAAATTGTCACGGCCCAGATACAGGTTTGACACCTCAATGACAAGTAGGCCATAGATAGGGCCCAGAAGTAGCAGAGATCCAGAAGTTATTGGCAAGTGAGACAGGTCAGAGACACATGAGAAGAATCGCTACACTGTAGAGAGAGCAGAATCTGAATTCTCCTCCCTGCAGTTTCAGGGAGATATTATAAATAAACATATTCTGTGTTCTTTGTCCATGCCAGTTGTGGGAAACCTGTGGTCCTTCAGTGTTTAACAACACTTCAAGACTACAATTCCCACCAGCCCCAGCTGGCATGTCCAGTGGTCTGGGATGATGAGAGATGTAGTCACAACTATATCTGAAAGGCCACAGGTTCTCCACCCCTTCTCTATTGTCTATGTGAGGTCTATCTAATGGTGTGCCCAGCTAATTGTTTTCAACAATGACATATGCATTCAGGGTACACCCTCGCACAACTAATACTTCCAAACTTTTCTGGGCCTCCTTGACTTAAGAAGAAGAGCCCTGCTGGGTCAGTCTCTGAGGCCATCTGGTCCAATATTCTGTTTCCAACCACAGGCCCAGAGTCCGCATCTAGCATCTGTGGGCAGCTGCTCATCCTAGAAGGGGCCACTGACACTAATGTCTACCCTGGGTCCCGCATGCCAGATGGCTGCGTCTACAAGCCACTACTCAAATTTCCCACAATGCCCCAGTCATGTCAGGCAGATGTGGAGAAATGCACAACCTGATACTGGCACATTACACTTTACATTATATTACACATTAAAAACACAAGAAGCTACCTTATGCTATTGATCCATCTAGCTTCAGTACTGCCAACACAAACCAGCAGTGGCTCTTCAGAGTTTCCGACAAGAGTCTTTACTAAAGATGCTGAGGACTGAATCCTGGGACTTTTTGCATGCAAAGCCTGTGCTCTACCACTGAGATACTGTACATTACCAGGAAGAGACTGGGTGGGGTGGGGGAACATGGAGTGATAGCAACTCTTTCTACTTGTTTCTACTTTTGCACAAGTATGTGCTGTCTGCATTTCTTTCTCCCCCCCCCCTTCCCCTTAGGGATGGCTGGAGAGATCATTGCCGTGACAGAGATTTGAATTATTGGGTCGTTGCCTGCAATCTGTGAGTTAATAGCACCAACAATGGAATTTATCTCCTGCAAGCTGCCTTGTCTACCTACCTGCTGTCTTGAGATGTGATTCCATAGTGCAATCTGATTGAAGCCATAACATTATTTCAATAAACAAACTCCTTTCCCAGCTAAGGTCTTTTAATGTGCTTTCTTAGGCCTCCAGTGGGGATAAGAGAGGTGTCAGAGCAGTTTGGGGTTGTGGGGAGAACTGGTTGTGTTGAGGAGCTGATTATTCAAGAAGAAGGAAAGTGGATATGTTGAGCTGGATGTGTTGTGCTCTGGGGTAGGATGTGTTAACTTGTTCACCCACATGCATGAACATGCTGCCCTGGGCTCCTACTGGGAGAAAGGGTGGGATATAAATCTAATAAATAAATACATAATAAAAAATGAACATTGCTTGATTTTTCCATGCTTTGTTACTATATGCATAAATGTCTGACAGTTGGCTTTGCTATCTGAGGGCCAAACTACGTTCACACTCTGTTGAAAGTGTGCTTAAATGGCCACTTCAATTTTAAAGAAAAAGCAGTCACAAGGCCCAGATCTAGACTGGAGCCCACACTAGTTTCCTGCTGAAAATCACTCCTTCCTGGCTGCAATTTGCCCCTGAAGTGGTGTTTGTTGTAAACAGCACCTTTGGGCTGACTTCTGTATCTTAGGATGAAATGATCTCACAGAGAGTTGTCTGGAAGTTCTAGAATTCCAAGGGAGTTCTAAAGAGGAGACAAGGAAGGGGCAGAACCACACAGCAGCAGCCTCCATGCAAAGGCCACCCTGGACACTCCACTGGTGCTTTTCTTTGCGAAGTACTTTTTTCCCCCTTGACCACCCTGGCAGGATCTCATTCTCTTCTTACAAATTGTAAGTTCCGTGGGGTGATCAGGATGTCTGGAAGGGACTCTGATGAGCTCAGAACCAGCTTTTGCCATCTGGAATCTGCCCTGCAGTACCCTGTACTGGATAGTTTGAGGGGGAAAGTGTCACTTAGGGATGGCAGTCCCATCAATGATATTTGTCTTGGGTTTACAAATGTGTAAGAAAATATAACAGTACTAATAAATGCTCTTAAAATCTACTACTTTAAATCTTGTTGTGAATATTGCTCCCAATTATATCATTTCCTCTCCCAAGTTTAAAGGGGGGGGTATTCTAGCAAGGCACCTTGACTAGGTCCCCTTAAGCTGCACTGACCAGGAATTTCCACAAGTTATCACTAGTCTTTTGGGTGCCTTGTACACAGTGAAATTTATTTATTGTATTTGTATACCGCCCCATAGCCGAAGGTCTCTGGGCGGTTTACAGTAACTAAAAACATTAAAAACAAATATACAAGTTTAAAACACATCTTTTAAAAACAATTTAAAATACACTTTAATTTTTTAAAAACAATTTAAAACAAAAAGGGAGCTGTGGGCCTTTTGCTGGTCTTGGGGCCCCAGCAGATGCTCAGCCTTGCTACCCTCTGGAGCCAGCCATGCTTCTCCTTTACTGGATTATGAAACCATAGTGTGAAAGGTATGGACCCAGAAACTGGGAACTGGACAGGGGACAAGAATTTCAGAGAAACTCTGAATCATAGGCCCCTGGGCATTTCATTCCACAAGTCATATTTGTGTTTTCCTTTAGTTATTATGTATGTAGATATAAAAAGTATCTTTATCCCACATTTCCAAGAAAATAAATGCTCAAGGGTGCTTACAGTCTAAATAAAATGTTTATACCCACAATAAAATATGAGATAAAACAGAATTACCTGCAAGGCTGTAGCCTGTAGCTGGGATGGCCCAGACACCTCCTTTGCCTTTGTAGATTTCATTTAACAAACATAGAAGAATTTTGCTAGCTCTTTTCCCCTGTGGGGGATCTAAGGAGGAAAAATTCAGGCTGTATTCTGCCTAATTGTTCTGTGCCTTACAATACGTGGCTGGCAGTAGGACAGGGTGTGGGTACCCAGCTTGCCATCTAACAGCTGAAAAACAGCAAAAGGAGGTTGTGATATGCCACAGAAAAGTGGTGGGCAGGTGCTGCTTAAAGGTGCCCCTATGCTCTGATTCCCCCCCCCCGATGCTTTTACCCTGGGCAGGATTCCAAAGAAGTGTTTGCCACATGGTGGAAAAAAGCTCCTCCAGCAGGGAGGGAGAGGATTGCAAGGGAACATTGGTAGAGGTAGCTGGGCCAAGGAAGTGATAAATGCCTCTTTACGAGAGGGAGTGGTCCCGGGCTGTCTGAAAGAGGCAGTGGTGAGACCACTCCTGAAAAAGCCTTCCTTGGACCCAGACAATTTTAACAGCTACAGGCCAGTGGCGAATGTTCCATTCCTGGGCAAGGTCTTGGAACGGGTGGTTGCTGGCCAGCTCCAGGCGCTATTGGATGAAACTGATTATCTAGATCCATTTCAATCGGGTTTTAGGCCCGGTTTTGGCACTGAGACAGCCTTGGTCGCCCTGTTTGATGACCTATGTCGGGAAAGAGATAGAGGGAGTGTAACTCTGTTGATTCTCCTTGATCTCTCAGCGGCTTTTGATACCATCGACCATGGTATCCTTCTGGAGAGGCTCGCGGAGTTGGGAGTTGGAGGTACTGCTTGGCAGTGGTTCCGCTCCTACTTGGCGGGTCGTCTCCAGAAGGTAGTGCTTGGGGAACATTGCTCGACACCGCGGGCTCTCCAATATGGGGTCCCGCAGGGGTCAGTTTTGTCCCCCCTGCTTTTTAATATCTACATGAAGCCGTTGGGAGAGGTCATCAGGAGTTTTGGAGTGCGTTGTCATCAGTATGCTGATGACACGCAGCTCTACTTCTCCTTTTCATCTTCTTCAGGTGAGGCTGTCGATTTGCTGAACCGTTGCCTGGCCTCGACAATGGACTGGATGAGAGTTAACAAACTGAAGCTCAATCCAGACAAGACTGAGATGCTGTTGGTGGACGGGTTCTCTGATCGGATGGTGGATATATACCCTGTCCTGGATGGGGTTACACTCCCCCTAAAGGACCGGGTTCGTAGTCTGGGAGTCTTTTTAGACTCTTCCCTCTCACTTGAGGCTCAAGTAGCCTCGGTGGTTAGGAATGCGTTTTACCAACTTCGGTTGGTAGCCCAGCTACGTCCCTATTTGAGTAAAGAGGACCTTACATCAGTGGTACATGCTCTGGTAACCTCACGTTTGGATTACTGTAATGCGCTTTACGTAGGGCTACCTTTGAAGACAGTTCGGAAGCTACAACTAGTGCAAAATGCGGCGGCCAGATTGCTGACAAGGACCAAGCGGTCCGAGCATATAACACCTGTTCTGGCCAGCTTGCACTGGTTGCCAATATGTTTCCGGGCTAGATTCAAAGTGTTGGTATTAACCTATAAAGCCTTATACGGTGCGGGACCACGATACCTTGCGGAACGCCTCTTCCGATATCAACCGGCCCGTGCACTACGTTCTGCTACGAAGGCCCTCCTCCGGGTTCCAACTCACAGGGAGGCCCGGAGGGTGATGACAAGATCTAGGGCCTTCTCAGTGGTGGCCCCCGAACTATGGAACAGTCTCCCTGAGGAAGTACGCCTGGCGCCGACTCTGCTCTCCTTCCGGCGCCAGGTCAAAACCTTCCTATTCTCTGAAGCATTTTAAGTTACACTGATTTAATTTTAAAAATGTTTATTGTGTTGGATTGTTGCTTGTATTTTAGTATTGTTTTGTTATTTATTGTATTTTTATGCTGTTTTATGTTCACCGCCCAGAGAGCTATTGCTAGTCGGGCGGTATATAAGTTTAATAAATAATAATAATAATAATAATAATAATAATAATAATAAAAGTAGTGGGTAGTGGGTTAAGCACCTCCCTTTCTACCTGCCACTTCTCAGTTGCAAAACATGCTCTTCTCCACTGATCTGACACAATTTGGGGTCCTAATCCAAACAATGCAAATGCCTGGAAATGATCAACAAATGACCAAGAAACATAGGGACATTGGCATTTATTTCATTGAAATGTTCTTAAAATTATTTAGCAAATTAATAACTTCATATATGTGTTGCACTGCATTTTTGCTTTTTTTTTTGCTGCTGCTGTTGCAACCGTTTGCCAGACAGGTTCTGACTTTGGGATCAGTCACCTGCCTTTTCTGTGGTAAGTGCCCTAAGTTCCTGGTGTTTGAGGCAATAATGGGTGCCTGGGAAAGCCTCATAGTGTGTTGTCCACTCATGGCTCAACTTAGCTTAACATCTTGCCTTGCACATATATGTATCAGGATGCCAACTGTCAGATCAGCCCTCAGTCTTGCCCTTCACTGCTGCTGGGTGTTTTGCAACTGTGGCACTACCATTAATAAGCTCCAGCCCCAAGCACCACACAATCTCATTCTGGAAATACACATTATGTTGGCAAAACTAGGGTCTCTCCTAACCCACAGAGGAAGTATCTGAAAGGAGAGAAGCAGCAGGTGGGAGTGGTGGTATTTAACTACTTGCCACCATTTCCCCCTGCACTCTTACCCCTCAGACTGTTTTCTCCCAGCTGTGTTTCTTTCTGGCCTTAGAGTCAAACTGTAAGAAAAACAGTAGAGGTAAGGCAGTGTCTAGGGGAGGGATTAAGCAATATTACTCTCCCCTGCAGCTTCTCCCCTGCAAATACAACCCCCATTGAATTCCCATATTCATATTATACAACTAGCATGGGTTTGGGCTTCTCTGTTCCCAGGGTTATATAGCCAGGCCAACTGTGAGTGCAGTTCCTCTATGGAGTGCATTCTTCGTGACCAATTGTTGTGGCTGGGTGGAAGTTGGACCAATCTTACTTGTATATCTCCAGCTAAGAATCATGATATTGCCTAAGTATATCTGCACCCACAATAAAGGTGACAGCTTATTTTCTCTACACCCTGCCTCAGCTTACGCTTGACATAACGTGTAGCTCTGTCTTCACTACTTCAAAAGAAGAGACTGAAAGCTACTCTCATTCCAAGGGTCAGGGAGAGATAGATTAAAAGCCTTAAACTTCAGCTTGACTGTCCACTTTGGGGGAAAATATTTTAAAGCAGGGATGGGGACCTTGTGGCCCTCCAGATTTGGCTGAATTCCAGCTCCCATTAACTCCAGCCTGTGTGACCATTGTACAGGGATGATGGAACGACACCTGGAGGGCCACACGTTTCCCATCTCTATTTAATTTAAAGCTTCACATAGGCATTTATATATATATAAGTTCATCTTTCATCAACCACCCCCCTCTTAAACACATAAAGGAATGTGGTTGGTAACATCACTGGTACTAGTCAAAAAGTGCTCGCTACACTTGGCACTTCCCTGGTTCACACTGAACCATACTGAAAAACTTTTCCAGAGCTTGTCCAGGACAGAAAAATGTATTCTTTTGAGAGGACAGAGAGGTTGTTTTCAACCTCCTCTGATATTCTTAAAACATTATGCCTCTCTTCTCCCTTGGTAGAGCCAGCCTACTTGTTTTTCTGCTTCTCAGCTTCAAGGACCACAACGTTTGCTTTGTCATCTCCCTCCCATCACATGTCAAGTAGCCAGGATGATGGTTTGCTTGCTACAGATTGCTGTCCTCACCTGCTTTGCAGCCACTATCCAAGCCAAGATATTTGGTCGCTGCGAGTTGGCCCACATGCTGAAGATGAATGGACTGGATGGCTATGAGGGTTATAGCCTGCCCAACTGTGAGTGCAGCTCCTGAATGGAGAACATAATTTGAATCCAAATATTGTGGATAGGTAGGATAATAAGCTCTCTGTACTTAGATACTCCTAACTCTCAAGCACTATTTCCTTATCTCTACATCCAGAAGAAGGTGACAATTTATTTGCTCTAATCTAGAATCTGTCCCATAAGGAGGGATGCTCTGTGAGAGCATTCTGTTATCCCAAGACTCCCTGAAGTGAGTGCCTCTGTGCTTCCCTTCCTTGCTCTGACCCAGCACTGCCATAAGGCAACATGAGATGGCCATCCCTGGAAGCAGATTTCTATTACCCAAATGATCCAGATCTTTTGACCAAGGGGACTGCCAATCATTTTGGGCCAGTGGGCACGTTTGGAATTTTGAGAAAGTGCCATGGGCACCATTCACATGCTCTAACCTATGGGTTATAGTCCACCAGGAAGTTACATTCAAAGGGCTGTAGTGAATTTACAAATCAGTCATGTACAGGTATAATCAGAATTGGAGGCTGAAGACATTTCAGGGTGCTTCCAGATGACCTGTTAATTGAGCATTCATCCTGATTTGGTTGCAGGAAGGTTAGATGATGTTGGCTATTTAATGAGCATTCATTCTAATTTGTGAGGAAGATAGATGATGTTGCATCAGAGCTATCCCACACTTTTCAATGCATTTCCTCATCACTTTTCGTATGGCAAAAAAGTTCAGTCTTTCGGGAAAACAAGTTTATTGTGCAAGTCCCCTCCCTCCGGGCAACCTTAATTTGCCAGTATTTATTTATTAAAATCTTTATAAGCTGCACTTTTCATAAAGGTATGTCAAGTCACCATTACAACATACAAAAACATAATAGAATTAAAAATCATTAAAAATATAATTAAAAGCAATAATAAAAGCACCCATAAGCACTGCGTTGGTTGGAAAATAAAATTCACATTAAAAGGCCTGTTTAAGAAGTTCAATTTTCAGGAGACGCCTGAAAGAAATAAGGGATGGTTCCTGCCAAACCTTTGTTGGTAGGGAATTCCACAGGGCAAGGCCTGCAACACTAAAGTCTTGGTCCCTGGTGGAGGCCAACTGAACCTTAGGGGCATGAGGAACCACTAAGAGTTCCTCATCAGAAGATCTAAATGTAAAAAATGTAAATGTACTGCTTTCAAGTCCATTCCTACTTATGGCAACCCTCTGAATATGGTTTTCATGAGGCTGAGAGGCAGTGACTGGCCCAAGGTCACCCAGTGAGCTTCATGGCTATGTGGGGATTTGAACCCTGGTCTCCCAGGTCGTAGTCCAACACCTTAACCACTACACCACACTGCCACTCTATCAGAAGATCTCAGTGATCGAAATGGAACATAGGGAGTCAGGCGGTCCTTAAGGTATTAAGGTACAAATTGTTTTGAGCTTTGTGAATTAACACAAGTACTTTGAAGCTGGCCCGGTAGTAAACTGGCAATCAGAGCAGCTCTTTCAGCGGCAGAATAACATGTTGCCAGTCATTTGCTCCTGTGAGCAATCTGGCTGCTGCATTCTGCACTAGTTGCAGTTTCTGGACCAGATACAAGGGCAGCCCCACATAAAGCGCTAACAGTAATCGAGACTTGAGGTTACCAATGCATGGACCACTGTGATATGAGTCCTACCCCAAAATAGCAATAGTCCCTGGTGGGTTCTCTGGTAGCCACACTGACATGTAGTAGGTAGATAGGAAAATTTCCAGCCACCTAGTGGGTGGCACAAAAGAACTAAGTTAAAAGTGCAACAGCCCAGGCTTCTGAGTCTTATCAGTTCAACTGTAGGCCTGCACAGCTTCATCACTATGTTAGGCTGGGTCTTTTCCACTGGGTCACTTTATATAATCTCAGATTGTTTTGTTTCCAAATTTATTTTATTTATTATTAAATTTATATGCCACGCCTCCTCCCAAAGGGAACCCAGATACCTAGACTGAACCTTCTTCTCCACCTCTTACGTCCCCACTGGTGCTTCACCCACACCCACAGACCCACTGAGCAGGGGGCTGTTGGGAAATGTAGACCCAAGACTCCACAGTCCTGTTACATTACACCAGGGGTGGGGAACTTGTGGTCCAGCTCCCATCAGACTCAGCCACTATGGCCAATGATCAGGGACAATGGGAGTCACAATTCAGCAATATCTGGAGGGCCACAGGTTCCCTATCCCTGCATTACAGGGTCTTGTGCGGAAGAAATTCCTGTTGGATTGTGCCCCAAGTTACTTACTTATTGCCTCAGTCACCAAAATTATCTTGGGGCGTGCCAGTCAGCAGGGTCTGTGGCCTGTCACACCAGTACACACCCCAGCCCTCCTAGCCACAGCTGACCAACTTCCCACCTGGGGGTGAGGAATAGACTAGGATGGTGTGCTGATTGGGCCCTGGCCTGTCATGGCAACCATTATGAGAGAAGCCTAGAGGCATGGCAAAGCCTGGTGTTATCCAAAGTGAATGAATCCTTGTAGGAGTTGTAAAATGTGCAGTAGAGAAAAAAGAAACATCACGTCTCCTTCCCCAAACATATTTGAGAAACTAAACATGGTGCCTCAAGACTTTGGCCTAGAATAGGCCTGCAAGTGAAGGACTGCTGGGTTTAGGCCCACACCAGTCCTCAATCTCCATTTTCTATTTTATGAATTAGGTCTCCCCAGTCTTTTTGTGGGATGGTGGTGGTAAAAAAATGAGGTGCCGATACTCTTAAGTGCCATGGTTGTCAACACAAAATGGCTGCCACTGGCAGCAAAAAAAGAGGTGATGGTACTCTGAACCAGTGAATACCATCACAAAGAAGTGCTGGGTCTCACAATGCTAATGTTTTAATTTTAATAAATAAACATTAAAGTAAATTATAATAACTCATTTTAAAATATTACATATTTATTTTAATTAATAAATAACTGCCAAGAGATGCACTGAATTTGATTGGAGCAGTGGCACCAGGGAAGGATTAAAAACATTCCTCCTATGCCATCCTTCTGATCAAAATTGCCCAAACAAAGCTGAGGCTTTAGTGGTGCGGTGGGGCAATTTAGATCTGGAAAATAGCATGTGGAAAGAATGCTAGAATGGCCCTCTAACTGAATTAAAGTAAAAGCAAAAATGTTGGGAGATTTGGTGAGGCTGTCATGTGTAATGTATATTTGGCTATCAGTGCATGGTTTGTAGAGTAAGTTTGTTTCTAAGCAGAAGACAGGCAATTATAACAGTTTTTCAGCAATAGCACCTTTTTTTATTATTTTTATTTGTTTATTTATACCCCGCCTTAATTGTTTTATCAATAAAACAATACAATTTACAAAAATTAAATAACAAATAACTTTATTACAAAACAGTGATTACAACTTCCAGTGAAAATACAGGGTGGTGCAGGTGCCTGGAGCAGCAGAACCATCTCAGGTTGCCCCCAACAAAGCTGAGAGTTAGTTCTCTCTCTTTCCTTCTATGCTTGCAAGTCCGACACCTTCAGTTGAACTTCTGATCAGCTTCTCTGAGAGCAAAATACGAGTAAGCTTTCCCCAGCACCAGCCAGTCCCACAGAAGCAGGGTGGGTCATGGCCTGCTGCTGTTGCCTCCTCCTCCTTCAATGAGCTGGCGCGGCCACCTCCGCTGCCACCGGCCCACCTGCCTTGGGGAAAAGACAGAGAAAGCTTTTCAAAGAGATGTATCTGCCAGCAATTAATCCTTGACATGGGCCTGGCTACCTCCTGGCTTTGCATTTCCATGACAGAGCTTAAAGAAAGGAAAGAGAAAAACAGAGGTGGAAGCTGTGAGGAACTGTTTCCTAAAAGCTTTTTCCTAGTACTTAAGCCCAAATGCACAAAGGTGTTTTCTCAGCAGCGTTAGATCTATCTATCTATCTATCTATCTATCTATCTATCTATCTATCTATCTATCTATCTATCTATCTATCTATCTATCTATCTATCTATCTATCTATCTATCTATCTATCTATCATTGTCATTATTATTGATCATCACCCTGAAATCCCAGGGTGGGTTACAGCCTAGGATCTAGGGATCAAAGGACAGTATTGTAAGGCCACGCAGTTGGAAAGGCTATAACTGGAGTGGGGAACCTCTGGTCTTCCACAGATGTTGTTGGATTACAACTCTCATTATCCCTGATCTTTGGCCATGCTGGCTAAGGCTGATGGGAGCTGGGGTCCAACAACATCTGGAGGACCACCACTTTCCCATTCCCTGGCCTATAATAGTCACATTCTTATGAAACATGATGCACACACAGTAATCTGCAGCACTTCTAGCCCTGGGCCACTTCTCCTCCTCTTCCAACTCTCCCCTTTTGGAACAAAGACTTGGCAGCTACTATAGAGTATATCTTCCATTCCCCTCCCTGTAGGGATCTGCATGTCATTTTTTGAGACTGGCTTTGACACAGAGGCTGTTGATGGGCGCGAAGATGGCACTAAAGATTATGGCATCTTCCATATCAACAATGGCTGGTGGTGTAAAGATGAAGGCACCCTCTCAGAGAACCTTTGCACCATAACTTGCACAGGTAAGTCCTTTCCTGCCACCCCTCTCCCCAGAGGCACTGTGCCACAGGGGACAGAGGAAATGCTGGGGTACAGAGACCTATACTCCAGAAAATGGAACATCTTGGTAAACTTTATATAAGAAGTGGGAAACCTGGTGCCTCCAGATGCCTTTGGACTCCAGTCCCCATCAGCCCCAGCCAGCATGGCCAATGGTCAAGGATGATGGGAGTAAAAATCCAGCATATACCTGGAGGGCCACAGTCTCCTAATCCCTGTGTTATATGGTACTGGCCTTTCCTGTTTTTTAAAAAATAAAGAATTGGCATCCCCTTTTTAAATTTTCAGATTAAAAAAGAACAAAAGTACATATAATACTTGCCTTAATTTAATAACACTATACCTCTTAGGCTAATACATATTTTTCTTGATAATAATACATTGCCGAATAAATATTTTTATTTTAAAACACAAATCCATCCAAATACAATAATGTGGCTCAAAAATATAGACAAAAAAAAATTGTTTTTCTTTTAAAATACTAAAATAAACATCCAACCATAATCATCCAGCTCAAAGACAAAAGATTGCCTTATTTTGTTAAGTTCAGAATGCCAGTAAGTAATTGAATGGGATGGTGTACCCTTCAAAAGACTGGCAGCTAGTTCAAAGATAATGCCAGAACAAACAATCCCCCTGACTTTTGGTTTGTGTAACAAAGTGTTTTTACCATTACATCGGAGCTGGCAAAGTGTAGGTCCCTGATTTTTACATCCACAAAGAAAGGTTTGCCATTTCTGGGATTTTATCCGACAGCAATGTCCCTATTCATATAGAGAAGCTATGCTACAACAGCACCATCTGCTGACTATGAACTTCTTAGCAGCTGATAAAATGCCCAAGATTTTGTATAGTGCTTTCAGGTGCTCAAAGCACTTCACATGCATTATCTAGTTGTCATCCTTGAAAATGGAAATGGACTGCCTTCAAGTCGATTCTGACGCATGGCAACCCTATGAATAGGGTTTTCATGGTAAGTGGTATTCAGAGGGGGTTTACCATTGCCTTCCTCTGAGGCTGAGAGGCAGTGACTGGCCCAAGGTCACCCCGTCAGCTTCATGGCTGTGTGGGGATTCGAACCCTAGTCTCCCAGGTCATAGTCCAACACTCTAACCACTACACCACACTGGCTCTCTAGTTGTAATCCTATGCTATGCTACAACAGCACCACCTGCTGACTATGAACTTCTTAGCAGCTGATAAAATGCCTAAGATTTTGTATAGTGCTTTCAGGTGCTCAAAGCACTTCACATACATTATCTAGTTGTAATCCTTACAACAACCTTATTTATGAGGTAAGTCAGAAGTATTATCCTTCATATTGCAGATGGCAGGGACTGAGGCTGAGAGGGAGGCTTCCGTAAGGCTAGGGTTGCCATATTCCAGTTCCACAAATCCGGGCAGGCTAATTTGCATATTATGCAAATTATTTGCATATTAATATTTGGATTGTCCAGTTGTTTTGTTTTTGTGCCTAGGAATTACCACCAAAAACTGGGGAAAGATGTGAGAAATCTTCTTTTAAAAAGCAACATTTTCTGCCTTAAATGCCTAGACTCTAGTTTCCAACACTATGGAATATTTACTGATTGATTAAGAGGATTTATATCCTGCCCTTCTGCTGTTAAAAACAGAGCTCAGCACAGCTTAGAAATATAATGAAAACAATAAAAATACACAATCAATATAAAAACATAATAAAAACACAAAATAGCAACAAACAAAGTAAGTCAGGGCAGCAGTATGGTTAACCTTTGCTGGTCATTGACCGAAATAAACTTATTTACATTTTTTAGTATGGTTAACCATTACATATACGATATATTTCAGAGATGTGGTGGGTGGAGAAAAACAAGAAGCCAAAATGTTAGGAAAAGGAGTCTTTCACACCACATGCTCAGTTCTAAATACTGTTGCAGCAAGTTTTACAAGTTCCTCCAGTATTCCACTAGTGCAGGCACTCAGACATTCAAAGTATCTGTATGTTTCTTAGGTTTTATAAAAGCAGAGCTTTGCTTAAAATTTCTTCACATACCTTGCTAATTAGATTACCAACGCCAGGATGTCTGTCTTATCTATTCTCCTGCTCCCCCCCCCCGTCATCATGAAAGACCCAGTCCTGGGCTCAGAAAGAAAATAAATATCTGGTCCTCTTCAAAGTACTGATAAGCCTCTTGTTTTAATTAAAATAATAATTATAAATTCTTGCTCTTATCACTAATGGGAGTTAATTACCTTGCATATGCTGCTGTTGCTTCTATGGCTGTAACGGAGTGAGGTTAAAGATAAGTGAAATGCAAACAGGAAAAAAACAACACAAAAGGCAGTATCACTTTCCTAAATGTAATACCATACCAACCACAACAAGATTCCTATGAATAAGGCAGAAAACTCAGCATCCCACAACCAGTCAGGATTCATAACCAAAAACCCAAACTAAAAAAATCCTAGCAGCCAGTCAGCCAAGGTCACAGAAATCCCCATGCAGCACAACCTGACCTGGGAACTGCAGTTAATGCAGAATGCTGCAGCACAATTGCTGACATGAGTGAGATCCTATCAGCACATAATACCTCTGCTCTGAAATCTGCATTGGTTGCTGATTTGCTACCAGGCCAATTTCAAGCTGTGCTTTCCATGTTATGGGTGCCACATAGTACAGTACTTGTTCTGCTCTTGTAAGAAATCAGTCCTGTAAAGTGGCAGCACCTACGCGTTGGAACTCCTTGCCTATTGACATTAGGCAGATGCCTCTTTTCAGCACCTGCTAAAATCAGTTTTCTTGAGGCAAGCCTTTCCAGGCATGTGGAAGCTACTGCGTTTTTAAATCTGTTTTTAACTCATTGTTGGTTTTATTATTTTGAATGTTTTTAAGTATCTGTCCTTAACGCTTTTGCCAATAATTTTATTGTTTTAATTCTTTCTGTAAACCACTTTGAGATTTTTTACAATAAAGCGGTATATAAATGTTGTAAATAAAAATACATAAATAAATGTTGGATTCACTGTGGCCCCTGAGTCTCTTCCCACTTTTAGGAACCAAGGAATCTGCCTTATACTGATTCAGGCCATTTCGTACCATGATTTCTTAAATGCAACACCATACCAACCACAACAAGATTCCTATGAGTAAGGCAGAAAATTAAGCATCTCACAACCAGTCAGGATTCCTAACCAAAAACCAAAAATATGATAAATGAAGAAATGTTTATATAAGCATGACTATCAAATATATTTGTTATTTACACTAACTGTAAAGATATTTATAGTGCAATCCTAAATTTATTTATTCAGAAGCAAGTCCCAGTGTATTCAGTGGGGCTTACTCAAACAGGGACAGAAATGCAACCTGAGGTGATAAGCAACTTCATTCACACAACCCAAAATTCCGAATGCTACTTTACACTGTTTTGCAACTGTTTATACTTGTTTTTATGGTTATTGGATTTTAAATGGCTTTATTTCTTGTTGTGAGCTGCCTTGGTTTCCAACCCTACCTCACAGGGTTGTTGGAAACACTCCATACACGCACACAAACTGTAGATGTATAAATACATACAGCCCATATAATAGTTTATTGTCAAACCAGTTGGTCATTGCAGAAAAATCAGTATTAGTTTTTTAAAAATCAGTATTAGTTTCCTACAGAATAAAAACTGTAATACCTAAGTAAGCCCTGCCTACTTGCTTTAAAATAGGACTGGAGGAGGGGGACAGAAAGAGTTAGAACACAAACACAATTCTTTTTTACATTCACTCCAAAGTCCCATTGATTTTCAGCACATTAATAACCATGTCTACTCAAAAGTAAGTCCTATTGAATTCAATGAGATTTACTCTGGGCATATGGGATTAGCAATGCTTTAACCCCCACAAAAGCAATATTGGGAAGGTTTTCAAAACACTGCCCAGGATCTGACTCCTGCACACAAGAGGGAAAAAAACTGAAATGTATATACTTACCCAATTTATGAGATTTTCAGATAAACGGGGGGGGCACCATTTTGTTTTCTAGACACTGCCTCAGGTCAATCAAACTGAAACACAACCCTGGCTTCACTGATTGGCTGCAATCCTGAATGGGCGGGGTACTGTTTAAAGAAAGATTTAACAGTTGGGGGCGGCGGCTGATGTTTTATGTATATCTCAAGAACCGGACCACCTAGAAACTTAATTTTTTAAAAAAAATTAAAGCTGAGAATCCGGGCCACCTAAGGGGCTAAACGGGCACCGGGTGGCATGCAAAGAATCCGGGTAAAACCCGGCTAACCGGGCAATATGGCAACCCTACGTAAGGCCACCTAGTGAGTTCATGGCAGAGGTGAGATTTGAATCAGAGACTTCCAGATTTGTAGCTCATTTCATGGTGGCTACATAAACTCTCTGGTGTTCAAAAGATTCCAGCTTAATTCAGATTGTGATTTACTGCTAGTTATGTAAGCATTTTTGAATGTTCAAGGCATTTCTCATATATGGCTAAACCACTACGGCATTGCTATATGGTTAGCAGTTTACAAATATTTCAAATAAATAAATTAATAGCTAAAATGGCAGCAAACATTTATTTATTTGCTGTATTTGTCACCCAATCACTCAGTGCAACATATAATAAAGCCATAAAATACAAAATACGATTCTAAAAAGCAGCGTTAAAACAATCAATATAAAACAGAGAGAAGACCAAACTGTGCCAACAGCACGTAATCACAGCTTGAAACAGGGATGGGGAATGTGTGGCCCTCCAGATGTTGTTCGACTATAACTCCCATCAGCCCCAACCAGCATGGCCAATGGTCAGGGACAATGGGAGTCCAGCAACATCTGAAGGGCCACAGCTTCCCCATTCCTGGTTTAAAACATTCCAAGAGAAAAACAAGAGTAGAAAGATCAGGCATGCGAGAATAAAAAGGCCTTTGCCTGGTGCCCAAACAATCTTACAGTTAGTGTGAGATGAGCTTCTCTGGGAAGGACATTCCACAAGTAAGGAGCCACTGCTAGGAAGGCCCTTTCTCTTGTGGCCACCTGCCTAGAGCTTGCATAGGCACACAGAGAAGGGCTGCTGCTGCTGCTGATGCCGGTGCTCCGCTAATGATGCTTGGTTCACTTTTGTGTTCCCTCTAAGCTGATCTACAGGTTCAGAATACTGACATGGTATAGCCCTCATGGGACTATGCTGCTTCAGACTGCAGTGAAGAGTGCAAGTTTGAACTTAAAAGAACAAAGGTCTCTGAACATAAAAAAATGTAGCACTCTAATGCCCAGCTGAATGCAAAAAGTTCAGCATTCTATTTCCAGCTGTGGCCATCCAGATGCATCTAGAAACTTGTATGTTTCTGGAACTCAAAGAGCTAATAGTGATTGATACAGCAAGGCCAGCTACGTTGGAAAGTTTCAGCTTAAGCTTGATGCAGTAGTTTTCTAGGTATGCAGAATTATGTTCCTTTTAACATGGGAGAGCATTTACACATGCAGTCCTCCATCTGCAGCTTGAAGTGCTAACAATCCCCATTTTAATGCATAATTATTCTGAATGTGTAGATTGGCTCCATGGCTGTTGTGCCTATACTTGTGACTTTAACAGTCATTTCCTCTTCCATGGAGACCCAGAAATTGTAGCAAAGTGTGTGTGTACACACGTGTGTAGTTCAGGATCTCCAAAACAGAAACCTCATCACCCTTAACAACCTACAACTCCCAGTGTTATTTGAAGGAAGCTATGGTACCTAAAATGATATACAATAGTTTTTAAGTTTGCAGTTGTTCCATATGATTATGTCTGCTATAATTCCATTTGATTGACTTCCTTGCATGTTAAGTGTCTGTAACCCCCTCATATCCTTGAAATGTGTAAATGAGCATAAAGAGTTTATATTTAAAATGGAGAGATTATTGTATTGTTTCTAAATCTGCATCTTTTGTAGCATATACAAATATTATGCACATCAGTACCCTTTTTGCTGGTGATACATTTCTTATTTTTACAATTTATTTTGGCCACCTTACCTTTTGCTCTAGAGATGCAGGAATGGAGCGATGCCCCTCTAGCCATCCATAAAAAGTAATGGCCAGTGGCAACTTTCAGCTCCTGTGTCCAATGGCGGCTGGTGGCTCCATGTCAGTGGGGCAGTGGAATCCACTCCAGGTTTTAGTCCAGACTTTCAAGGAGCTGTCCAAGGTGCCCCTACTGGCATGGCATGGTATGGCCCACCCTACCCTTGTGGACAAGAGGACTGGGGAGAGAACAGGTGAGAGGAGCCATGGCTGCTTTCTCTTCTGCTACATTGAGAGATCCAAAGGCATGCATCTGGTCTCAGAGGTGGCAATTCTTGAGGGGTTTGATCCAGGAATTAATCTTCAATTAGTCTTTTAGTCTATTCCAACTCTGTGATTTAACAATTGGCAATTCATACCTTTTCATTTTCTTTTCTAGATTTGTTGGATGCTGATATTCATGATGATATCCTCTGCGCCAAGCGGATTGTGAAAGATCCCCAAGGCATGCGGTCCTGGTATGAGAACATCCTATGTTTGCCACCCCAGATGAGTGCCCTCCAAGGGCTAACTTTACAAACTCCTCCTTCCCCTGGTTGTTCCATAGGAATACTCAGCATTAGCTAAACCAGTCTGCTGTCTGTGTAGCTGTATTTCTCTTTCTCACTGAAAGAGACTTGTCAGCTCCGCCACTCCCCGCCCCTTTGCTTTTTATAGCTGATATCAAACAGGTGACATTTTCCCTATCAGCTTCTGAGAGGAAAATCTTCTCTAGCTGAATTTCTGTGTGTCAGGCTGCTGCTAAAGGCATGGAAGCAAGGCCTGGTTTGATTTTTTTTTAAATTGAAACATCCAAGTGAGATCTGTGAACCTATGGCCCTTCAGATGTTGCTGGACTGCAGCTCCTATCATCCTGGACTATTGGCCATTCTGGCTGGGGCAGATGGGAGTTGGAGTCCAACAACATCCTTGTCCTGGGAGCCTGATTCAAGGGGATGCCAAAATCAGGATTTTTGTTATGCACATTCTTTTAAAATGTACTTATTTTAATAATGTGTTAGGCGAGATTATTGGATTTGGTGCTAAAATAAAAGAGTGATTTAACTCCTGCAGAAATTTCATCAGAAACTGGAAGGTTTAAGCACCAGGCACTGTCAGTTCTACCAGTACCAGAATCAGCAACAAGTTTAGATTTCCTGAAAATAATCCATGAATATTCACTAACTGAGACTTTCCTTATCCAAATCTGGAAACGTAATTGTTGTTTATCATTTTACTACAATTATTAATTTTTTACCTCATAAAATATGGGAGTTTAGAGGCCTTCATTGTTTGCCCTGGGCACCAAGATACCCAGTTCCAGCCCCGCAGGACCCTTCCTCTGATTTGCACCTTATCATCCAGCACATCCTGGGAACGTTCTGTGCTCACTGAGGAGTAGATTGAAGGCAGGATCCTTCAACGTAAACACCACGTTCTCAGTTAATGGTGCAGTCCAGATCCACTATGGAGAGTACCAAAAGGCCAAGACAGTGCACATACAACCAGATCCTATGCATGTTTACTCAGAAGTAATGCTTACCTATTCAGTCCAGAGGTACTTGGTCCTTAGTAAATGTGCTTTGTTGGAATTGCATCTTGAATCCTACTGATTTCCGTGGATCCCTAATTTCATGCTGGATGATGGTTAACACCTTTGTTCTGTAACCATGCTGCATTTTAATAAAATGCTATGATTCCTGTGCCTGCACAATTGTCTTTAGGAATATTCATTGTAGTAACTGATTTTTCTCTTTCTTTCTCCAATCTATTTTCTGCAGGAGGGAGTGGAAAAAACACTGTGAAAACCGAGACCTGCATGAGTGGGTGAAGGGGTGTACGTTGTGAAAAGCTAACTTGCTATTGTCAATTGTCTGGCAACTCTCTCATGTCGGCAGTACAGAAGGGTTTTTATTTATTTTTAAATGCTTCCTACATTGGTTTTTTCCTTTGATGCTGAAAATTCCACATATTGAAAGAAGATGCAATAAACAGTAAACAGTGTCATGCCTTTACACCTCGTCCAACATTTTGGTCACATGATTCACATGCATTTAAAGCACTCTTATTCCACTTTATCGGTCATGGAGAATCCTGGGAACTGTAGTTTGTTAAGGGTGCTAGGAACTCTAACTCTGTGAGGTCAGCACCCTTAACAAACTACAGTCCAGGATTCTTTGGGGGAAGCTGCCCATGACTGATAAAGTGGCATAAGAGTGTGTTAAATTACATTATTAACATGTATAACAGCCAGTTTCAAGAATTCTGTGTGATGTACCAGCATTGTCATGTGGGGTGAAGCCTGAACCAAGAAATATTGCCCATGGAAACAGCTTGGAGTAAGAAGAAGAAGCAACACTTTCCCCAGTTGGTTGCTGGGGCTAGGCAGTGCCAGGCTGGAATGGGAAAGATGGGGAAGGAGCTGTGATAGTGATGGGGTGGGAGGAGCCAAAGGGGGGGATGAGGCTGATGGGAAGTGTGATTGCTGAAGAAGCTGTTGAAAGGATGGGATCACCTCCATACTCTGCATCCTCTGTTTGTCAGTCCGGGGCAGGTCTTCAGCTAGTTTTTAAATAGCAATCAAATAGTTGCCTCTAAACTGTAAAAAAAAAAGTGCCCAGTCAACTGGATATTCTTCACTGAATAAGCCCCAGATCTTGAGTCATCATGATTCAGTCCCAGAACCTTTGTGGAATGTTAACTGGAGCACGGCGCAGGGAGCATATTACCCCTGTGCTTTATCGACTCCACTGGCTCTCAATTTGCTTCCAGGCCCAATTCAAAGTGCTGGTTCTGATTTTTAAAGCCCTAAATAGCCTTGGACCAATGTACCTGAGGGACCACTTACACCCATATGTACCTGCCTGGGATTTAAGATCAGCTGCCTCTGGTTTCCTCTGTGTGCCTGGAGTGAAAGACTTTAGACTGACAGGCACGCGAGAGAGAGCTTTTTCAGCTGTGGCCCCCAAGCTTTGGAACACCCTACCCCAAGAAGTCCGCTCTGCTCCCTCCCTGATGGCTTTCCGGAGACTTCTGAAAACGATCTTGTTCTGGAGAGCCTTTGGCAGGGACTGAAGGTAGAGCCTGACACTGATTTTATGGCTTTATGCCTTCTACGTTAAATTTTACCCTTGTAGTCCCCTTTAGTACCACTCCCTATGTATATGTGTGTGTGTGTGTGTGTGTGTGTGTGTGTGTGTGTGTACATGGTTGTGGAGGTGGAATTATGCCCATCCAACATGGAGGTCAGACACATATAGCAGGGATGTGATGGCAGCTTTATTGAGAACCTCAGAAGGACGGAACAGAGTTGTACTCTCTGGCCATGAGGGATGAAGAAGCAAGAAGGGGGTGCTTATCCCAACAAGCCCTTTTTGCTCACTAGCACTGCTCCAGGCTCTGCTCCACTTTGGCTGTGGAGGCATCATGGTACACGGAGCACTCGATGAAGGTGTCAGAGCTCAGGCGGTTGCGTGGAATGCTCAAGATGCTGCTGGTGCTGTAGGTGGAGCCCCCCTTATTCAAGAACACCAGCCCAGGTGTCACCCCTTCAGAGATGTTGACTCCAGCCACACTCCACTTGATCTCCAGAAACCCTGGGTAGAATTGCTCAGCTACACACAAGGCATGTATGTCAGGGGAGCCGGATATCTGGGAAACATCAGACAGGAGAGTGACCGACGATGGGTCCTTTGCTGATTTGCCTGGGAAAGATAAACCATGAATGGGTAACAGAATCCATGTAAGCTAATTATTTTGGGGGAGACGGGGGAGGAGGGTTGACAAGGGAAGTTCACTGGGCTGGCTGATAATTGCTGGCAGTACTCAAAAGTGTCCAGCAGTGGCAGTGGCAGCAGTGCTTTTTAGTTGTGCTTTTCCTTTCAGCTTTCAGCTCCAGAGCTGCTCTCAGTGCCCCAGAAAACCATCATTCTTCCCTTCATGAATGGCGCTATGTTAAATAGAAACATTATTCTGGAGGCTATGGGGTGGGGATGGAGAGATGCTGCCAGACTTTTGTGGGTCTGCAAAAGAAGGGTGGCTTGTTTGTCTTAGCTCTGTTTGAATCACTTCAGTTAAAGCAGGCATGAACAGCCTATGGCCTTCCAGAGGTTGTTGGACTTCAACTCCCATCATCCTTAACCATTGGCCATTTGGGCTGGGGTTGATGGGATTTGGAGTCCAACACCATCTGAAGGTCATAGAGTCCCCATGCTTGAGTTAAATGATGTTGACTGGCAAGGCTGGGAGGGGAAATAGGGTAGATGGGCCATTGGTTTGTTCGTCTAAGCTGCTTCTCCTGTCTGAGGAATCCAGCTTTCTAGTTTCCTATTCTAACCCACTGGGGCCCTCACAAAGCCTGAACTGAGGCCCACATGGGAATTTAAGCTAGAATGTTGACTTCTAGGGTGGCCATGTGTCTTACTTTACAGACATTCCCCTATCTGAAAGGTTTTCCAATCCAAGCTTGGTTTAAAGATAAAGAACTATCAAAAGGGAGAGTTACCCAACAACAGTAAGCACCAGGAAAGCAGCACACAGGTCATCCAGTCACAGTCTTCCCCACTAGGCACATTTTATTTGGATTTAAATCACAGTAATTAGACATATCAATTACCCATGCACATTTTATGGCAACCTATCCTCTTTTTCCTGTGAGGCATGAGCAGTCACCTTGTGTCCCAATAGCAATGCCTCTTCATCAAAAGGGGAAAAACCCAAGGGCTAGCCTTCATCTCTTTAAGTAATTATATATATATAGAATCATAGAGTTGGCAGGGGCCTTGTAGGCCATCGAGTCCAACCCCCTGCTCACAGCAGGAAATCCACAGCTAGAGCATCTCCCGCAGATAGCTGTCCAGCCTCTGCTTGAAGACATCCAGCGAAGGGGATCCCACCACCTCCCTAGGCAGTCGGTTCCATTGCCGAACTGCCCTTACTGTCAAGAAGTTCCTTCTAATGTCCAGTCTGAATCTATGCTCCTGCAACTTAAAACCATTAGACCTAGTCCTACCCTCTGGGGCAGCAGTGAACAAATCTGTACCCTCCTCTATGTGACAGCCCTTCAGGTACTTAAAGAGTGCAATCATGTCACCCCCTCAGCCTTCTCTTCACCAGACTAAACATGCCAAGTTCCTTCAACCTTTCCTCATAAGACTTGTTCTCCATACTGGCTATCATCCTCGTCGCCCTCTTCTGAACCCGCTCTAACTTGTCTATATCTTTCTTAAAATGAGGCGCCCAGAACTGAACGCAGTATTCCAGATGAGGCCTGACTAATGTAGAATATAGTGGGACTATTACTTCCCTCGACCTGGAAACTATAGCTCTGTTTCTGCAGCCCAAAACCGCGTTTGCCTTTTTTGCCGCAGCATCACACTGCTGGGTCATGTTCAACTTGCGATCCACTACAATTCCAAGGTCCTTCTCACACACACTACTGCTAAGCCGGGTATTTCCCATCCTGTATCCGTGCATTTTGTTTTTGTGGCCTAAATGCAGAATCCTGCATTTGTCTTTATTGAATGTCATTTTATTAATTTCAGCCCAATTTTCTAGTCTATCCAGGTCCCTTTGGATTTTATTCCTGTCTTCCATTGTGTTAGCTAACCCTCCCAGTTTCGTATCATCTGCAAACTTCATAAGGCTTCCCTCCACTCCATCATCTAAGTCATTGATAAAAATGTTGAAGAGTATCAGCCCCAGGACAGAACCCTGTGACACTCCACTCAAGACCTCCTTCCAGTCCGAAGCAGAGCCACCGACGACCACCCTTTGAGTACAGTTTTCCAACCAGTTGTGAATCCACCTGACAGTATTTCCATCTAGTCTGCATTTGACCAGTTTGCTAATCAAAAGGTCGTGGGGGACTTTGTCAAACGCTTTGCTGAAATCTAGATAGATGACATCTACAGCATTTCTGCCATATACTAAGCTAGTGACCCGATCAAAGAAAGAGATGAGATTAGTTTGACAGGATTTTTTCTTGACAAACCCATGCTGGCTCCTTCTAATCACAGCATTGTCATCTAGATAGTTGCCAATGGACTCTTTTATTATCCGTTCTAATATCTTTCCCGGTATTGAAGTCAGACTGACCAGCCTGTAATTCCCCGGATCTTCTTTTTTACCCTTTTTAAAGAGCGGGATGACGTTTGCCCATCTCCAATCCTCCGGCACCTCTCCCGTTCTCCAGGATTTCTCAAAGATGATGGCAAGAGGTTCCGAGAGTACATCCGCAAGTTCCTTCAATACTCTGGGATGCAGTTCATCAGGCCCTGGAGATTTGAACTCATTTAGGTTAACTAGGTATTTCCTGACTATCTCCTTATCAATCTTGAACTGCAATCCCGACCCCTTACTGAGATTGCTACCGATGGAAGGTTGCACACTTCCCTTTTTGGGAGAAAACGGAGGCAAAATAGGTGTTGAGCAGTTCTGCTTTTTCCTCGTTATCTGTCAACATTTTGCCATCCTCATTGAGCAGCAGTCCCACCGTTTCCTTGGTCTTTCTCTTGCTTCGAACATATCTGAAAAACCCCTTTTTGTTGTTCCTCGCTTCCCTCGCCAGCCTCAGCTCATTCTGGGTTTTAGCTTTCCTTATGCTATACCTGCAAGCCCGAGCCGCTTGTCGGTACTCTTCCTTGGTGATGCATCCTTCCTTCCATTCTTTATACATGCTCTTTTTTACTTTTACCTCCTCCACCAGTCTTCCGTGTAGCCACATTGGCTTTTTCCGATGTCTTCCATTTTTCTTCCTCTTTGGAATTGTTTGCGATTGCGCTTTTTGTAATACGTTCTTCATGAACTCCCACGCTTCTTGGGCTCCTTTTTTCTTTAGTCTGTCTAGCCATGGGATCCTACCCATCATTTCCCTGAGCTTGCTAAAATTGGCTTTCCTGAAATCCAAGGTCCATGTTTGACTATATTCTTCTTTGGCTTTCCCCAGAATCCCGAATTCCAGCATTATGTGGTCACTTTCCCCCAAGGTATTATAATATATATAATTACTGCCTTCAAGTCGATTCCAACTTATGGCGACCCTATGAATAGGGTTTTCATGAGGCTGAGGGGCAGTGACTGGCCCAAGGTCACCCAGTGAGATTCATGGCTATGTGGGGATTCGAACCCTGGTCTCCCAGGTCATAGTCCAACACCTTAACCAGAGGTTGCAGCCTCTCTCAAAGGAGAGGCAAAATAATTTGCTCATTAGCATCATTTTCATTCATTTAAAGAATTTGTACTTAAAGCTCTCTTTTGGTGAGCTCACAAACTAATAATATCATATAATGTTATTGCATATAACATAACATTTCTGAGTGTTCAAAGCCCTTCACTTACCGTGACCATCCTTAAAACCATCCTGTGAGGTGGCAAGTGCTGTTATTCCCATAACATAGGCATGATGGATAGCAGTTTGCCTACAGCCACCTTGTCAGTTCATCCCAGAAGTGAGATTTGAACTGGGGATTTCCTAAGCCACACCACATAAGCTTCTATGCTACACTAGCCTTCTGCATGCTTCCCATTGTACATTTGGCTCCCTCCTCCCAAAGTGGTCCAGTCTTAAACCAGGCTGTGGTACCCTCACTCACCTCATCTGACGCTGAGCTGCGTTCCACTTCCTGAGACTGCAGTGCTGAAATAATTACTCTCTGCCATGCAGTAGTAGGTGGCACTGTCCTCTGTACGCACCTCCTGGATCTGCAAACTGTCAGCGTTGGCACTGGCATCCCGGATGGGCACAAATTGTTCATCAAATTCAGAACCACGCTCTACTTGACCACTGACGGGATGCTTCAGCACAAAGTCTGGCCGGTTGTCAGGCTTTTGCTGGAACCAGAAGGCATGATAGTCCTGGATCTTGCCACTCTCCAGAGGGCACTGCAGGACACCAGTGGTCCCCTCAACAAAGGAGGCCTGTGGAGGCTGGATGGGCACAGGCTGCAAGGCTTCACCTGTAGGAAAAGAAGTAGGTGGGTGTCATGAAGCTAGAATTTCAGCTTTGAACCAGGAGTGCACTGTATGACACATGCTTATTGCTCATATACATACAGGTGTCCTATACATGTAGTAAATGGGGAGAGGGAAAGAGGATTGCTTGTACATGTAAAAAGTAAGCAAATACGTCAATAAAATGTTAACAATAACAACAAAGAACCCATGTTGCATATCACAGGAGACTCTCCTCTTGATAAGTGTCCTCCCCTTCTTCTTGAGATCGAGAGGGAGAGCCTTGTTCCAAGTCTGAGGGAGGTCAAATGGGCTGCACGTTCAAGCAGAGACTTTATGGTAGCTGCCCCGAGCACATTTCTTTTTTTGTTGTCAGACCAGAAATCATGTAAAAGTCCACCTTGAAAGATGGCATTTCAGAATTAATGATGCTGTCATTGCCTATTTTGTGTTTTGCTATATTAAACTGGGTTTTTTTATTAGCTGTTTCAGTTTTTAAATAATGCAAGGTTTTCTACTATCTAAAAATGTCCTATGGTTTTGTAAACTGACCTGAGTGTAGGATGGGCAGATACATAGAAATATTAGAAAGCAAGAAAGCAATCAATTGTACGTTTGGAAGGTTTTGTTTCAGGGAAGAGGCTGCGGCTCTGTGGTTGAGCATTTGCTTTGCACGCAGAAGGTCCCAGGTTCAATCCCTGGCATCTCCAAGTAGGCCAGCGAAAGAGTCCCTGCCTGAAACCCTAAAGAGCCGCTGCCAGTCAGTGTGGATAACACAGCTAGATAGATCCAATGGACTGACTCAGTATAAGGCAGCGTAGTATGCTCCTATGTTGTTTTTAACCTAATAAACATATGGCAGTGCTAGATGGTTTATGAGGAGGATAATTAATAATCATTACAATAAAATCCTGACTCTGAAATACATCTCCAAAAGAACTGGAAGTTGGGGCCAATAGCACACCGTGTATTTATGCATGTTTGTTTACTCAGAAGTATGTTCTGTTGAGTTTAGTGGAAGTTCATCCCAAGGATAAGCATGTAGGACTGCAACTCAAAACCTCAAAAATGATAATGGGACAAGAACTCTGTGACAAGAATGCATCTATCCGACCATCTTCAACTCTCCAAAACATAGTCGGCTTTTCTCAGAAAATAGTTGTTGAAGCTTTAGATTTTAACTTTTAATGTGATGCTTGGCTCCATTCAAGTGTTTTAAGCTTAAGCGTGACTAATCACTGCACACTAATATTTAGCTAGAAGCACCTCTGCCTGGGAGTTTCCTAATTCAGCACTTTAGCAGGAGCAGAGGCGTCACTAGGCGGGTGCGGGAGGTGCGGACCGCACCCGGGTGACACAATGAGAGGGGTGACACCCAGAGCCGCCGTGGGGGCTCCCATCTGGCTAGCGCAGTACCCAGGAGTGCGCAAAACCAGCGCAAAGGCGCCCGGAGCCCAGACTGGAGAGGAAGCGAGGGACGTGTGAAGGGGAAGCGGTCCCAGGAGGAGGAGGAGATCTGTCGGAAGGAGGCTCCACCTCCGGCAGACGGCTGCCCACTGGCTCCCTCGGTGCCCCGACATGGCGGGCCAAAGGCAGGCTCCGGGCGAGTGGGTGGGTGAGCCCCTCCCTGCGGTGGGCTGGGGCTGGGCGGGGCTCGGGGAAACATTCCCCATGACCATAGCCACTTTAAATGCATTATTGTGGAGAATCTGATGCAGTGCCTGCTGAAGAATTCTGTCTAGCTTGAAAGTCTGCACACCTTGACCCAAGAGACGTTGTCCTTAAAAAGAAGCATTTTGTTTATTTACTACCTTTTACTTGTGTGGCCAGTATTTCAACAATTGTTTCTATCTGTTCAGGAGTAGGGATTTGCCAGTCTGTCAATTTTGTTTTCACTCTGTTTCTCAGTTATAAATCTAAATAACAACAACAACAACAACAATAACAATAATAAATAAGTTTTCCTGTCTTAAGTTCATCTGTTAGGTATGTTTAAGTCTGCATGAAAATTCATCAGGATTTTAGGGCAATTTCCTCCTAATAGTCACATTTTTGTATGCAATGTTGCCTAATATACATATTTTGCAATTTGACTGGATTGCAATTTGACATGATTTGACTGGAGAACCACACTGCAAAATTCAGAGAAGTGTGAATTTCAAAGGATGGGGGTGTTTTGGTTCATCTATTGTTTCAGAAAGTGCAAACTAGATAGGTTTGCCTTTTTATGTGAACTGAATTCAATTGCTTCACGATCCCTACTCAGGACTGTCTAGGGGTAGAAGGATGAACAGATGATTGAATGAATGGGTTTTTTTCTGTCCAGCATTCTGAGTATACACCAACCTTTGCAGTCCCTTGCATCTACCCACCTTTCCCAGGCAGTAGCAGCAGCCACTGATCACCCTTCAGTGAAAGAGGCAAGAGGTGACTGGATCCCTTCAGTCCATCATGTTCATTCTCTCTATCCTAGCACAAGGTTAAAACTCCTCCAGTCCTTTCCCAGTCATTCCCAGTGGTCCGTTGGAAGTTGTTGGACTCTCTAGATTGGCAGCTGGCTATGCATGTACTCACTGTGAGTGGACGGGACCAAGGAAAGGCACAGCAGGACACGGGAGCCCATCCTTCTCAGCTTGCCCGTGGATCGGTGATGAAGCTGCTTGTTCTAAAGAACACACATTGCATGCAGTGCTTTATGGCTGCCATGCTCATTTGCAAGCATTTGCCTACAGGCCAATTGCTTTCCTGAGATTCAGGCAATATGGTTCTGTGATTGGCTGGAGGCAGACAACTGAAAGAGTATGGCACATTCAAACTATTGAGGAGTGTGGTGGCCACACAGAACAAAGATCCCCTGGGGGTCCATCCAAACATTTTCTTGTGAATTTGTCCATGCTTTCTGTTCCTTCAGACGTAGAACTGAGCTCTCTGGGGTAGGAAAAGGTGGCATAGCTGAAATAACCTACAGTATACCACTGCAAATTCATAGAGGTTTCTTTTGGATCACTTGAATCCATCAGGTCCAAAACAAATGAGAGAGAAAAATGTGTAGCAGATTTGCAGGTTACGAGAGAAGAAACCTTAATTCTGCTGGTGCATTCTCCATGAATGAAAAGAAACTTTTTCTTCACAGATTCAACCACTCCACCCATTTATTCCCATTCTCTTCTTGTCCTGCTTGTAGATTTCTCAGGGACATCCGGATAGGAAATAGAGTGCGGTATTCAACAAAATAATAGTACTAGCACAAGAATTACTGCTAGTGCAATGGGAGTTCCCCTCTTCCTTCCCCCTGCATGCCCTGCACCATCCCCAAATTTCCTCTGGAGGGTTTGGGGGACCCCAGAAGAGATTTAGTGGTCACAGGGGGAGAAATCTTTGCGCTGATGAAACATTTACTTTAGTGCGCTATGTTGAATACAACTCAAAGTTGGACTAGATGGACCCTTGAATCTGGTCCAGCAAGGGGATTCCCCCCCCCCATTTCTGTCTGTCTAAATATAATCAGATCCAGCCCAAGATATACTGAGGCAGAAGAGTAGTAGATGCTGACCGCTCCCCACATCATGGTGTATAGTATAGAAGGCCAGCCAGGTTACTAGGCAGAGTATCCCATCAAGTGCCTCTCCCTTCCCAGACACTAAAAGTACAACAATAATGAATTACTAACACTGTTCTGCCCTTTCATGCCACCTGTAATTAACTGTCTATGGCAGCCGCCTAACTCTTACCTAATGGTAGGGCTCGCCCCAGCCATCAGTTTCTTCATCTTTTCACCATGTCTGATGTTCTAAATATTCTGTTTCCTAATGAATTAGACGTGTTTCTGTAGTTTTAAATCACCCCAAGGTTTTTGTTTAACACATGTCGTGGGGAGCTACAACTTTTGCTCTATGACACTGGTCAGCAATTCTTCTGTAACAGGAGAAGGCATTGTGGGGGTGGACGTAGGTGGCAAGAGGGGAGCAGTAGCATTAGGGATGGAAGGATCTCTCCATTTCAGTTCTCTCAGTTTCTCATTTTCCCCACTCTTAACTTCTATTCTTCACATTACTGCAGCAATTTGCAATTTTGTTTGTTAAATCCTAATGAAAATTCTCCAGCATTTTAGTGTGAATTTCTCCTTATAAACACATTTTTGTAGGCAGCTTTGACTAATGTACACATTTATACAAGCCATTTCTCATCATATAACACATTTTTGCATGTTAGCTTCACTCACACATTCATTTTTATGTGCACTTTCCCCTAATATATGCATTGTTTGCTTGAAGAACTGTAGTTCAAATAAGTGCAAATTTTGAAGGATGGCTGTGTTTCAGTTCTCATACTGTTGTATTTGAATTTGATTCGGCTTGATATGCAAACTGAATTGAAATTCTCATCCATTCCTAAGCAGCATGTGCTGTGGCCAGTGTCTCATGTCCATATAAGCCAAGACAAAAACAAAAGGCTCTTTAACCCCTCCCTTCCCCCCTCCTTTGGGGACTTCAGATGTTCTAAACCATTTCCCCCACGTCTTGTCCTGTGCGCAGGGATTGGTAGCAGAGGGTGCTTAATAAGCATCAAGAGACTTTGGCAGGAGCCCTAATGGACAGCTGAGGTGCCCAGAAGAAAGGGCCTGCAATGGAAATTCCCCTAGTAGCACAGAGCAGTGTGCAGGCAGGCATAGTGCTTGGCTGCTGGGGTTCAAAATTGGTTGGCCTGAAGAAAACCAAGTGGACAGCACTGCAAAAGCCCCTAAGATTTAGTTAATAGATTTTCATGAGTGGGACCTGCCACAGAAAAGTTGCAGTGCATGGAGTTCTCCTGTTCAGGATTTCATTAACCCTCCCCCACCAGTTTCATTTTATTCTCCCAACAGCCACCGGCAGTCCATAGCCACTGAGCATTTTGCTTTTTTGAGGGGATTGCTACATTTTCTTTAAACAATTATATTTTAGAGTCAACCAGTTCTTCCCTCTTCTATGTGAGTGTGGTGTTATTTCAGCTGCGTAAGCAACAGACCTTAGAGAATTAGCCTATACAATACTGTATATATAGAAGAGGGTTCCCACAACAACTTTCAAAGCACTGTCTTTACAGGCGGGAGGTTGCTCAGAATAAGGGAGAAACACCCCCTGCTGAAAGAAGAAGTGAATGGCTGGGCACTGGCTGGCAAAATGAATGGGTGGGTACCTTTACAGCTACGTGCTCGTTCCTCCACTGTCCTTTTCCATGCACTTCTCCTCCCCCACTCCAGTGAGCTTTCAGGTTGTTCCCATTTTTCAACAGTCAAGGTGATTCCAGATTGGTGCTTATTGCAAGATCAGTGCTCCTCATGCATACAAGCTTTTCACAGTGTCCACCTGACGATGATGGCATCAAATGTACTTATCCCCCATTTAACTGGGACAAAGGCTGCATACACACCATACATTTAAAGCACATTTACCCCTCCTCCCTAAGAATCCTGGAAACTGTTGTTTATTAAGGGTGCTGGGAATTGCAACAATATGAGGGGTAAACTACAATTCCCAGGATTCTTTGGGGAAAACAATGTGCTTTAAATGTATGGTGTGTACAAAGCCATACCCTTTCTAATGTGTTGTTTTAAAAAACAAACAAAACCATGAACTTGTTGTCAATGACTTCTTTGTGATATTTGGATGGCCTGTTTGCATTATTAAGTCCCTTTCCAGAAGGTGTCTGCTGTTTGGGGATCCTCCTCCCCCTTAGGTTTTTTTCCCCTCTTAAGATTTTTTATAGTTCTGCAACCCTCTGGGGTTTCCCTAATTCTGATAATACCTCCCTCATGTGTGAGGCCATTGCTGTTTCCAGGCAGACTGAAATAGTTCCTAGAATAACAATGTTCTTTGTGGGAAACTGGCCACTGTCAACCCCTATTCAAATGAACCAAGGCTGCCCATCTACTATACATGGCAGTGTGTACATGGTTTTGGAGGTGGATTGTGCCCATCCAACAAATAATGGAGGTCAGATAAGCAGGGATGTGCTGGCTCCTTTATTGAGACCCTCAGAAGAACAGAACAGAGTTGTGCTCTGTGGCCATGATGGATGAAGGCTGTGAGCACACTAGTCGCCTACAGCAAAGCATTTCCATTGGCCACACCTGGAGGGGGAACAGGTTGATCAGGTGCAAAACTCTTGGAAGTGAATTTTTGAAAAAACGCACTCAAGCTGATCCCACCACGTTTTACAGTAAAACGGGGTGGGGTTTGACTAGCATCATGTGCCACATATCATTCTGCTTTATTAGTTGTTCTGTGATGCTTCCCCAACTGCTGTCTGAAAGGGCATCTTTGCACTATAGCACAACAAAAGCATGGGGGGGTCACCCCCAGAACATTTATGGTATAGAAAGTTACAGGATTTTGGCAGGAAGTTATGGGAAGTGCACTGATTGGAAACAAAGCAGTATGTCCAGCCTGAAATGTTTGCAATCACAAAGTGAGATCATGTATAACCACCCAGATAGCATCATGTACACAAGTAATCATTGATGCACAAAAAAGGCCCTCTAGCAAGGCTGAGAGGGGAAATGATGACAGAACTGGGGTAAATGGAGCATTGGTTTGAGTTAGTATACAGTGCTCCTCCTATCTGGGTACATAATAATCCAGTTTCCTATCCTATCTCCAACCCATTAGGGTTCTGATAGGGGCTGCACTTAGCAATTTAAGTTAGAATGCTTTCCTATATATTTGTCCTTCATCAAAAAGGAACTAGCATTTGAGATCCTCTTCATTGCCTTTAGTAGTTAGGAGGGACTTATGCTAAGGTTGCTGCCTCTCTCAAAGGAGATACAAAAAATATTTGCTCATTTGCTTCATTCTCATTAAATTTAAGGAGTCCATACTTAATCTCTTGATCACTAAGCTCTGAAAATAATATGATGTTTACTTACCATGACCATCCTTAAAACCGTCCTGTGAGGTGGCCAGTGCTATTATTCCCATACCACAGGCATGAAGCTGAGGCATAGCAGCTTGCCTACGGCCACCTTGTGAGTTCATCCCAGAAGTGAGATTTGAACTGGGGATTTTCTCAGGCACACCTCATAGCATCCACGCTACACTGGCCTTCTGCATGTTTCCCATTGTACATTTGGCTCCCTCTTCCCAAAGCGGTCCAAACTTAAACCAGGCCATAGTATCTACACTCACCTCCTCTGATGCTGAGCTGCGTTCCGCTTCCTGAGACTGCAGTGCTGAAAACATTTATCTCTGCCAGGCTGTGGTAGGTGGCACTGTCCTCTGTATGCACCCACTGGATCTGCAAGCTGAAGGCACTGGCACTGGCATCCTGGATCGGCACCAAATGTTAATTAAATTGAGAAACACGCTCTATCTCACTGATGTGACGCTTCAGCACAAAGGCTAGCTGGTTATCTGGCTTTTGCTGGAACCAGAAGGCATGGTAGTCTTGGATCTTGCCAGTCTCCAGGGGGCAACGTGTTGCGCTGTGTGTAGTTGTGTTGCTTAATTTCGTTTAAAGCAACACCACAGCAGCGGAGTAACAACAGATGTTGAAATGTGAGTGTGCCAGCGTGTGCGTGCGTTCGCCTAAGAAAGCAGGCTTTTACCCTGCAACAGCATCACTGAGACTGGAGACTTAGTAAAATAAGAAAAGCTACTTTATTTAGAGAAATACATAGTAGATAGAAAAGGCATATCTAGTTCTAACTAACTAGCTAAGTTGGAGGCATAACTCCCAGGTGTAGGAGGCAGCCCCATGCTTGGAGAGAGAGAGACAAAGGGATGTCTCCTCTCTCACGGACAGCCAGAGAAGAATGGAATGGAAAAGGTGGAAGGAGGAGGGGCAGGTAAGCTTCCCTAAAGACGTAACAGTCTAGTGACAGAAGGAAGTCAGTCAGAGCATCACAGGTAAAGGTAAACAAGCCTATCCATCTGGAGGACGCTAGCTCTATCTTCCTTCTGGAGCACAAACAAAAGAACAAAACAGGAGTTGCTCTTGCCCCACTTCCAACACAACGCAGGACAGCAGTGGTCCCTTTAGCGAATGAGGCCTGTGGTGGCTGGATGAGCACCACCAAGGCTCCCCCTGTGGGGAAGGAAGCAGGTGGATGTCATGAAGCTAGAATTTCAGCTTTAAACCAGGAGTGCACTGTGTGACACATGCTTATGCACACACACACATATGCATGTTATATGTGTCTCATATATATATAAGGGTGGGGGAAGGAAGAAATGAGGGAAGGGATTGTTTGTACCTGTATAAAACAGAACTTTCAGTGAACAACAGCAAACAAGAGTTCATGCTGCATATTACACGATATACCCTGTTTAATATAAGAATCTCCCCACATTTGCTCCTTGAGGTCAGGAGGAAGAGCTCAAATCTAAGGCAGGCAAAACCAGCTGTGTGCTTGAGCACATCCTTTTCCATTGTGGCCCCCCTGAAGCTGTAGAACGAACTCCCTGAAGAAGTGTGTCAGGTCATCTTTCTTTTAGCTGTCAAGAAGCCATGTAAAGCTCAACTTGGAAACATAGCTTTTCAGAATTAAACATGGTGAGAGTTAGGGTGGGTCCAGATGGAGAGCTCCTGACGCTACTTAATAATTGCTCTTTTGCTGTGAAGGGCAAGCAGAATTGTCATCTGCTCTCCACACTTCAGAGGGCATAGCGCTTTCTTGGTGTGTATATCTTGCCATGTTCTATCCATCCAGTGGCCAGGAGGATAGAGCCCAGTAGGGAATAGTGTGTCCCTCCCCTTTTCTAACCCTTCGTGGTTGCCACACACATCCCTTTTTGAAGGAAGTGCTTCTCAACACCTTTTTAGCACCGTTTCATGTGTGTTTACTAAGGACCCTCCGTGGCGCAGACTGGTAAGCGGCAGCCGAAGCTCTGCTCACGGCCGGAGTTCGATTCCAACGGAAGGAGGAAGTCGAATCTCCGGTAAAAGGGGTCGAGGTCCACTCAGCCTTCCATCCATCAGTGGTTGGTAAAATGAGTACCCGGCCTATGCTGGGGGGTAAAGAAAGGCCGGGGATGGAACTGGCAATCCCACCCCATATATACGGTCTGCCTAGTAAATGTCACAAGACGTCACCCTAAGAGTTGGAAACGACTCGCACTATAAGTGCGGGGACACTTTTACGTTTATACATGTGTGTTTCTGTCCATTTTTGCAGATTTTAAATTAGCATGCATACAGTATATGATTAAAAAGAAAAGTTAGTTGTGCTAATCCACCATAGTTCAACTGCAGATCTCCAAAAATGAAATGTGTGGTTTTTTGTTTTTAAAAGAGTGCCTACAGGACAAGGCAAGAGGACTGCAGTTTTCCTTCCCAGTAAACATTGCTATGATCAGGCTGTGAGTCCTGACTTTTTCTCCTCAGTTTCACAGCTGGACTAGGTAACTGGCTCCCTTAATTTCAAACCCGCTCCTTGATTTTTCTAGTGAATTTCACAACAGGGCTAGAATTTCCTTAAATTGTAATTGTGTTCTTGCTGTCATTAAAAACAAAACAAAACAGTAGCTTGCAGGTGGAGAATAACGCATTTAAGGAGAGGAAGTAATTAACCATGGGGGTTTTGAGAACCAAAATCCTATAGGTGAAATATTGTGAAAGAGGCAAAAAGCAACACTCTATAGGGAAAAGGCTTATGGTGCATGTGATAAAATGGCTCTGCAACTAGAAATGCATGGCAAGAGATACAGAAAGCAGCAGGCATGTCCAAATCATCGTCCAACTTTCCCAAGGACCCTTCTTCCCACCTTTCCTCAATCACATATTTTCCTGCCCACACCTGCAGAGAGATTGTACTGTTATTCCACTTTTTCTATCAATGGATTTTCTGCATTAAGAAAGAGAGATGCAGCACTTGGGAAGGTACTTCTAGACAGGTGTTTATTGTGGGATTGATGCTACTTGTGCTTGACATGTGGCATCATATCCACTCTTATACCACTTTACCCAAAGAATCCTTGGAATTGTATTTTTTGAAGGGTGCTGACTTCACAGAGCTACAACTCCCAGAATCCTTCACAAACCACACTTTCCAGGATTCTCTACCATGGTTAAAGAGTTCTACGGGTGCTTTAAATGTATAGTGTGGATTTGAGCATCACATCATGTTATTGGCATCAAAATGCCAGCCTGTATTTTTCCCTCATCTAATCTGGATTTACCCTTTCCATGGAAAATCTGGTTAAATTAAAAAAACCTGTTGTCAATGACATGTTTACAATATTAAGATCCCATCTGGAAGCAACCTGAGAAAACACAACATAATTACATAATTACTTATTTGGTATCTTTTATTCGCAGAGCCAATTATTTCCACCTAGTCATCATCACTGAGTATGGGGTAGGCAAGAGAGTCTAGGGATAGATCAGTGGATACATGATGAATGAATGGGTCTGTTTTTTCTCTCCAGTCTTCTGGGTATACACTAACCTTTGCAGTCCCTTGCATCTACCCACCTTTTCCGGGCAGTAGCAATAGCTATTGTTTGCCCTTAAGCGAAAGAGACAAGAGATGACTGGATTCCTTCAGCTCATCATGCTCATTCTCTCTATCCTAGCACAAGGCCAAAACTCCTCCAGTCCTTTCCCAGTCATTCTCAGTGGCCTGTTGCAAGTTCTTGGACTCTCTAGATTGACAAGCTGGCTATGCACATACTCACCGTGGATGGAGAGGACCAAGGAGAGGCACAGCAGGACACGGGAGCCTGTCCTTCTCAACTTGCCCGTGGATTCGTGATGAAGCCACTTGCTGTTCTAGAGAACACACATTGCATGCAGTGCTTTATGGCTGCCATGCTCATTTGGAAGTGTTTGCCCACAGGCCAGTTGCTTTTCAGAGATTCAGGCAATTTGGCTCTGTGATTACCTGGAGGCAGACATGTGAAATATTGTGGCAAATTCATGGTATTGAGGGGTGTGGTGGCTACACTGAACAAGGCTGATGAGCTCCATGCAGGTTTCATCCAGACTTTTTCTTGTGAATTTGTCCACACTTTCTGTTCCTTCAAAAACAGTGTGGGCTCTGTGGGGTAGGAAATGGTGGCTGCTGCAAATTCAAAGAGGTTTATTTTGTTTCATTGGTATTTCTTAGGTCTAAAATAAACAAGAGAGAGAAAAATCTAACATGGAGAAGAAATTGTTAACGTTCTGCTGCATATGTACTGTTGCATGTATTCTCCATGAATAAAAATAATCTTCTTTTCCAGAAGATTCTACTCCTCCATTCATCCATTCCCAATCTCTTATTGTTCTGCCAGAGACATCTTTTCTGACTGGAAACAATGTTGGACTAGATGGACCCTTAGGTCTGTTCCTGTTTCACTCAGTCTAGACATCATCGTCAGGTTCAGCCCAAGATATTTTACTCCTTGAGTTGGAGCAGCAAATGGCATTCCACACTGCTTGCTGTCCCAATCAAGATATATAAATCAGAAGGCCAGTCAATTTATTAGGTAGAAAATCCCACCAGTGCCTCTTTCCCTCCCTGGCAGTAAATGTAAACAATAATAAATGAAATTATTAATACTGTTCTGCTTTTTCATGACACTCATAATTAGTTGTCTGTGGCAGCCACCTAACTCCTACCTAATGATATTAGACATGATTCAAATCACCCCCAAGGTTCTAGTGTAACACATAGCTGCTGACCAGAGGACAGGGATACAATATTTTTACCCTTGCTCAACAACTATTTTTTAACAGGAGCCACACTTTCAGCTGAGGAAGTGCTGGTGGAGATAGCAGCATTATTAAAATGCCAGCCCACACCTTAAAAGAACCCAAAACGTTTTGGATCTGGATCTCCTTTTACTGCAGATAATCCATTAAGTAAAAATAACTGTTATGCATCCACAGGCACCACTAGCATGGACATTCATTACAGTATTTTTTGGGTGGTGGTTGTTTGTTGTGTATGGTAATATTTTGGTGGGTTGCCACACTCCTACTTTGGTTTGTTCCTCACCTGAGCCGTTTCATTTTGGCAGCCCAAAAGATACCAGTCTGCCTATCTTTATCGATTGCTGCATGTGGGAGGCACATCGGAATTTCAGCAACCCAGTTCAGAGGAGCTATTTCCTCAAGATCTCAACATGTGTGTGTGTGTGTGTGTCTGTGTTTACCTTGGAGACTGGAATTGCAGTACATACATTGGGACTTTTCAAAAATGGAGTGCTGATGTCTAGTGCAATTTGCAAAATCTCTTTATCAGAATGTTGATATAGCTAAATATCAGTATTGTGCAAAGCTTCATACACACTATACCTTTAAAGCATATTCAATAACATTTTCTCTCCCCCCCCCGAATCCTGGGAACTGTAGTTTACCTCTCACAGAGCTATAATACCCAGCACCCTTAACAAACTCCAGTTCCCAGGATCCTTTGTGTGTGTGGGGAAAATGTGCTTTGAATGTGCTTTAAATGTATGTTGCAAATGTAGCCCAGGACATAATTATAATTTAAAAACCCAAATAGAAATTGATTTGTTCCCTCCATTTTCCCCAATGAGAAATATAACTAGCAGTCACTTTTGTGTTCTTGCACAGTCCCTGTGATTTTTTGTTTTGTGGTGTGTCTACACAGGCACAGAAATACCTGCATGCATGCCCAAAACAGTGAAGAGGTAATGGAAGGCGGGGGAGTACTAAACGAGGAGAGGGGCCAGAAAACACACAGAAACATTCCTTCTCAGATGGCCAACAGGTGTGGACAGGAAACAGAGGAATACCTATGAAAATGTGTGAGGGTATGTACTGAGCATGTGGATAGATGTGTGCCAGTTGTGCACTTCCCAAAGAAAAATTGGAACTGAATGACCTGTTTGCAACATAAATCCCCACCTGGAAGCACCCAGATGAGTCAACCTGAGGCAAAAGCCACCCCGCCCCAGTTTACACATTTTATTTATGAATTTATTATTATTATTGTTATCATTATTATCATTATTATTATTTATTTATTTATTTATTTATTTATTAAATTTCTATACCGCCCCATAGCCGAAGCTCTCTGGGCGGTGCACAACAGTCAACATCAAAATACAATAGGTCACATATAAACAGATTTAAAACTTTTTAAAACTTTAAAAATATAAAAATTCCCAGAAGAATCAAGACAGTTTTCAACACATACTAAAATGCTAAAATGCCTGGGAAAAGAGGAAAGTTTTAACCTGGCGCCGAAAAGATATTATTATTATTATTATTATTAATAATAATAATAAATTCATAAGGCCCTCAAGATGGCTTACAAAGAAAAATTAACACAAGTATAAAAATACATCAATGAAAGCAATACAATTTACAAAATTGCGCCCCCTCCGATGTAGAGCTCATACAGCTCCGTGGTATACCCCGGAGCTGAGAGTGATGAAGCAAGAGAGGAGGAGGCTGGAGTGCAGATGGAGGCGAACTCCCAACGATTGTAACCATGCCTTGGTAAGTGCCGCCAATAAGTTGTACACGAAAGCGGTAAGGACAGCGAAAAAACTTTACTTCGCTGCCTCTATTAGGTCATCTTTATGCTGCCCAGCGGAGCTTTTTAAAGTTGTGTGGGGGCTTTTACATTCTGGCCCGTCCAATACTATAGAAACATCTGAAGCCCGCTGCAACGAAATTGCTGGGCACTTTCAAAGCAAGATTGCTTGCATTTGTAGGGACTTAGACTCTGATGTTGTGACAGATGAATCCAGTGAATTGTCCGGAACACGGCCTTGTTCTTTATTATGATGAGGTGCGCCTGGCGCCGACGCTACTATCTTTTCGGCGCCAGGTGAAAACCTTTTTATACTCCCAGGCATTTTAAAGTGTATTTTAAACAGCTTTTCCGTATTTTGGATGTTGTTTGGTTCGTTATTGTTTTTTATTTTATTTTTATTATTATTTATTGTATTTATTGTATTTATATATTGTGCTTGTTTTTATCTTTTTGTACACCGCCCAGAGAGCCTTCGGGCTTAGGGCGGTATATAAATTAAACTAACTAACTAACTAAATAAATAAATTATTGGATGAGTTTCAGTTGGTGCAGCTCGAGGAAGTGGACAAGGTGCTTGGAATGGTCCGGGCAACCACGTCTGTTCTGGACCCTTGCCCATCTTGGCTAGTGAAAGCTAGCAGGGCTGGAACCGCCAGCTGGGCCAGGGAAGTGGTTAATGCCTCCTTGAGAGAGGGAGTAGTCCCAAGTAGCCTCAAGGAGGCAATAGTGAGACCTCTATTAAAGAAACCTTCCCTGGACCCGGATAATTTGAAAAACTATAGACCGGTGGCGAATGTCCCCTTTTGGGGCAAGGTTTTGGAGCGGGTGGTTGCTAGCCAACTCCAGGTGCTCTTGGATGAAACCGATTATCTGGATCCGTTTCAATCCGGTTTTAGGCCCGGTTTTGGCACTGAAACAGCCTTGGTCGCCCTGTATGATGACCTTTGTCGGGAGAGGGACAGGGGGAGTGTGACTTTGTTGATTCTCCTTGATCTCTCAGCAGCGTTTGATACCATCGACCATGGTATTCTTCTGGGGAGACTCGCGGAGTTGGGAGTTGGGGGTACTGCTTGGCAGTGGTTCCGCTCCTACTTCGCGGATCGTCGCCAGAAGGTAGTGCTTGGGGAACATTACTCGACACCATGGACTCTCCATTGTGGAGTCCCTCAGGGGTCGGTTTTGTCCCCCATGCTTTTTAACATTTACATGCAGCCTCTGGGTGCGGTCATCAGGAGTTTTGGAGTGCGTTGTCATCAGTATGCTGATGACACGCAACTCTATTTCTCCTTTTCATCTTCTTCAGGTGAGTCTGTTGATGTGCTGAACGGTTGCCTGACCGCGATAATGGACTGGATGAGAGCTAACAAACTGAGACTCAATCCAGACAAGACTGAGACACTGTTGGTGAACCCCTTCCCCGCTCAGATGGTGGATGTGCATCCTGTTCTGGATGGGGTTACACTCCCCCTGAAAGAACAGGTCCGTAGTCTGGGGGTTCTTTTTGACCCTTCCTTGTCTCTCGAGGCTCAAGTGGCCTTGGTGGCACGGAATGCGTTTTACCATCTCCGTTTGGTAGCCCAACTACGCCCCTATCTGGACGGTGACAACCTCGCCTCAGTTGTCCATGCTCTGGTAACTTCGAGATTGGATTACTGTAATGCATTCTACATTGGGCTGCCCTTGAAGACAGTTCGGAAGCTTCAGCTAGTGCAGAATGCGGCAGCTAGATTATTGACGAGGACCAGTCGGTCTTCGCATATAACTCCTGTTCTGGCTCGCCTGCACTGGCTACCTATTTGCTTCCGGGTGAGATTCAAGGTGTTGGTTATGACCTATAGAGCCTTACATGGCGTGGGACCGCAATACCTGGTGGAACGCCTCTCCCACTATGAACCTACCCGTTCGCTTCGTTCGTCATCGAAGGCCCTCCTCCGGGTACCAACTCATTGTGAAGCCCGGAGGGTGGTTACTAGATCAAGGGCCTTTTCTGTGGTGGCCCCCGAGTTGTGGAATACCCTCCCCGAAGAGGTACGCCTGGCGCCTACACTATTATCTTTTCGGCGCCAGGTAAAGACCTTTTTATGCTCCCAGGCATTTTAATCACTCTAATCTTTTTAGCTTTTTAATCTTGTATACTAAGTCCTTATTTTTATTTTCTGTTTAACTGTATTTGTTTTTATGTCATATATGTTTTTGTGATTTTATTATGGCCATATATGTATTTTACTCTATGCTGTTTACCGCCCTGAGAGCTATTTGCTAAGGGCGGTATATAAATGCAACCAAATAAATAAATAAATAAATAAAAATTAAACTAAATAACAAATAACATTATTAAGAAAAAAATGTCCAGGAAAGAAACTCAGAATTGAAGACCTTGTCTTAAAAAGACATCCATCCTTTTTCCTGCAATGTTTTGCATCTCAATGTCACAGTTCCCTGAAGCCTGTTCCAACTGAGGACTGTGGCGGCTCCGTGGTCTTTTCAGTGGTGCCATCTCCCGTAGCTTGAGTCCCAATATCCCATCGTTCCTAGTCCCAAAGGACCCCAGGGCATCAAACACATCAGTGATAAAACAATACAATTAAAAAATACATATTTAAAAACAGCCAAAAACCTTTGCAATCAATTATATATCTAAAAACAATTAATTAAACAATTTAAAACACAACATCATGAATATCAACATCCAATATTCACTAATGTACAGCTTTACTTCTAGATAATCCTACACTAAGCAAAAGACCATTTAACCCCTCCCTTCCCCCCTCCTTTAGGCACTTCAGCTATTCTAACACTCCCTCCATCTTGTCCTGTGTGCAGCAATTAGTAGCAGAAGGTGCTTAATAAGCATCAAGAGAAGTTTGGCAGGACCTCAAATGAGCAGCTGAAGTGCCCAGAGGACAGGGCCTGCCACGCAAAACCCTCTTGTATCACAGAGTACAGTGCACAGGCATTCATAATGCTTGGCTGCTGGGGTTCAAAATTGTTTGGGCTGAGGGAAAACAAGTGGACAGCCCTGCAAAAGCCCCTCTGATTTATTTAATTCGTTTTACAAGTGGGACTGGCAACAAAACGTTTAAAGCACTCTTACACCACTTTAAGAGTCACAACTTTCCCCAATCTTGGGAAAGTCAGCACTGTTTAAAGTGGTGTAAGAGTGCTTTAAATGTATAGTGTGGATGCGACCCAGTTTTCCCAACAGTCACTCAGCATTCCCATGGTTACTATGTTCACTCATTGAGCTGTTTTTAAGTGTTCACCCCATTAATATTTTTATACTTTTTATAAAAAAATTTATACATCAGGATTCCTCCAAATCTACTGATACCTCCATTTTACGTGTATGTGTTATGTTGTTTGGGCTACAGAAGCAACAGCTCTTGGAGAATTGAGATCACTATAAATACATACAACTGGAGCCCTGCAACAAAATGGTTGGTGTGTGAGTGAGTGAGTGAGTGAGAGAGAGAGAGAGAGAGAGAGAGAGAGGCCTTTGGAGCTCTCCTGTTTTAGTCTAGAGGCTGCCCAGAGCAAGTAATAAGCAGGTGCCATCTGGCGAGAGAGTAAGTGGTGGGCACTGGCAAGCAACAAAGAGAATGAATGGATGGGTGCTTTGGTATCTGTGTACCTCTTCTTGCATGCTAATTTTCCAGTCCTCTCAACAGTAAGTCAGCAATCCATGAGTCCTCAATGGGCTTTAGGGGGGATTTCCCCCTTGGTTTAGGTTTTTGTTTTTGAGATTTTTTGTATTCCTGCAAACCTCCACAAGTTGGCTGTGGCTGTTTTGGCTATGTAGGCAATGACGCTTAGAGAACTGAATGGGAGTTAAAATACAGAATGATTTCATGTTCCATCATTCAACAATTGTTTCCAGGGCCATTTACAAATATGCAATTAAAATAATAAAACATGATACACATAATCCTTATGATGAGTTCAGGGATTGATCTCTCCTTGCCCCCATCCCCCAATATTATTCATTATTATTTATTAAATTTATATCCTGCCCTTCATCCCAGAAGGAGCCCAGGGCAGCAAGAATACACACAGACAATACACTTTAGCCCCAAAACTAAAGTCAGAAGAGGAATACAGATTGTCACATGCATCCCTTGAGCATAAAGCAATCCGCTGCAACAACAGTGGCCTGGTTAACACATAACTCTAAGCCATGGTTACTGCCCAGTAGCTTAACTATGGTTTGTTTACAATGAACAAACCAGGATCTGAAGCAATGGTTTGTTGTTGGCTTACACACCTTGGTTTAAACTATGGCTTGGCATTGCAAATAGGCCCAGCACACTTCCTTAACCATGGTTTGCTAGACCACCCCACCCCAGATGCTCACCAGACTAAAAGGTATGAGGTAAGAGCAGTTGGAAAACAAACCAAACTTTGGAGAAAGAAGCCATGGTTTGTGTGATTGCTGTGGAACAACTTGTGGTTAACTCGTGGTTTGTTAAACAAATCATGGCTTAGTATTACATATGAACCAGACTACTGGAGCCAGAGAAGAGGGGGAGCAAGGTCACTCCCCACTTTTTGGCCCTGAACCAACTGTGCTGGCTGGACAAGAGAAGGCTTGGTGTCACATCCCCAGAACTCAAGGTATGCGCTACACTGGCCTCTTGCTCATCATCCTCTTGCTCAACATGTTCTATGTGTGGAGTGTAGATGTGGATTTATATTCCTCTGCCATATATTTATATTACATCTGATACTGAAAGGCCTGTGTGAACACCTGACTTCGGTCAGAGCTTGGAAAAGTTACTTTTTTGAACTACAACTCCCATCAGCCCAATCCAGTAGCCATGCTGGCTGGGGCTGATGGGAGTTGTAGTTTAAAAAAGTAACTTTTCCAAGCTCTGGGTCTGACCTAAAGCCCGACATTCCTAGTCTTGCTAGCTGGAAGGCTTACAGGATGCTGGGAGTTTCTATTGGTCACCTGAGGCTCATTATCTGTTATAATCCAAGTTTGCTTTAAATCGGAGACACAGTTTGTTAATGTAGGTTGGCCTCCAGGAACACTATTGTCCTGACAAGTGGTGTTGATGATATTGGTTGGTTAAGAAACTAACAGTACCTTGGAAACATATCAGTTTCAAAGCTGCTACTGATAGAATTAATTTAGGCATTAAGAACCATGCTTCTCAACTTTTGTTCTTATGTACTTGGTCAACACAGATTGGTCAAATATTTGCTTGGTCAACACAAGGAGTCTACCTTTATTGCTCAAGTCTATTTACTAATCACTGTTCTCTCAAGTCAATTGTTTACTGCAGGCTCCCATCTGTAATTTTAATAAGTAACCTGAAAGGTGCAATGTTTTGATATTGTGGGATAGATATATATCAGTAAGAAAGAGCTGGTTGTCATTGTCATCATTTCTTTGAGGACATTTATTTCTCTGAACAAACTAACCAAGTTCATTATGGCAACCCAAGTGACCATCTGGATTATCATCTGGATAGGTGAGTCAGCCCCAGGCTTGTGACAATGACATGAGGTTTGAGCATTGTTTTATGAAAATGGGGATCTTGTTGAGCTCAGGACATGATGGAGCTCAGATGGGGCCTCTGAGGACCTAAGTATCAATTGACACGTTGCCTTCTCTCTTCACCCCATCCCCAACCTGGCGAGGCAAAGGACAACCTGCGCAGCCAGACAGATGGACAAGAGGTCTCATTTTGGAACCTCAGCTGCTTTTCGGTTCCTCTAACCAAATGAATCGAGATTGGTCTGGAACACATCTGAGCTAATTATAGGCCAGGGATGGGTGATTTTTACCCACCTGGTCACTGTTTTTCTCAAGTTGTTTTGTTAAAAGGCTTAAAAATACCTAACCACAAACCACTTGTATACTTGTGATCTTGTCTCCTTGTCTTCCCGGAATGGTGGAGTTGCCAACGGTACCTAAATAAGTAGTTTCTGATCCTTAAACATGAGGTTGGGTTCATATGGTATAAATGGCCTCTATTTCACTGGAACCTTTGAAATGGATTCTCAGCTAGGGTTGCAGGTTACACTCCCTCAGTATCTTTAAATCCACTACTGACTTGGCAGATGTGGCTTCTCTATTCTGCTCTACTCCTTTCCCCTTTGTCCACCCATTTGCCCTGTTTACCTTGGAATGTGAAGGAGAAGAATGGAAGGAGGAAGCAGGGAGAAACTATGGGAGAAGCCATGGCTGCCTCCCCGCATATCCCCCTCCCCGGGTTTAGCAGCAGCTTTAAATGTAGAGGGGGAATTTCTGGGTTGCACTCTGTCAACTGTATTTGCAACTTGTTTAAATCAGCCTTGCTCAACACTTCACAAGGTGAAAGCCCTTTAACACTTCACAAGGTGAACACAAGCACAGGGGTATATTTGTAACACCAACTCTCACACCAAGGATCATTGCCAGGGCTTTGGTTTTGAAGGTGGTGAGATCCAAGGGCTAGTCAGCCTAGGGACTGCACCCTCTGATCCAGAAAGCCTTCCCCATAACCTCAGATAGGAGGACTCTCTAGAGGTGTTTACATGTTACGTTCAACAAGTGTACACAAATAGTTGTATACACTTGTGCCATTATTTACATGTAATGTTCAACAAGGGCACAGTTTGTGTACCTGTGTACACAATAGTTGAGCTGTATACACCCCTTCACACAAACATTTATATGTATGTAGACAGCTTGTATCTGTGTTCAGTGTAACAATGAACAAGCCTGTAAATACAGATAGCAAATAACCCAGTGGCTTAAGGGTTAAGGCCAGTTCTAATGAGAGTGCAATGAATCCCCAAACCATTTATAGCTAACTAGTACTTTCCAAATGATGGCCTAATAGCTAAGATAGATGTGGGGAAACTTTGGCCCTCCAGATGTTGCTGAACTACAGCTCCCATCAGCCCTTGTCATGCTTACTGGTGCATATGGGAGCTGTAATAATAATAATAAATAAATTTTATTTTTCAGCCGCCTATCTGTCCGGGTTAGGGACACTCTAGGCGACGAACAACAAGGATAAAAACAGTACATATACATATCAACATAATCAAATGTTAAGCTAAAAAACCATCCGTTAATTCAGAACATAAATTAATCTGTCCCAATCTTGTAGGCCTGCCTGAACAGCCAGGTCTTCAAGGCTCTGCGATAGCTGGACAAGGAGGGAGCATGTCTGAGATCGAAAGGGAGGGAGTTCCAGAGGGTGGGGGCCACAATAGAGAATGCCCTCTCTCTGGTCCGTACCAGCCTAGCTGTTCTCACCAGTGGGACCGAGAGAAGGTCTTGGGAGGCTGATCTCGTCAGGCGGCACAATCGGTGATTCTGGAGGCGTTCCTTCAGATATACTGGGCCGAAACCATATAGGGTTTTAAAGGTCATCACCAACACCTTGAATTGGGCCTGGTAGACAACTGGTAACCAGTGAAGATCTAATAATACTGGGGTGATATGATCCCAGCGATGGCTATGCGTAATCAAGCGTGCTGACGCAGTCTGTACCAGTTGTAATTTCCGGACCATTTTCAAGGGTAACCCCACGTAGAGCGCATTGCAGTAGTCTAAGCGAGAGGAGACCAGGGCATGTATCACCTGTGGGAGCAGGTGAACAGGAAGATAGGGTCGCAGTCTCTGTATCAGATGTAATTGATACCAGGCTGTCTGGCTCACTGCTGTAATCTGAGCCTCCATGGACAGCTGGGAGTCAAGTATGACCCCAAGATTGCGGACCTGATCCTTCAGGGGTAAACTTACCCCATCAAGCATCAGATCAGTAATTCCTAATTTCCTTTTATCTCCCACAAGTAATACCTCAGTCTTGTCGGGGTTCAGTTTCAGCCTATTCTCTCCCATCCATCCACTTACAGATTTCAGGTCTTGGACATGGTATTCACAGCCAACTCCGGTGAGGATTTAAAGGAGAGATAGAGCTGAGTGTCATCTGCGTACTGATGGCACTGCAACCCAAAACTCCTGATGATTGCTCCCAGCGGTTTCACATAGATGTTGAATAGCATGGAAGAGAGGATAGAACCCTGTGGCACTCCACAATGAAGAGGCCAAGGGTCTGAAACCTCATCTCCCAATGCCACCCGTTGCTGCCTATCCGAGAGATAGGAACGGAACCACTGCAAGACAGTGCCTCCTATTCCTAATCCCTCTAGGCGATTTAAAAGGATACCGTGGTCAACGGTATCGAAGGCCGCTGAGAGGTCCAGGAGGACAAGGAAGGTGAATTCACCCCTATCCAATGCCCTCCTCATATCATCTACCAGAGCGACCAAGGCTGTTTCCGTTCCATGACCAGTCCTGAAACCCAACTGAAAGGTCAAACGTTCCACACACCTGGGCTAAGGTATCAGTCTCTAGAGGTACAGATGTGTGCGTTCTAGTGCCCCCCATTTGTATTGCCTGTTTTCTTGTTTATGTTGCTGGTGCTGAATTAGTTAAGCAGCACAGCAGAGAGTAACAGCGGTCTGAAATGCGAGTGTGCCAGCGTGTGTGTGCGTTTACCTAAGAAAGCAGGCTTTTACCCTGCATTGAGATCACTGAGACTTAAGACTTAGTAAAATAAGAAAAACTACTTTATTTATAGAAATACATAGTAGATAGAAAGGCATACCTAGTTTTAACTAACTAAGTTGGAGGCGCAATGCCCAGGTGTGGGAGTTGACCTCATGGCTAGGCGAGAGAGCAGAGACAAAAGGGTGTCTCCTCTCTCCCAGACAGTCAGAGAAGAGAAGAAGGGGCAGAAGGAGGAGGGGCAGATAAGCTTCCCTTAAGACATTATCAGTCTAGCGACAGAAGGAAAAAAGTCAGTGCATCACAGGTAAAGGTAAACAAGCCTATCCATCTGGAGGACCCTAACTCTATCTCTCTTCTGGAACATAAACCAAAGAACAAAACAGGAGTTGCTCTTGCCCCACTTCCAACAGTTTAATGGGCTGTGCAGTTTTAACACTATTTATTTATTAAATTTATAACCTGCCCTTCCTCCTAGAAGGAACCCAGAGCAGCAAACAAAATGCTAAAAACACTCTGAAACATATTAAAAACAAAAGACTTTAAAATATAGTAAAATAAAACATATTTAAAAACATCTTTTTTAAAAAAACAAAGCTTTAAAAACATCATAAAAAGCAACTCCAAAACAGACACAGTCTGGGATAAGGTCTCTACTTAGAAGGCTTGTTGAAAGAGGAAGGTCTTCAGTAGGCACCAAAAAGATAACAGAGATGGTGCCTGTCTAATATTTAAGGGGAGTAAATTCCAAAGAGTAGGTGCCACAACACTAAAAGTCTGCTTTCTATGTTGCGCAGAATGAACCTCCTCATAAGATAGTATCTGCAGAATGCAGTGATTGACTGGCTGGCTATATAAGGGGTAAGACGATCTTTCAAGTATCCTGGTCCCAAGCTGCAGAGGGCTTTGTACACCAAAACCAGAAACTTGAATTTGGCCTGGTAGCTAATGGGCAGCCAGTGCAAACCTTTCAGTGGTGGGATAACATTTTGGCGATATCTTGCCCCAATGAGCGGTTGCACTGCCGCATTTTGCACCAACTGCAGCTTCCAGACCAACCTCAAGGGTAGCTCCACATAAAGTGCATTACAATAATCCTGGAGGTTACCAGTGCATGGACAACAGTGGTCAGGCCATCCTGGTCAAGAAATGGCTGCACTTGTTTTACCATCCAAAGCTGGTAAAGGCACTCTTAGCCACTGAGGTCACCTGGTCCTTTAGTGACAAAAATGGATCCAGGAGCACCCCCAGACTACAAGCCTGCACTTTCAGAAGGAGTACCACCCCATCCAAAGCAGGCAACTGGCCAATTTTCCAAACTTGGGAACTACCAACCCACAGCGTCTCCATCCTGCTAGGATCCAGACTCAGTTTATTGGTTCTCATCCAGCCCACCACTGAGTCCAGGCACTGGTCCAGGGCTTGCATGACCTCTCCTTATTCAGATCTTATAGAGAAATAGAGGCGGGTATCATCAGTATGCTCACCTTACTCCAAATCTCCTGATGACCACCCCCAAGGGCTTCATATAGATGTTAAACAGCATTGGGGACAAGATAGTACCCTGTGGCACCCCACAGCACAACAGCCAGGGGGCCGAAAGACAATTGCCCAGTGCTATTCTCTGAAAACGACACTGTAAAACAATGCCTCCGATACTCATCTCATCAAGTTGGCCCAGAAGGATACCATGGTCAATGGTATCAAAAGCCGCTGAGAGATCAAGTAAGAGTAACAGGGTTGCACTCCCCCTGTCCTTCTCCCAATAAAGGTCATCCATCAGGGCGACCAAGGCCAATTCAGTCCCATAACCAGGCCTGAACCCAGACTGGAATGGGTCAAGATAATCTGTTTCATCCAAGAGTACTTGCAATTGCTGCACCATAACCCTCTCAGTCATCTTCCTAAAAGGGGGGTATTTGCGACCAGGTGGTAGTTGTCACAAACCATTGGGTCCAAGTTGGGCTTTTTCAGGAGTGGGCAGATCACTGTCTCTTTCCCTCCCACAAAGACACATTGACCATACCCTGGATCCACTTGGTCATACCCCTTCAGCAAGCTTTAATAAGCCAAGAAAGGCAAGTGTCGAGAGGACACATTGCTGGCTGCATTGTTCCAAGCACTTTGTCTACATCAAGAAGTTGCAACAGATGTTGCACTGGACGCCTTACTGGGGACTACAGTAGATGTGGATGGGGCATCAAGATTGCTATAGAGGCAAGCAACTTTACCCTCAAAGTGCCTTGCAAACAATTCACATTGGGCTTCCGAAGGGACTAAAACTCCATTTCCTGGAGTTGATGTCAACACTAGAAGAATGATGCAAGTATTTGTTTCCCACATGTGAGAGACATGTACTCTATGGAATTTTGCTAAATGCCATAGTTTGTGTGAAACAGGATCATGTGTTCAAAAAAGTAATGCCTGCTGTGATTTCACATCAGGAGAATGATATATTAGGAGTGTTTTTAAGGAACTTGTGGGCACCAATAAATAATGTGTCAGCCTTTGCCCTCTCAGATCTGAGTTCAAATATTAGTACTTATACACAGTCAATCATTATGCTGTGCAGGTGAAGGCCTCCTTGCAGATACCATCTTGTCAGGAGGTCCGTTCTGCACAACATAGGAAGCGGACCTTTAGTGTAGTGGCACCTACCCTTTTGAATTCCCTCCCCTTCAATATTAGACAGGCGCCATCTCTGTTATCTTTTCAGTGTCTACTGAAGACCTGCCTCTTTCAACAAATAGAGACCTTATCCCAGTCTGTGTCTGTGTTGGAATTGCTTTTTAAGATGTTTTTAAAGCTTTTTTAAAAAGATGTTTTTAAAGATGTTTTGTTTTAAGATGCTTTTAAAGATGCTTTGTTTTAATATATTTTAAAGTCTGTTTTTATGATATTTTAGTGTTTTTTTCTTTATTTTACTTATTTATTTTTTGCACTTGTATACCGCCCCATAGCCGAAGCTCTCTGGGCGGTTTACAGCAATCAAAAACATTAAAACAAATATACAATTTAAAACACATATTTTAAAAACAATTTAAAACACAATTTTAAAATTTAAAACAATATAAAAACAATTTTAGTGTTTTTGTCTGCCGTCCTGAGCTCCTACTGGGAGGAAAGGCAGGATATTATTATTATTATTATTATTATTATTATTATTATTATTATTATTAAAGTCTTCAGCAGCCCTGTGTGTGGTTTGAGTGTGTGTGAGGACGTAAGAGGAGCCCTGCTGGATCAGGCCAGAGGCTTACCATATCTAGCATGCTGTTTTCCACAGTGGCCAGCCAGATGCCTATGGGAAAACCACAAGCAGGACATGAGTGCAATAGCACTCTTCCTACTTGTGATTCCCCAACAAATGTTATTCAGAAGCATACTGCCTCTGATCCTGGTGATACTACATAGCCATTATGACTAGTATCTACTATACTTACTCTCTTATGTATATGAAATTTCCTTCTGTCATGCTTCAATAGGCTTGGATATATTTCAGTTATATCCAATCCTGTAGGTTAGCTTAATGAGAGTCCCATCTAACTCCTGGTCTGCAAGTCTTGTAGAAATCAATGGAATTAATTATGTGTATTTGTTCTTTCCATATAGGCTTAGCCATATGGTAAACAAGGGAACAGCACAACCCTAAATGCATCTTCTTGCAAAATAGGAGCAAAACAGGACAGGTATCAGAAAAGAGGAACTGTCTTTGATCAAGAGAGAAAGAGAGTAGGCGCATATGCTAGAGTCAGCAGAGCAAAAATAATTACTCTAGTTGTTGTTGATGTAGCTTTTCAAAGTAATAAAAACAAAAGCTCAAATCAGTCATATTTTCCCCCAGAGCTTGGAAGTAACTAGTTACAAGTAACGAATTACTTGTAATTCATTACTTTTTTGAGTAACGAGTGGGTAATTCCTTTACATTTTGATTGTAATAGAACTAGGAGTAATTTTACTACTTTTGTGGAGTAATTGTAACGTTTCCAGAATTACTTTTGGGCATTACTTTGGGGGGGGAGCCAGGGAAGTCTTCTGCTCTTCTGATTTGTGGATGAAAATCATGTTCCTAAAACTGGGCTTCTGTGCAGTGTCGCTCTTTCCTCATGCTCTGTGGATGGGTAGGAGGCGATGAGGGAGGAGGCGGAGAGTGAGACGGTGTGGAGTGGAGAAAACAATTATTTTAAAAAATGGATAGTGGTGGTGAAGAATGGAGTGGAGGGAAAAAGGATCCAGAGGTCAAGAACATGGATAAAGGAGGAGAAGGAGGCAGCAGCAGAATGGAGATAAAGAACAGTGGAGGTGAAAGATGACTGTGTGTGTGTGTGTGTGAATACTGTGTTTGCACTTGGCACACAAAGTGGCCTCCACCACCCTGTCTGGCTATCGTGCTTCATTTGCAGTATTTTAACTTTTTTGCATCTCAGGGGACAATGTTTGCTTGAGTGAGTGTCCCTTAGCTGGTGGCAGGACAGGGTCTGGGAGGTGGTTAAGTGAGAGAGATTATGCTGGCTGGCTGAGTGGGGGGGGGTTGCACTTGGTTTGATGTGCAAAAATCTGAATAGTGGCCTCAGCCTCCCTCCCCACCACCCTTACAAGTGGAGAGACCACCATTGCTATCTTATGAATAAAAATAATTATTCTACTACCTCTGTATGTGTTTATTTTTAATGTTGTTTTAGGTTACTTAGATGTGCAGCAGCCAAGGCCAGCACCTTGTAGGCGTTTTTTTTAAGTAACTGAAATGTAATTGCAGTGATTACTTTGCAGGAATTGTAATTGTAATTGTAACGGTAATTACTACTTTTTTGGGTCATGTAACTGTAACTGTAATTTATTACTTTTTAAAAGTAATCTTCCAAGCTCTGTTTTTTCCATGTCAAATGGACTGCCTCAATTTCAAAGTTAAATGTCAACTGAAGGCACTGTGGTTCACTAGTCAGGGTTGTCACTTCCCTGCAACACAATGCACCTCAAGCAGTGGAGAGTGGAGATAAACAAACTCTGACACAACTTTCTTGGCCCACCCAAGGGTGCCCATGTAAGCATTCTGATAAATTACCTTGAATTTATCAAAGAACCAATTCTGTTTACCAACACGCTCACCATAATGCCTTGTTGTTTGCCAGGCCTTCACGTAGATAGCAAGCTAATGTGGGATGGCCAACAACACTAGCCACTTCCTTCCAGTTTTTGTAATAATTGACCTTTTACTAGCCGCTCTCCAAAGTTCCCTGTTTGCCCCTCTGCTTCAAATCTCAACATCTTAACCCAAAACATGAAGCACAAGAACTTTGGAACAGCATCCTGAAGAAATGAAAAGAATTTTGTGCCTAACTGAGGCTGCCTATGGACCGTATATTTAAAGCACATGGCTTCTCCCCCAAAATCTTGGGAACTATAGTTTTCCCCTCCACAGAGCTACAATTCCCAGCACTCTTAACAAACCACAGTTTCCAGAATTCTTATCCTTAACCTTTGTAGATTCTTTGCCCAAACATTTGGGTGTCCCAGCCACAGACACACTGACCCCTCCAGGACACAAGCCTTAAGTGCTTTTCCACCACTACACTGAAACCTACCATCCCATTATTTGGAAAATTGAACCTTGAGGCCATAATCATAAACAAAATTTAAATAACAAAGAGTCTTGTTGCACCTTAAAGTCTAACACATTTATTATGGTATACGTTTTTGTAGACTGCATTGTGCTTTATCAGATCCTGGACATGGCATCTTGTGTCGCAGGTATATGAGCATAGCGGGGGGGGGTTGAGCTCAGAAGGAAATGAATGCAAAAAACTATAGACAGTGATAATTATGTTATTAGCACTGGCCATTCATAGAAATGAATCCACAGGGAATGGCCATTGTTAATAATGCAATTATAATTGTACTTTTCTGCATTTCATTTCTTTCTGGCCTCTCACTGTTTACAGTTTCTCACCTTCCATGTGCATTTGGCTGTGTACACAGTACCAGCTTAAAACATAGCCAGACCATTCTTTTTCTCTGTTTGGATTGAGGATGGTTTGGAGGAAAACATATCAAAATGCAATATTCCATAAGAAATGACAGGATAGATATGGATTGTGGCTAAATGTGTGCACATGCCTTTCCAAACCAGTGGTGGGAGTGCACTGGATGAAGAGTAAACAGGAGTGTGCATACAGCATACATCTGTCTGCCTGACTATCTGTGACTAGGAAAATGCTTCATGCACCTGACAAAGTGGACTGCAGTCCATGAAAACATATATTTCTCTATGTACTTCCAGGTAGGAGTTTAATATTGTACAGGCCACTGAGATATTGTTTTTAAAACTTAATGGATTTTCACTAGAAAGTGAATATCTGGATTAAATGTAGGGAAAATACAGACTGGCATTTTGATTACAATGATGTCATCCAGATCTTACAAAAAGAAAAGAAAAGCATACATGGAGAGCACTGATCCCACAGTAAGCACCCACCTGGAAGCACCCACAATACATTGTACCTGTCGTTAAGGTGCCACAAGATTCTTTGTTTTGTTTTTCTTGCAACTGATTTACATGGCTACTTCTCTGGAAATGATTTTAAATGTCAACTGAAAGTACTCTGGTTCATTAATCAGGCTGCCACACCCCAGGAGTGTAATTTACCGCAAGTCCGCTAACACAATCAAGATTCAGAAGTTGCTATCTTAGGGAGTTTTTTTTAAGTTACCATCCTTCATGGATACTAACAAGTTTCTAGAGCCTTGCTGCTTGTTTTCAGCCATTTCCAGGCCACTGTGGCCTCATCCTGCAGACCACTTATCACAGATTAGTTATCTGCCTCAAATCCATTTTTCTAGTAAATAATAATAAATATTATTGTTTAAATCTAAATTTATATCCCACCCTTTCTCCCAGTAGGAGCCCAGGGCAGCAAACAAAAACACTAAAAACACTCTAAAACATCTTAAAAACAGACTTTAAAATATATTAAAACAAAATGTCTTTAAAAATATCTTTTTTAAAAAAGCTTTAAAACATCTTAAAAAGCAATTCCAACACAAGATCCAGACTGGGATATCTCTACTTGAAAGGCTTGTTGAAAGAGGAAGGTCTTCAGTAGGCACCGAAAAGATAACAAAGATGGCGCCTGCCTAATATTTATGGGGAGGGAATTCCACAGGGTAGGTGCCACTACACTAAAGGTCCACTTTCAATGTTATGCAGAACGGACCTCCTGATCAGATGGTATCTGCAGGAGGCCCTCACCTGCAGAGTGTACTGATCGACTGGGTATATAAGGGGTAAGACGATCTTTCACATTTACACTTTATACTGACAATCAGAGTGGCAAAAGGGTGGTTGCCACCACAGACTTTTACTGCATAGTTTTGGGTGATGTGTGGAACCCTGTCTTTTGTCATTGTAAACATGCCAACAGGGATGATAGTTATTTCAGATTTAGGCTCCAGTCCTATACACACTTATCTGGGAGTGGGTCCCATTGAACTCAATGGGACTCCTTTCTGAGTTGATGTGTATTTGGTTATGAGTGTAAGCAATCAGAATATAAGGGTGTGATCTTATGTATGTGGTGTCTGTTTATTAATGGAATTTGCTCCTGCACCTATTGATTTCACCTCTTATATTTTACTAAGCTACTAATGTAGCCTTTTTGACATCAGCAGCTAGAAAATAGCTACCTACAATTAACTGTATGACATGCACTAACTTCAATATGATACCCCTGTTGTGCTACATAGACCGCTCCCTCTAATTGCCTATTATCCTGGGATAACAACTTCTGCATTCACTTCACCCTTGCCTTGACTCGTTCAAGAGTTAATCCCAAAGCAGAAGTGAAGTGAAGGAAAGTCAGCAGCAAGTCAAGATGAGGGGCCTTGACTCTTTGGGCGCTTCCAGGCTTGCTGTTCTGTGGGTGAGATCCAGTTGCATATTGGCAAATTCAGAGTGCACAATTAAAGTGATTTTGAATTCTTCTGCAACCTGCTTCCAAAAAATAAAAATCTGACTTTTTGTGGTAAGGAGAGTGATGGGAAAATGCACTGGAAAGTGTGGGTAACAACTGATTGACACAATGTCATATAACCTGCCTGCAAACCAATCAGAATGAATGCTCAATAAATAGCTGGCATTGTCTAACCTCCCTGCAAACATAGGCTGCGTACACATTAACCTGTTTGCAGCACAAAAATGTAGGTTTTTTTCCCCAGTCTGGAACCTTTCACACTCATCCTCAACATGCTACTTTCAGACTAGATTGATTCTAGATCCTGCTGTTCACAAGGGTGGGTGTTGTTACTTGATACACTTTTAAAACCTTCTCCTTGATTAGGTCATCTACGCCTTTTCCTCTCTTCACATGCCCCAGGTGAATGAAAAAGGAAGTGGTGATTGCGATCTTGGCGTACTCTCACACACAACTTCATTGACCAGGTATGGACACCCCCCCATTGCCAGGATCACCTCCATCTGTTGTCAAATGGACACACTGTGGGGTAATGCCAAATCAATTTGCAATGAGCTTTTATTTTCAGAATGAAACCAGTTTCTCAAGAAGCTATTTTCAGGAGCAAAAAATATGCAATAGATCTAGATTGTGTGTAACTATGTAGAAAAAACAAGTAGTCTCCATTGATTCTAGAATAAAATATATGTGTGTAGTCTTAGTGCAAACAAATCAGGATGAATGCTCAATAAACAGGTTTTCTGGAAGCAATTTCTTCATTCGTCAAGTAAAACACTAATGTAGAATAGTAGGGTTGTTTATGTTGGCTGAAACATACGTTTTTATTAGCTATTCCATGTTGAATTCTGATACATTTTGAACCAACGATAATGATGATTCCTCTTCTTGAGGGAAACTTGCTCAGAGACAAAAATATGCGACATTCACAAACAGGATGTTGCCCCCAGATTTGTCCGGCGCATTTGGCACAGTTCATAAAAAATGGTTTCTGCACCTGGATTGGTTTCACACTTCTTATATTTTCCTGTTTGCTAGCTGCTGCCACCCGTACCCCACAGGCAGTCCCAGCTTTAGATCTTAAAGAATTCTAAATTAATATGGAGAATAGCCATCTACTCAGCCCTGTAGCCAGTCTTCCTAGGTGGCGCATTTTGGGGCAAAGGCTGATAATGCCAGCCAATCACTGGTGGAGATGATGTGAGTGCCAGGCCGGGGGACCTTCTCCCTCACTTCTCCTTCATGCAGAGACTGTGTTAATTTGCAGAATGGGCTATGTAAAGGTCAAGTTAACAGAAAATTTAGTATGAACATTGGGAATTAAATGACTGGCATATTTTTTGTTTCATGAGAAGAAAGGATGTTAAGGATACAGTGAACATGGGGATAGCAAAAGGTGTTAACTCCCCCTTGAGGGTCCCTCCTTCTAGTCTTGTTCCTGACCTTTAGAATTTCCTTCCTGTTGGACAATCAAGGAAAACCTTTTTAACTAGTTGTAATATAAAAGACTAACTAAATTATTTGAAACTAATTGTGGAAAGCAATTGGATTTTTTTTACTGGTTGCTGGGTTGATTTTTCTGCCCAGAAATCCTGAAAAGGCCTCATGCTGAGCTGCACATATTGAGAAAATCAGAAATTAGGTCTGATTTACAGCCTAGGTGGCCAGCCAGCCAGCTAGCTAACTATAGTGCGTACAGCAGTGTTTCTATTCCTCCAGGGCTATTTTCATCCTTTGCCATTAACTATACAAGAAAAAGAAGGAAAAATAGCATCAATGATTGTGAGTATAGTGAGTGCTTTAGAAGAGTAAAGGGTAACTTAGGGTAGCCATTTTTTCTGATCCTGTAAGTTATCTCTTTATTTCACCCTTTAGCAATAAGCACCCAATGCTGCTCTATTCATTATAATAACTGCATAATTAACAAACTCTTACTGCAAGCAAGCAATCATGCTTATTTACTGCTGGCTCGGTAGAGAACACAACTGAAAATGAAAATGAAAAGCAAAGCAAAGTCCAAGGGATGGAGTCTAACTGTAACCCATAATACAAAGTTCTAGTATTTAATTCTACAAGGTCATGTTACTATACTGGCTGTTTTTTTCAGGATCACCTAAATAATGAGAGGGTGATTGTGATCATGAAAAATCCACCCTCAGTCAAGGAAAGTCTTGAGTGCGCAGACATTTGGGGCTCTCCCAGATGAGGCTTTTGTTGTGCACTTGCCCTGCCTTATTCAATTATTTTTTTCAGAGGGTCCTATTCTTACATTGCTTCTGTTCTTAAAACAAGCTATCACTTTTTAAATGGAGGTTGTCATTGTCTGCCATGTCACAAATGAAAATGACAATTTCCCCCCCAAAATCCTCAGGGGGGAACAAAGCACAGCTGGGGGTACAGGGCCTCCATTTGTCCCCCCCCTCCCCAGCTACATGACTGCATCCACTGACAGCTAAACAGAAAAGCAATTGTGACATTATAGCTGAGGAACAAACTAGGTGTGATACTAATCACATTGTCAGCCCTTGCATTATGGTTTATTCTAAAATAACTAGCAGGCATGGGGAAGGACAAGCCAAAGACTTTGCCGTGATCCATATCAGAATCCTTAGGCTTTCCTTCCTTTTCAAATAGCAGGGGAATTCTGATTGGGATTGTACGGGAGGGGCAGTTAAATTCTTCCTTCCCCACATCACGATCCCAATCCAGCACACACTCCTCACACTAACAGTGCCTGTCATTTATTTAAAAATAAAAAACAATCATATGAGGGTTAGATAATGAATAATTTCACTTCTAATTTGGCCCTGAGCCTAGGGGTGAGTCTACTGTCAGGATCTTGCAGGTGGGATTTAAGCGCGTATTTGCAAATTATTGTGCAATTATTAACATGATGCAATTAAAGTGGATTTGACAGTCTTGAGAAGTGCAGCAGGCCCACATCAAAATAAAATAAAATAAATCAGACTTTTTGTGGTAAGGAAAGTGATGGAAGAGTGCATGGGAAAGTGAGGCATAACAATTGCTTAGCACAACATCATCTAACCTCTCTGAGAACAAATCAGAATGAGTGCTCGGTAAACAGGTCATTTGGAACCAGAAATGTGAAGGCCCAGAAAAAGACTGGAAAAATTTGGGTTTCCCCCTGTTTTTTCCCCAGGCCTTCACATCTCTGAAACTTAGGGCTTATCCAAACGGAGTGGGATAATCCACGGTTTCCATATTCGGTTTGTCATCTGATAGTCCTCACTTTGCCTTTTAGTTCGCTCTTTCCCAATTTTAAAAAATGCTTTTTTGCACCTGCACCTGCAGCGGTAAGACCCCTACATTCTTTTCACTTTTTCCAAGCTCCGCCTCTAAAGCCTCCACCTATCAACCAATTGGTCAGCAAAAAAATGATGTATGCTCCTCTCCCCCTTTGCAACTAAGCACAATATAGCTGTAAAGGAGTTCTCGCCTTGGAAGGAAAGGCTGCTGGTCGGTTTCACGCCTGCCTTGTTTGTATTTGCGATATTATGCTTAAATGAATGTATGCTTTTCTGCCTTTATTGATATTTAAGGAGATACACACGCTGGCAATTGCACTTATTTCTCCAAAAAAGCAAGAAATGTGTCACCCCCCCTTCTCCCTTTCCTTCCCATGGAGAATGAAATTGACAAAGCTTTCTGGAGCAGGCGTGAAACCAACCAGCAGCCCTTTTCTTGTTTGTATTTGCAATATTACACTTAAATGAATGTATGCTTTTCTGATTTGAAGCAAAAACCCCAGCAAGTAGAATGAAATTGACAAAGCTTTCCGGAGGCAGGCTGAAACCGACCACCCGCACTTTCTCGCTTGCTGTGCATTGCAGATCTCACCCAGAGCGGCCGCCCAGTTCGCAGGCTGGCAAAAAATAAAATGCATCTGCGCAGTAGTTGCAGACCCCCCTCAACACCCCACCATTGTGATGATTGGTTCAATTTTCCTGGGCCTATTCTCACACATGTGCAAAAGTGCAGATACGTGATTGGCTGGAATGAGGAGAAGGGGCAAGGGGAAATGCCCAAGAACCGCCCATCAGCTGTAAAGTCTGCGGTATTGCATCCTAACTCCTGAAGGCACAGCGGATGATTCCCGATTTTAAACAGCAAATCGCATTTTTGCCGGTATTGCAAGGAGCGGATTTAACCCGTGAAAATGTGTAACAGCACGAGACGTCATTTGGATGACCGAAAAATAATGAACACACATAGAGGGCGTGTCACACATTTTGCAGTTGTCTGGATGAGCCCTTAGTAACCTAAATAGGTCCCACAGTCTTTCAGCACCTAGCAAAGAACCCAAGAGAACATCCTTGGAACAATCCCTCCAAAGGTGCTCCCATCTCCGACGCAAGGATAGGTGGTGAAATGACATTGCAAAACAGATCATTGCTATATTTTACTGCATTTATTTCTGGGATTGAGTAGAACTGTTTCTTGCCAGATCATAACTGAAGGGGAGCCAGTTTTCTAGGATCCCAGCCAACTTCAGGGGAAGGTGTTTCTCTACACGTTGCATCCTTCAACGTACTGAGACAGGTTCTGACCTTGGCAATATGCTCTCCATGCCACCCTGGGGGGGGGGGAAAGAACAGATAAGAAGCACACCCTTCGCAACACTCCTCCTTCTACCACTTGATTGGTATCTCTCTCACCTATGTGAAACTTTCTTATCTAAAATACATGTGTTAAAGAGCATATATTAATCTCATCTAACAGATGATCAGGATTCTCACGGGCCACATGTGCAAAATGAAACACAACACAGTTTCACAGGCACAGTAGCCCAGTGAAGAAACCTTTTGTTTGCCACACATTGCTACAAATTTAAACTAGCCCTGAACTGTGTCATCAAGTGACTACTGATTTCTGGTGAGTGCCACTATTTCCCCCCCCGTTTAAATTTTTTCCATCAAAGTACCAGTGCTGGGTTTTCCAAATATGTCACAACTCGGACAGACAAGCATACATGTTCACAGCAGTCACAGCCTTCATAATCACTTCTCCTTTGGACATTTAGATATAAATATAGTTTGCTTTACTCCACAATGAGGGCTGATTTGCACCATGCCATGGCCACATCATGTCAGGGCCACTTTAAACTCATGTTGGGAAATGAATGTCCGAATTACATGAATGCCAATTGCTGAGGATCACAAGTCGGGGTACTGCTGTGGCACTCAGGTCCTGCTTAGAGGCTTCCCATGGAGAGGACAAGAGGCTGGACTCGACTGTTCATTAGCCTGGTCCAGCAACTCTCTTGTAATGTTCTTAACTCTTCTAGGTTGGAAATAACCCTCAAGTGGGATGTGGTATTGAACAGCGTCAGTAGCTGGAAGTCTCAGTGAGATCAGATACAGTATCTGACAAATTCTATTCAGCATGAGTAATAATAGGAGGTCATGGTGAGGGGGAAAAGTTGAGCCCAAAGTATCCAGCAATCAGATGGAGTAGCAAGACTAGATGTATGGAGCTGGGTAAGATGGACAGCCACAGGAGGAGAAATGGCAGCAGCCTCACTGCCTTCAATACAGTATAAGTCTTATATACAAGAGGAGCAAGGAGCCCCTGATTCTGCCTTGAGTGCTTCGTCAACAGAGCAAACGATTGCACCAAATGTTATGTAGGGGTGGGAACCAGCCAATCACACCAAAAGTAATTTGTCACCAATCAGTGTTTTGAGGGCAGCTGCCATGACTATCTTGTAACAATTCCATACTGCCAGCTTGAGTTTGCAGCAACTGATCCACACACCATATATTTAAAGCACATTCAGAGCATCTTTAAAGCACATGACTTCCCCCAAAGACTCATGTAAACTCCAGTTTTCTCTTTACAGAGCTACAGATTCCCAGCACCCTTAACAAACTGCAGTTGTACTTTAAATGGTGTGGACCTGACTCGGGGTGGACTTTATTCCTTCCATTTTCTTGAGCTACGTACCGACGAGCGGCTCGGGCTTGCAGGAATAGCGTAAGGAAAGCTGAAACCCAGAATGAGCTGAGGCTGGCGAGGGAAGCGAGGAACAACAAAAAGGGGTTTTTCAGATATGTTCGAAGCAAGAGAAAGACCAAGGAAACGGTGGGACTGCTGCTCAATGAGGATGGCAAAATGTTGACAGATAACGAGGAAAAAGCAGAACTGCTCAACACCTATTTGCCTCCGTTTTCTCCCAAAAAGGGAACAGTGTGCAACCTTGCATCAGTAGCAATCTCAGTAAGGGGTCGGGACTGCAGTTCGAGATTGATAAGGAGATAGTCAGGAAATACCTAGTTAACCTAAATAAGTTCAAATCTCCAGGGCCTGATGAACTGCATCCCAGAGTATTGAAGGAACTTGCAGATGTACTCTCGGAACCTCTTGCCATCATCTTTGAGAAATCCTGGAGAACGGGAGAGGTGCCAGAGGATTGGAGACGGGCAAACGTCGTCCCGCTCTTTAAAAAGGGTAAAAAAGAAGATCCGGGGAATTACAGGCCGGTCAGTCTGACTTCAATACTGGGAAAGATATTAGAACGGATAATAAAAGAGTCCATTGGCAACTATCTAGATGACAATGCTGTAATTAGAAGGAGCCAGCATGGGTTTGTCAAGAAAAAATCCTGTCAAACTAATCTCATCTCCTTTTTTGATCGGGTCACTAGCTTAGTAGATGGTGGAAATGCTGTAGATGTCATCTATCTAGATTTCAACAAGGCGTTTGACAAAGTCCCCCACGACCTTTTGATTAGCAAACTAGTCAAATGCGGACTAGATGGAAATACTGTCAGGTGGATTAACAACTGGTTGGAAAACCGTACTCAAAGAGTGGTCGTCGGTGGCTCTGCTTCGGACTGGAAGGAGGACTCAAGTGGAGTGCCACAGGGTTCTGTCCTGGGGCCGATACTCTTCAACATTTTTATCAATGACTTAGATGATGGAGTGGAGGGAAGCCTTATGAAGTTTGCGGATGATACGAAACTGGGAGGGATAGCTAACACAATGGAAGACAGGAATAAAACCCAAAGGGACCTGGATAGACTAGAAAATTGGGCTGAAATTAATAAAATGACATTCAATAAAGACAAATGCAGGATTCTGCATTTAGGCCACAAAAACAAAATGCACAGGTACAGGATGGGAAATACCCGGCTTAGCAGTAGTGCGTGTGAGAAGGACCTTGGAATTGTAGTGGATCGCAAGTTGAACATGACCCAGCAGTGTGATGCTGCAGCAAAAAAGGCAAATGCAGTTTTGGGCTGCATAAACAGAGCTATAGTTTCCAGGTCGAGGGAAGTAATAGTCCCACTATATTCCGCATTAGTCAGGCCTCATCTGGAATACTGCGTTCAGTTCTGGGCACCTCATTTTAAGAAAGATATAGACAAGTTAGAGCGGGTTCAGAAGAGGGCGACAAGGATGATAGCCGGTATGGAGAACAAGTCTTATGAGGAAAGGTTGAAGGAACTTGGCATGTTCAGTCTGGTGAAGAGAAGACTGAGGGGTGACATGATTGCACTCTTTAAGTACCTGAAGGGCTGTCACATAGAGGAGGGTACAGATTTGTTCTCTGCTGCCCCAGAGGGTAGGACTAGGTCTAATGGTTTTAAGTTGCAGGAGCGTAGATTCAGATTGGACATTAGAAGGAACTTCTTGACAGTAAGGGCAGTTCGGCAATGGAACCGACTGCCTAGGGAGGTGGTGGGATCCCCTTCGCTGGATGTCTTCAAGCAGAGGCTGGACAGCTATCTGCGGGAGATGCTCTAGCTGTGGATTTCCTGCTGTGAGCAGGCGGTTGGACTCGATGGCCTACAAGGCTCCTTCCAACTCTATGACTGTATGATTCTATTCTATGATTAACGTTACACCAGCATTAACCAAAGTTTTGCTAGCTGAGACATGCTTTTTTTTCTTCCAGAAATTAAAACTGGAGGTGTGCTTCACTCTTATACCTGTAAAGTCTTACTTTTAGAGTGTATAAGATCAAGAATTAAGAGGTCTACCCCCTATGTTTACATATGAGTCACTGATTTGCATGCTTTCACACTGAAGGGAAATGAGCCCACAGCAATCACTCATACAGAGACGCCGAAGAACAGTCTCCTGCAGGGATGAAGAGCCTTTTTTAGCCCGAGGGCCACATTCCCGCACAGGGAACTTTTTGAGGGTCACATGCAAGAGTGGGTGGGGCTAGAGGCAAACATAGGTGGGGCAATGGGTGTGACTCTTACCTATGTACAGTAGGCTACATTCCAGCCAGAGAAAAGTCAGCGTTTTCTACATAGCCCACATGTACACCCCACCTCAACATCCCTCCATCCAGGCAAGTGAGAGGCATTATCACAGTTCAAAAACACATTCCAGCCAGGCAAAAGCCCTCGAGGAGGGTGTGGAGCAGGGCCAGTGTGGGATGTGGCTGGGGAAGGGGGCATAGTCAAGGGAGATGGGCTGAAAGGAGAGGCCTGGAGGGCCACATTCAAACCCCAGGCCTGAGATTCCCCATCCCTAGGCTCCTGTCATATGAACCTGCCTGCTTGCTAAGATCTTCAGGAGAGGCTCCCCTTCACATCCCCCCAGTGATAAAGGTACAAGTGGATGAGATGCCAGAGAGGGCCTTCTCTGTGGCTGCGTGAAGGCTATGGAAGAGGGGAATGGACTTTGCGTGCAGAAGGTTCTACATTCAATCCCTGGCATCTCCATTCAGGGCTGCAAAAACCCTGGAGAGCTGCTACCATACTGAGCTAGATGGAGCAATGGTGTGGTTTCCTAACTCCCTGCTAATGCAGGCTTCTTTGGCCCCCTTTTTCAAATCCTTCTGCCGCCTAGATGCTGGAATTTCTGTTTTAGCAGGTGTCTGATCTGCCAGACTGAGGAATGTATTGAGCCGACCTGTTGTTTTATCTGCTGCCAAGGAGCTGTCCAGCAAGGAATCACAGGGAGCGCAGCAAGACCAGGTGTTGTTTCAGCACCAGCTAAGCCCAAACCGAGCAGATGCTGCTGCCTCATCCTTTTTCTGCCCTGCCACTGGGGCCCTGTTCCAGAGCCTCTGAGGAGCCTGGCTTCCTCCTCACAAGTAGGGCTCAGGGACACATGGTCTTATGCTGCCAGGTGGACATTGCATGAGATCTGTCACTTATTTTTGTTTTTCAAAAATATTTACAGTGTGTATCACATGCACACACACAACAATGTGTGTGTGTGTTGTAAGCTACCCTGATATGATGTAAATGTGGGATATAAATATTTATATTCTTCACAAACAAATGGCAGGGAGAGTAATTCTGCTGTCTCTCTGTACTGGGGATGATTGACTGGTCATACTAGATGCAGATATAAGAAAAATCACCTGCCTCCAATGGAAGCTGTTTGGAAGGAGACAAGACCAGAGAATCATACAGAGATACGGCATCTCCTTTGGAGGTATATACTTTGGACGCAGAAAAGCCTTTCAGTGATTGAATTCCCTTATTTCTGGTGACATACTAGCAGTTCTCTAATGGCGTCTCTGTATTCCCCAGCTCACAGTTTGAGCACAATGGTGTTACAAGTTGTTGTCCATTTTCAGTGTGCCCTTGTTCTCCTGCAGTGACTGCACATGGCTTTCTGCAGTGCTTCACCTTGCCAGGGAAAGGCAGTTAATCCCTTCCCCCAACATTGATGACCTCTTACCAAGCCCCCATTCCATCCTCTGAATCGGTGACCACGATCTTAGCACAAGCCACGTCTGTAGCGATGTTGTCTGTCAGCAGCTCTGCAAGGAAAACCAATAGAGGACAAACATGAAGGGTCCCTATTGGAATGCTACAGGACTGGAGCTGCTTCAGGGTGACAAAGGGGATGTAAAGAGGGCCAAACAATATCACCCGACCCACCCATGGTTGCCACTCTTTTTTTCTCACCTGGCATGGCTCCTGTGATGGTAAAAGCTGCATGGCAGGCAGAAATACAACAGGTGTGGCTTCCTCCAGCATGGAAAAGCAGTGATGATGGGATGATGGCATTTCTGTTCTACATGGAGTTCATACCCGCAACCTCATTTTGGTACCCTGGCAACAGACAGTGTTGCTTGCACCAAATCCTGAATGAGGTTGCTCTTTTGTGCTCCATTCCTGATCTGGTCGAGAGGAAAGGTAAGCTTCTTTTGAAAGAGGGGATCACTTTCCCCATGATGTCTCGTGAAGTGTCTCTAGCAAGCTGCATGAGGAACCAGAGTTCCGCTGGCTGGGAGGTCTTCACGCTCCTGCTCATCATGGATATCTGAGGACTGGGGTCTGAGGAGACTGGGGTCCTCCCAGCCAGCCACCAGATCCAGTTATGAGTAAGCAAGTCAAGGTATGCTGCTTACCCAGAATGACCCTCCTTTTGTTTTAGCTTTGGGAATGTGACCTCCACACCTGCAAAGAGCAACTGCAGAGTGTTCTTCCAGGATGAAGAAGGACAACCTGGCCTTTCTTCCTCCCAGAAGCAACGGATGTGGTGGTGTGCACCACAGTTGAGATCAGGGGTGGCTAACCTATGGGCCTTCAGATGCTGTTGGACTCCCAGCTCCCATCAGCCCCAGCTACCACAGCCAATGCCCAGCAGGGATGATGAGAGTTGTAGTCTAGCAACATCTGGTGGGCCACAAGTTCCCCATCTTTGAATTAGCCTTTCCCAACCAGTGTGCCTCCAGATGTTGTTGGACCACAACTCCCATCAGCCTCAGCCAGCATTGCCAATGGTCAGGAAAGATGGGAATTGTGGTCCAACAACATCTGGAGGCACACTGGTTGGGAAATAGATAAATCTCTAAATAGATAAATAAATTGCTGAATTAGATAAACAAATTTCTCTGGCGGAAGCCAGATCTCACCAGAGCATTGAATTCCACAGATGTTAGAACTTTGCTCGTTGCCATACTGGCACCAGTAGCGGCTGTTGATCTGGAAGATCCCAAAGTCAGTGCTGCCATCGTAGTCGTTGTAATGTGTGGCAGCGGTGTTGTAGCTGCTCTCATGAAATGCCATGCAGACCCCTGAAAGAGGAAACAGGATCAGACTGTTGCTGAGCACAGACATGCTGGAGCAGGGGTCCCATTCCTGCCACTGCATCTCCCCCCCTCCCGGGTTTCAAACTCCTGCCCTATTGGGAGCTGTCTGGTGATTCAGAGATCAGGGTGTTGAGGGCAGCCAGGGAGCTGTCCAGCAAGGAGGCCCAAAGAGCACAGCAAGACCAGGTGTTGCTTCAGCACCAGCTAAGCCCAGACCAAGCAGATTTACAGCTAGTGCTGTTGCCTCATCCTTTTCCTGCCCTGTCAGTGGGGTCCTATTCCAGAGCCTCTGAGGAGCCCGGCTTCCTCCTCACAAGTAGGGCTCAGGGACACTTGATCTCATGCTACCAGATGGTCACTGCATGTCCGGTTCTGGGCTTCCACTTGAAAGCACCGCTGCCACCTCTGCTGCTGAGGTCCTGGGTGTGGCGTTGGTAGGTTTGGAGCAGGTGGGTGTGTATGTGAGAGACCAGTCAGGGTGCACTGGTTTCTGTAAAGCTGCAGCCACCTTGAGAGATATCTCCGGAGAGTAAATGGAATAGCTAAATGCAAAGGAAGACAGAACTCCTCCACCTTTTAATTGTTCTGTAAAAGAGGGGGTTTCAGGAACTGCCATGTGAACTAACTCCTGTTGAAACGCCCTCTTCTGCACCTCTTCATCTCCTCTTTTTGCATCTGGGCACTCGATTTTGAACCCTGTAAGCCCTTGTAGGGCCAGCAATAGATTCTTCTTCTTCCTCTGAGGTCTTGTCCAGTTTTAGGCCACTCCCCCCAGGAGGGTTCTGGGAGCTGCCAGAGGAGCAGGGTGGAGGCCCTGATCCAGAGGTGGGGAATCTTTTCTTGGCTTTGTGGGCCAGGTCCCCCACAGACCAACTTTGACAGAAGAGCAGAACAACCCACCGGTTGGTCATATGATGTCATTATGATGTCAGATGACTGGCAGGAGGGTTGTCCTACTCACCTGTGAAAATCTTTTGTGCAGTGGTTCCCAAGTGCCCGAAGGCAAGCTGGGAAGCACTGAGCATTAGGCTGGCAAAATGCTTTGTGTTGCACTTCCCACCAAACAATCAGCTGGCTGCTAGGTGCTTGGGAACCCCTCCTTAAAGCACTTTTCAAGCCCTGCACAACTGATCCAGCCGGCTTTAGCTCTTCCACCCACCAGCTGATGGGCAGTAGAATCACAGTCTGCTTTCCCTTGCAAAGGCACTATTGGGAGTGCACTCTAAGGCTTCTGACTATGCCCTGGCAGCCACGTCTCTACCTGCTCTACACCTGATGTCACATATGGCCAAGTCTGGCCCATGGACCAGAGGTTCCCCACCCCTAACCTATAGCAGGGCCTGACCAGTGTAGCGTTATTATCATGATTATTACAGTTTTATCCCATCGTTTTTATTCCAGGCCGCATACATGGTTCTCTCCACCCCCATCCATTTTATCTGCATAACAACCCTGGGAAGCAGGACAGGCTGAGAGAGAATGACCGAGCTAAGGCCACCCTGTGAGCTTCATAGCTGAGTGGGGATCTGACCCTGGGTCTCTCCAGTCCCCATCAAACTCTAACCACTACCCCACACTGGCTCTCTTTGGGGTGTGAAATATGATAGAAGGGATCCAGGACAGAGTACTGGAAAAATACAGAGAAATCAACAAGAACAACGAAGTCGGAATTGAAGTCATGGTGCCAGATTTCATCCATCATCATTGCTGTTGTCAAGGAATTGCCTCTAGCCTCACCACCATCCTCTTCACCCCAGTCTACTCATTCACTCATCGAGGGATGCCTTGTGTCCCAGGGGCTCACCATACTCCCGTAGCCTTACAGCACAACACACAATGCAGCACATTCCAATTTACCTATGAAAATATGGAGGGAGGCTATATTCCCTCCTCCCCTGTGATTACAGTTAGACCCATGGCCAGGCAGACCCCGTAGATCAAATCCCCCAAGAGCAGTGCACAGTCCTGCCCCCTTCCCCGCTCTCAAAAGAAGGCCCTGCCATTTCAGAACGCTTGCCCAGTCCATAACACTCACAGTTGGCCAGGCTGTAGCCAGCGTAGCCGTCTAACCCCAGTTGCTGGAGGTCCTGAGCCAGCTGACAGCGCCTGAGGATTGTGCCTTCTCCTGCGGTGAGGAGACAGGCGAGCAAGAGCAACAGCCAAAGAGCCTTCATCATTGCAGCACAAGGGATGTGAAGATGGGTGGTGAGGGTGTCCCGTCTGCTTTTATACAGGCTCTTTGGCACACCTCTGGAACTCAGCCAAGGTTCACATGACTTTGTGAGATCCTTTAGGAGGCTCGTCCTGCCCTTGCTTACCTACTAGAAGGAGTGTCAACAGAAAGAAGGGGGCGGCAGAGGCAGCTGGTCCATTAGGGCGCACGGGGCCCTGCCCCACCAACTTTCAGCCTTCCTGAAACACAACCGCAAGCTCTGTTTCCCTAGGTTAAAGAAAGGTCAGGCTGTTCTAGGTGGGAAAACAACAAACACAAGAGACTTGCCTGGAAGGCGCAGCCCCTTGCTGAGATTAAAAGCAGCCAAAAGCTTAAACAGCCCCGCCCCTCACTCAGGAAGGAAGCCTGAGAGAATACTAAAGAGTTAAGCCCCAGCTGATAGCCATCAGCCTCAAGGAACACATCATTGGCTGGCAGCAGTAGCTGGGAGGAACCAGCCACACATATGAAGTCAGAGCACCCTAGCAAGCGAGCCTGCTCCACGAGCTAGAGGGAGCCCCAGCTGATGAAGCATCAAGGCGAGTTAAGCAGCAGAGCGAGTTCGGCAGCAGGGCGAGTTCGGCAGCAGGGCGGGGAGGCCAGGGCCCCCCACTCTGCCCGTCTGTTCCCTGACCTCAACTAAACCGCAGTCTCCAACCCATTGACGTAATAAACCTTAAACAAAACTATGCAGGTAAGAAGCCAGCAGGGGTGTGGGGGCTTTCCAGTGTTTTGCACCGCCTGCAGCATGTACGACTATCTGCCTGTTGGACAGAAGTCGTGGGTATGCTCTCGGTGCAATGAGCTCCTGGCTCTCCGGGAACGACTTCATTTCCTTGAGGCCAAGGTGGCGGACCTGGAAAAGCTGAGAGAGGCAGAGAGGTGTGTGGAGGAGGCCTTCAGGGACGTTATAGCTGTGTCCCACTCCAACGATGATAGCTCTCCTGCTATCATGGACAACAATGGTCTCGGGGAAGGAGAGCATCCAGCTGAGGAAGAGGGAAACGATCCCTTAGAAGGGACCCATTCCTTGGGGGATGAGCAGCTATCCTCTTGTGCCGAGGATATATCTCCAGGGGGTGGAGGGATCCTTGTAGTGGGTGATTCAATCATTAGGAACATAGACAGTGGGGTGTGTGATGGGCGTGTAGACCGCAAGGTGTTTTGCCTGCCTGGTGCGAAGGTTGCGGATATCGCCCGTCGTTTAGATAGTTTGGTAGACAGTGCCGGGAAGGAGTCAGTGGTCGTGGTGCATGTTGGCACCAACGACATGGGGAAATGCAGCTGTGAGGTCCTGGAAGCAAAATTTAGGTTGCTAGGTAGGATGCTGAAAGCCAGGACCTCCAAGGTGGCTTTCTCTGAAATGCTACCGGTTCCACGCGCAGGACCAGCCAGACAGGCCCAGCTTCGCAGTCTCAATGCGTGGATGAGACGATGGTGTCGGGTGGAAGGGTTTGGATTTGTTAGGCACTGGGGAACATTTTGGGACAAGCCGGGCCTGTACAAAAGGGACGGGCTCCACTTGAACCAGAATGGAACCAGACTGCTGGCACTTAAAATTAAAAAGGTGGCAGAGCAGCTTTTAAACTGACTGAGGGGGGAAACCCGACAGGAGCTGAGAAAGGTCCGGTTCGGAATAAACCTCCCCCCTGGGATAAAAACCAAAGAAATGATGAAATTTTAAAAGGGGTAGGCCTAGAAGTAGGCATGGTGAGAGCAGGGTCACAGGATATAAATTCAGAAGAGCAAAATTACCACAGGCCTAACCACAAGTGCCAAAGACACTTGAACAGAGACACTGCTTACAAGTGCCTGTACGCTAATGCTAGGAGCCTGCGAACCAAGATGGGAGAACTGGAGTGCTTGGTCTTAGAGAAGAGCATTGATATAGTGAGCATAACCGAGACCTGGTGGAATGGAGAAAACCAGTGGGATACGGTTATCCCTGGATATAAACTATATCGGAAGGACAGGGAAGGACGTATTGGTGGCGGAGTCGCTCTATATGTGAAAGAAGGCATTGAATCCAGCAAGCTCGAAACCCCAAAAGAGGCGGACTCCTCCACAGAATCGCTGTGGGTGGTGATACCATGCCCCAGGAGGGACTTAATACTGGGAACGATCTATCGTCCCCCAGATCAAAATGCTCAGGGAGACCTTGAGATGAGATATGAAATTGAGGAAGCATCCAAACTAGGAAATGTGGTAGTAATGGGTGACTTCAACTACCCGGACATAGACTGGCTGCATATGTGTTCCAGTGATGACAAAGAAGCAAAGTTTCTAGATATTCTAAATGACTATTCCCTAGACCAGTTGGTCATGGAACTGACCAGAGGGACGGCAACCCTAGACTTAATCCTCAGTGGGGACCGGGACCTGGTGCAAGATGTAAGTGTTGTTGAACCGATTGGGAGCAGTGACCACAGTGCTATTAAATTAAACATACATGTAAATGGCCAATTGCCAAGAAAATCCAACACGGTCACATTTGACTTCAAAAGAGGAAACGTCACAAAAATGAGGGGATTGGTAAAAAGAAAGCTGAAAAACAAAGTCCAGAGGGTCACATCACTCGAAAATGCTTGGAAGTTGTTTAAAAACACTATATTAGAAGCTCAACTGGAGTGCATACCGCAGATCAGAAAAGGTACCGCCAGGGCCAAGAAGATGCCAGCATGGTTAACGAGCAAAGTCAAGGAAGCTCTTAGAGGCAAAAAGTCTTCCTTCAGAAAATGGAAGTCTTGTCCGAATGAAGAAAATAAAAAAGAACACAAACTCTGGCAAAAGAAATGCAAGAAGACAATAAGGGATGCTAAAAAAGAATTTGAGGAGCACATTGCTAAGAACATAAAAACCAACAACAAAAAATTCTATAAATACATTCAAAGCAGGAGACCATCTAGGGAGACAATTGGACCCTTGGATGATAAGGGAGTCAAAGGTGTACTAAAGAACGATAAGGAGATTGCAGAGAAGCTAAATGAATTCTTTGCATCTGTCTTCACAGTGGAAGATATAGGGCAGATCCCTGAACCTGAACTAACATTTGCAGGAAGGGATTCTGAGGAACTGAGACAAATAGTGGTAACGAGAGAGGAAGTTCTAAGCTTAATGGACAATATAGAAACTGACAAATCACCGGGCCCGGATGGCATCCACCTGAGAGTTCTCAAAGAACTCAAATGTGAAATTGCTGATCTGCTAACTAAAATATGTAACTTGTCCCTTGGGTCCTCCTCCGTGCCTGAGGACTGGAAAGTGGCAAATGTAACACCAATCTTCAAAAAGGGATCCAGAGGGGATCCCGGAAATTACAGGCCAGTTAGCTTAACTTCTGTCCCTGGAAAACTGGTAGAAAGTATGATTAAAGCTAGATTAACTAAGCACATAGAAGAACAAGCCTTGCTGAAGCAGAGCCAGCATGGCTTCTGCAAGGGAAAGTCCTGTCTCAGTAACCTATTAGAATTCTTTGAGAGTGTCAACAAGCATATAGATAGAGGTGATCCAGTGGACATAGTGTGCTTAGACTTTCAAAAAGCGTTTGACAAGGTACCTCACCAAAGGCTTCTGAGGAAGCTTAGCAGTCATGGAATAAGAGGAGAGGTCCTCTTGTGGATAAGAAATTGGTTAAGAAGCAGAAAGCAGAGAGTAGGAATCAACGGACAGTTCTCCCAATGGAGGGCTGTAGAAAGTGGAGTCCCTCAAGGATCGGTATTGGGACCTGTACTTTTCAACTTGTTCATTAATGACCTAGAATTAGGAGTGAGCAGTGAAGTGGCCAAGTTTGCTGATGACACTAAATTGTTCAGGGTTGTTAAAACAAAAAGGGATTGCGAAGAGCTCCAAAAAGACCTCTCCAAACTGAGTGAATGGGCAGAAAAATGGCAAATGCAATTCAATATAAACAAGTGTAAAATTATGCATCTTGGAGCAAAAAATCTGAATTTCACATATACGCTCATGGGGTCTGAACTGGCGGTGACCGACCAGGAGAGAGACCTCGGGGTTGTAGTGGACAGCACGATGAAAATGTCGACCCAGTGTGCGGCAGCTGTGAAAAAGGCAAATTCCATGCTAGGGATAATTCGGAAATGTATTGAAAATAAAACAGCCGATATCATTTTTTTTTTTTACAATAATTTTTATTCAGATTTTCATAAAACATACAAAACAAAACCATAAAACATTCAAAGACAAAAAACAAAATCAAAAATAGTTAGACAAAAAAAAAAATAAAAAGTAAAATATTGACTTCCCATTTGTCACAGATCAAATCAGTTATAGGTCTACAATGTATAACAATCCTGTCTCTTAAATCATATTATAAAATCACTTTCCTCCAGTAGTTATCTTACTTAATCATCAAATCTCATAAACATTACTTTATTCTTTCCACAAAAAGTCAAAGAGAGGTTTCAATTCTTTAAGAAATATATCTATCAATTTTTCTCCAGAAAAGCATGTCGATTAATCCATCTCATTAATAATTATAATAATCTTATTGTCATAACCATAGTCAAAATAAACATTTCGATTAATCCATCTCATCAGAATCTGTTAGGTTCAATAATTTCAATAGCCATTATTCTATTATCCCTATTAGTTCCATCTTCCATCTTCCATCTTCAATAGTCTTGTTAAGTCCAGTAATTTCAGTGTCCAATCTTCCATTATCAGTATTCCGTAATAATCTTGCTGTCATAACCATAGAAATATTAACTTCCCATTTGTCACAGATCAAATCAGTTATAGGTCTACAATGTATAACAATCCTGTCTCTTAAATCATATTATAAAATCACTTTCCTCCAGTAGTTATCTTACTTAATCATCAAATCTCATAAACATTACTTTATTCTTTCCACAAAAAGTCAAAGAGAGGTTTCAATTCTTTAAGAAATATATCTATCAATTTTTCTCCAGATAAGCATATCGATTAATCCATCTCATTAATAATTATAATAATCTTATTGTCATAACCATAGTCAAAATAAACATTTCGATTAATCCATCTCATCAGAATCTGTTAGGTTCAATAATTTCAATAGCCATTATTCTATTATCCCTATTAGTTCCATCTTCCATCTTCCATCTTCAATAGTCTTGTTAACTCCAGTAATTTCAGTGTCCAATCTTCCATTATCAGTATTCCGTAATAATCTTGCTGTCATAACCATAGTCATATAGTAAGAGTCTAATGGGAATTCCCTCTATCCCAAATATTTTCTTGCCATCCATTCTGAATAGGTTGCTGGAATACTGCAGTAAAATCATATCTCTGTTCTTTTTTACAAAATGTACTGGCTCATCTCTTGAAAGTTTTTCCCTTGTCACATGGCTGCAGTTAATTCCATAGGTTTTCTCTATATTAGGCTCCATCACATCATTCCAGTCCAGAAGATTGTCCATGCCATTGATAACTTTATCTCTAATATCTTCATTAATTTCTTCAGAGATAACATTGAATTCCAAACAGTAGATTTTATTTCTAAAATCCATAAATTCCAAATCTTTTTCCTGTTCCACGTTTGTTCCAGGCTCCAGGGTCTCCTCTCTCACAGGGACCCCTATTTCTTTAAACTCCTGGATCATTTTGCACAATTCAATTTTCAGCTCCTTACAACCCTGTCGCAGGGTTCGTTTCGTTATCTCAATCTCATCCATTATTTTCTGGAACCTAGTTACTTCCCGATTCTCAGCCACTTTCTTGATTGCCATTTTAAAAGAAAAATATAAGAGAACCACTTCTTATTTCAGCAACAATTGGGTTAATACTCCAAACTTGATGACATCACAGTATAAACAGAGCAGCCAGCCTTATCTCACTATGCTTAGGAAAACAAAATATAGTTCCCAGGATCGAAACAATTAATGGCGTCGTCAAGAAACAGATTCGTCAAAATAAAATAAACCAAAAAGAGAGTAGTCTCAGACAATATAATATTCTTCAGAATAGAAATCAGGAATAGAAATCTCTCTTCTGTGTATATCTTTAGAATGCAAATCCAGGACAGCTTTTTGCAACAAAAACAGAGATAAGCTGTTAATTAGTGCATAGCAGAGAAGAGTTATAGCTCACCGAAAAGATGTCCAAAGCCGATCAATCTGGCAAATCTCCTTTTACTGCAACAGTTTAAGTCAAATAAAAAAATATAGAAAGAAGGGTGCTTGCCTGTTAGTCCGTTCTCTCTCTAAAGAAAAGATGAACGTGTCGCTTTATCAGATAGAGCTTGTTGAAAATCCGTCTTTCTTTGTCGGCTGGACTTCGTCTCATAAATCAATGAAATCTAGTCCTCCCAACAAAAATAGGCTTTGAGGTTAATCTCTTCATTTCTCCCTGCCCGGGAGAAGTTTCATCAGTCAAAAAAAAAAAAGTTTTGACTGATTTATATCTGAATAAGCTTCTTTTGCGGCGGGAGCCCGTCCCAAAAGCAGGCACAGGCTAAGTCACCCTTCCCGGAAGTCCAAAAACAGCCGATATCATAATGCCGTTGTATAAATCTATGGTGCGGCCGCATTTGGAATACTGTGTACAGTTCTGGTCGCCTCATCTCAAAAAGGATATTATAGAGTTGGAAAAGGTTCAGAAGAGGGCAACCATAATGATCAAGGGGATGGAGCGAGTCCCTTACGAGGAAAGGTTGCAGCATTTGGGGCTTTTTAGTTTAGAGAAAAGGCGGGACAGAGGAGACATGATAGAAGTGTATAAAATTATGCATGGCATTGAGAAAGTGGATAGAGAAAAGTTCTTCTCCCTCTCTCATAATACTAGAACTCGTGGACATTCAAAGAAGCTGAATGTTGGAAGATTCAGGACAGACAAAAGGAAGTACTTCTTTACTCAGCGCATAGTTAAACTATGGAACTTGCTCCCACAAGATGCAGTAATGGCCACCAGCTTGGACGGCTTTAAAAGAAGATTAGACAAATTCATGGAGGACAGGGCTATCAATGGCTACTAGCCATGATGGCTGTGCTCTGCCACCCTAGTCAGAGGCAGCATGCTTCTGAAAACCAGTTGCCGGAAGCCTCAGGAGGGGAGAGTGTTCTTGCACTCGGGTCCTGCTTGCGGGCTTCCCCCAGGCACCTGGTTGGCCACTGTGAGAACAGGATGCTGGACTAGATGGGCCACTGGCCTGATCCAGCAGGCTCTTCTTATGTTCTTATGTTCTTATGTTCTTATGTTCTTATGTTCTTAGTCTGACCTCAGCCAGCTCCCACCTGCCTGCCTTCCTGCTTAAAGGCAGTGGGGCTCCCTCTCAGCTTCCTCCTCCTTCGGCTCAGTGTCGCCCTTGTAGAACTCAGCAGGGAACTAGAACCTGGAAACTGAGTAGCCTGTCATTGGTTCTGGCTCCACTACTGTAGGTCTCCCTGTCTTCTGCGTTACAAGACCCAATGGGCACCAACCACCACTGGGGCGGGGGAGAAACTCCTGGGTTCCACTCCCTATGGAAAAGGGCTGTGAGTTTCCACTCCAGGTTACTAGACTTAATTACTAGATTTAATTAAGATTACTAGACTTAATTTTTTAAAAAATGACACATCACATTTTGATAAATTCACAATTTAATTAATTTGATTAAATCCATATATTAGAGTTTTAACTTTAATGCAGAAATAAGATCATTTGTAGCACATTTCCGTACAAATATTGTGTAATCCTAGAAGATATTGTATTGTATTACAACTGCAGCGAGAAAGCCTCAAGGAATTTCAATCAATTTCAGATCTTCAGATCTTCATATTACTAGACTTTAATAGTAATTAAGTGGTCAGAAGAGCTTCACTTACATTATAACTAATCAAGTCTTTACAATGACCCTGTAAAGTAGGTTAGTACTATTAACACCCTCATATTGCAGACAAGTGGGCTGAGACTGAAAGAGCCTGTTTTGTCTTATGTACAGCCCAGTCAGTTTGTGGCACAGGTGAAATTTGCATGAGCAGCTGTTTGATTTATAGAGCAGACTCTTAGGGTTGTATCCAGTGGCGCTGCTCAGCTTCGGTGGCATGGGGAGGGCAGCAATTTCCATTCTTTCCTGCAGCTTCTTGCATCTCCTCTAAATCTGTTCTGAAGGAGCCCCCAACCCTCTGCACCAGATTTAGGGAAACCTAGCGAGCTGCAGCTGGGAGGGGGAATTGGCCAAAAGTGCTTCCCACCCCTGCCTTTCCACTGATGGAAGTCCTACTGTCAGCTGAGCTGAGTGGCACTGTTGGATACAACCCTTAGTCATTACAGCTCTTTGGTTAAAGGAACTGAAAAGCCAGTGCTGCGTCTAGGATTTGAGGGGCTCTCGGACACAATAGGCCACCAAACCTTGAACAGGCAAGAAATGCAAATTGAGAATTTGCTTGGACTGCATCCGATCTTGTTGGATGTTCTGTGGAAAGAATAAATGTTAATACTGTTATGAAGGAGGACCCTTTCCTGGTCTTGGAGCCCCGATAAATGCCCAACCTTGCCACCCACTGGAGCTGGCCCTGCAAAAAACTAGGGTGGCTATGTATCCTTCAGAGGACAATCTTCTGTTTTGAAGGACTATCAGAGGACAGTCCTTTCTTTGAAGGTGTCCACTCTGTCCAGTAGTAGCCAGTAGGGCAGTGCAGGTAGTGGAGGTGTTGCTTATCTGGCTTCCGAATGCAGAGGTCGCTGCTAATAACAGAGACAGAGAGGCGGCAGGAGTGCCGGCAGAGTGCAGGCACTGTGGTGGGAGTGGCAGATTGTCTCTGCTGTGGCATATTGGGTCTGTCTGAGGGCTCTCCAGTCCAAGTCTGGTTGGGGTAAGGAGCCATAAGAAGAGAGAGCAGCAAAGGCCTGGAAGTTGCCCATCAACAGTTAGCAGCGCCTGGTCAGCAGACTGAGCAAGGCACACAAGTCACCAACTACAGAGAGATGTATTTCTATTTAAATTATAGCAATTATACCTAAATTTGCATCTATACCATATGCAATTTTTTTGCAAATGTGTATCCTCTTTTTTGGTGATGCATAACTGGCCACCCTACAAAAAACTAGTCGTATCAATGAACCACAGAAGGCATAAGATGGATGAGCCTGAACATCAAACTCTCATGCATTTCAATAACCAAACAAGGTAACGATCTCCTTGGGAACCAATGGAGGTTTCCCTCCCAGCACAAAGAGCTGCTTCAGGGGGCCGATTTTTGTCAGGACCACAGTGGGGGGAGTTGAACTCCCCCTCCTGTGGTCCAGCTCTTGCTTGGGCCCCTCCAGAGCTGCTATTGCTGCAGCACTGAGACTAAGGAAAAGGAAGCTGATAGGCATTGCCATCTGCTGGACTGGTTGCAAGTAGGAAGGGGCTAGCTGAGGGCAGATTGAGGATGGTAGGCGGCTGTCCCACTTGCCCTAATGGACCAGGCCCTGCTGCATGCCAGCTCATGGGTAACAACATTTCAGTCCCTGTCCATACTTTTGGAGAGAGCATGCGGGTAGAAAAAAGAGGACAGTGGGCTCCTGTACTGGTTACAGTTATGTAGAAGGGGAAATGCCAACATTTCCTCTTCAACCCAAGTATTAAAGGTGCAAGAGCTTTTGGATCTGGCCACCTTACATGGAGGCAGCTTAGCTGATCTTCTATACCAGCTGCCCAAGGCACAGCCGTTGCAAAGGGGAGGAAGTAAAGAAGTGAGAGATATTTTAAAAAACAAAAATGACTCTCTTAGCCGTCTCTTGATCGTTGCATTTGCTGTTTTTCTGCTCCTCAGCATATGAGAGGGAGGAGAATTTGCCTTGGGCAGCAAAAGGTTTTGGGGGCCTACAGTGCACATGATTTACTCCGGGGTGCCCTGTCATGTCATCTATGTTGTCCAGTGACCAAATCAGCTAGAGCATTGGGGAGGTAGCTACTGCTGGTGATGGTGAGATTAAGCATAAGAGGCTATAGGAACATAGGAAGCTGCCTGAAGCTGCCTGAAGCCAAGTCAGACCTTTGATCCACCTAGCTCAGTATTGTCTGCACTGACTGGTGGCGGCTGTCCAGGGTTTCAGGCAGGAGTCTCTCCCAGACCTACCTGAAGATGCCAGGAATTGAGCCTGGGACCTTCTGCATGCAAGGCAGATGCTCTACCACTGAATTTCAGCCTTATATATCTCCCCCTCCTTCTCCTTCAGTAATGATTGGCTTTACCTCTGCAAGAGGCTGCAGGCCTCTGGGATTGTTCTTGGCAACTTTCACAGCCTCGTTGGAAGGACTCTTGTATGGTTGTCTCCTGACTTTCACTGCCTTATCTTATCTTGCCCACCTTCTGAGCCCAAAGCAAACAGTGGGACGTGATGCCCACCAGTTTGGTTCCTGCTTGTTATTCCAAGTCCAGTGGAAAATCTGGCACCCTGGCTGTTTGCAAAGGCAGTCCGCTGGCTCCGGCAGCACAGGAAGTCCCTTCACAGCTGGGAAGGGTGCCATGTTTCATGCCTGTACATTCGTGTGTATTAATTCTTCAAATACTGGTCTTGGTGGCCTTGTATTATGTGGCAGAACCCTGCCAAGTGTTAAGTGCTTTTAAGCCTTGTTGATTTAGCTCTTCCATTGAAATTGGCAGGACTTAAATGCGCTTAACTTTTCTTGGATCACACCCATTGTTTCTGGGCCCCTCTACACCAAAGCACGTAAAATAGTTCACATTTGCTGGGCCTCCATGTACAGTTTGGTATAGCTTGAAAGCAAACTATTAGTTCTCCCCTGTTAAGAACATAAGAACAGAAGAAGAGCCTGCTGGATCAGGCCAGTGGCCCATCTAGTCCAGCATCCTGTTCTCACAGTGGCCAACCAGGTCCCCATGGGAAGCCCGCAAGCAGGACCTGAGTGCAAGAACACTTTCCCCTCCTGAGGCTTCCAGCAACTGGTTTTCAGAAGCATGCTGCCTCTGACTAGGGTGGCACAGCACAGCCATCGTGGCTAGTAGCCATTGATAGCCCTGTCCTCCATGAATTTGTCTAATCTTCTTTTAAAGCCATCCAAGCTGGTGGCCATTACTGCGTCTTGTGGGAGCAAATTCCATAGTTTAACCAGAGCTTGGAAAAGTTACTTTTTTTAAACTACAACTCCCATCAGCCCCAGCCAGCATGGCCACTGGATTGGGCTGATGGGAGTTGTAGTTCAAAAAAGTAATTTTTCCAAGCTCTGAGTTTAACTATGCGCTGAGTAAAGAAGTACTTCCTTTTGTCTGTCCTGAATCTTCCAACATTCAGCTTCTTTGAATGTCCACGAGTTCTAGTATTATGAGAGAGGGAGAAGAACTTTTCTCTATCCACTTTCTCAATGCCATGCATAATTTTGTACACTTCTACCATGTCTCCTCTGACCCGCATTTTCTCTAAACTAAAAAGCCCCAAATGCTGCAACCTTTCCTCATAAGGGAGTTGCTCCATTCCCTTGATCATTCTGGTTGCCCTCTTCTGAACCTTTTCCAACTCTATAATATCCTTTTTGAGATGAGGCGACCAGAACTGTACACAGTATTTTAAATGCGGCAGCACCATAGATTTATACAACGGCATTATGATATCGGCTGTTTTATTTTCAATACATTTCCGAATTATCCCTAGCATGGAATTTGCCTTTTTCACAGCTGCCGCACACTGGGTTGACATTTTCATCGTGCTGTCCACTACAACCCCGAGGTCTCTCTCCTGGTCGGTCACTGCCAGTTCAGACCCCATGAGCGTATATGTGAAATTAAGATTTTTTGCTCCAATATGCATAATTTTACACTTGTTTATATTGAATTGCATTTGCCATTTTTCCACCCATTTACTCAGTTTGGAGAGGTCTTTTTGGAGCTCTTCGCAATCCCTTTTTGTTTTAACAACCCTGAACAATTTAGTGTCGTCAGCAAACTTGGCCACTTCACTGCTCACTCCTAATTCTAGGTCATTAATGAACAAGTTGAAGAGTACAGGTCCCAATACCGATCCTTGAGGGACTCCACTTTCTACAGCCCTCCATTGGGAGAACTGTCCATTTATTCCTGCTCTGCTTTCTGCTTCTTAATCAATTCCTTATCCACAAGAGGACCTCTCCTCTTATTCCATGTTCGTCTCATTAGGCCAAGTTCTTACATTTCTTTTTGCCATGCTGCAACCTAATCCTTTGCATGTTCAGAGAAGTAAGTGAAGTAATTGAGCTGAGTGGCCCTTTTGCCTATGTAAATAATACGCTCAGGATTGTGGTCTTAACAAGTCAGAGGTGATGTCATTTCACTGTTTCAGGGTTATGGGGTGAATGTTTCATCATGTGGTGAGAGCGGGAATTTGCCACATGAAAGGAAGCCGTGGAAAACTAGCCTGACTCTCAACTTGGTGGAGGAGCCACAGAAGGATCAGGTCCACAGTGCTGTTGGCTGGATGAGTTTCAAACAACAAGCAAGGAAGGAAGTCCAAAATGCTGAGGATACAGAGCAGGGATGAGGAACTTGTGGCTCTCCAGATGCTGTTGGAGCCCTCTCAGACCTGGAGCCAGCCCTGCAAAGATACATCAGGTTTTGCCAAACCAGAGGCATCATATGCCTTGCCAATCAGGTTGCTCTGATGTTGCACTCCTATACCATCCTGTGCCCAAAGAGGGCTCTGAGGCCTGCTCATATGCAATCCTAGGTAGCTAACTGGGCTAATCTGTGCATGCAGCCTGATGAGATAATTGGATGAAGGCACTGAATTCCCCAAAACACTCCTTTTTTCCGGATTACAATAAACTCAACTATTGGTATATATGGATTTGTCAGGGGGAAGGGGAAGGGAAAGGGAAAGGGAGGGAGTCAAATGGTGAGGAACTCTTTAATCTATCAGAGAGAAGCAAGAGGTCCACCAAATAATGAGAATTCAGGCTGGTTACTTTTAGGGAGACCTGTGGGTTCTTTTGTCAGTCATTCACACAATCTCCAAACCAAGAGAGGATGCCCTTCAAAACTAATATAGGGAATGAAATCTCTTATCTAAGAGATATAGATAAGATATATCTTATCTTATCTTGACCCAACTGTGGAGCCTGCTGGACAATTGCCCTGTAGATCACATGACTCCTCCTCCCACCACTCAGAGACGGCACCATCGTGGAGAGGGAGGTGAAGCTGTGTGCACCCAGGCCTCGGCAGCATCGCTGTGCTTGGAGGACCTGCAGCTGTGCTACCTAGCGCAGGACAACAGAGATTGGTAGAGGTAGATGAGGGCCACAGTGAGGAGCTGGGGCAGAAGCTGGGCATGTTCTAGAAGCCACATTGCTGTGATGTCACAGGAACCCTGCTGGATTCCAGATGCACCTGCACCTTGGGAGCCTCAGCCTCCAATTCCAGAGGGATCTGAGAGCTTCCCTCACTTATTCAGGGCTTGTTCAGTAAGTGGCTCTCCAGGAGGGTAGTAGAAGAGCCAGGCTGGGTGTGACAATTCATGAGATGTAGGCCTCAGCCACTGCTTTGGGATGGACGTGTGGTCTCTTGGGATAAACAGAGTGGAACAGGTGCATGAGGCTAGAATTCTAGCTGGTCTACAAAGGAAGTGGGGGCCTAGCCTTTTTTGCATGTCTCAGAGGTGTTGGGATGGGGAGGTTGTTTCCCAACCCCTGTAAGGAAAGTTGGTTCTAGAACAGTGTTTCTCAAACTCCTGATAAGCTGAGGCACCTTTACAATTTGTGTGTGTGTGAATGAAAAGGGAGGATATGTGTCACTTTAATAATACTCTGTAAAGATGGCAGTTTGGGCACAATTGAGGGAGTGGGGAATTTTGGACTGCTGTGGCCAGTGTGGCATAGTGGACTATGACCTGGGAGACCAGGGTTTGAATCCCCACACAGCCATGAAGCTCACTGGGTGACCTTGGGGCAGTCACTGCCTCTCAGCCTCAGAGGGAGGCAATGGTAAACTGCTTACCATGAAATACTGCTTATCATGAAAACCCTATTCATAGGATCACCATAAGTAGGAATCAACTTGAAGGCAGTCCATTTCAGTTCACTTTTTTCATGCCAGAGAGTTTTGTTTTATATATTTATCTTACATTTATATCCCACTTTTCTTCCATAATGGAACCCAAGGCAGTGTATCAGTGGCTCTCAGGTGGTCTGCCATCTATGCACAGACCAAACCCAGACCTCCTTAGTTTCAGTAAGATGGCAGTCTTAAGAGCTTTAATACCATAGATCCTAGGTCTAAAAATTTTTTGCCTTTCACAAAATGGAGGTGGGGGGATGCTACGAAGTTGGCAGTATGACTAAGACCAGGAATGTGACTAAAATGGGACCTACAAGATTGCTGTTCATCTGTAGCCCTCCAGATGTTGCTGGACTACAACTCCCATCGTTCTTGATGATAGGCCACACACTGGTTGGGGCTGATGGTAGTTGGAGTCCAATTACATTTGGAGAGCCACAGGTTCCCCAGTCCTGGCTTATAATGGTTAGCCTGGGAGCACCTCCTCCTTGGTTGCTGTGTGGGCCAAGGTGGCCGGGAAGAGGAGGCTCTTTCTCTTACTAGCAGCCAAGGACTCAGAAGAGGGAAGTGTACTACAGTGGCCTCCATTGACTGTCACATGCACAAACTAATGACATTATCATCCTGCAAACCAGTTATATCATCATCCTGTGTTGATCACTGAAGGCCGCTGCACAGGTATGGCCATGTGGGACAGCCCTTCTCCAAGATTTCTGATCGCCAGTAAACATCCTTTGCCATTTTCTCACCTTTGACATCTGTCCTTCACAGACAATGAGTGAGCCATGTAGGCAGAACAATCACCATCTTTGAATTCATGCCAAGCCTGGGGCCTACAAGATCACTGACCGAACTATAGCAATTGGCCCAGGGGCAACTAATCCTGTAACAAGGGTGAAGCTAAGGAGCTGTGGATGTGATCATTGACTGGCCAGGAGCCCACTGGGAGCCATATGTAAAAGACTACATGTATGATTTCTTGATTATGCTTATATACATAATAGATAATACAGAAGGGTTGTATATAAACATAATCAAGAAATCATACATGTAGTCTTTTGCCTTCAGCAAAGTTTTAAAATATTAATCTCCAGACATGTGAGCTGATTAATTATTTTGTTTGAGGGTAAGTACTGAATGGTGAAAGTGGGTGGGTGAGTGATATAGGGGAAATGGTTACCCTGGTGATAAGGCACATCATCTGCATTCCTCAAGCAAGAGGAGAGAACATCTTGAAACAACCTGGTTGCTTGCTAACTTAACCCTAACTGCGATCACACAAGGGTCACATGGCACTTTTCTCTTTCCCCTTAGGACATCCTGGAGTCCCTTGCCCCCACCCTGCCTGTCATTCACCTGGGACTGTGTCCTTCCCAATGCTTTTTGAGGAATGAAGATTCTTTTGCTGCTGCCTCTCCTCATGTGCCTGACATCCAGAGTTGGGGGAAAGATCTTTGGGCGCTGTGAGCTGGCCCACGTGTTGAAGGTGGCTGGCTTGGAGGGTTACCGTGGATACACCCTGGCTGACTGTGAGTGCCTCACACCCTTCTCTCTATCCTCCCACTTGATTTGAAGTGAGCCTTTGTATGTGGAGCTGGATCTTTTGGCCCTCATGCTCCGGACCTGGATATTGGGTGATGTATAATTAGGGCTCTATATTCCACAAGCATGTGTGAGCGCGTGGCGGTGGGGGGTGTCACATATTTAATGGTGCAAGTGTGTCAGCTTTAATCTAGAAAAGAAAATGACTAGTCCTTATGACTGTGAAAAGAAAGACTTGGCAATGCCTGGGGGAAAACCTTCCAGAGTGTTTGTGTCCCGCCTAGCTCTTTGTCACTCCCCCATGACTGACAGAAGCAAAGTAAATTATGCAAAACAGGGACCTATATGTAAATGTGCTTAATTTACATAATTTATACAGGTGGCCCAAAATCCAGCATTTCCTGGAACAGAATTTGTGTTAAATCTTGGTGCAGAATTCCTGGATCCTTCTCCCTCTCCCCATTATAGGGGTCTGCTTGGCCTTCTATGAGAGCCACTTTGACACAGCTGTTGTGGACCATGAAGCTGACGGCAGCACAAGCAATGGCATCTTCCAGATCAACAGCCGCCTGTGGTGTGAAGGTTACAAGCACTTTCAGCCGAACTTCTGCCAAATGCATTGCAGTGGTGAGCTCTGAAGTGGGTTGGCTTCAGTTCCGCATCATGACACTAGAGGGCACTGCACAGCAGCCATATGAAAAAAGGTCACCCCACGGCAGAGTTGAAAGGAATGACTGTGACACCTAGCTTTGCCTTCTAAGAGTGCTGCAGTTGGGAAGGGCCATAACTGAGTGGCAGAGCATGTGTGTTACATGGAGGAGGTCCTAGATTCTATCCTTGGCATCTCCAAGTGGGTCTCAGAGAGAATGCTCTCTGAAACCTTGGACAGAAGCTGCCTGTCAGCGTAGACAATACTGAGCTAGAGAGCCCAGTGGTCTGACTCAGTGTAAGGCATCTTCCTCAGTTCCATGTGAATGATCCAAGGACACGACACACAGTGCAGCCAACAACCTTGCAGAATTTTCTCCCCATCCCCACCTCAGAAGCTGACTGGAAGGAGGCCGGCCAGGCCAATAAATCATGTAGAGAAGCAGGGGGCAAACTCCCCTGCAAATGGACACTCAAATGACACTTTGATTCCCTGGCAGTTCTCTTACAGCAGGGCTGGGGCACCGGTGGCCGTCCAGATGTTGTTCAGTTCCCATAATCTCCAACTCCCAGCATGACCAATGTTCAGAGATGATCTCTAGCCCAGCAACATCTGGAGGGCCACAGGTTTCCCAACCCTATCTTATAGCATGCTTGTGTGCCCTGGCATACATTTTGGGAACTGCTGTAGTAGGGAGATGTGCTGATCCACAGAGACAGTGTCTTTCCAACAGAGAGGTATAAGGCAGAGGCTTAGGAGCTGGTTAGAGGGAGGCTCAGCAGGGGACAATGTAACTCACGGGTCATCTCTGCAGGACAGGCATTTAGGGTGTTGACTCAGCCCTCCTTGCCCTTTTTTGCTCTGTCCCCACAGATCTCCTGACCAGTAACATCAATGATGACATTGTCTGCGCCATGCGGATTGCTCAAGGACACAGAGGACTAGGGGCATGGTAAGGGGATCTCGAGGAGTATGGGGCATGGGGGCAGTGATGAAATCTGATTATGCCTAGGCCCTGCACATGGGGCAACACCACTGAATGCTGGACAAGCCCAGATGCCATAATTTGTTAGCAAAGCATAGTGGTGACATCCAAGCCATGTTGTTAGTCTCCACTCTCTCTCTGGACAACCAACAGTCAGAAGTATATACTCTGAAGATAAATGGTAGCCCTATAGGTGAAAAAGACCAGAGAAACTAAGTAGCAGAAATAATGTTTAAAGTAAGGTGCAGAACTGAAACAATAAGTTTTTATTGTATACTGTCATTTAAAAACAACAGTCATTGATAGCCTTATCCTCCATGAATTTGTCTAACCCTCTTTGAAATCCATCCAAGTTGGTGGCCATCACTGCCTGCTCTGGGAGCAAGTTCCATAGCTTAATTATGCACTGCATGAAGAAGTTCTTTCTTTTGTCGGTCCTGAATCCTCCAGTGTTTAACTTCATTGGATATCCACACATACCAGTGTTATGAGAGAAGGAGATTTTTCTCTCTACCCACTTTCTCCATGTCTTGCATAATTGTATACACTTGTATCATGTCACCTTTTACTCGTCTTTTCTTTAAACTAAAAAGCCCCAAATGCTGCAGCCTTTCCTCATAGGAGAATTGCTCTATCCCAGCCTTTCCCAACCAGCGTGCCTCCAGATGTTGTTGGACCACAACTCCCATCAGCCTCAGCCAGCATTACCAATGGTCAGGAAGATGGGAGTTGTGGTCCAACAACATCTGGAGGCACACTGGTTGGGAAAGGCTGCTCTATCCGCTTGATCATGTTGGTTGCCCTTATTTGAATCTTTTCCAACTCTACAATATCCTTTTTGAGGTGAGGTGAGCAGAACTATTCCAAATACGGCCACACCATAGATTTATATAACGGTATTATGATATTGGCAGTTTTATTTTCAGTTCCTTTCCTTATGATCCCTAGCATGGAATTTGGCTTTTTCACAGCTGCTGCACACTGGGTTGACATATTCCTCAAGCTATCCACTATGATTCCAAGGTCTTGCTTCTGGTCAGTCACAGCCAGTTCAGACCCCATGAGCTTATATGTGAAATTAACATTAATATGCATAACTTTACACTTGTTTACACTGAATTGCCGTTGCCATTTTACTGGCCATTCACTCAGTTTGGAGAGGTCCTTTTGGAGCTCATCACAATCCCTTTTTGTTTTAACAACCCTGAACAATTTAGTATCATCAGCAAACTTGGCCACCATCAATCTCTTCAGGTAGCCAAATTATACAATCAGAAATAGCAAAAATATAACCTGTAATTTTAGGGACTCCTGTCATCAAAGAGCCAGGATATGTAACTTCAGCTCAAATCCATCATTCAAGATCCAGAGGACCCAGAATCTACAGTATAAAAAACAAATGTAACTTGGCACAGCATTTTGATTGTTGAGTTCAGTTGCACAAATGTTACAGCTGATTCGGAATCTATCAGATTTTGCTGGGTGTGTCAAAGCCAAACATGGAAACTGTGGCCCTCCAGATACTGTTGGACATCCATGCCCTGGCTGGGGATGATGGGAGTTGGGAGTTCAGCAACATCTGGAGAGCCACAGGTACCCCATCCCTTGATTACGTATTTATTATTTCCTGTTCATGTGGCTAAACCCCAACACAATATGAGGTCTTAGGGTGATGAGGAAATATCTATTCTTGTACATTTGTGCTTCCTCTCATATGTGCTGCCACCTAGTGGCTATTCTGAACTGTATCTATACACATCCACGTAATTAACACAAGACAATTAAATTGAGAGTTTACATTTCAACATTTGAACCTAAAAGCTAAAGCTTCAGACCTAACATATTAAACCAAACATTATTTATCTATTACACTTTTATCCTGCTCTTCCTTCACAGAGCTTGGAGCAGCATGTCTGGGTTTTTCTTATTGGCTGCATACACACCATACGTTGAAAGCACATGACTTCCTCCAAAGAATCCTGGGAACTGTAGTTTACCCCCCACAGAGCTACAACTTCCAGCATCCTTTATAAACTACAGTTCTTTGGGGGAAGTCATGTGCTTTGAATGTATGGTGGGTACACAGCCATCCTCACAACAGCCCTGTGAGGTAGATTCTACTGAAAGAGGATTAATTTCCTTATTTCTACTCTGAGTATGACTCAGTTGGATGCCACCCAATTAAAAAAAACAGTAAAACACAACCTTCAAATAATTATTTTTAAAAATCAGCCAGACGCAGTCGGTTTACTATAATATCACCACTGCACATAATGATAGTAGTGGCACACAGAATCATGTAGCTGGTCTATTGCTTACTTCTGCCTGTGGCATGAGTAGTGGTGTGCCAGTTGCCCACAAAATCTTGCCCCTGCAAGCATCCTTAGACTGCAATCTTTTACATCCTCGCCTGGGTCACCCAGAAAACTGCAAAGTTAAGTGAGGATTCCAAGCCAGGGCAGGGCTAACCCTATTTGGGTGTTCAGTCTACGTGATGACCATCTCCCAGAGTGGGAGTCCTTGCTGTCACATCCTGTGGGGGGAGCCTGATGAGGGGCCCATAACGTCCTTCAACCGAAGGGCTTCCCATAATGGGCATCTGGTTGGCTACTGTGAGAACAGGATGCTGGACTAGATGGGCCATTGGCCTGATCCAGCAGGGCTCTTATGTTCTTATGTTCTCAAGTGCCCCCAGATATGTGGATGGGGTGGGCAGGGCCAGCAGGAACAGCTCTGCTCCTCTGCTCCCCACGACTGTGATTGTGTGGACTGAGTGCCCAAATAGGGCTTCTTGTTAGCCCAGGGGTGGGGGAACTGTGGTTTTCCAGGTGCTGCTGGACTTCAACTCCCATCATCCCTGCCCATTGGCCACACTGGCTGGGTCGTGCCCTTTAAACTGATATTCCGTATTTATTGAGTTTACTAATAAGATCTATTTTCTTCCGCTCTGACTCTCTCCTCTCAGGATGGGTTGGAGGAAAAATTGCGAAGGCCTTGATTTGTCTGCCTGGTTGAATGGATGTGTCCTGTGACAGAAGAGCCATCAAGGGGAACGAAGGTTGTGGCAGTGCTTGGCGCCAGAAGCATGGGTGGCTGCGCCCTGGGACTATTGCCGTCCTGGAGCTAAATAGCACTACAAGCATACATCCACTTAACGCTCTGGCTGGGCCTTACAGTGAGAAGACAGATTTTCACTTGGACAATGAGAACCCAGTCTTGTGGTATAAAGATATTTCTTGAGACTATGCGATTTGAAGTGACGTGTGTTACAGTTCATGCAAGGGAGGGTGCTGGGATCTATGATGCCTCCCTTTTCAAGCTGTATTTCAAGTGGCCCCTCAGGACCTTAGCGGGGTTTCTTCAGTTGAAAGGTCAGTACTGGCAGACAAGCTTCCTGGAAGGACAAGTTGTTTAGGGTAATAAATCTTCCTTTATAATGTGCAGCTTCAAGGGAGTGTGGTCGAGTACACTCCCAGTTCAAACCAGGAACATAGGAATATAGGAAGCTGCCTGGTACAGAGTCAGACCATTCGGCTGTCTAGGTCAGTTTCAGGCAGGAGTCTCTCCCAGCCCTACCTGGAAATGCCAGGGATTGAACCGGGAACCTTCTGTATGCAAAACATAAAAAAGGCAGGGCCGCAGCTCAGTGGCAAAGCATCTGCCTTGCAAGCAAATGGTCCCAGGTTCAATCCCTGGCATTTGGTAGGGCTGGGAGGCTCCGGTCTGAAACCGTGGAGAGTGGCTGCCTGTGAAGACAATGCCAAATGGACCAGTGGTCTGACCTGGTATAAGGCAGCTTGCTAGTTTTCTAACGTTCTGATGGCAACAGTGAGGCCTGACAGGCATGGCCACTGCCCTATGTGAACTGAGTGTGTGTCATAAAGCATTCCCCCCTGGAAACCTCATATATATAGCCTGCCTATCATCCATCCGTCCAGTGTGTTTTATTTATTTATTTATTTATTTATTCCAAATCCCGGGCTTCCTGCCAGAAGGAGTGCAGGGAAGCAAACAAGGAACAGAACAGTAAAAACATCTTAAAAACAAAACATCTTAAAAATATCTTTAAAATAAAACATCTTAAAAACATATTTCTTTAATTTTTTTTAAAGAATATCTTAAAAAGCAATTCCAAAAAAGACACAGACTAGGATAAGGTCTCTACTTAAAAGGCTTGTTGAAAGAGGAAGGTCTTCAGTAGATCCTGAAAAGATAACACCTGTCTAATATTTAAGGGAATTCCACAGCACTAAAGGTCTGCTTCCTATGTTGTGTGGAACGGACCTCCTGATAAGATGGTATGTGCAGGATGCCCTCACCTGCAGAGCACAGTGATCGACTGGGTATATAAGGGATAAGACGGTCTTTCATGTATCCTGGTCCCAAGGGGTATAGGGCTTTGTACACCAAAACCAGAACCTTGAACGTGGCCTGGCAGATATTGAACAGCCAGTGCATTTCTTTCAGCAGCGGGGTAACCTGTTGGCGATATCCTGCCCCAATGAGCAGTCTCGCCACCACATTTTGCACCAGCTGAAGCTTCCAGACCAATCTCAAGGTCAGCCCCAGAGTGCATTACAGTAATCCATCCTGGAGGTTACCAGTGCATGGACAACAGTGGTCAGCCAATCGTGGTCAAGAAATGGCTACATGTCTTACCTGCCAAAGCTGGTAAAAGGCACTCCTAGCCACTGAGGTCACCTGGGCCTCTAGCAACAAAGATGGATCCAGGAGCACCCCCAGACTATGAACCTGCTCTTTTAGAAGGAGTACCTCATACAAAGCAGGCAACTAACCAATTGTCCACAGTTGGGATAATTGTACAGCACATGATATACACAAAGCAGATAGTCAAGGGTCCTCATCAGACAGGTCAATATGGAAAGTATTCTCCAAAGGTATAAAGTTTGAAAACCACTGCTTTAATGGAATCTGATGGTTTCCAGAGGACCTGTCTGAAGAGGAAATCTGAATGTTTCTCTGGATCAGACTGAGAGCCCATCAAGTCCAGAATCCTTATGCCAGCAGTGACCACCTAGATGTTTCCAGGATGCTCACAAGCCAGGCATGAAGGCCAAAGCAGTTTCCTCTTGTTTCCTGTCTTTGTAGCTGGTATTCAAAGGTATCCTGTTTCTGATCATTTAAGTATCATGGCTAATAGCCATTGCTAGATGTAGTCTTTAATGAATTTGTCTAATCCCCTTGTAAGGCCATCAAAGCCAGTGGCCATCACCATAAATGGCAAAATCCATAAATTCTGTGTGAAGCAGAACTTTATTTTGTCCGTCCTTAACCTACCATCAATCCAATTTAACTGAGTGGTGTCAAGGCAGAGATATTGATGGCATGTCTATTATGTGGGAGGGAGAGTAGCTGACCCGCTCCCTCTGGTGACTGGATTTAGTATTGCTTGGCACAAATCTTGCTGTATTAATCTCATCATTCACATGGCTTTGCTCCCTCACAGTGCTCCCCATTCCTGATAAGACATTTATCCAGATAATCTCTCATGTGTGATCCAGGCTCTTCAAGGGTCATAGCAGGAGAGGAGCTGAACAAGGGTGCAGAAAGTCTGCCCATGACCAGTCCCTGGCATCTCCAGTTAAAAAGGGGTATTCTGGTACCTGGGCTAGCAAAAGATCTTTTGAGAGCTGTTGCCTGTCAAAGTATTGGGCTACATCGTGGTTTTCAAACCGTTAACCTTCCTGGAATGCCATTCACCCTGTCACATCTATCGCAGAACCCCCAATGCTCTGGGGGCACATGCTTAGCTCCTGGGAGGCCAGTGGTGGCTGGTGCCCTTTGGGACTGGTGGGGCAGACGGCAGGGAGCTCAAAGAGTAGGCGGAGCCAGAGCCAATGCCAGGCAGAACTGAAGGGCAACACTGAGAGGAGGAGGAAGCTGACAACCAGGGCTGGTCGTAAGTAGGAAGGCAGGCAGGTGAGGACTGGCTGATGACAGGCTGAGGTTGGTGAGGCAATGCCACACTAGCTGTAATAGGCCAGCCAGGATGTAGTTGTCTGGGGTTGCAAAGGATACTTTTTTGGGAGCAGGTTACCAGCGGGGTCCCTAAGTATGAGCCAATCAGCATGAAAGGGGAGTGTGTTAGCCACTGAGAAGAGTATTCTTACTTGGCTAACAACATGCTTCCTTGGCCTTTTGTGTTGATTGGAGCCAATCAGTGAAAAGAGGAGAGTCAGTCACTGAGAAGACTCTTCTCAGTAGCTAGCACATACCTTTTTCATGCTGCTTGGCTTCTAGGGCAAGTGAGAAGTGAGCTTCATGGCAAAGTATCTTGGTCTCCCAAATCCTAGTCCCACACTTGGCCCCCAGAGAGAGCGATTGAGTGGCGGGAAGCCTATGCACACAGGAGTTTTATTCTGATTCTAAAATTCTGTAATTGAAGAAGAAACCGTGAATCCTGGGGGCATGGCCTGCACTTCTGAATTTGCCATTACAATACTGGGACCAGCTGCCAGTGTGTGACACAATGGCCAGGCCAGTTGGGTGCTCACTCTCACAATTTCTTTGTTTTTATTTATTATTACATTTATACCCCACTTTTCCTCAAGGAACTCAAGGTAGCATTCACACGCCTCCCCATCTCAATGGTATCCTCACAACAACCCTATGAGGTAGGTTAGGCTGAGGGAGAGTGACTGGCCCAAGGTCAGCCAGTGGGCTTCTTGGCTGAGTTCGGATTTGAACCCTGGTCTCCCAGCTGCTAGTCCGACACTCTGGCCCCTGCGCCACAAGTTAGAAAGTACCAAACCCTCTCCGTCAGCTGTGTGCATTGCAGGGGACAATTGGCAAAAGGAAGGGCAAGCTGTTGTTGGCGATGATGTGTTCACCATTACCAGCCAACCCAATGAAGAATCCCTGATAAGCTTCCATGGAACCTCAGGCTTCTCCAGGATGCAGACTGAAAAAACTGGACAGGTGGTTAGATGCCTCAGCTTCACATGTACACAGCCATCATTTATTGGGAAGTAATTCCCATGATCTGGGTTTGTTTTTTCAGTTTAGAAAAAAAAAGGCGAGTGAAGGGTAACTTGACAGAGTATGACAGGTATGCAATTCTACATGGTGTGGAGAAAGTAAAGAGATTTTTTTTCTCCCTCTCTCAATACTAGTACTTGGCCTGGGGTCATCCAGTGAAGGTGAATGGTGGCCCACGCTGGAAGGAAGTACCGCTGTAGAGTTTATGGGATTCACAACCACACGATGTAGTGATGGTCACCAACCTCAATGGCTGTAAAAAGGGATTTCTATTAATGGCTGCTAGACATGATAGTTATACATTTATCTCCAGTACCAGAGGCAACAGGCCCCTGAATACCAGTAAATAGAAATCAAGTGGGGAGAGTGCTGCTGCACTCTGGTCCTGTTTGTAGGCTTCCTATAGGCATCCAGTTGGCCACTATGATGCTGGGCTAGATGGGCCTTTGGCCTGATTCAGAAGCCAGGATCCTATGATTGTTCTTATGGTTGTGGGAGAACATCACCAATTGCTGCAAAAATAGCTGCCACAAAGCAGCTATTTAATCAGCATTTGGGGTTGCGCCTGACAGAAAATATTGAGCACTCCAGCTGACCCCATGTGTAGTATTGGCCCAGGTCTCTGAAGCAGAAACTCCCACTGGCCGCTAAGTGGAGATGTATGTGTATGTTGTGGGGCAAGGAGTTACTTGAATATTTCTTGTAGTTCACTACAGACTATTCCTTCCCACAGCCTTCCACTTTAGGATCATTTTAGGATCTTGGCTGCCTCCTGACCTCCCCACCTTGGGAGTTGTTCCAAGGTTTTTGTTATCTTGAGAGAATTGCCTCTGCTCCTAGCCAATAAGCAAAAAAATGCTTTGCCTGTTAATTTGACAACCAGTGAGCACAATCCCCAGTCATTCAGACCATGGTATTTCCGATCTCTATGTATAAATGTGAAAGTTGGTTTGAAATGTGGTGTTGGAGAACAGCTTTGTGTATACCATGGACTGTGAAAAAGACCAATAATTAAAATGATGAAACAGAGGTTATCATACTTTGGACACATAATGAGAAGACACGATTCATTAGAAAAGATAATGCTTGGAAAAACAGAAGGAAGTAGAAAAAGAGGAAGGCCAAACAAGAGATGGATTGATTCCATAAAGGAAACCAGACCTGAACTTACAAGATCTTAACAGGGTGGTTCATGACAGATGACAGATGGAGGCACATAACAATGAGCACAACCCAAATCAGTGTTCAAAGCTTTATAAAAGTCCATTTTCAGTAGGAGTGATTTTGGTAACATAGCCACCTTAATGACAGCTGGTATAGCAGTGGGGAGGACAGCCTGACTGGGAGTTTAGAGTCTTGAGTTCAAATCCCCTCTCATGTCTCCTGGGTGTAAAGGGCCAGCTACTGCCACCTGTGCAGCCGTGGGCAAGCTGCATAGTCCCAAGGAGCCCAGTTGCTCCCCAGCTGGCAGTTGCGGGCAGGGAAGGGGCTGGCTTGTGCAGCTGTGGCAAGCTGAGCAGGCCCTCGCCAGCTGGGGAGGACTAGCCTCAAAGGGAGGAAATGGTAAACCCACTCTGAATACCCCTTACCATGAACACCCTATTCATAGGGTTGCCATAAGTCGGGATTGAGTTGAAGGCAGTCCAAAAAAAGCCTTAATAGCTAAAAATGCACCAGAGGTTTGTAGCCTATTGTACCTTTTAGAAATCTCTTGGCTTTTAAATTAGAACTGCTGTTTGCAGGTTGAGGAGTTGGTATATTTCAATTTTAACATAAAAACACCAAGAGCCCTGCTAGATCAGGCCAATGGCCCATCTCGTCCAGCATCCTGTTCACAGTAGCCAACCTATCTTCCAAGGCTGAAGGTGGCAGTCATCGCCATCTTGATTTTTTTCCTAACAAGGCTGTAAGGTAGGCTAGGCTGGAAGACAGTGATTGGCCCAAACAATCATGGCTGAGGGGATTTTGAACCCTAGTCTAGTGGAGCCTTCTCCAATTTGGTAATGGGTAATAGTCCCAAGATCAGGAGGGCACCAAGGTTTTTGGGAAAGGGTGAATTGATCTATTGGTATAAACTTTTATTAGGCTTATCTCACTGGGGCAGACCACTCCCCACCCCAGCAAGACTATAAAGTCCAGCAACACAATGCAACAACAGATTGTCAAAGATCCACCTTTGAGTGGGCATGACTCATCCCCAGCTAGTAATGAATTGGTAAAGATACAATATATAAGGCTTTGTGCAATCCTGTGACACCATAGTAAAAAAGGGAAAACATATTGTTATGGGCCTTAAGTTTTGTGGACTTTTAACAAAAATGGGTAAGTGTTGAATGTGTATATAAAACACCTAAGAGAACAAAGTTTTTTTGAGGGGAGACTAGGAAAGATTTTACCAGATCAGATGGCTGAAAGTTAGTGAGACAGAAGCCACCTTAATGAGTACCCACACACCATGGGTTAGTAAGTGCCATACCCAATTCATATATTGTGTAATAGTTGAACCTTTTTGTTCAGAAATGATTGTACTTTAAATGTAAATCTGTGCCCAAAAGTAATTTCTGGAAATATCTAGTTTTCTATGCATAGAGTATATAGAGTATTCAATCCAATGCAACAAATTTTCACCCAGTTTGAAGTGGTATAGCCTAGACCAGGCTCTTAAGTGTTGGGAAATGCAAGTCAAATCATGTAGCATCACTTTATTTTTGCAACAATTCCAACAAGATTAAAAGACTACAGCATTTAGTACAGATGCAATTTCAAGGCAATGCATTTATTCCTTTACTTTGCATGTAGAATTGTGTATAGCAACACCACAAGTGACCATGCTTTTGAGTTCTCCAAAATTCATCATTGTGACAGTATTGCCACAAACAAAGAAGTTAGGAAATCTTAGAATTCTGGGATTGAGGATTGTTGAAGAGGTTTAGAACATCGTAGGGTTCTCTGCAATGCAAGTGGAACTCATTTTTAAGAAAACCCAACTGTCCACACTGTAGAAGTCTTTGAAAACCGCTTGTTGAGAATCCTGGCTGGAAACTACCCAAACAATGTAGCACTTACCTCATTGCTACACAGTAGAGTGCTAATGTTTGAGCAGCATCTGGCCAGAAAAAAAAAAGACTGTCTGCCCTGTCTTTAAAATGTTGGGAAGTTTGCATGTCCTTCCAAGAAGCAACTTCATCACGGAGCACTTAGGACAGAGCAAAGAACACAGAAGTGCTCTTGTGGTGAAGTCACCTCCAGGAGAAATGAGCATCTCCTTAGCAGGAAGTTAAAAGCAGGGCTTGGAAAAGTTATTTTTTAAACTACAACTCCCATCAGCCCCTGCCAGCATAGCCACTGGATTGTGCTGATGGGAGTTGTAGTTCAAAAAAAATAACTTCCACGCTCTGGTTAAAAGTATGCTGGCAAAGAGGAAAACATACACATACACAAGTGTAATATACACACACATGGATAGGTATTTTCCAGGTTGTAATTTAATTTTTTGAAGAGTAAACCTGAGCCAGAACCTCACCCAAACAATGAAGCACTTTCCTGGTTAGATGCACACAACAGAAAGTGCCAGTGTCTGGGCAAGGTTCAGTCAGAGTGGTGGTTGACTTGAAGATCTACAAGGAAGATGTGGTTAAGCACCTTGGCTTGGAGCAGCCCCAGCCTCTGTTTTTGCTCACATTACTCTGCAAAGTATTGTCAATATTGCTAACATACATAACTTTTTTAAAAAACCAATTCCGGTCCGATGTAATCTCTTCCAAGCAGGCTTGGGGCTTAATTTCCAGGTAGGCTTTGCTTGTAATTTACCCTGGGGGGGGGAAGAAACAGAGGAACAGCATTAGAAGATTTGGCACAGGATGGAAGAGCAGATAAGAATCCACACATTTTCTACCCTCTGCTCCCTACATTTCAAATCCAAAAGTACAAAAAGATGCAAGGAAGCTGGGCTCAAGGAAGTAACTCAAAACCTTCCGGAACACCAAAAAGCCCAAGGCTGGTTCTTACTATTTCATTAAGCTGAAGAGTCCACCACAGAGAAACCGTCCCGGGCTTGTTGCTCAGTCAGGCCTGAACCCCACACAAACAATATAGCACTTAATTGACTCTCTTGATAACAAGAAAGTGCCACTGTCTGCGTGGGGTTCAGAAGGCCCCTTCCTTTTCATGCCAAGCTTTCCAGGGCGATTAAGCGGGGAACAGGGCGCATTCACATCTTTTAAAACTGCAAGGGATGAAGCTCGGCCAGATTCCCGGGCACCTCCCCAGACCGGCTAAATTGGCTGCCCCGATCGGGGGCGCAAACAGACGATCCATGGCTAGAGCTCAGCGCTCATCCGGCGGACACCTTGTTGGGAGCGCGGGAAAAAAGTCCATTGACCTAAACACAATTTTTAAAAAACACCCATCACTAGCCAAAAAGCTCTTGCTAAATATGGGTCTCAAGATAAAAACGCGCGAGCTTCAAATAAGAAACACACCTATTAAAATACAAGACTAGAAACTGCTACTACGGTCGCTACCATTAGAGGCGCTGCAACGGTTCGCGCGGCGCCCCCTAGTGCTTGCAGGCTTAATGGAGGGCGGATACATCAGCGTACCTGGTTAAGAGTTTGACGAAAAGAGCAAAAAGGAACTGAAGAGGAAAAGCCCCTTTCACACGACGGGCCCAAAGATCCGCGATCAAGGCAAAGGTTCGGCTCCCTTCCCGCACTGGAGACAAAATCTGACCAAGGCGTTGCCAATACAATGAAGCACTTTCTCAAGAGTTTAAAATCACAAGGCAGTGCCATCGTATTGGTGGCGTCCAGGCAGCGGAAACAAGCCTTCTCGGACCTCACCCTCGTGGCCCCAGAATCCCGCTCCCCGCCTCAACGTGAAATGCCGCAGGAGCCCCCCACCTGCGGGTTCATGAGGATGCCAGACCCCCCAATGTTCTTGGCTATCCACGTGGGAGCTTCCCTTTCTCTTTCCGTCCACCGGACCCCAAAACTTTCCCACCCCAAGCTGGTTTCTGACCCCCCCAACCACGTGGCCCCTCGATTTCGGTCAATAGCCCGGCGGACTCCATGGCTTCCCCAAACCCAACATCTACGCCTATCAGCTCCTCGTCTCCCAAACCACCTCCCGATCCCCCCGCACCCTCCATTCCTCCCTTTCGGATCTTCATCCTCTCCCCTCCTCAAAGACATCGGTATAGATGGGATGATCTTGAGGCAGGGTTGTCGGTCTTAGAGCGGCTGTGCTCCCCCGAGGTGTCATCCCCTGTTCTCCTGAACCCCCACCCTGCAAACTCTCTAGGGTACCAATTTCCGCTTCCACGCTCCCGCCAGCTCCCATAAATAGTTTTGGAAGGTCAAGATAGGCAACCTGGAAGGCCTCACGTGTCCTGCGATCGGAAGATCTTTTTTTCAAAAGCCCGGCCGCTCCTCCAGATCTTCCCCCCAAGACAACGCCAAAAGCCTCCAAGAATCTCAAGAATTTAAACCTCCCGGGCAGATCAGGAGATCTCCACGTGGCCCTCCCCAAGATCCAATCCATCCTCTCTCTGGAAGAGTCAAGCAACACCCAGAGCCTAAACCCCGTTTTCCTTGGAAAGCGACCCGCGATGCTTACCAGCAGTTGCAGCTCCCATGGTGGCCGTGGTCTCTCTCTCTTGCTCTCCCCCTCCTCCTGGTGTCCAGGGATGGCTGTCCCGTCGTGGGCCGTCCTTTATAAAGCCTGTGGCTTCGAGGGTGTCATTGGCTCGCAACTTCCCTCCATTGGCTTTCTTCCTCCAATCAAGTTCAAGAGCTGGGGGGCCTTCCCCTCCCACCTTCCCCTCCCCTGACCAAGCCCTTGCTTGATGAGTGGATTAAGGGGTGGTTGGGGTGGGGTAGGGAGGTGAAACAATCAAGGGGTTGATGGAGGGCAGATAGCTCAATCCATTGCTACAGACAATGGGCCAAACCATCCCCTCCAGCCCCCATCCAGGAAGGTGGGTAATAGAGGAGAGTCTTAGGCATGCAGATGCCCGCCCATCCCATTCCAATGGGCCAGTCTTCCTTTCTCCCTGGGGCAGGAGGAATCCCTTTGTTTGACAGCAGCTGAGGTGACCATTCCTAAATCCAATCATTTTGAATCAATTAAAATGCCAAAGTATGGGGTAGAGGAGAGGAAAATTTGAAGGAAAACTTCTCTACTAGTATGAGTTAATTCAAACTGGTGGGGCTGATCCTTTTTTTTTTTTTTTTGGACCAGTCATTCCCATTTTAATCTTCCACGTGCAAAACAGTCCTCTCTCCCCTACCCACTTTTAGAATCTTATGTGCACATTTTATTTTATTTTATTATGGAAGTTTTGTCCCATTCTTCACACACACACACACACACACACACTTTTTCCTTCTCAAGGTGGTTTCACAAACACATAAAATCACAATTTTTAAAAGGCCAACAATATCAGACTCCACACAATCAATATCAATGGATATGTTTATGCATCTGAAAGGCCAACATCACACAGACTCCACATGATCCATAACAATGTATGTTTACACATCTATAACGCCAACAATCTACAGGCCTCACATGATCAATAATGTATTATGTGTGCATCTAAAAAGCCAACAACATAGACTTCACATGATCAGTAACAATGTATATGATGTGTATACATGTATATTTCATCTTCAAGCTCCATCTGTTTCATGCATCTGATGAAATAGGCTCTTAGCTATGAAAGCAAATGCCAGATTTGTTAAGTGTTTAAAGTGTCACAGGATAACAAAGATGCTCCCTACAGTTCAGGATTTAGTAGTACAGAATCCACGTAAAGGCCTCCCATCCTTGGACTGATTGATATGCTTATAATTCATAAGAATACAAAATAGATTTAAGAAGCATTTGTCAAGGAATGTTAAGTAGATAATTTTTTTTAAAGCATCTTGGATGTAAGAAGCCCTTTTCAATTGTGGGGAGGAGGGATCAATTAAACATCAGCCCTGTTGCATTGGGTAAGGTTAGCAAGCGTTCAGAATGTGCACAGACCACTTCTTCAGACAGGATATTCTGTTCATGGTTAGCCTCTTTTGCTCCATGACTTCAGCAAAACTGAATCTGAACATAACAAAAGCATCTGAACCATTCTGGAGCCTACCCGCGAAAAAAACCCAACTAGACAACTTTTCTTAAGGAAGACGCCAAAGGTACCTGGGTATATGTCTGTGTGTGTGTAGTAGGCACTCTTTCCAAATATCTCCTGCTGCTCCATTCACTCCCCTGGCTTTCATTCACAGTGTATTTGTATTTAATGTGTATACCAAAAACCATGATCCCTTAACCTAGTTTTTTCCCAAAGTCACCTCTGACTTTGTTTGCAAACCAAGGCTGCAGTCCAATGCCTAGATATATACTAGTTAGCTCCACAGAATGAGGGGGGCAACTAACTTTTGAGTAACCATCCAGTGTGGTGTAAGTGGTTAAGGTGTTGGACTATGACCTGGGAGACCAGGGTTCGAATCCCCACATAGCCATGAAGCTCGCTGGGTGACCTTGGGCCAGTCACTGCCCCTCAGCCTCATGAAAACCCTATTCATAGGTCACCATAAGTCAGAATCGACTTGAAGACAGTACATTGACATTTGAGTAGGAGCACAATCTTGTTCCTTGCCACTGCTTAATCTTTGCTCATAGGGCTCTAGAGAGTGTGATGTAGCATCCTTAAGATTCCAGGCAATGGGAATGGTTTATATTCTGCTGACACGTTTCTTACTGTGCGATATGGAATTTGGGAGGCTTCAGTTCTGCTGTATGGGTCTCTGGAACTGAAGGATACTTGACCTGTGGGGTCCAAAGTAAACCTGGAACCCCATTGCATTTTGGTGCTATCCTGCATACAGAGCTCTGGATGGTGACTGGAGAGCCATTGCTTGCATGGGCTTCTGCACCTGAGGTCCCTGACTCTTTTTTCCTAAAGAAATCCACCAAGACAACCTTGTCTTTAATGATTAGGGGGATCACTACCTGACCTGGGACCCTTTATTTGCAGCCCCATGGAGAGGGCTGACATTTGCAACTGTGATGGGGTGCTGGTGAGACAGAGGGCTAGATGAACAAAAGGCATCCATTTTCTCCCTAACCACAGCAAAAAATTATTCCCACTGAAAACTTCTAGAAAATATCCAGTGCCTCGATTTAGTTCTGCAACATCAAGGCTGCAATCCTATCCCAATTTACCTGTGAGTTAGCCCCATTGTGCACAGTCATCCCAAATCTATATAAGAGAGGGTTGCCAGGTCAGTAGAGGTGAGGCCCCTAGGGAGGTTTTTGCACTGCAATCCTGAATTTCACATTAAGCCCTGGATGAGAAGCATGACCAGAACAGAGAGGGTTGGGGAGCGACTGGCCAAAGCTGCTGACCCCTGTTCTTCCTGTAGTCCAGGAATGGGGAATCATAGAATCATAGAGTTGGAAGGGGCCTTGTAGGCCATCGAGTCCAACCCCCTGCTCACAGCAGGAAATCCACAGCTAGAGCATCTCCCGCAGATAGCTGTCCAGCCTCTGCTTGAAGACATCCAGCGAAGGGGATCCCACCACCTCCCTAGGCAGTCGGTTCCATTGCCGAACTGCCCTTACTGTCAAGAAGTTCCTTCTAATGTCCAATCTGAATCTACGCTCCTGCAACTTAAAACCATTAGACCTAATCCTACCCTCTGGGGCAGCAGAGAACAAATCTGTACCCTCCTCTATGTGACAGCCCTTCAGGTACTTAAAGAGTGCAATCATATCACCCCTCAGCCTTCTCTTCACCAGACTGACCATGCCAAGTTCCTTCAACCTTTCCTAATAAGACTTGTTCTCCATACTGGCTATCATCCTCGTCGCCCTCTTCTGAACCCGCTCTAACTTGTCTATATCTTTCTTAAAATGAGGCGCCCAGAACTGAACGCAGTATTCCAGATGAGGCCTGACCAATGCAGAATATAGTGGGACTATTACTTCCCTCGATCTGGAAACTATAGCTCTGTTTATGCAGCCTGTGGTCCTCCAGATATTGTTAGGACTCCCAACTCACATCAGCCCCAAACCAGCATGGCCAGTGGCCAGGCATGATGTGAGTGGTAGTCCAGCAACATCAAGACAGCCGCGGGTTCCCCTGCTGTAGGAATAAATCCTCAGCTGGGTATATATAGGAAAGGACAGGCAATGAGCTGTAGAGAAGCCAGCATGAAGTTTCATGTAAATGTAACAGGTTGGATCCAAGTTAAATTAGTTGTGTCATCCCATTGAAATCAATAAGACTTAAATTAATCACAATTAACCTTAGTGCAACCATCGTGGGTTGGATCCAACCTAATGGATATTTTTCTTTTTTTGAAAGTTTGGGGATTTATATAAATGCTTGATGTTTATAATGTAATGTAGCACACTGAGCATTCTCTCTTAGCCTTACAACTGCCCTGTGAGGTTGGCCAGTGCTCCTCATCTCCAAATTGCTGTCTTGAGTGTCTGGTTGCCTTGCTTGCGAGCACCATTGAGAGGAGATTTGAGTCAAGTATTGTGTGGGTCATGCTCTTCGTAAGCCCCCCACCTACCCAATCTTTCCTCCCTTCCATTCAATTCAGCATTAACTGGTGTATTGGGACGCCAAACAAAATTGCGCAAAACTTCTTTGAATTGAAGCCCAATGTGCTGGGTGATCTCTTGCGCAAACCCGATTGAAACGAGCAGAAGCTGTGCAAGAGCATGCTCAGCTCCTCTTTGGTTTCAGTGGGTCTTATGCAGAAGTACTTCTTGGTGGATTGAGCACTTGTTGTTATTCCTCATCTGGTAGAAGAGCCAAGCAATACATGGCCTCTGTGTTTTGTGTCTGTGAGTGTGTTCCCATTTTGCATTTTCTGCCTGTGCAATCTGAATGCAAACCCAACATTTTAAAATATGTAGATTGTCTTCCATGTGAGTGCAAGTCTTATGTGTACAGGAACAGTGTATGAAAATTTCCAAGGCATATTTAGTCTGCAGTTCTAGGCACATGTATTTGGGAGTTAGCTCAGAGGAACGTAGAATGAAGCCCCAATCCAGCTACAATTTGACACCAATAGAAACCTTCAGGGGTGGAAGAGAGGGAGATGATTTTGTTGAGATTGGGGAGAGAGGAAGAGGTTAAAGAGTGCATGTATGCATGTGTACACTTCATCTCCTATGACTTTTTCAAACATTTGGTGCTTTTTAGAAAAAAAGATGAGGAAGGGATATGATAAGAGCAGTACAGGATTATGTGTGGTGTGGGAAAAGAGTAGAGATAAGTTTTTCTCCCTCTCTCATAATACTACAACTTGAGGCCATCCAAAGAAGCTGAGTGTTCGAAGATTCTGGTCAGTCAAAAGGAAGTACTTCTTCACACAGCACATTGTGAAATATGGAATTTGCTCCCACATGATGTGGTGATGACCACAGACTTGGATGGCTTTAAAAGAGCATAAGATAAATTAATGGAGGTTAAGGCTATCACCAATGGCTGCTGGCTCTGATGGCTGTATACTACCTCCAGCATCTTGCTCAGAATCAACGTGGGGAAAGTGTTGTCGCTCTCAGATACTGCTCATGAACTTTCCATAGGCACTCAGGTGGCCCCTATGGAAACAGAATGCTGGGCTGGATGGGCCCTTGGTCTGATCCAGCAGGCCTCTTCTTATGCCCTTTCAAAACTGACGCAGCAGCTAATGACACATTTAGTGTCATGTCCTCTTTTGCCCAAAGTGACATTAAAGCAATGAGTGAAGTAACTGTTAATCCCAATTTAAGCAGCGGTAACGCAGCCGAAGCTCTGCTCATGGCCGGAGTTCGATTCCAACGGAAGGAGGAAGTCAAATCTCCGGTAAAAGGGGTCGAGGTCCACTCAGTCTTCCATCCATCCGTGGTCGGTAAAATGAGTACCTGGCATACACTGGGGGGTAAAGAAAGGCCGGAGAAGGAACTGGCAATCCCACCCCATATATACGGTCTGCCTAGTAAACGTCTCAAGACGTCACCCTAAGAGTCAGAAATGACTCACACTACAAGTGCGGGGACACCTTCACCTTTACCTTTATTGCTTTCAACTGGAGTCACAACATGACAAATTTTATCTGGATTGAGGGCAGTGGGGCTTGCTTCTGAGTAAACATGCACAAGCTTGGACTGGATGTGTTATTTATTTATTTATTTATTTTATTACATTTTTAGACCGCCCTATAGCAATAAGCTCCCAGGGCGGTGTACAGCATAATAAAACAGATTAAAATACAAGCGGATGCAAATACAATACAGTACACAATAAAACATAATTAAAAATTTTCAAATTTAGATTCAATTTTAAATTTTTAAAATTTTTTTAAAATGCCTGGGCAAATAGGTAGGTCTTTACCTGGCGCCGGAAAGATAACAGAGAAGGCGCCAGGCGTATCTCGTCAGGGAGGGCGTTCCATAGTTTGGGGGCCACCACCGAGAAGGTACTAGCTCTAGTTGTCGTTCTCCGTGCCTCCTTATGCGTTGGGACACAGAGAAGGGCCTTCGACGTCGAGCGCAGCGACCGGGTAGGTACATAGCGGGAGAGGCGTTCCGCCAGGTATTGCGGTCCGATGCCGTTAAGGGCTTTATAGGTAAGAACCAACACTTTGAATCTGGCCCATGAAAATGCCTTATGCAAATATATTTCTTGCCTGGGAATATTTGGGAAAAACAGAAAAATCTATCTATCTATCTATCTATCTATCTATCATCTGTCTGTCTGTCTGTCTGTCTGTCTGTCATCTTAAAAACCCTTTGGAGGGGTCTAGAGGGGCTGGACTGAAACTCATGTTTGGGTACAATCTGGGAAGGGGGGAAGCCACACAACTGACTACAGCTGAAAAATTTGCCTGAAACTCAAACATCAAATTAGAAATGAGAAGGATCCAGATATTTTAAAAAGAATATTTGTTACTCCATTTGCAATGAATTGAAAGCTTTTCAGTATTACTTGAATGGAGTACACTACCTACTTTTAAGGGCTTTAGCCTGACCTTAAGCAATTAGAAATTAGCCTTTTGGGATCCAATAGGACTTACTCCCAAGTAAGTGTGCATTGGATTGCAGTGTTTGGGCCAGAAATAGGGACTTGTCTTGAATCTCAAGCAAGCAGCACCTCAAATGAAATTTGTGTTTACAGAGACGTGGCATACTTTCCCTTGGGTTTTTCCCTAGATGTCCAGAATTTATTTACCGTCATAGCGAAAATACACATAGGGCATTATCTATCCACAGTTGATCAATCTCATTGAACACATGCTAAACCAGTGGCCTTCCTGATGCTGTTGGACTCCAGGTCCAACAGCCCCAGGCAGCATGGCCAATGTTGAAGGGGTACGCTCACAACATCCCTGTGAGGTAGCTTAGGCTGAGAGATAATGACTGTCCATAGCTTACCTAGGCAATTTCATGACTGAGTGGAAGTTTGAACCCTGGTCTCCCCAGTCCTCATCCAGAATTCTCACCATTATACACATCCCATAATTAGAAAGTAGTAGAGTAAGTTAAATCCAGTTGATGTCAGTGGGTGTATTGAGGACATGCTGCAGTATTCTTCATTGTAAAAACAAACAAAAAGAATATATTTTGCATTTCTTCAGAAGAAACCAGAGTGGTTTACAGTCCAAATATGGAAGTAAATAATACTTTTCAGGAGTATTGTGAGGGTCACAAGATATTGTTTTTGAATAAGAAAATGTTCAGTGTCATTGTTGCTGTCCTCCCTAGTAAATTTATTATTGGTGCAATCCTGTAAATGTCCACTCAGAAATAAGTCATTTTGAGTTCAATGGATTTAGCCAGAAACTGAACATAGCATTGAAGCCTAAACAATATAATATGCACACTGAAAACCATGTTAGTTTCCTGCTCATACTGTCCCTGGAAGTAAGTGACCCCACCACCAGTTATCGCTTCAGCAGATTTAGTTGCAGCTGAATGATCCAGTAGTCTGCGAGTATCCATTGGGAATCAGCATTAGAGTGACAACTGAAGTTTCCCAGGCCAGGAATATTTGGGTAGATTGTTACACATTGCACAGGTGTGGGCTAGCGATTTTTTAATCTGCATTTTATTCATTAATTCATTCCATTTAATTTGGTTTAATTTGGTTGCCTTCCTTCAGAGCTCAGAGCAGCTTGCAAAATACATTAGCGGCATGATCCTATTCATGTCTACTCAGGAGTAAGTCACACAGTTCAATGGGGCTTATTCCCAGGAAAGTGGGCACAGGATTGCAGCCTAAATAATATGCACATTGAGAATATTTTAATTATTTTAACTTGTGTAAAGAATTATAAAGGGGGGAACAAACATTTATTATTTGTTAATGGTTTTTATATCGCACCCTTCCATTATTAAAAAAAAAGTTCAAAGTGGCTCATAACATGTCTCCAGAGACATCTAAAGTGTTTTGATGTATATTCCCCTCAGTAATTTGGTTTAACATGTTTCATAAATGACATCTAGAATGAATTGTCCATATACAGAGGTAATAATAAATGCATAAAACATATGTTTGATAATACATACGTTTGATAATAAATACAGGTTTTCTCATGTCTCTCTCTGTCTTCCTCCTAGGAATTAGTAGAGAAGGTGTTTCCTAAGCATATTAGGGGACAGAGTGAAATAGGCGAGACTGATACATTTCATATATATTAAAATAAAGCAGAAAAAGAAAAAAGAAAGTTGATTGGGGAAATCACAGACCCAATTTGAGCAATCTTAAGGTGCATTTTAGTGAATTGTATTTAACTGGAACTTGGGACTCAGTCGGGCCCCAGTTATGTACTTTTAAGCATTTGCTAATAAATATCTCTCAACTGAGTACTATGGGACTTTAAAAAGGTTGAATCTTGCTCCTTGTTTGTACTGTCATTTTATCACCTTAAATTAAAACTATTTAATTAAAAAACACCTCCTCCCCTTGCACACCCTTTGAATGAAACCCATAGCAATGAAACAAGATGTGCTTACTGAGGAACAAATCTGAGTGAAAATGAGAGTTTTTAAAAAACAAAAAGTAATAGGAGATTTGGCCCAGAAGTGAAGTGGTTAAACAGTGAGTGATCCTGGTCAAGATCCACCTTCACATTCTGATGGCTGATGGTGGCTTACAGCAAGGGTTGGGGGTGGTGAAGATTCCTGCATATCAATAGTTTTTGGGAAGAGTCTCAGGAGAAGAGAAGAGGCAGGAAATCTTTGGCCCATAGGGGGTTGGGAGGGAGAGGAAATCTCTGCATTTGAATGAAAGTTCAATAGACAGAGAGGCTTTGTGATGGGAAGATTAAGTGTCCTGCCACCAACTATCTCAACATTCCCCCACACCCATCATCAGCATCTTCCCGGAGTTGTTTCAGAAGCCTGGAGCCAAGGTTGACTTGCAAAGACACTCCATAATCAACTTTCAATGGACAGGGAAATGAACCTAAGGCCAAAGGGTGAGGTGGCGGAGTTGCTCCATTCCAAAGGTCTCTGCTGCTACTTTCTCTTGAAGGGACCCCATCAAGTTACACAAATACTCTTTTTGCCCAGTATGTTAGGCCAAGGCTGCCAAGCCTGTGATCCACCAAGCCATGCCTGGTGGCCTCCCAGACCCTTTCTATATAATGTCATGTTTCTGATGCCTTCCTCGGACTGCAGACCACCGTACATGACAGGGGTGGGAAACCTGGGGTCCTCTGGATGCTTTTAGTCTCCAACTGCCACCTTGGGCTCCTACTGGGAGAAAGGGCAGGATATAAATCTAATAAATAAATTATAATAAATAACCCCCATCACCCCCCAACCAGTATGGCCAAGGGTGAAGAATGAAGGGAGCTGTAGGCCAGCAACATCTGGAGGGCCATGTATCTCTGCATTTGGAGTGGGTCTGTTTGCAGGCACCTTCACATCCTCCGTGGCGCAGAGTGGTAAGCAGCGGTAACTCAGCCGAAGCTCTGCTCACGGCCGGAGTTTGATTCCAATGGAAGGAGGAAGTTGAATCTCCGGTAAAAGGGGTTGAGGTCCACTCAGCCTTCCATCCATCCGTGGTCGGTAAAATGAGTACCCGGCATATGCTGGGGGGTAAAGAAAGGCCGGAGAAGGAACTGGCAATCCCACCCCATATATAAGGTCTGCCTAGTAAACGTTGCAAGATGTCACCCTAAGAGTTGGAAACGACTCGCACTATAAGTGCGGGGACACCTTTACCTTTTTTTCCACATAAAAGTAGCAATGGGGGCTGTCATGGTTGTGTTGGACTACAACTCCTGTCATCTCTGACCACTGTCCATGCATGTCTAGGGCATGATGGGAATTGGAGTCCAACAGCATCTGGAGGGCCACAGGTTCCCCAACCCTGGCATAGTGCATGTGAGAAGAGCTATTTCAGCTCATTCAATCCCACAACCCTGTCGTCAATACAGACAGGAGAGTGGTCTCAGATACCAGAGGCTGAGCCAAGCCTGCTCTCAGGAAGTTTCTCATCATGTTTTCATGGGGAGCCGTAGTTGATCTTGGATTTTTTTGGGGAGGGGGAGAGGGAAACATTCATTTGGACACTTCTCTCTGTTTGAGGCACAGGAGTGGAAAGTGTGTCTTTCATTGCAAAGTGTCCCATAACACCACCTTCTGCAACATACAAACTCAGCTGTGGGACCTTTGTTCTTGTTGTCATCAATGTTTGTCCAAGGTGCTGCACCATTCTTGAATCTATGAACCGAATTGCTGTTACAGTGAATGTGCTCAAACCAAACATTATGTCAAATGAGCCCTCCATCCACCCCATTTCACCTGGGGGATGAAAAGCTACCATCCTGCCATAACAGAGCGCAAATCAACTATTTCCTCCCACATCTCTGGGGTCGTTTTATTTTGTCAAATATACATAGAAGAGAACCAGTGTGGTGGAGTGATTAGAATGTCAGACTAGGTCTTGGGAGACTCGGGAGACATGGGTTCAAATCTCCACTATGGCTATGGAACTCATTGGGTGCCCTAACTCAGCCTAAGCTATCTCACAGGGTTGTTGTGAGGATAAAATGTGGGTGGGAGAACCATGTATGTCACATTGAGCTTCTTGGAGGAAAGATAAACAGGGATCAGCAGCATCACATGGCTCTCATAGAGGCTGTCAAGCATTGGGTGACCCTTGAGATGTGTGGAGGAAGGGATGATTGGAGCAACTTGCTCTTTGGGATTGATCAGTGGGAGGTGGACTACCCTGCCATCTAAGTGGCCTTCTTAATTGAATTCATTTGTGATATTGCATTTATATCCCACCTTTCCTCCAAGGAGCTGAAAATGAGGTAGGTTAGGCTGAGAGTTGGTAACAGGCCCAAGGTCACCCAGTGAGCATCATGGCTGAGTGGGGATTTGAACCCACTCAGGCCTCCTAAGTCTTAGTCCAACGCTCTAACACTACACCACAGTGGCTCCCAAAACCAGGTGCTGTGTTCTCAAAGAGACAACTCTCTCTCTCTCTCTCTCTCTGTGTGTGTGTGTGTGTGTGTGTGTATATGTGTGTGCGTGTGTGTGTGTGTGTGTGTGTGAGAGAGAGAGGGAGATCGAGAGAGAGAGAGAGAGAGAGAGAGGGAGGGAGGGAGGGAGGGAGAGGGAGACCTGTAGTGTTGTTGTTGTTATCATAGTTGTTTCAAGTGCTGGGATCCTTTTCAGTTGTGGCTCCCCATCTGTGGAATACACTCCCCAGAGAGGCCCACCTGGTACCTTCACAGACGTCTTTTCACTGCCAAGTAAAGATTTACCTTTCCCTCCCAGGCTTTGGATAGACTGAGGTGATGTTGTTCTGTTATTAGTGTGTTGCCAAAGTTTCCTGTGGCTGTATGGGGTGGGGGGTATTTTATTGTTTTGTTTTTATGGTATGATGTATTTATTTTTGTTTTTACCAATTTTTAAGTCACTTGGAGACCATTGGGTAACAAGTGACTAGCAAATCAGTCAGTCAAATAAATAATAATTTTTGGAGTGGTCCATTGAAGCTCAAGGCATGCCATCAAAACTCTTAGGTGCAACAGAGAGAAGGGGCAATCCTCCTGCTAAAATCAACCTTGTTATCTATTTCCCTCTAGTGTTTCCCTCCGGCAGGAGTGGAACATATATTGTTGCCTCAGAAAATCTCAACATGCAGTTGGCACTACAGTGGGATTGTCCCAAAAGGTAGAGTTTAGAGACAGCACAGCCTAGACCTGGTCTGAAGGCACATGGGAACTTAAGAAGAGTCCTGCTGGCTCAGGCCAAAGGCCCATCTAGTATGACATCCTGTTGTCAGAGTGGCCAATCAGTTGTCTCTGGGATGCTTGCAAGCAGGGCATGAGAGCAACAGTACTCTTCTCACATGCGATTCCCATTAACGGGCATAAAAGGCATACTGCCTCTGCCAGTGGAGGTACAATATAGTCATGGTGGCTAGTAGTCACTGATAGCCTTATCCTTGGGAAAACACCCTTTCTGAATACCATGATCCACCACCCTTGCTGAAACTAAGCAAGTCCAGGCCGAGGCAGCATTCAGATGGGAAACCCTCTGGGCATTCCATGCACGCCACTTCTCACAGAAGATAGGCAAGAAACAAACAACAAATAATGTTTACATGCTGAGAAATATTGTTTTAGCCAAACTGTCAGTCTTGCAAAACCTTTGGTCTGCGAATTTGTTTCTGTCACCTATGCTCCACTAACACATCTCAGTAGTTCCAATTTGGTGGTGGTGGTGAGGGGAAGAAGGTGTCAGACCACAGATCCCCTTTCACCTGCCCCTTCCTATGTGGTGCAAGGTACAAGTTTGGGTCTGAAGCATGGCTTTCCTGTGTGTCTTGTGAGTTTCTCGCCTCCAATAGCCAAGAAATGTACTAGATTTCGGTGTGGTTTTTCTGACCAAGAACCTGGGAGACATTGGCATTGCACCAATAAAGACACATTATACTCAAACTGCCATTTATTTCCACAATGCTTAGAAAGATTTATCCTAGTCTAGACCTCCCTCCCCTTCAAACCCTGGGAGAAGTCATTATTTAGGAGGAGCGGGTGGGATGGGCAGATTCCTTGGGGATTTCCTGAGCTTTGTGTTGATAGATCATTACTTAAGTTATTGGCCAAGGGTGGCACCTAAGACTCTCCATAGAGTGACTCAACCTTTATCACTCATCCTTTGTGTAAATGCTATCACAATCCAGGCAAAGATGACTCACGCCCAGCCCAAATCCAATCATCTCTGGGGTTTCTTTTCTTCCTCAGCATGTGAAGAGACTTCAGCCAACAAAAGAGCACATGACCCCAAATAATGAGTGAGATCTCCCCCATGCTTTCCCCAGCAAATCTTGGAAGGCTAGTTGATAATGCATCATCTCACTCATTACTGAGCCTCACTGGTGATGCTTATTAAAGGTGAAGAATGTCCTTAGCAAGGATGTGTGCCACTGGGGTGTGTAGTAGTTAGACTGTCGGACTAGGACCTGGGAGACCAAGGTTCAAATCCTCATTGAGCCATGAAAGTCACTGGGTGACCTTGGGCGAGTCAACATCTCTCACCCTAACCTACCTCACAGGGTTGTTGTAAGGAAAAAATGGGGAGGGGAGAACCATGTATGTCACCATGAACTCGTTGCAGGAAAGGTAGGATATAAATACTAATATTAATAAATACAACAAAAATAATAAAGGTTGTGTGCAACTCTGTGTGAAATGTGCATAACACTTTTTAGAATGTGAGCTCTTTAATGGGCAAAAGTGGATCTCCTTGTGATGTCCTCCTCGTTCTAGCAAATTAAAATCCTATCAGTCTAGCCAGGATCAAGTCAGGCTGATCTTGCTGCCTCTAGTCATGCACTAAATGTCATGTATGTGTGTGTGCACATGCATATGTGCTCTGTTTATTTTCAAATGTCAAATCTCTGTGGAATTTCTCAGATTTGGAATCTGTGTATATCAAAATCCAACCAATTTTAAAATTTGACCCATCAGCAAAAGCAGATAACCTGCTCAGTTGGAGGCAAGGAGCTGTTTCATTTGATTTTGAAATTTCTAGAAATGGGGACGGCAAGTCTGCCAGTTGGGCCACCCCCCTTCAGAATGAGAGCAACTTGGAATGTTACACACAAATGCTTCACAACAATGTCAACTTTGGAACGTCCCAACCAACTTCTAAGTAACTGTAATGGGCAGCAGGCATGGTTCCTACCCATTTTATCCTCACAACAACCCTGTGAGGTAGGGTTAGGCTGAGAGCGAGTGACTGGCCTAAGGTCACCCACAGAGCTTCAAGGTTGTTTGAGGGCTTGAACCCTCGTGTCTCAGGTCCTAGTCCAACACTAGCTGCTATGCAACACTGCCTTGCCAGAAGGAAGATGGGGAAAGAAACCCCAGTCCTAGCCTGACCTTCTAACTCAGAACTGGGCAGCCTGCGGCCTGAGGGACTCGTACAGCCTTTGTCGAAGGCAATAAGGCTCTCAACACCAGCTTCTGAGAATCGTAGGTGAGGGGAGACTGCTCTTGTGCTCAGGTCTGGCTTGCAGGCTTCCCATCAGACATGTGCTTGGCCACTGTGCGGATGCTGGACTAGTTGGGCCATCGGCCTGATCCAGCAGGGTTCTTCTTATGTTGTTCTGCATCAGTCCCCCTCCTCCCCCATTTGTGTGATCTTCCCACAAGTCCATCATATTGCTATATACGCTCCTCATGGGATGGGATATAAATGGTGTATATGTGTGCCTTGCTGCAGAAAAAAGGAGAGAGCCAGACTGCTTCTTATCTTTGTTTTCCTACCCCAAAGGCAGCTTTTTTTCCACTAGCACTGCCCTTATCAAAGATGAAATTGTCATGATCCATTTCCTCTACCCTGGGTAGCAGAAATGATGAAACTTACCTTTCAGGAATTCATATGAACTAACAGTTAAAGCAAGAGAATACATAGGATTAATTAAGATTATTAAGATTATTATTAGATTATTTAGAGAATTAATTAATTCACTGTAAAAGCTGACATTGATGCTGAAATTCAGCATCGTCTGAGCTCTGCGAATGCCGCATTCTCCTGAATGAAGCGTAGAGTGTTCAAGGATTGGGATATTCACAGGGAGACCAAAATGCTTATTTACAAAGCCATTGTACTACTGACCTTACTGTACGCCTGTGAAACATGGACCATCTATAAATGCCACTCCCAGCTTCTTGAAAGATTCAACCAACGCTGCCTCCGGAAAATTCTGCAAATTACTTGGGAAGACAGATGGACTAATGTTAGCGTATTGGAAGAAGCAAAGACCACCAGTGTTGAAACAATGATCCTCCAACATCAACTTCGCTGGACTGGCCATGTTGTTCGAATGCCTGATCACCGTCTTCCAAAGCAGCTACTTTACTCCCAACTTAAGGATGGAAAATGGAATATCGGTGGACAGCAAAAGAGGTTTAAAGATGTTCTCAAAGCTAATCTAAAAAAATGTAACATAAGCATCGAGAACTGGGAAGCCTTGGCCCATGGGCGTCCCAATTGGAGGTCGGCCATTATCAAAGGTGCTATGGACTTTGAAGAAGCACGAGTACAGGGCAAAAGGACAAACGAGCTAAGCGGAAGGCACGTCAAGCCAATCCTCATCGTGACCATCTTCCATCTGGAAACCGATGTCCTCACTGTGGGAGGCTGTGTGGATCCAAAATTGGCCTCCACAGTCACTTACGGACCCACTGTTAAAGACCTTATCTTGGAAGACAATCTTACTCGGCCACAAGTGACCGCCAATAAAGGAATGATGTAGGATTAATTAAGATTATTAAGATTATTATTAGATTATTTAGAGAATTAATTAATTCAGCAGTGTGATAGCAAACAATCATTTCTAGTTAAAATGGGTTTTTCTGAGGCTGAAGATTATCTAACTACAGTTTTTGGGGATTCCATGATCAGGGTTGCGATTATTACAACACAATCCTAAGCATTTTCTAGAGGAATAACCATGTTAAAACTGTTGTAGCCAAAGCAGCAAAGTCTTGTGCCACCTTAAAGACTTAAATGTATTATGGGATTATCTTTCTGGGACAACAATCCACCCCATCAGATGCATGAAGCATGTTTACCCAGGTGTAAGTTTCACAGATTTATTTGCTAGTGTGTTTAGGACACTTTCTTGGGATTGGGAATGATCCCCACTGAATACAGGGGAAATTATTTCTGCAGTAAACTTACATAGGACTGCTCTGCATGGCTGCAATCCTATGCAAACTCCCTTGGGAGCCAACCTACTGAACTGAATAAGATTACTTCCAAGTAAACATGCTTCTGTGTTGCATTGTAAATGTCTGTCTTTATATGTACTGTACTAATCACTGTACTTTGCACTGTAATTGTATAAAATTAAAATGAGGATGATAGCTGGCCAGGCTCTCTTCTTTTTTACATCAAGGGGATTCTTAAAATTATGAATATTTGGTTGTTATACTGCTGGTTTTATCTATGTTTTGATACATTTTATATATACTTGTTTTTAAAAGTTTGGTTTTATTATGAATATTTTATACCACATAGAGGTTTTTGTTGATTAAGTAGCATATAAATCTTGTTAAATAAAACAAAACAAAATAAATCTGTGATGTAATTCACAGCCCTCACTTCACATCCATAAAAAGAATGCACTCTTTCATAGACCCTTCTTGGAATAAAACCCACCACAAACAGTGGGGCTTTCTTCTGAAGTAAGAAAGGGGAAGAAAGAAAAAAGAAAGGGAAAGTCCATGAAATGAGGGGAGGCACTACTGTGGGGATAGCCTTTAAAGCAGGACCAGCACCAGCCAGCCTTTGGCATCTGGTAAGACCCCAGTTCCCTCACAGGGCCACCACTAATACAGGCACTGGGCCACACATCACACTTTTTCTGGTGCTCACTGAGTGGAAAGGTCGAGCTGCTGTTTTAACTTCCCACAATGCCCCAGAGTGATGCTGCATCATGGGTACTGTGGAAACTTAAAACAGTGGCTAGATCCAGGTGCTTGATGCTGCTGGAAGCACTGCTGCCCGCCAAGACGCATTAATGAAGGACGACCCACCAGAGGACGCTTTGCTTAAGTGCAGCGTTCTTCAACCTCAGGTCCCCAGATATTCCTGGACTACAACTCTCATCATTCCTGACCATTGGCTAAACTGGCTAAGGAAGATGGGAGTTGTAGTCCAGGAACATCTGGGAACCCAAGGCTGCCTAGGGCCCTCTTCAACTTGCAGCTGGTTGTTCAACACTGCAAATGTCTATTTTGTTCTGTTCTGTTCTGCTTGCTTGCTTGTTTGTTTGGCTTACTGTGAGACTTGTGAGACACTCATTTACCCCTTTGATAATAGACAAAGATAAAAGATAGATGACCCATAAACTGTATCGTCTCTTTCCAGATGCACTGTTGTTATTTTTTGTTTTCTATCTTATCTGTATTGTATTAAACATCTTTTTAAAAAAACAAAACAAGAATAACCTGTGGTATATATAGTAAAGGGATCCTCAGCCTCTAAAGATTTCAACATCCTCCTCTACAAAAAGTTGTGCCACCTATGTGGAACAGTCAAAATGATGGTATTAAGCAATATATGACTGAAAAATAAATCAATAAAGTGAAGTAGGTGTTGTGCTATCCTGTGCTGCCACATTGTCCTAGCAACAAAATATGGGAGTTAACTACTGAGGAAATCCCCTCCCTCCCCGCCAGTTTCTATCTTTTGTTTCAACATCTCTTGAATGAATGATTTGGATGCTGTTTTGAGGATCTTACCTTTTGCTCCAATTGATTCCTTTATAGGTTTAGCTTGTAAATTGTTAACAGCAGTTTTACATTGTTTTTATTGTAGTGAGGCATCTTGGGGAACTTTTTGATCCAAAAGGTGGGATATAATAAAAATAAACAAACTAATCAGTCAGTCTATTGTGTTTTAAAAAATAATAATCATATAGCTGCTTGTGGTATAGTGGTTAAGGTGTTGGACTATGACCTGGGAGACCAGGGTTTGAATCTCCACACAGACATGTAGCTCACTGGGTGACCTGGGGCCAGTCACTGCCTCTCAGCCTCAGAGGACGGCAATGGTAAACCCCCTCTGAATACTACTTACTATGAAAACCCTATTCATAGGGTCGCCATAAGTCAGAATCGACTTGAAGTCAGTCCATTTCCATTTTCAGCTGCTTGGAAAGATGCTCTGTTTACCAATAGTAGAATGGAAGCATCTAGGACCTATGTTGCAGGGCTGTTGTGAGCACAAAGATAATGTGCCGTATACTTCATCAGTTATAATATTGGGACTTACGGCATTGGTAAGGAAGTTTGAATCGCACAATAATCAAGAAAATGCTGCTGTTTTTGCTGTAACAGACTAATCCGGCTACCATTGTCACTGTTGTGGGGGCACAATATTAATTAAATTATTTTGAGGGTGTTAATCCAATCAAATGCTGATTATGATTTGATTATGTGTAACTGCTTATGTGAGTAAATAACACAGTGATGATGAGCAGGATTAAACACTGTGGTGCCAGGACACAAAAGTGGCCACATAAGTGGTGTCGGTTATGAAACAGCACACCATATACCACCAGTTTTACACCACTAATAGTTAGGGCTTCCTGCCCCCTCTTTTCTCCTTACAGCTGCAAAGCAGGCAGAAATTCAATAGGTAGAGTTTTCTCACCTCCATTTTGAAAGAGACCATGTTCCTTTAATTTCTGCCTGTCATGCAGGTGATTAACAAAAAGCACAGAGATTCTGCCAGGAGAAAAAGAAGGTAGCAACAAACTTCCTGCTGTGATAAATGACTATACTGCATCTATGCCCACAGTAAGTACTTATGATGAGTAACCCCCCTTCTGAAACACTGGACAAATGAAACAGAAATTTAGCGTTTGGGGAAAGAAATGTCCCCCCCTTTTAAAAGTAGTTTGCACACACATGCCATAGTTAAGATTTCAGACCTTCTCTCTAAGCCTCCAGAAATTTCATCTCTTCAGCAGGATGGGTGGATAGGGGAACATAGGTGCATTCTGAACCTAGTGTGTGTGTGTGTGCATGGAATGCACCTTACAGGGGCACATGCAACCAGATACCCTGCACATTTACTTGAAACTAAGTCTCCTGGTGAGTTCAGTGAGGTTTATTTTTTAGCAAATGTGCAATAAATTTCCAGCTCAAGGCACGATCAAAAACCAAAAGAGAAAAAAAAAACAAGGAAGGGCCCCCACCAAACCATTAATTCACATTAAACATCAATTTATCCATCTTAGTTTAGATATGATTAATATATGCCATCCAAATGTCCAAATAGGTATCCAAGGGAAGCTGGTGTTCATAGAAAGTACTTTCCAATGTGGCAAGGTCATAAAGGTCTCCAGACCATTGCATAATAGGTGCGTATTTATCCTTCCACGCTTGAAGTATATGTCTCTTAGCTACTATAAGGGCACGTAAAAACCATTCTTATTGTCCTGTCTTTAGTCCATACAACAGGAATATAATTTTAACATTACAGTGCAAATCCTAACTATGCCTACTCAGAAGTAAGTCCAATTTAATTCAATGGGGCTTACTCCCAGGTAAGTGGGACTAGGATGATCTGATGATTGTTGATCAGATTTGTATTTTATTATTGATTTTAATTTAAGAACTGCCCAGAGGACATGATTAATTAGGCAGTACATAAATGCCAAAACTAAACCATCTATTTAGATAGATCTATCAATCTACTTATTTAGATGTAGGAACACAGGAGCATAAGAAGTTGATTTATACTGAGACCATTGGTCCACCTAGCATGGTACTAATTCAAAGTGCTGGTGTTGACCTATAAAGCCCTATATGGCTTAGGTCCAGGCTATTTATCAGACCGTATCTCCCTGTATGAGCCTGCCCGGACCCTGAGATCCTCAGGAGAGGCCCTTCTCTCAATACCCTCATCTTCTCAAGTACGACTAGTGGGGACACGTGAGAGGGCCTTCTCGGTGGCTGCCCCTAGGCTTTGGAATTCCCTTCCTAGGGAGGTAAGAATGACCCCCTCTTTGCAGTCCTTCCGCCGACAAGCAAAGACCTTCCTATTCCAACAAGCCTTTGGAATTGAAGGCTAAGGATAGGGCGTGAAGGGTGCTGCATTGCTAATGTCTATTATATCATTTTTAAACTAGTTTGAACTTTTTTAGCTATATGTGTGTATGGTTTTAATATTGGAAATAGTTTAATCTTATTTTAATGTAGACTTTATATGTTTTTAATTATATGTATTTTTTATCTGGAAGCCACCATGAGTTCCAGTTTTGGAAAAATGGCGGGGTATAAATAAAGATCATCATCATCATCATCATCTACACTGATTTTCTGCAAAGCAGATGCTGTACGAATGAGTTACAGCCTTCCTCAATGTAGAAAGATAGATAGAAGGGCAACATATGTTGTGACAATTACACTTTTTCTGGAATATTGTTAAACAAAACCCAGAACTGTATTCTATACTTCTAAAGCAGAGCAGGATGCAGCCTTACCAGAGTAAATGGATATAGCATAAAGTAGGTGCCATTCAGCAATCTTTAATTGTGGAGAAAGGGGGCAGTTCAGCTAGGAATCTAGGAAACTGCATTATATTGAATCAGACCATTGGTTCATCTAACTCAGTATTGTCAACACTGACCGGCAGCAGCTCTCCAGGGTTTCAGACAGGGAGTTTCTCCCAGCCCTATCTGGAGATGCCAGGGATGGAACCTGGGTTGTTCTTCTGCATGCAAGGCAGATGCTCTGCCATTGAGCTACATTGAAGGAATCCTTGGTGTGGGAATAGGGGATGTAATGAATACCCAAGACTGTCCCCTTTTCACCTGTGAAATACTGCAGAGTAGGAGCAGTGGTGAAATCCCAACAATATCCAAACCTTCAGCCATTGGGTTTTGCAAAATATTCAGTAATCCAAGGCAAGATAGCCAACTATCTCCATGCAGGCTGGGGTGGCTGAGGGATGGAGTACAAGAACATTGAGAGCCAGTGTGGGGTAGTGGTTAGACTGTTGGACTAGCACCTGGGCAACCAGGGTTCAAATCCGCACCTGGCTATGAAGCTCACAGGGTGACCTTGGCCCAGTCACTGTCTCCCAGCCTTACCTACCGCATAGGGTTATTGTGAGGATAAAATGGGGAGGGGGAGAACTAGGTATGCCACCTTGAGCTCCTTGGAAGAAAGGTAGGATATAAATGAAATAAAAATTCAGAATTATATAAGCGGGGGGGGGGGAAAGCAAAAAAAAGATCAAAGTAAGAAGTCAGTGTGATAAAGTTATGAAAATTAATAGCTTTATTTCACATCAATATAACTGTCAATTTATCCACATTTGCTTTTTGTATAGTAACACAGCCATGAAGCTCACTTGGGCCAGTCACTGCCTCTCAGCCTCAGAGGAAGGCAATGGTAAACCATTTCTGAATACCGCTTACCATGAAAACCGTCTTCATAGGGTCGCCATGAGGCGGAATCGACTTGAAAGGCAGTCCATCATAGAAGTGAAATAGTACTTATCATTTATTTGCTTTGCATTCAGACGTCTTATGACATTTTGTTTAAAAGATTAATTTAAAATAACTACAAATGAAATGAAAACAAAACAGATCTGGAGAGCACCAAGTTGGCCCACTTCTGCAGCAACCACTTTCTCAACTTTCTGGAGGTTGGAATGAAATGTAGACATTTTACAGCCTAATCCCAGGCATGTTTAATCAAAAGTAAGACCCTCTGTGACCAGTGGAACTCACTCCCAAGTACTTGTGGATGGGATTCTGTAGATCAGCCTTCACCAACCTGGGCCTTCTAGACTACAACAACTTCTCTATTCCATCTTGAGAGAGGAAAAGTAGCAACCAGTAGCAGCAGGCAGGAGCTGCACCAGGCAGGGGCGGGGTGGAGGGGAGGAGTTTGTCTGTATGCAAGGAGATAATTTTCTGTCTCACATCCCGCAATCTGATATGCAGGAATTTGGCCTTCAAGGCTGAAATTCATTTGCAATTGAGGAAGGAGGGAAGCAAACAGCCACAAAGGATTGAGCTGGGAGGGGGAGAGCAATAAAGGGGGCTTAGATCCAGGGCTGGCTGTACCCAAAAGATGAGCCACCCCATGACCAGGTCTCCTGTTGGACTACTATCCTTGCTTTCTCTCACCCTGCTTTTTTGGGGGGGGGAGGTGAGGATTCCCACAGGGCAACCCCCACCCCCAAGGGAGCTCTGTGGGGAAAAGCAGTCACAAGAATACCAGTGCCTTGGGGGTGTGTGTGCAAGCAAAAGACTTGGTAGGGAATCATTTACAGCTGGAGTCTCCGCATGTTGACTCTGAAGGAAGTCCCAATGAATTAATTGGGGATAACACTCAAGGAAGTGGGTATGGGGATTATTACAGCCAGGGTGTAAGCCTGCCTGCCTAAACTCTAGCGCTGGGCTTGGCAAGTGTATTGTAAGCTAGCTCACTGTGAGCCAGTTTGTTATGGCAAGCTTATTATAAGATAGTGAGGTTGAGGAGATGTTATTTTAAGCAGCTGCCTGCGAAGTGAATAAATATGGTTGATGCATGTCTTCTTTGCTAACAATGCTCTCTTAATCACATTTTCTCCCTACTCAGAAGTTTCAATAATTATTCCCAGGTATGAATCTGTGCATACGCACTGCACATGACTTTCCCCAAAGAATCCTGGGAGCTGTCATTTCTTAAGGGTGCTGGGAATTGTAGCTCTGTGAGGGGTAAACTCCAGTTCCCAAGATTCTTTGGGGGAAGTCCTGTGCTTTCAATGTATGGTGGATATGCAGCGTTTGTGTAGTATTACAGTCCCATATTGAGCTGCACTTCAAAAAGGATATTGTAGAGCTGGAAAAGGTTCAGAAAAGAGCAAACAAAATGGCCATGGAGCCTAAACTACTCTGAGGAAAGAGTTAAAACTTTTATTTATTAAAGTATTTATATGGCACACTTTTCATAGAATTATATCAAGGCGGCTTACAACATACAGAGACACAATAAAAATTAAAAACCAATAAAAACATCATTTAAAACAATAATAAAAATATCAATAAATAGTGCATTGGTTGGGGGAGGGGGGAACAGGTATAACTGAAACTTGGTGGGATGACTCCCATGACTGGAATACAGCGATTGAAGGAAATAACTTGTTCAAATAGAACAGAAGGAATAGAAAGGGAGTCAGAGTCACGCTATATGTTAAAAAGATATATCCCTGCACAGAAATACAGGAGGATGAGCTTGATAGTTCCACCGAGAGTATCTGGATTAAAATTAATGGGGCAAGGAATAAAAGGAATATAGTGGTTGGAGTCTACTACTGAGCACCCAATCAAGGAGAAGACAAAGATTAAACTTTTGCAAAGCAAATTGCCAATGTTTCAAGGAGGCATGAAGCAGTAGCAATGGGGGACTTCAATTACTCCGATACCTGTTGGGAGACAAATTCTGCCAAACACGACCCCTCCAAAAAATTTCTGACTTGTGTTAGAGATAACTTTCTCCTACAGAAAGTCCAGAAATTAACAAGAGATCAGCTATCCTTGACTTGCTTCTAACCAAGAGATGACTTTATGGATGAAGTGGCAGTTATGGAAACTCTGGGGGGAAATGACCACGCTATAATAGAATTCTTGATTTTAAAGAAAGCAAAAGCTGAGAGTAGCTATATGCATATCCTGGACTTCAGGAAGGCTGATTTTAATACTCAGAACAATGGTAAGTAAGGTTCTGGCAAGAGACCCTAATGAGAAAAGGAGTACAAAATGGGTGGAAGTTTCTAAAAGAGGAAATTCTAAAGGCACAATGGCAATTCCGTCAAGGAAAAAAGGAGGAAGATAGCAGAAGAAGCCAATATGGCTTCACAGAAAGCTTAGAGATGACCTGAAAACAAAAAAGGACACATACAGGAAGTGGAAGGAAGGCCAGGTCACAAAGGAAGAGTACAGATAGATAGCATGGAATTGCAGGGGTGGCGTTAGGAAGGCCAAAGTTGAGAATGAGATGATGTTAGCAAGAGATGCTAAAAGCAACAAAACAGCTTTCTTCAGGTACATACATAGTAAAAGATAGAGAAAAGAAATGGTGGTACAGCTACTCAATGAGGATGGCAAAATGATAACAGATGACAAAGAAAAGGCAGAAGTGCTCAATTCCTACTTTGGCTCAGTCTTTTCCTAAAAGAGGGTCTATGACCCTTCTGGGAAGTGTGAAGTTGAAGGGGCAGGATTGCAGCTTGAGATTGATAGACAAATGGTCAAGGAATACCTAATCACTTTAATCTCCAGGGCCTAATGAACTGTATCCTAGAGTACTGAAGGAACTGGCTAAAGAACTCTCAGAATTGCTGTCTACTATCTTTGTGAAATTGTGGAGGATGGGTGAAGTGCCGGATGACTGGAAGAGAGCTAATGTTGTCCCTATCTTCAAAAAAGGAAGAACCTGGGAACTACAGACCAGTCAGCCTGACATCAATCCCTGGGAAAATTCTGGAGCAGATTCTGGAGCAGATCTGTAAGCATCTTGAAAACAATGCAGTGATTACTAGAACCCAACATGGATTTATGAAGAACAAATCCTGCTAAACTGATCTTATCTCATTTTTTGATTGGCTAACCTTCCTGTTAGATTGTGGGAATGATGTGGACATAATATATCTTGACTCCAGCAAAGCTTTTGACAAAGTGCCCCATGATATTCTGATTAGCAAGCTAGTTGAACGTGGGCTGGATGGAACAGCTATCAGATGGATCCACAGTTGGCTACACAATTGTACTCAAAGACTGCTTATCTATGGTTCCTTCTCAAAGTGGGGGGAGGTAACAAGCATGGTACTGCAGGGCTCAGTCCTGGGCCCAGTGCTCTTCAACATTTTTTATTAATGACTTGGATGAGGAAGTGCAATGAATGCTTATCAAATTTGCAGATGATACAAAATTGGGAGGATATCTAATACCTTGGAAGACAGAAACAAAATTCAAAGGGACCTTGATAGGTTGGAGCATTGAGCAGAAAACAACAGAGTTAAAATTAACAGGGATAAGTGCAAAGTTCTACACCTAGGAAAAAGAAACCAAATGCACAGTTATAAGATGGAAGATACATAGCTCAGCAATACTACATGTGAGAAGTATCTTTGGTTTTTTGTTGATCACAAGTTGAATATGAGCCAACAGTGTGATGTGGCTGCAAAAAAGGCAAATGCCATTTTAGGCTGCATTAACAGAAGTATAGTTTCCAAATTGCATGAAGTATTTGTTCTCCTCTATTTGGCACTGGTTAGGGCTCATCTTGGGGACTGTGTCCAGTTCTGGACATTGTACTTTAAGAAAGAAGCAGACAAACTGGAGTGGGTTCAGAGGAGGGCATCAAGGATGATCAAGGGACTGGAAACAAAGCCCTATGAGGAGAGACTGAAAGAACTGAGCATGTTTAGCCTTAAGAAGAGAAGACTGAGGGGAGACACAATAGCACTCTTTAAATACTTGAAAGGTTGTCACACAGAGGAGGGCCAGGATCTCTTTTCTATCATCCCAGAGTGCAGAACATGGAATAATGGGCTTAATTTACAGGAAGCCATATTTTGGCTGAACATCAGGAAAAACCTCCTGACTGTTAGAGCAGTATGACAATGGAACCAATTACCTAGGGAGGTGGTGGGCTGTCCGACACTGGAGGACTTCAAGAGGCAGCTTGACAGCCACCTGTCGGATATGCTTTAATTTGGATTCCTGCATTGAGCGGGGGTTGGACTCGATGGCCTTATAGGCCCCTTCCAACCTATAATTCTGTGAATTCATGTTAAAAAGCCTGTCTACAATGTTGTTTTCAAGAGATTCCTGAAAAAAAGAAGAGACGGTTCTTCCTGCCCAACCTGCCGAACATTTGGGACTGAGGGATGGTCAGTGATCCTCAAGATGAGAATTGAAGTGCTGCAACCAGGTCCTAATTTTTGTCTCTGACATTTAGGAAGGTATGGAGATGTGTCACTTCAGGAGCCCACATCAAACACTTAGCTCAGCCCTCAGGCACAATCACAAAACTACCAGGGTATGACCTTTCTTATCCTGGGATAGAATGCACATCTCTGTCTTTCTCCTTACCACTTGGATAGGAAGACAGAGTTGAGCATTCTGCCCCAGGATAATGGGACCACTCAATAGCTGCTTACGTGTGATAAAATGATCATCTGTAATGGATTGGCAAGGAATTGTCAGAGGTAGGCAACATGGTGCCTTCCTGATGTTGTTGGGCTACAACTCCCATCGGACCCAGTGAGCATGGGCAATGGTGAGGGATGATGGGAGTTTTATTATTTTATTTTATTTATTTTTATTATTTGATTTATATCCCGCCCTTCCTCCCAGCAGAAGCCCAGGTCGGCAATCTTGTTGTAATCTATTTGTAATCCAGCAACATCTGGAGGGCACCATGTTGCCTACCCCTGGTCTATACAGGTGAGGATTTGGGACAGAAGATTCCCCCCCCCGCTAAGCAGGCCTCTTCAAACCAGGGCTTTAAAAAATTGAAAGGGGGTTCCAGTGCTACGCCATAACTTCGTAATTCCATAGTTTCACACAGTACATAGGTGAACTATGGAATTCACTCAAATGAGAGGCAGTGATGGCCACCGACTTGGATAACTTTCAAGGAGCATTAGACAAATTCATGGGGGATAAGGCTATCAATGGCTACTAGCCATGCTGGCTATTATGCTCTGTTTCCATAGTCGGAGGCAGTATGCTTCCGAATACCAGTTACCTGAAGCCGCAAGACAGGAGAGTGCTCTTGTGCTTTAGTCCTGCTTGTGGGCTTCCCATAGGCATCTGGTTGGCCACTGTGAGAACAGAATCTGGGAATAGATGGGCCACTGGTTTGATCCTGCAGGCTCTTCTTATGCTCTGTTGTGCAAAGGTCAACGGAAAACTGAAGCTAGCCTTGCACATTATTATTTGTAGCCCCCCTGCCAAGTCCAGAATCTAATATTACTCACATGTACCATTGTGTCTACATTAAATCCTAAAAACCTTTCAGATTCTAAAACTGGGAAAGAGGCAAAGAGCACACATTGTATCTAACAAAGTTGTCCCATAGCTCAAGGACTTTGATTTGCACAATGGAAGTTCTTCTCCCTCTCTTCTCCCCCTGCACTCCTTACAAATCTGCTCCAGAGGGATGAGGGGGCAATGGGTGTGTGTGCAGGGAGTGGATAGAATTGTAAGGTTGGAAGGGGTCTATTGTACAGTTAATGGTTGGGTTGTATCTCACATTTGTGCACACATGCAAACCCTAACCAAGATCCACAGTGTGGCTTCCATGGTGTCAGAAGCCGGTAAGGTTGCAGTAGGCTGAGAGACATAAGAACATAAGAAGAGCCTGCTGGATCAGGCCAGTGGCTCATCTAGTCCAGCATCCTGTTCTCACAGTGGCCAACCAGGCCAACCAGACGGTTGTCTCCCTTCATTCAGTGAGCTTCTTGTCTGAGCAGGAATTTGAACTTGGATTCCTCATGTGCAGATCTTAGTTAACAATTAGGGTTGATTGTTTTTGTGTTTTTGATGTTTAAGGCTGCAACGTGAACATCAACATTGCAATTACTCACTAGGGTTGATCAAGCCCAGATAGGACACGGGCATTTTCAGCTTAATCATATTCAGTGCAAAAAATATAGTCATTATTCAGTTGTGGGTGATCCAACTAATTTGAGGAGGGGGTGGAGCTCATTTAAGGTGGTGGTTGGTTCCCACCTTGAGCTCCTTCGAGGACGTAGGTGGGAAATAAATGTAATAAGCTGCTGCAGGGGTGAGGCTGCTAGGACATCAAGGGGCAGGTTTTTTCACCTGCCTTGCCCCACCCGGCTTCCTGGACCTTATCAGGAGGAGCTGCAGACTGGGAGGTACTGCTGCAGGGGTGAGACTGCTGGGACCATCAAGGGGCACATTTTTCCACCTGCTTTGCCCCCTCACCCCTGCTCTTAGTGACATTTTTCTGGGGACAGTCCTTTATCAGGAAGGTTTGCTGTTGTTGCTTTTTAGAAATGCTACAATTTTGTTAGTTTGATTTTTTGTAAATTGTAATGTTTTTATTTGTGTTTTTTATTTGTGTGTAAGCTGCCTTGGGGGCCTTTTTGGCCAAAAGGCGGCCTAGAAATAAACCATTACATAACATAACATAATTATAATATTATGAAACAGACTGTTTGGGGCCATGGTATGCTATTTGTGTAAAGTCTCCCCTCTGGGGTGATCCCTGGCCATGTGACAGCCTTTACGAACTCTTTCCACCCTCATCCCTGCCCAAGTTGTGATATTTGACTAATCCCCCCGGTTTCATTTTGCATTTTTAACGTTTATTATTACATTTATATCCTCCCTTTTCCCCAAGAAGCTCAAGGTGGCGTATACAGCTTTCTCCCTCCCCACTTTATCCTCACAATAACCCTGGGAGGTAGGCTAAGCTTAGAGACATTGAGTGGCCCAAGGTCACCCAATGAGCTTCATGGACGAGTGGGGATTCTAACCCTGGCCTCCCAGGACCTAGACTAACATTCTAACCACTATGCCACACTGGTTCCCTCTGAGCTGATCATAGACCATTCCAAGGAACCATCCAGTCCAGCCCTTTGTCACTGACCCTGGCCAAACAGCCCAGCACCTACTGCCCTCAAGCGAAGTCACCTGCAAACTTTTCCACCTCAACACAGGGATGGTCAGGGACTGAACATGTGGGGCAGTGTGCATGGGGATGTTGGTGGGCAGGGCTTGCATGTGCACCCCTGCTCCCCAGCTATGCATACATGGCCCACATGTTCTGATGAATGATTAAACATGCATAATGCGGAGGGTAAACCGCACAGCATGTTGCACAAAGTAAGACCTGGGCTCCAATTCCTGCTCAGCCATGACGCTTGCCAGGTGAATCTGAGCTCATCACTATCTGTCACCTTACCTTACCTCACAGGGTTGTTGCAAGGGGGAAAATGTATTTTAAGATCTGTTTTTATGATGTTTTAAAGTGTTTTAGTGCTTTGTTTGCCGCCCTGGGCTCCTGCTGGGAGGAAGGGCGGGATGCAAATTAAACAAACAAATAAATAAATAAAAGTGGGAGAACTCCAGATATGCTGCCCTCAGTACCTTAGAAGAAGGGTGGATATTGGGCTGTACTTTGCATTATCTGGATAAGACTGGGCCAAAGGCACACAACAGAGTTCTATTATTGAAGCTAAGCAGGTCTGCCCCAAACAACTCTGAGCTCCTTTTTAGCAGGGATGGGGAAACCTGTGGGCCTCCAGGTGTTGTTGGATTGTATCTCTCATCATTTCTGATCACTGGCCATTCTGGCAGGGGTTGATGGGAGTTGGAGTCCAACAAGATCTGTAAGTCATCCATCCCTGTTTTAGTGGAAGACCAGAATGTAAAATAAGTAAATAAGAGCTAGATATTCACTTTCATATTTGGAGCCATTTTAACCCTGGATATATATAGCGACAGTTCAGCCAAATAGGTTGATCTCCAGCCTAAAATTCAGCTGGAATTCACACCCCCTTCCCTGTTGCCTCTCATGTACTGGGAGACATGGATTCAGTTACAGGCAAGTCACAGATTCAATTACAGGCAAATCCCTAAAAATGGAAATATAGAGGCTAAATGTCCAGTTAATACAAAAAGTACAATTTTGAGCATTGTGTAAAGCCTTGGTGTATGCACAGAGTATGAATGGTCAATGCACTTTCCTTGTATACATTTAGGTTTTACATAGAATTGTTACAGACGGTCATGTTTTGCACTTCACAACCATTTCGCTCCAGTATTTACTCTTCCCCCTTCCTCTATACTCATCTCTCTCTCTATGAAATATCTAACCACTGAGGATACACCATCTGAGAAAAAAATGATAAAAACTTAAATGGGGTAGGCTTAGAACTAGGCATTGTGAGTGTAGGGGTACAGGATAGCAATCCAGAGAGGCAAATGTACCACATGGCACACCAAAAGTGCCAAGACACTTGAAGAGAGACGTGGTATGTATGCGTTTATCTGCTAATGCTGGAAGCCTCCGAGCCAAAATGGGAGAACTGGTGTGCTTGGTCTCAGAGGGCAGCATTGATATAAGGAGCATAACGGAAAACTGGTGGAACTGAGAAAACCAGTAGGGCACGGTTATCCCTGGATGTAAACTACATCAGCAGGACAGGGAAGGACATATTAGAGGTGATATTGCTCTATATATGAAAGAAGGCATTGAATCTAGAAATCCCAAGGAAGAAATCCCAAAAGAGGCAGCCTCCTTCACAGAATAATTATGGGTGGTGGTACTGGGGACATTCTATTATCCCCGCTCAGGGAGAACGTGAGATGAAAAATGAAACTGAGGAAGCATTCAAATGAGGAAAAGTAATAATGGGTGTCTTCAACTACCCTAACATAGACTGGCTACATATGTGTTCCAAGCATGATAAAGAAGTAAAACTTCTAGATACCCTAACTGACTGTGCCCTAGAACAGTTGGTCATGGAACCAACCAAAGGGGCAGTGACCCTGGACTTAAGCAGCGCCCAGCGCTTGGTGCGAGATGTAAGTATTGTTCAACCGACTGAGAGCAGTGACAATAGTGCCATTAAACATACATGTAAGAAAATCCAACATGGTCACGTTTGACTTCCAAAGAGGAAACTTCCCCAAAATGAGAGGATTGGTAAAAAGAAAGCTGGAACATAGGAAGCTGTTTTCTGCTGAGTCAGATCTTTGGTCCATCCAGCTCAATATTGTCAACAACACTGACTAGCAGTGGCTCTCCAGGATTTTCAGGCAGGAATCTCTCCCAGCTCTTCCTGGAGATGCCAGGGATTGAACCTGGAATCTTCTGCATGCAAGGCAGATGCTGTACCACTGAGCTACGGCCTCTTCCAAAGCGTTAAGAGGGCCAAGTCACTCTAAAATGTTTGGGAGTTGTTTAAAAACACAATATTAGAAGCTCAAGTAGAATGTATACTGCAGATCAGGAAAGGTACCACCAGGGCCAAGAGGATGCCAGCGTGGTTTATGAGTAGAGTCAAAGAAGCGATTCAAGGCAAGAAGACTTCCTTCAAAAAATTGGAACTCATAAAAATGAGGAAAACTCTGGCAAAAGAAATGCAAGCAGACAATATGGGATGCTAACAAACAATGTGAATAGCACACTGCTAAAAACAAAAAGCAGCAAAAAAATTCTTTAAATACATTCAAAGCATAAGACTTTCTAGAGAGGCGGTTAGACCCTTAGAAGACAAGGGAGTCTAAGGTGTGCTAAAGCAAGATAAGGAGACTGCAGAAGAGTGAAATGAATTATTTGCATCTGTCTTCACCGTTGAGGATATAGGGCAGATCCTGTGCCTGAACTAACTTTTGCTGGAATGGAGTCTGAGGAACTGAGGCAGATAATGGTGACGAGAGATGAAGTCTTAGGTTTAAAAGACAAAATGAAAACGTTCAAACCCAGGTCCAGATGGCATCCACCTGAGAGTTCCCAAGGAACTCAAATATGAGATAGCTGATCATATGTAAAAAATATGTAACTTGTCCCTCAGATCCCCCTCCATACCTAAGGACTGGAAAGTGGCCAATGTAACACCAATCTTTAAAAAGGGATCCATGGTGGAACCTGGAAGTTACAGGCCAATTAGCTTAATGTCTGTCCCAGGAAAACTGATAGAAGGTATTGTAAATATAACATAACCAAACATGTTGAAGAAGAAGCCTTTCTGAAGCAAAGCCAGCATGACTTCTGAAAGGGTAAGTCTTGTCTCAAACAACCTATTGGAGTTCTTTGAGAGTGTCAACAAGCACAGAGATAGAGATTATCTAGATGGACTTTATTATTATTATTATTATTTACATTTCTACCCCACCTTTCTTTTCATGACTGAAACCCAAGGTGGCTTACATATGGTTCCCAGGCAGTCTCCCATCCAGGCACTGACCAGACCTGACCCTGCTTAGCTTCAGCAGGGTGCTGGCCTTATGTGCCTTCAGACCATAGCCTTTCAAAAAACTTTTGACAATGAACCTCAGCAAAGACACCAAAGGCTTAGCAGTCATGGAATCAAAGAAAAGGTCCTCTTGTGGACAGTTCTCCCAATGGAGGGGTGTAGAAAGCAGAGTCCCCCAAGGGTCAGTATTGGGACCTGTGCTTTTTAACTTGTTCATAAAGGAGCTAGAGTTACTGGTGAGTAGTGAGGTAGCCAAGTTTGCTGATGATACTAAATGTTCAGAGTTGTTAAAATAAAGTGAGATTGTGATGAGGTCCAAAAGGACCTCTCCATACTGAGTGAATGGGCAGTAAAATGGCAAATGCAATTTAATGGAAGCAAGTGTAAAGTCTTGCATGTCAGGGCAAAACATCTTAATCTCATGGGGTCTGAACTGGCAGTGACTGAACAGGAGAGAGACCTTGGAGTTGTAGTGGACAGCTCAATGAGAATTTCGGTCCAGCACGTGGCAGCTGTGAAAAAGGCAAGTTTCATGCTAGGGATAATTAAGAACGATATTGAAAACAAAACTGCTGATATAATAATGTCGTTATAATGTCATTATAATGTTGTTATAATGTCGTTATAATGTTTATGGTGCAGCCACATTTGGAATACTGTGTACAGTTCTGCTCACCTCACCTCAAAAAAGGATATTGTAGCATTGGAAAAGGTTTAAAAAGGGGGAAACCAAAATGATTAAGGGGACGGAGCAACTCCCCTATGAGGAAAAGTTGCAGCATTTAGGCGAGTAAGAGGTGACATCAAAGAAGTACATAATGCATGTACAAAGAAGTATATTATGCATGGCATGGACAGAGTGGATAGAGAAAAGTTTTTATTCCTCTCTCATAACATCAGAACTTGTGGACATTCAATGAAGCTGAATGTTGGAAGATTCAGCTCAGATAAAAGGAAGTACTTCTTCACATAGCGCAGAGTTAAGCTATGGAACTCGCTCCCAGATGTGGCAGTGCTGGCCACCAACTTGGGTGGCTTTGAAAGAGGATTAGACAAATTCATGGAGGATAATGTTATCAAAAGCTACTAGCCACTATGGCTATGCTCTACCTCCACAGTCAGAGGCAGTACGCTTCTGAATAGCAGTTGCTGGAAACCATGGGGAAGGGGGAGTGCTTTTGCACTCAGGTCCTGCTTGCGGGCTTCCTCTGGGCATCTGGCTGGCCACTGTGCAAACAGGATGCTGGACTAGATGGGCCACTGGCCTGATCCAGCAGGGCTTTTCTTATGTTCCTATTAGGACTCCTATTACACCAGAGACACTGATGCCATCATAAATCTGTGAAATCTTTAGGCTGCCACAAGACTTTTCGTTTGAATCTATGAAGATCATCTGCGAAGGGGACATTCAACCCATCCAGATATCTGGCGGGTGAGAGAGAAAGGCTCCAGACCCTGCAGGGTGCTCTCCTTGCCTGGAACTTTGCACCGCCCTCACCCCCATGCACACACACTGGGAGTTCCTTGCCACCTAAGGGAGACCCACCCCACGATTTAAGCATGACTGCTTATAGAGTTGTTGAAATGGGTCCCATTGCTGGTTCGATGGAGGTTGTGCAAGCCTTCGTTGGAGGGGCCCCCGGGCAAATCAGCCTTCATTGTCTCACACCGCCTGGGGCTCTCAGCGGGAGTTGGGCTCCTACAGCCATGAATATCAAAGGGCGATGGGAGGGGAAGGAGATGGACCATTGTGCAAGGAAGGGGGAGCTGTGAGCCCTGCTTGCTTCCTATTAACATTCAGCCTAGATTAGATCAGAAGAGCCAATTAGTGTTGATGAAAGGGGATGGGGGGGGGAGAGGAAAGAGGATGCAGCAAGGACAGGATTCCAACCAGAGCTGGCCTTCCGCCCCAGCCAACTCCCAGTCAAACCAGAGGCGCGTGGCTCCAAGGCTAGATTCAGTGGAACTGCTTGAAAATCTACCCTACTCCAGAGTAGTGGTGAGAAACCCGAGGAAGGTAGCCAGGTTACTCTGTTGCAGCAAACAGCAGAAATTCGTATGGAACCTGAAAAAGCCTAACAAGAGTTATTGCGGCATAAATTTATTATTGAAATAATGTTTATCCTGCTTAATTCCATAATTTCTAAACGGTGCATAATAGAGATACAGCATAAAATCAATTAAAATCATTTGACGAGGTGCGCCTGGCACCAACACTGTTATCTTTTCGGGCCCAGGTCAAGACTTTCCTCTTCTCCCAGGCATTTTAGCATGCGTTTTTAAATTGCTTTTTAAAATGCGTTTTTAAATTTGTATATTTGTTTTTAATGTTTTTAATTGTTGTAAACCGCCCAGAGAGCTTCGACTATGGGGCGGTATATAAATGCAATAAATAATAATAATAATAATAAAATTAACCCTAACTTCACAGAAACACACTTAAAATGCCTGCAGATTTTTTTTTTAAGTCTATACCAAGGGCTGGAAGTTCAACAAGGAAGGGGGCTGGCCTGTCTCATCTCAGCCAGGAGGGAGTGCTACAGAACTGGGCCTACAATACTGAACGTTTGGCTCCAGTTGAATACAGAGCCATGCATATCAGCTGAAAGGCTTATTTTATAGACTTTAACAACGTGAGCTCTAGTGCAAGAAAGGTTAGGGCACAGCAGACTTATTACAGGGCAACCCTATATATACTTACTCAGCAGTAAGCTCCACTGAGTTTAGTAAGGCTTACTCACAGGTAGTTAGGTATGTATGTACACCTTCATGGGAGGAAGTCCCATTGAACTCAGTGGGGCTTACTTCTGAGTAGATACGTATAGGATTTCATTGTTAGTTCAGTCATTCACACCACACATTTATTCCACTATTATCCCACTTTCAACGGTCACGGCTTCTCCCAAAGAATCCTGGGAACTGTAGTTTTTTTTTTTTTACAATAATTTTTATTCAAATTTTCATAAAACATACAAAACAAAATCATAAAACATTCAAAGACAAAAAACAAAACAAAACAAAAATGATTAAACAAAAAAATAAAATGTTGACTTCCCATTTGTCACAGATCAAATCAGTTATAGGTCTACAATATATAACAATCCTGTCTTTTAAATTATATTATAAAATCACTTTCCTCCAGTAGTTATCTTAATTAATCATCAAATCTCATAAACATTACTTTATTCTTTCCACAAAAAGTCAAAGAGAGGTTTCAATTCTTTAAGAAATATATCTATCAATTTTTCTCCAAATAAACATGTCGATTAATCCATCTCGTTAATAATAATAATAATCTTATTGTCATAACCATAGTCCAAATAAACATATCGATTAATCCATCTCATCAAAATCTGTTAGGTCCAATAATTTCAATAGCCATTATTCCATTATCCATATTAATTCCATCTTCCATCTTCAATAGTCCTGTTAAGTCCAGTAATTTCAGTGTCCAATCTTCCATTATCAGTATTCCATAATAATCTTGCTGTCATAGCCATAGTCATATAATAAGAGTCTGATGGGAATTTCCTCTATCCCAAATATTTTCTTGCCATCAATTCTGAATAAGTTGCTGAAATATTGTTGTAAAGTCATATCTCTGTTCTTCTTTTTTACAGAATGCACTGGCTCATCTCTTGAGAGTTTTTCCATTGTCACATGGCTGCAGTTAATTCCATAGATTTTCTCTATATCAAGCTCCATCACATCATTCCAGTCCAGAAGATTATCCAAGCCATTGATAACTTTATCTCTAATATCTTCATTAATTTCTTCAGAGATAACGTTAAATTCCAAACAGTAGATTTTATTTCTAATATCCATAAACTCCAGATCTTTTTCCAATTCCACATTTGTTCCAATCTCCAGGGCTTGTATCTTCCCTTTATTTTTTCTTTTCTCATCTCTGATCTCATTCTCCTCTCTCACAGGATCCCCTATTTCTTTAAGCTCCTGTGTCATTTTGCTCAGTTCCATTTTCAGCTCCTTACTGCCCTGTCGCAGGGTTTGTTTCGTTATCTCAATCTCATCCATTATTTTCTGAAACATAATTACTTCCAGATTCTCAGCCACTTTCTTGATTGCCATTTTTAAAACCACCAAAACAAAACAAAAATAAAGAAGAACCACTTCTTATTTCAGCAACAATTGGGTTAATATTCCAGGCTTGATGACATCACAGTATAAACAGAGCAGCCTGCCTTATCTCTCTATGTTCAAGAATACAAAACAAATTTAATTCCCAGCATCAAAACAGTTAGTGGCGTCGTGAAGAAGCAGATTCGTCAAAATAAAATAGACCAAAAAGAGAATAGTCCCAGACAATATAATGTTCCTCGGAATAGAAATCCCTCTTCTGTTTATATCTTTAGAATGCACTTCCAGGACAGCTTTTTGCAATAGAAACAGAGATAAGCTGTTAATTTCGTGAATAACAGAGAAGAGTTATAGCTCACCCAGAAGTTCTTTAAAGCTGATTCATTTGACAAATCTCTTTTTGCTGCAACAATTTAAACCAAGTAAAAAAAATAATAGAAAGAAGGGTGCTTGCCTGTTAGTCCGTTTTCTCTTTGAAGAAAAGATAAACGTATCGCATTAATCAGATAGAGCTTGTTTGGAAGTCCGTCCGGCATTGCTGGCTGGACCTTTTCTCATAAATTAATGAAATCCAGTCCTCCCAACAAAAACAGGCTTTTGAGGTTGATCTCTACGTTTCTCCCTGCCCGGGAGAAATTTCATCAGTCAAAAAAAATATGTTCTGACTGATTTATATCTGAATAAGCTTCTTCTGCGGCGGGAGCCCGTCTCAAAAGCAGGCACAAGCGAAGTCACCCTTCCCGGAAGTCCCGGGAACTGTAGTTTGTGAAGGGTGCCGAGAGTTGTTAGGATACTCCTCACAGTGATACAATTCTCAGAGTGATTTAACAATCAGTCTTTCCAAGGGAACTCTGGGAATTGCAAGTCTGTGAAGGGAATAGGGCTGTCCTAACAACTCTTAGCACCCTTAACAAACTACACTTCCCAGGATTATTTTCGGGAAGCCATGAGCGAGTACTAGTGGAATAAATGTATGGTATGAATGTGGCCCTAAACACCCAAACTCCCTTTGTTATAGCGAGAGGGTACAGCAATGCATTTATTACACAATACACCAAAAAATTAAAAATAAATCACAAACTAATGTGGAATTTTTTCAATTCTCCACACTTCTTTTCCAGACTGGATTCAGAATTCCTGGTGAACTTGAAAGCTTGTACAATACTGTTTTGATTTGGGGGTGGTCCTAATAAATCTTTTTTTAAAAAAAGATCTTTGTATGGCATCTTTCTGACAGATCAACCTGGTTATTTGTGCTTCTCAACCTTAACTACCCACCTGAAATAAAATTTTCTTGAGCATTTAACAATCGAAGCAAATGTGTGCTTTTCTTGAAAGCAGACCAAGTTTGCATCCTCTTCAACACTTCCTTGTCCACTCCTGATTAACTCCAGATTCACAGATATGATCTAAATTCTTGCTCCAACTTGTTCAGAGGCTGTTAGAGCGATGGGAAACGTCTGACATCATTGAAAAAAGACCAGTTTAGGTGATGGAGCTTTATATCTTTTCCCTACAACTTCTTGACTTATCTTTGGACTGCAGTGGAAAGCATCATTCCAATTAAGTGTTTTAAAATGACAGGAAAATTCTGTAGAGATGGAAGCAGCTAACACTGCAATCAGTATATGAAGAGCTGCAAGATAGAATGCTTATATGAAAGGAGCTAGATTTCTCTGCAGAAGTCCTGCCTCTGAGGGAAGGGCTCCAGAAATGTGGGAGCATTATGCTTACAAAAAAGGCAATAGTAATGTTGTGTAGCTAGCTGCCTTGGAAACATAGATTCCTTCTTTAATTTATTTCTACACCACTTTTTATAAAAATTTCTCACAAGGCGGCAAATAATATAAAGTTAACCTAGAACAATAATACATATTTTTTCCATTAAAACATAGAAAATCAGTACAAAAAAACCATATAGATAAAGTAGTAAAAACCAATAACTGGGAAGTCAAGCAGCCGGGCCCAGCAACAGAAAACAAGCCCACCAATTAAGACCTTCAAGGAGGGGAAAAAACTGGTTGGAAACGGGTATGGGGAGATAAAAGTCTTCAGATGTTTACGGAAAGCCCTGTAGTGCTGTGTGGTCTGCTGGAGCGAATTCTGTAGCTGTGGGGACTGCCAGGGAGAATGCAGTGCAATCCTTTGCGGGAAACAGGATTTGTTTATTTGGCTAGTGGAATAAAAATTTTGTATAGGACAATGTGAGAGTCACAAATATTGGCAGTATTGCAAGGTTAGTCAGATTGTAAACTGGGACGATGGATATACTGTTAATTGCTTGTTTACAGTGGAATTTCATTGTAAAGGCAATGTGTTGATTTTTTTTTATAGAAAGCTATAGCTATAGAAGTCTCGTACCCGGCATTGCTTGAGAGTTCTAAGATACAACTAAATAAATAAATCAGTGCAGTTTTGAAATCAGAGGATAAAATCCTGCCCTGCTGACTGCTGCTGTTGTTAGTGTTGCCAGGCTCTAAAACCCTGAGAGGTTTTGTGGAGCTGATGGGGAAGCTGCAGCTGGGATCTTCTCAGGGTCTGGACCTTCCACCGTCCTAATGCTGCCCAGCCACCTTCCATTTTGATTCACACTGCAATAGGTGTTAAATGCTAAAATCTCAGACCTTAACCTTGGGACTCAAACCTGTTTCCCTGCACGCCCAAGTTCAGCTTAGGTTCCCTAACATTCTGCCGCCCCATTCTCTCTCTCTCTCTCTCACACACACACACAGGAAGTCGTGTGTGTGAATACTGATATCATGCTGCTACCTCTGCCACCCACCTTATTGACCATACCCATGTGACCCCTGATATATATATAGACACACAGTGCATTGGTAGAAAGGCTCCATGGCTATTTGGTATGCGGCCTACTCCATACCTGGAAAGGAATTCTATTTATTTTTATTGTAGATCTATAAACAGCTTCACAGCCAAAAGCTACTGAAGTGGTATACAATAGGTTAAAATACAAAAGATTATGGACTCAGTAATCTAAACGCAACAGAACAATTTCTACAATATTATACAATTAATATTCCACAAAATGACTGGGTTGCACTTCAGGGAAAGCCTTCTTATGTCTTCAACAGCTGCCTAAATATCGGGAGGCTAGATACTTGTCTAATTTCAGGACTCCTCCAGATGGTCAGTTTTATTGAGCATTTGTCCTGATTTGCTTGCACAAAGCTCATGCGGAGGTTAGACTATGTCTGGTCTTTACTGATCATTTCTTCTGATTTGTTTGTGATGCAGTTATACCACAATGATTTATCCCAATTTGCAGTGTGTTTATATCTTTTTCTCCATCATTTGTCCTTCCTACACTTTCCAGTGCATTTCCCCATCATTTTCCTAACCGCACAAAGTCAGATTAGTTTGTTTGTTTTTAAAGTGCATTTATTGTACAAGAGTGACCAAGTGCTTAAATCCACTTTAATTGTGCAAGTCTAAATTTATGTGCATGAACCCTCCTGCAAAATGGACTGGAGGCACCCCAGTTTCAGAGGGCTGGAGACACAATACTAAAAACTCAGTTTCTAGTGCATACTAAGTGCACCTCTTGGGGATGAGGTACTCTCAGCAGCGTGCCATCTGAGGAGTGTAATTGTGGGGCAGGGATATATGGGACGAGGTTGTTCCTTAGGCATTTTTGAGTCATTCTCCTCTTCCTCCTCTTCCACCACCACCACATAAAGGAGCTCACATTCAGGAGCAGTTATCACAGATTTGTTTTCCCTGGACACACTTCTTTGTCTTCACAATCAGAATTGCTAATGATTGACCAGGATTAGTGTATTACCCCCCCTCTCCACCTTTCAGTACACATTTGTGTGTGAAGTTGGAGTTTATTTCTTACATTAATATCCTGCCTTTCCTCCAAGGACCTGAAAGTGGCATTCATCGTTTTCTCCCCTGCTGCCATTTTATCCTCACAACAACCCTGTAGGGTAGGGTAGGCTGTGAGGGTGTGTGATTGACCCAGCCGCATTCCCATTGGCTCGGACCATTAGCCATGCTGGCTGGGACTGATGGGAGTCTGCTCCCAAATGATTCATCAAAGAGCCCTACAACATCTGAGAGGCCACAGGTTCCCCACCATTACATCACACTGGCTCTCACAGTTATGCTCTCTGTTAATGATTGGAAGTATTTAAAGAGATTGTTAAACAGAAAGTCAATGATAGCCTTTTTTTGGATAAGCTAATTCACAGTGAAAGGGAATAACACAGGATCTGCTTTTGTGCACATGGCTATCCCTTTACACCAGAGATGGGGAACCCTGGCCCTTCAAATGTCACTGGACTACAACTCCCATCATCCCTGAGCAATGGCCAAACTGGCTGGGGTGATGGGAGTTGGAGTCTAACAATGTCTGGAGGACCACAAGACTCCCACATCTTTGCTTTACATTAAGCACATACAGCATTCCTCTTCCCTCCCTATACAACTCAAATCCATCCCTTTGTCCACAAAATTATTGTCTTTCTATTATATTAGATCTCAGACACTGCCCCCACTCACTAGCTGCTGCTGTTCTCTCTGAATTGAGGATGCAACCCAGGAATCTTGGATATCCATTGCTTTACCCCTCTGTCCTAAACCTGGGACAGAAAGTCTTGAAGATGAGTTGATTTAAATGAATGAAATGTGATTACATTATAAATTGTAAAGCACAATATATTTGGAGAGCATGCTCTGTGGATTATTATAATTAATTAATTAACTTTATATGCTGTCCTTCCTCCCAGAAGGAGTCCAGGACAGCAAACAAAAACACTAAAAACATCTTTATAACATCTTAAAATGAAACATATTTAAAACGTCTTTTTAAAACAATCTAAAAACAATTCCAACACAGATGCAGACTTAAAATGCAATTATAATAGCTATAGCAGTTATCAATGCACGTCAAGCAATTAATTTTTTTTAAAGGGATTTCCGTTTTTGGCATGCATATCTAGTACAAGAGGCCCTTCTAATTGTTTATAACTCTAACCACTCACATGGAGAACCTGCGCACAAACCATACATTTAAAGCACATGATTTTCCCCAGCCTCAAAAGAATCCTGGGAAGTGTAATTTACCCCTCACAGAGCTACAATTCTTAGCACCCTTACCAAACTACATTTCCCAGGATTCCTTCGGGAAAGTCATGTGCTTTAAATGTATGGTGCACTCATGTAGCCACCAACATTGGTCAGAAATACAATAATCTCACGTGATCTGAAATATAAGCCCCCCCCCCACTCCAGTAGTGCTCTTCATGGGTTTTTTAGGGCTCTGTATGCATCCTGTTTGTAAGACAGCCTTGATGCTGCTCTGACTGGGCCAGACACCTGCACATCTCCCTCATCTGATCTTTGTGCGTTCTTTTCCTTCCTATCAGGGTTTGACGTTGTGTGACTTCCCCAAAGCATTTCTTAGTTTTTCCAGGGCTCGGCGTAAGGCAGCTTTTATGTCTGCATTTCTCAGGGTATAAATGAAAGGGTTGAGCATAGGGGTCACCACAGTGTACATGACAGTGGCCACCTTGTCCTTGTCCCCAGAGTAGGTGGAGAGGGGCCGGAAGTAGACCCCGATCGCCGTGCCATAGAAGAGGATGACCACGATCAGATGAGAAGCGCAAGTCTGGAAGGCCTTTCTCCAGCCTTGGGCAGAGGGCAATCGGAGCACAGCTTGGACAATATAAGCATAGGAGATGAGGATGAGGAGCAAGTTGCCAATGATGATGGTGCCGCCTTCAAAGAAATTCAGCATCTCACTTAGGTGCTTCTCGGAGCAAGCCATCACCAGCAAAGGCTGAGAGTCACAGAAGAAATGGTGGATGTAACGGCGACCACAGAAGGAGTGCTGGGACATCAGGATGGTATGGAGGAAGGAGTGGACGTGAGCCAGCAGCCAAGCAACAAACACCATGGCGCGGCACCGTGTGGGGCTCATCATCACGGGGTAGTGCAAGGGCTGGCAGATGGCCACAAAGCGGTCCAGGGCCATGGCACCCAGGAGGAAGTTCTCTGTGATGGCGAAGGCCACAAAGAGGTACATCTGGGCCAGGCAGCCAGCGTAGGCAATGTTTTTGCGGCCCGTGTGAAGGTTGTGCAGCATCTTGGGGATGGTGGTGGAAGTGAAGCAAACATCCACCAAGGAGAGGTGACTGAGGAAGAAGTACATGGGAGCATGGAGGAGCTGGGCATCAGAGCGGATCAGGAGGATAATGAGCAGGTTCCCCAGCAGATTCAGCAAGTACAGGCTGAGGAAGAGAGCCAAGAGGAGGTGGTCCTGCTCTGGCCGATTGGACAAACCCAGCAGGAGAAAATCAGGGGGGCTGGTGCGGTTCTCACTTTCCATGGGTCTCACCTAGGGAGACAGAACCACAGAAAAATAAGCTGAAGGCTGGGAGAGGCGTAAGAGGAGGCAAAGGTGTCACTCCCTTACTCATTTCAATTCATCTGGCTACCATCATGTAATCACACAGGCAAAGTTTCCATTCATTTCCTACTCAAACACAGGGAGCACAGTGAACCATTTGACAGCAATCAGCCCCATAAGACATTGTCAGAGCACCCACAACCTCCCAGAGCTGATCTCTAGCATCTCTGGTTAAAGAATTTGAGATGACAGAACCACTGCCAGACAGGCTATACCCGTAGCCTTTTCAGGATAGGGGCTCATCTTCAAGACCAGTCTGCAACATGGAGCCCATTTAAAATGGTTTATAGCAGGAATGGGGGATCTTTGGCCCATGGGCCAAATTTGGCCTGCTAGGCCTCCCCATTTGGCCCGTGAGGCTGTTTCAGGCAAACCACGCCCATCTGTCCTACACCAGCTGATGACTGGATATTTGGGAAACGCTCTGCCCTTCCTAAGTGCTGCACACAGGGCTTGGGAAACTTGCTCAGTCCTGTGTGCAGCATGAGTAAGGAAGTGACACAATCAGCTGGTTGTCAGGCATCTGGGAAGAGCTGTGCACAGGGCTGAGTAATCCCTTTGAGCTCCCCCCCTCCCCCATGGGCCAACTGTGACAGGTGTCAGTTACCTGATGTCATTTTGGCATCAGATGATTGCCAGGTGGGTGATCCCACCTGTGTCAGAGTTGGCCCATGGGGCTGGGGGAAGATAAAGATCTGGACTGCCAGGCCAAAAAGATTCTTCACCTCTGTTTTATGTTTTAAATTTGCCTTTCTCCTCTTCACCCTCATTCTTCTAGTCTTTCCCTCTGTCTGTTTCCTCCCACTATTGTCTCTCCCCTCTCCCCCCAAACATTTCTCAATTATTATTATTATTTATTGCATTTATATACCGCCCCATGGTCACAATCCAACATAGATTTATGCATGATTTTTTAAAAATTGGATTCAGGAATCTCTCGCACTTTTTTGTTGAACAAGCAAACCAAGAGAAAATGGTGGTGGTGGTGGTGCTGCTGGAGTGGCCCACCTTTGTTTGCGGGCATGATTTAGTATTGGTTCACAACCATCATCTGAAGACCACTGTTGTTTGATTGGTTTTACTCCTGAGTTAAAGTGCGGAGGATTGCAGACTTAAAAGTGGCTGACTGTGGCTGGGTCGTAGCCTCAGTCAGGACAAAAGAAAAAAGAAAAACTACTGGCAAACCCCAGAAGGAAAGCAGCACATACTTAAAATAATAATAATAATAATAATAATAATAATTTAATTTATGTGTCGCCTATCTGGCCGATGGCCACTCTAGGCGACGTACAAATCAGTTGCAGTAAATGCAGCACAATAAAATACACATAAAATACAATATAACAAGGAAACTATAAATAGGAATGATAACAGTTCAGAGTAATAGGCAATTAGTCCTGAAAATTAACCCTCCCCGGAAGTCCCAAAGGCCTGTCTGAAAAGCCAGGTCTTCAAGGCTTTGCGGAATACATTCAGGGAAGGGGCATGCCGAAGATCGAATGGGAGGGAGTTCCAGAGAGTGGGGGCTGCCACTGAAAATGCCCTCTCTCTAGTCCCCACCAACCTAGCTGTTTTAGTTGGTGGGACTGAGAGAAGGTCCTGAGTGGCTGATCTTGTCGGGCGGCATAATTGGTGGCGCTGGAGGCACTCCATCAGGTAAACTGGGCCGAAACCGTGTAGGGATATTACTAAAATATATAAAGAAGAACCCTGCTAGGTCAGATCAAAGGTTCATCTAGTCCAGCATTCTTTTTGCAGTTATAGCCAAACAGATGCCTTAGGGAAGTCTACAATCAGGGCATGAAAGCTTTAGCTCTCCCCTGTTGCATGTCCCCAGCAGCCTACGTTGAGAGGGTATACTGGCTCTTATCACAGAGGTTTAATGAAGATCATGGCTAAGAAATGGGACCTGCAACAAAATGTTGCAGTGTGGACAGTGGTGGCTGGCTGGTGCCCACTGGGACTGATGGGGCAGAAGGCAGGGAGCCCAACAGTCTGTGCAGCCAATTAATTCTAGTTTTGTCCCCATCCTCCTCCTCCCTGCTGAATTCTACATAGAGACTACGGAGGAGGACGCTGACAGGCAGGACTGGTTGTAAATAAGAAGGAAGGCAGGTGAGAGCAGGTTTAGGTTGGTGGGGCAGTGCCCCATTTGCTCTAATGGAGAAGCCTTCATTGAGTGTGGAGTGCTCCTGTTCAGCATCCTAGGCAACCATTCCATTTGCCTCCCCCTCCCCCCTCCTGGACATTCAATCCTTATTGGGCTGTTATGGGTTCCCCCTCCTTTGGATTTTCCCCCAAAAAGAATTTTTTTGGTACTCCTGCAAACCTTGGGGTTCCCCTAAAGTCTGCTGATTCTTCCCTCTTATGCATGGATGGTACTAGTTTGGCTATATACGGATCCACACTCGGAGAATGAGTTTGCTGTTAGTAAACAGAAATACCTGGGGCTGTATTTATCCTGTATAAATTGGTTAAATTCTTTTAAAAAGCCTTCTTCATCAATAGCCTTCAGTGTTTTCAGACCTGGGGCCCACTTTTAACCCAAACATGCACTGGGAACCCATTTCTTATTTTTTTAACCACATTTATTTATTTATATATTTATTTAATATATCCTCCCAGAAGGAGCCCAGGGCAGCATATATTTGCATAGTAGTAGTGCTGCTGTTGTGACCCATCTTAGATCAGGCCATGACCCAGTAGTGGGGCTATGCTATTGATCAGCCTAGCACTACAACGTGTGGTAGTGGATTCCATACTTCTTCTAGAGTTTTTCATGAATGGTATTGGGCTAAGATGGATCAATGGCTGCATCTGGATTAAGGCAACTCTTTAAGAAGATTGTTTTTATCTCAACATTAACGAGACTAGGAAAAACATTAAGAAGCAGAAAAGGAAATAATAATTTCATTTTTTTCTATTTGCAAAGAGTCTTTCCTTTGTTGTTATTTACATATTTCAAGCTATTTCCCAAAACAGTGTAACGCAAGCTATTCAGTAATTAAGCATGAGGCAGCACACTATAGATCATTCCACTTAGAAACTTCAGTGATGAAGTGGAATTTATTTCAGATATTTATATACTGCTTAATATTCAGAATTTCTAAGCAGTATACATAAAATGTAAAAAAAAGGAAAAGAAAGAAAAAAACTATTAAAATTCATCACAAAAAGAGAAAACTGTGCCTGCTGAAATAAGAAATATTTTATCATGTGCCTGAAGTTCAGCAAGGAGGGTGCCTGTTTAATCTTAGTTGGGAGGGAGTTCCACAGGCTTGGACCCACAACACTGACTGCACAACTCATATAACGGTTACAAGTCATGCAGCTGAAATAAACAGAAGATATAAACAAATGAAAAGTTCCACCCCTAGAAAAAAAACCCTCATAACCCAGTATTTTTTCTTCCTACTCACTCCTTGTTGCCATTGATAATTCCATATAGCCAATGCCTCACATTTATAAGAAAATCTTATTACAGTAGGGCCCCACTCATATGGCGGGTTACGTTCCAGACCCCCGCCGAAAAGCAAAAACCACTGTAAAGCGGAACCCATTGAATAGAATGTCGTGCGATGCCCAAAAACCGCCGTAAAAGCGGAACAAGTGCCGTATGAGTGGGGCTTTAGTCTAATTGAGTCTAATTGAGACTGCTGTATTAGCGAATCGCTGTAAAGCGAAGTGCTGTAAAGCGGGGCCGTACTGTACTGTAATTGCAGTGTGCCCCGTAATATAAACAGCCAGAAAATAAGATCAAAAGCAAAAGCAACAGCAAAAAGAATGTGAGCTACGCTATTTTAAAAATATTACTGCCCCAATTCAACTGTGGAGATCTGCATGCACAACATGCATGGGATAGGGAGGCCATGTGTCCTACTTTACTGACCTCTATTTGAGAGCATCCTCTCTTTGAAGGGCTATTTAAAAATAAAGAAACTTACAAAGGAACTGCAGTGAGGGGGACAGCAGACTGAGCAGGAAAACTTAGGCTGCCTAATCAGAATCTTCCCCACTATGACGAGATGTATTATACTAGTATATAAATTAAAGTAATTATTTCTAAATTTGCATCAATACCGACGCCCCTTCCTTGGAAAAAGTAAACATATCCATTCCCTTCTTTCTCTTTTACGCCAAGGTTTTTGGGGCCTTTGGGGTGTGTGTTTCAGCTGCTGGAGGAAGGGCAAGATACAAAATGTAATAATATTGTCTTTTCAGCGCCTACTGAAGACCTTTCTCTTCTAAGTAGAGACCTTTCCCAGTCTGCATCTGCATTGGAATTGCTTTTAGATCTTTCAGCTGTTTTATCTTTTGTTGTTTGCTGCCCTGGGGAGAAGAGAAGGATAATTTTTTTAATAATTTAAACTTTTAAAAGAGGATTAGACAAATTCATGCAGGATAAGTCTATCAACGGCTACTGGCCATGATGCTTATGCTCTGCCTCCACGGTCACAAGTGAGGAGAATGCTGGGCTCTCACCTCCTGCTAGTGGGCTTCCCATAGGGGCATCTGGTCAGCCACTCTGATAATAGGATGCTGGACTAGACGGGCCATTTGGCGTGACATAGCAGGGCTCCTCTTAACAATAACAACAACAATAATAATATGCAAATATCACACAATGGGCTTGAATTTGGAGATTGATTAATGACTGGATTTTTAAATCCCATATTGTATTGTGCATTTATTGTATTGTGCATTTAGCTTTCAGGCCTTGATTGTTTTTATGTTGATTTCATTTTGAATTGGCCTCTGTAGCTTTTTACGGAGAGGTAGTCTATAAATCCTGGGAAAGAAAGACAGCTATAAATATTTGTTCATTGCAATCCACTCTTGTACGCAATTTGTACATGCACAAAGAACTCCTACATTCACCCAGTTGACACTTGGTTGGCTGATAATGGGTGCTAAGAAGACAGAGAGAATGCCCCCAAATTCCAATAGTTTGAGAAGGTCAGTGGAAAGAGTTCTGATCTAGCCTTGCTCTTCCTAATTTCCTATGGCTCTTTGCTTACCTGCTTGCACCAGGCTAGTACCACCCGTCAAATACTGTAGGAGTTTCAGCCTTTTAGTCCATGTGGTCCTGGGGATATTAAGGTCATTGATTCACCACTGCTATCTGTAACTTGGGAAACTGTAATAGAGAGGTATCTTCATCGCCTTCTCCTGAAGTCATGGTGCATGATGTATCATCAGCAGAGAAGAGCCTGGATGAGATAAGGAGGGGGTATATGAACTCATTAGAATTAATGTAGCAGCATAACAGGCATGTAGCACAACAGTTCTTTACAGGCCACATCACGCTAGGGACTTGTTAGCAAAATGGATCAGCCTCGGTGGAATCCTGCTCCCCAAATTCTGTATTCATTTGGACTTTAGACTGGGCTGTTTGTGTTTAATTAGGATCTTTCATAGAAACAATAAAAGGTGATGGGTATTGTTAGCGGTTAAGTAACATTAGCCAGGACCTGCAACATCTCATCACTTTGTAATATAATGGGAAAGGCTCAGCCTTGAACCTGGGGAGATGATGTTGTTGTGATAGGATTGCTTGCTTACTTTTTTTTTTAAGGGTATTTTTGTAGCTCAACATTTGCCAGCCTGTTGCATTCTAAATGTTTTGGACTACAAATACCATCAGCCCCAGCCAGCACGACTATATGATGTTGGGGCTGATGGGAGTTGTAGTCCAAAACATCTGGATGGCACTAGCTTGGCAAAGGCTGCTATAGTTTCCTTGACACAACAGGATGTTCCTGGAGGTGACCTTCACTGGCATAGAAATTCTTCATAGGAGCCATGGGATTCATGTGATGAGTGGGGCTAGATGTTACAGCAGCAGAGGTGAGGAGTAATGGGGACTTGCTACCGGGAAGTGGCAAATTACTAGGATAAGATAAAGTACCCAGCCATTAACTGGATTAAGACCAGGCCATGAGCTAATCTAGAAGGATGTCGTCTTATCTAGGGTGAGAAGAACCCGATCCTGCTCCCAGGCATGTGAAGTGAAGCCTACTACTCTCTGGAGATGTCTGTAGGTCACTCCAGGCTTTGCCTTGTATGGTATCTCTGTTTTGATTGGATGGGTCCCGCACTCATTGTGGAAATTCTCTGCTCCACTTGGAAACAAGATTGGGTCATATTGTGGTTGGACAGATTTTGGTCCTGTCCCCATGAATGATGAGCCATAAAAATGTCCCCCAACAGATTGTGTTTGGAGCAGTGGGACACCTGAGGAAAGAGTAGGGTGGCCACATGTCTTTTCTTTCTTTTCATAGGATAGTCCTCTGTTTTGAAAGGCTATTAGACCACAGTCCTCTATCTGAAGATGTTCTGTATTTGAAGGGCTGCCTGCTCCAAAGAAAAAGAATCTGAAGAAGGGAGAGCAAGAGGGGCTTTGAAGTTGCCCATCAACAGAACAGCAAACTAACTAGGCACAAAGATCACCTGGTCACAATCTTCCTCACAATGTGGAGGGGGAAGTATTTAATGTATTTCTATTTAAATTACAGCAATTATTTCTACTTTTGCATATTAACATATAAATTAACATGTGTAGTTTTTACGCAAATCAAACCTGTGTCCTCTTTTTTGGGCAAGGCATTTCCTCTTTCTTTGCAATGAGTAAGTGGCCGAGATGAGGCAGGGATGCTTAGACCACAGCCTAGTCAGCCTTCCATGTGTTGAGCTCAGCACAGGGTGATGGTGGGCACAAAGGGCTGAAGATGTTCAGAAAGGTGTCCGAGTTCAAAATACTGCAGAAACACCACCTTAAAATCCCATAGGACTTTGGGTTGCTTTCCAAAATTTGTAAAGTGCTATACGCTTGTCACAATAATCCTAGAGCAGGGGTTTTTAACCTGTGGTCCATGGACCCCCAGGCAGTCCATGGGGAATCCATGAACTGAGTGAAAACAAAATCAATTTCCAATGCAATAAAATCAATTTTATGTTATTTATTTGTTTGTTTGTTTATGGGGGTTCATAGTTTTCATCAGATTCCCAAAGGGTTCTGTGACCCCAAAAAGGTTAAGAAACACTACCCTCAAGCAATGTTCTTCAACCTTGGGTCCCCAGATGTTGACTGACTACAACTCCCATCATCTCTGACTATTGACCATGCTGTCTGGGGATGATCAGAGTTGTAGTCCAACAACATCTGGGGACCCAAGGTGGAAGAACCACTGCCCTAAAGAGTAGTTCATGATTATTCCCATTTGGAGGAGGAGATCTGAGGCCAAAGACCACCCAAATGAGTCTATAGCTGAACTGCAATTTGATGCCTGGACTCTTGCCTATCAAACTCCCACTCTGTGTCCCCTGGATCATTATCCTGCTTAACTGGGGCCTCTCCCTTTTCAGGGGCTTTCTCTCCCTGATGCCATCTTGACACAAGTGTTTCCCACTGCTCAGAAGTAAAGCAGACAAACTGTTGGAGAGAATGCCTGACACCAGAGATAGCCTAATGAACTCAGCTGCAGTGGGACTGGGGAGAAGGACAAGGAGTCCAAGGAACCAGGGAAGGAGGCAAAACTTGCAACCCAGAGCCAGAGATCAGACCCCACACCTCATTCATATTGAACTGTTAATACTATTTTGCGAACTATAGCCCTATCACAATGAACTTGGCTCCTTAATTTCAGTGGGAATCAAGCAGCATGACGCTCTGTGTTGGGATGAGGGTATCTGTCCCCTCATCCTGTGGATAGATAGACTAAAGAAAAAAGGAGCCCAAGAAGCGTGGGAGTTCATGAAGAACGAATTACAAAAAGCGCAATCGCAAACAATTCCAAAGAGGAAGAAAAACGGAAGACATCGGAAAAAGCCAATGTGGCTACACAGAAGACTGGTGGAGGAGGTAAAAGTAAAAAAGAGCATGTATAAAGAATGGAAAGAAGGACGCATCACCAAGGAAGAGTACCGACGAGTGGCTTGGGCTTGCAGGAATAGTGTAAGGAAAGCTAAAACCCAGAATGAGCTGAGGCTGGCAAGGGAAGCGAGGAACAACAAAAAGGGGTTTTTCAGATATGTTCGAAGCAAGAGAAAGACCAAGGAAACGGTGGGACTGCTGCTCAATGAGGATGGCAAAATGTTGACAGATAACAAGGAAAAGGCAGAACTGCTCAATGCCTATTTTGCCTCTGTTTTCTCCCAAAAAGGGAACAGTGTGCAACCTTGCATCGGTAGCAATCTCAGTAAGGGGTCGGGACTGCAGTTCGAGATTGATAAGGAGATAGTCAGGAAATACCTAGTTAACCTGAATGAGTTCAAATCTCCAGGGCCTGATGAACTGCATCCCAGAGTATTGAAGGAACTTGCAGATGTACTCTCGGAACCTCTTGCCATCATCTTTGAGAAATCCTGGAGAACGGGAGAGGTGCCGGAGGATTGGAGACGGGCAAACGTCGTCCCGCTCTTTAAAAAGGGTAAAAAAGAAGATCCGGGGAATTACAGGCCGGTCAGTCTGACTTCAATACCGGGAAAGATATTAGAACGGATAATAAAAGAGTCCATTGGCAACTATCTAGATGACAATGCTGTAATTAGAAGGAGCCAGCATGGGTTTGTCAAGAAAAAATCCTGTCAAACTAATCTCATCTCTTTTTTTGATCGGGTCACTAGCTTAGTAGATGGTGGAAATGCTGTAGATGTCATCTATCTAGATTTCAACAAGGCGTTTGACAAAGTCCCCCACGACCTTTTGATTAGCAAACTAGTCAAATGCGGACTAGATGGAAATACTGTCAGGTGGATTAACAACTGGTTGGAAAACCGTACTCAAAGAGTGGTCGTCGGTGGCTCTGCTTCGGACTGGAAGGAGGACTCAAGTGGAGTGCCACAGGGTTCTGTCCTGGGGCCGATACTCTTCAACATTTTTATCAATGACTTAGATGATGGAGTGGAGGGAAGCCTTATGAAGTTTGCGGATGATACGAAACTGGGAGGGATAGCTAACACAATGGAAGACAGGAATAAAACCCAAAGGATAGACTAGAAAATTGGGCTGAAATTAATAAAATGACATTCAATAAAGACAAATGTAAGATTCTGCATTTAGGCCACAAAAACAAAATGCATGGGTACAGGATGGGAAATACCCGGCTTAGCAGTAGTGCGTGTGAGAAGGACCTTGGAATTGTAGTGGATCGCAAGTTGAACATGACCCAGTAGTGTGATGCTGCGGCAAAAAAGGCAAATGCGGTTTTGGGCTGCAGAAACAGAGCTATAGTTTCCAGGTCGAGGGAAGTAATAGTCCCACTACATTCTGCATTAGTCAGGCCTCATCTGGAATACTGCGTTCAGTTCTGGGCGCCTCATTTTAAGAAAGATATAGACAAGTTAGAGCGGGTTCAGAAGAGGGCGACGAGGATGATAGCCGGTATGGAGAACAAGTCTTATGAGGAAAGGTTGAAGGAACGTGGCATGTTCAGTCTGGTGAAGAGAAGGCTGAGGGGTGACATGATTGCACTCTTTAAGTACCTGAAGGGCTGTCCCATAGAGGAGGGTACAGATTTGTTCTCTGCTGCCCCAGAGGGTAGGATTAGGTCTAATGGTTTTAAGTTGCAGGAGCATAGATTCAGATTGGACATTAGAAGGAACTTCTTGACAGTAAGGGCAGTTCAGCAATGGAACCGACTGCCTAGGGAGGTGGTGGGATCCCCTTTGCTGGATGTCTTCAAGCAGAGGCTGGACAGCTATCTGCGGGAGATGCTCTAGCTGTGGATTTCCTGCTGTGAGCAGGGGGTTGGACTCGATGGCCTACAAGGCCCCTTCCAACTCTATGATTCTATGATTCTATGATCCCCGTCACAAGAGTCCTTTACCTTCTAAAGCTAGGTTGACAACTACAAGGAAAAGGGTCTTCTCTGTGGCAGTGGCTTTCCTCTGAAATCCCCTTCCCAGAGAGGATCTCCAGTTCAGTGTTGGTGCCCTTTAAGGGCATGGGAAAAGTTTCCAGGCATTGGACAGTGTTTTTCCCTGGGACAGATAGATAGATAGATGTGTTGGGTTTTTATTTGGATCCCTGCTGCTGATTGTATTTTCACTGCATTGCTTTAGTTATGGTCATAGCGCCCACAGAGGATAACATAAAATCATAAATGTGCATAATCTTTACTAACTATTCCATTATTATATTATGTTTACTAACATCAATCCATCATGTAAATGCCTTATAAACCTTCTAGCAGCTCTTTCCCCAACATTCTGGTATTCAGTTTTCTGCTTCCAATGCCATGTGGATTTATGGTGGTTGACATTTATTCCCACCCTTTCTCCTACAGGAGCCCAAGGTGGGAAACACCAAAGTGGTAAAAGAAATTATTATAAATAAAATAAAAACATATTTAAAACATTTTAAAATAATTAGAACCATCTAAGAACATTTTTTAAAAATCTAAAAACATATAAAACAGTCACATACACCCACAGCTAATGTCAAGGTTACCAAGAACAGACATCAAATGCCTGGGTGAACAGGAATGTTTTTAAGCTTCTCCTGAATATTATTCATAATTAGGGGGACAGACACATCAGGGAGTACATTCCACAAATGAGGAGCCACCACCAAGAAGGCCCTGTCATCAGTCAATCCCAACTGGACAGCACCGCAGCACAACCAACAGGCCCTCCCTGTAGGGCCCAAGATGGTTGCTATGTGTTATTTTATTATTTTAATGAAAATATTGTGGCTGCAAGGCAAATCTACGCAACTTCCCAACATTTGTCACACTTTAGCAGAGCCAAGAAACAGAACCTATGGAGGGACTGTACACATATACAGGCTGACTATGGTTTGAGACAGTTTTGTGGGAAGGTCTGTGGTCACTAGGCAGGGGAAAATTTGTCAGCTCTAGGGTGTCCTCAAGTCTAGTCACTTTGTCTTCTGTGAGTGAATGATTATAATTCACTCTTTTGGAAAAGGGCAAAGTGCTGCACTTATGTTGGGGCCCAAATCTTCCCCACTGCCAGCATTGGAGAGCTTGGCCTTCACCAACTGGGATCCCATGTGGAAGATACCATCTTTCACTATGTGACTGCCAAGGGTTCCTGCATTATATAGTGCACAATAGATTTTTATCACTATATCAGGAGTTCCCAAACTATGGTCCATGGACCACAAGTAGGTCACAAGCTTCATTCAGGTAGTCCATGGCATGTCAGCATTTAATATTCATATTAATTTTTAATTACATTTTTATTGCTTCTTTTATTTTGTATATTGTATTTTATAGTATTACAGTTTGCATTCCATAGAATTCAAATGGGAATACAATAAAATACAAACAATAAAAGAAGCAATAAAAATACAACTAAAAATCATACAGCATCTACCACAGTGCACTACAATTGCTACAATAGGCAGAAAAATAATTTAAGTGGTCCACCAAGACCATCAGTAATTTTCAAATGGTCCATGGGGAAAAAAGTTTGGGAACCACTGCTCTATATGTGTTAATTGGCTTATCAATGTCAGGATGTCCTGTCCATTGTCAGCAACTGTTTTGTGAATGACCAGTTAATTACTTAATTATGGCTGTACTTTTTCTACATTTCATTTCCCTCCAACCTTGCTGTTTACAATCTGAAATGCAGGTGCAGAGACCATGATATATGTGTTGATCTTTAAGATGCCACAAGACTGTTATTTTTGCAAGAGACTAAGGCTGTAATCCAGTACACATCTGCTCAGAAATCAGCTCCATTGGGTTCAACGAGACTTACTCCCAGGTAAGTGTGTATTGCATTGCAGCCTAACAGAGCTACCTACCCCTCTAGAAACTGCACTCAATGTGGTTCCCTCTCAACCTAACGATGGCCATTTTGTGAAAGAAAGGACAGAGCAGGGCAGAAGGAGGGGCGTGTTAGAATGTCTCAATAGCACACTTGTGAAAATAGCGTATATGTTTGAAGAAGCCTCTGGCAGGATCGGAAGAGTCAAAGGACCAGTTGGAAGGGGCAGAAGGGTTCCTAGGCCCCAGAACTTTAAGGCTGAAGAAAGGGGATGGGAAAAGATGAAAAGACATTTTGCCCTAAGGCTCCAAAACGCCCCAAACCAGCCCTTCTCTTGAAAAACCCGCTGAGAATCCTCTTAGGCACAGTTGCAATATGTATGAAGTATTTGCATTCACAACCTCCCCCCCCCCGCGCCCCTTCTGTCTCTGTGCGTGATTCCATAGGGCTTTTGGCGCCTGGGTGGTCTGCTGAGGGAGGGACTAAGGCCTAGGCCTCAAGCGTGGCTTTTATTGCCAGGAATCCCATCTCCAGGACAGGCCTCAGCCAGGAGTGCAAGATCGTCCCCTAGTGGTTCGTTTTGAAACAACGTGCCCTTCGTGGAAAGTCCATTAAATGTCAAACCAGATTAGATTTGAGTCCTGCTGCTAGTCGTCACGATTTCACTTTACAATACTGTATTGAGAATTTCGAAAAAATTAGGTCTTCCTTGGAGCACATTATTTTCTCTGTCACCTTCCTAGGCAGGAATTGTGTCCCTGTTGCTCCTAGGCTGATGAAAGAACCCAGATCTCTCGATCGCTACACCTTGTGCTCAAGATTATGTCTTCCCAGAAAGATGACAAGGAGAAGCTTTGTGAAGTCCTGGATGGGGGCGAGAGGGGCCTGAGATGACATGTGACATACAACAAATAGGTCAGGAACCGGTGCCATCCAGCTATCACAGGGTTAAGAGCCCAGACACAGGCAGGGCAGCCTCAAGATAATTGCACCACAAACAGAGTTACTGTAGTTTAAAGACTGTGTGTGTGTGTGGCTGGGCAAGAGACCATAAGTGTTCCCCCTGAACTGGCAAAGTGTTGAGGGAGGTGGGGTGGAAAAACTGAGCAAGCACCCGAGAGTCATGTGGTTCATGCAAGAAAGTCCCTCCCCACTGCCTTACTTCCCCTGCCAGCTTTGCAAGGCACCAAGCCGAGGGTCAGAACTTGAATGCAAGAAACTACCTTATACCGTACTGAGTCAGACCACAGGCACATCTAGCTATTGCTGACAGCAGCTATCCAGGATTTCAGATCCACACATTAAAAGCACATTTAAAGCACATGGCTTCCCCCAAAGAATCCAGGGAACCGTAGTTTACCCCTCACAAGCTACAGTTCCCAGGATTCTTTGGGGGAACACATCTGCTGTAAATGTCCTTTATGTGTATGGTGTGGACATCTCTCCCAGCCTTACCTGGCGATGTTGGGGATTGAACCTGGGATCATCTGTATGCAAAGCAGGTGTTCTACCACTGAGGTATGGTCCTTGCCTTAGGAGAAGATGCAGCCACATTGCTGAAACAAAGCAGGTCTGGGACTGCTCAGTGTCTGGGATCCCTATATCTGACACAGCTTTGGTTTCCATCATTGAAGAAAGGTCAGATATATTATCAATGCGAGAGAGGGGGAGTAAGTAGAACAGCCTTCCCCCAACCTTGTGTCCTTGTGGACTACAGTTCCCATCAACCCCAGCCAGGTTGGGGAAGGGTGACGTAGTGGATAGCATGTTGTACTTAGACCAGGATTCAAATCTCTTCTTCGCCTAGAAGCTCACTGGGTGACCTTGGGCTAGCCATTATCTGTCTCAGCTTAACCTGAGCGGATTATTTTCTGTTGTAGTGGATGAACATTTTTAGCATTAATTATGGTTTTTTTATTCATTTGTTATTTCTAACTTGTAGGTTACTTTTTGAAACTTTTTTTGTTGTACAAAGCAATGAATAAAATAAATAAATAACCACCTTTCCTCACAGGGTGAAAAAAATATCGGAGTGGGGGAAGAGATACTGTCTTGAAGTCTTTGGAGGAAAAGTGGGATACAAGTGCAGTTCTTAAAGAGCTGGTTTTCAGGGGCTACTGAATGACTGCATCATCATTAAGTACTCCAAGATAAACCCCTTGGCAAGCTCAGCTAAATCTAAAAGGGAGTGGGAAACAGACAAAGATTTTGTGGTGGTTGAGTCCAGTTTCCTTTGACCTCTACTCCCGGTTGGCCCCCAGGGTCCTGGCAAAGTCTGAAGCAGAACATGGCCAAATGGGCAAGGCCAGTTACAGTCACACTCAAATGTATGTGAGGACTGCACTGGCAGAACACCTGGGAACTTCTCTGGAATTTGCTCATTTCTTATCTTTGTGTACAACCAAGCGAGCCCCAGAGCCTGTGTTTAGTGAGAAGATGGCCTCAGCCCTGCAACATAGCTATCTTAAAAGCTCTCTCTCTCTCCCTCCCTCTCTCTCTCTCTCTCTCCACACCCCAAACTGAGTGGTACAACCTGCAAACAGCTTTCCCACATGATTCAGCTGATAGAGTAAACTGGCCCTGATTTATTGCCTGCTACCCCCCTTTGTGTTGATAACTGACTAGATAATTTGGCTTTTGCCCCACTGACATAGCTTTGTGCTAAGAAGTTAGTCCATATCTATTCTGATCATTCTCAGAGCTTTCTTTTAACTGGCTCTCACATGCTTTGCTCCAGAGAGATGGCCAACATCTCTGCCTGATGTGCCTAAATCACAGGCAGTTGATCACAGGCCATTCCATCGGGTAATAGGAGAACGAGAGAGATTTGGCTATTTCTCTTCACAAACTCTTTCCATACTAGCAGGTCGTTATAAGGTCTAGTGCCTGCATATTATTATTATTATTATTATTATTATTATTATTATTATTATAACTACTACTACTACTACTACTACTACTACCCGCCTTTCACCCAAAGATCACGTTACAACAGTTTTAAGCATGTAATTAAAAACAGTTACAAACAACTTAAACCTAAAAACAACTTTCCCCACCTCCTCCTTTCAAGTCCTGTTTCCTTTTGTGCTGTGTCTTTTAGATTGTAAGCATGAGGGCAGGGATGTGTTCTCATTATGTTTTTAAGCCACTCTGGGATACTTTTTTGGCTGAAGAGCAGGATAACAGTTATGTAAATTTTTTTACAGCATGTAAATAGATACATTGTAAATAGATAAATAAGTTGGGAGTTGAAAAGGCCTAACTGATAGTCCTTAATCAATGCCTTAAGCGCGTTTCGCTTCCCCCCTTTTTTTGCAAGTCCACAGAGAAAAGCCTCCTCCCCAGGGTGTCTTGAATACACTTGTGATTTTTTAATTCTCCTCACATTTAAAAATAATTGCCTAAGTCTCCCTTCACATGCACACTCTCTAACGTAGGAGCTGCTTTCATGTCATATGAACCCACAATGCAACAGACAGTGCATGTGTGAATAACATGGTCAAATGAGCAAAGTCAGCAACATGAGTGGTTCCAAACCAGTCAGTAATGTATGTATGTATGTATTATTTGATTTATATCTCACCCTTCCTCCCAGCAGGAGCCCAGGGCAGCAATCTCCTAGCAAGATATTGATTCTGTAGGAAACATTCCTACAGCTAGGCCTCCCTCACCTGGTCATACTGTTCACACTTGACTCTTCACAGGGTGAATCTAAGAAGAGCCCTGTTGGCTCAGGCCAATGACCCATCTAGTCCAGCATTCTGTTTGCACAGCGGCCAACCAGATGCCTGTGGGAAGGCAGCAAGCAGGACCTGAGCGCAAGAGCACTCCCCCCACTGGTCATTCCCATCACTTGGTATTCAGAGGCATACTGCCTGCAACAGTGGAGGTAGAAGTGTGGAATCTCATGATGTTGATGCGGTTCCCACGCTCTTTACTGCCCATGTCAAAGTGGCCTAGGGTCTCCTATTCTAAATTTGTAATTGAGCTGAATATGAAGTTTTTTCCCCTCTGACAACTCATACTAGATTTCTTTTGCTAGACAGTAACTATTTCCATGTTGCTCTGATCACCCACCAGGACCTGCCTCCCCTAAGGCTACTTAAGTTCAGTGTTCCCTATTATTGCAAAGACATTGTCAATTTGTTTTTAAAAAGTTTCCTCATTAACTTCTTTGTTTGTTTATCTGTCATAATTGGTTGGCAGGAGAGGGTGTCTCCTTAGGGAAATCTGGTAGAAAATTAGTTTTATTACTGAGCAATCCCTTAAGGGGCTAATTAATAGAAACTCTGTTGTGGCTCCAGCATCTCAAGATAGCGTCTGTGGGAGGGGTGTTTTTGCAAATCTGCATGAGGCCGGAGCCTGCTGTAAAGTAAATTAGCATCTGGTTCCCCAATATGTGAAGTATAGCATCCACTGGCAAAAATCTTGTAAGACTAACTCAAACAAAGCACATTAAAGGCTAGTTTAGTGCGGCATGTGACTGCATAGCAAAAACCTGCGTCATCAGTAGGTATGGGAGAGTAGAAAGATGTTATCAAAGAGTTCTCTATATGATGGCATACATGATAAAATTGCAGAGAAAACTCAAGTAACATCCACGAAACTATTACAACCCCCAAATATACATAAAGTAATAATAATTAAAACAGATAAAATCAGTAAAACTTGTAAAATGAATATATATGAGTGGAATTCAACATAGTACTAAGACTCTTAGAGCAACAGAATGTTTTCCTCCTCTCCTCCCCAGTGCACCCCCTAAATCTGTTCTAGGGGCTCCCCCAATCCTCTGGAGCAGGTTTAGGAAGGGTGCAGGAAAGTCAGGAAACTAACTCCTTATCAATGGCTGGGAGGGAATTGCCTCCTTTAAGTCAACATCTCTGAAGCGATTTGGCTGAGGACTGGACAGTGGCACTTACAAATGGACTGTCCCCATTAGAAACCAAATTGAATATTGGACAAAGAAATAGCTAAAACAGCATATGTGGCTATGGAATTGGGCTCTAAACAGCAGCTGGAGCTATAGTGGTTCATGGCAGCTACCAGAGACTGAAAATTAAAATAAATAAAATAAATAAATACACCAAATAAATACACCAAATGTAAACATAACAAGACCCAAAATATAAGAACTCCATAAGTGTATAACTATGAAACACCGAAAAGTAATATCAGGCCACATTAAGGTAAGGCAAACTGGTAGAACAATCTGTTTGGATATGGAGCTCTATGTTAACAGAGACCTATAGATGTGCCTGGGAGACCCAAGAGGACAGAAATCACCATTGTAATTTTAGAGTGAGAGACAAAACAAAATGGGGTTTATCCCAAGACATGAGCTGGCAGCGTCTTGAATGTTATATGCTTCAGCAATAAAAGCAAGCAGCCAATCACCATTAGATGCCCTACAGCATTTGATAGTATGGAATGGCTCTTCCTGCACATGTTCTTTGAGAAGCTGAATTTTGGAGAGCTTTTTAAACTTAAGTAAAACAGATTACCAGAATCCAAGGTAAGTATCTGAACAAATGGCCTGACTTCCCAACCCATCCCCTTGGATACCACAGAGGAGAGAGCTGGAAATAAATGTTCCTTATTTGATATGTTTAAAATACTTTGCCTACTCTAGGATGCACACCTTAATGTAGTGAGAGTGTTTGAGAGTGTTGAAGAAGCTGAGGGCAATGCCATCAGGAGTCTAGACCAAGAGGCTAGACTCCTAGCAGGGGCACCCAAGGTGGAATGGTCAAAGCTGAGACACCAGACTAAGATGCATCCACACTCAGAGGAAGGTAATGGTAAACCACCTCTGAATACCTCTTACCACAAAAACCCTATGAACAGAGTATCCAAAATGCAACACAAGATGGTGCTGGAAGATGAGACCTCCAGGTCAGAAGGCACTCATCGAGCTACTGGGGAAGAACAAAGGACAAGTACGAGTAGCGCTGTGACTAATGACGCAGCTGGGTCAAAGCCGAAAGGAAGCCCAGAGGCTGATGCGCACAGATGCGAAAGGAGAGTCCAGAGTTGTACGACGCACACAATAGGAACATGGAATGTGAGAAGCATGAACCAGGGAAAGTTAGAAATTGTCAAATAAGAAATGGAACTTATCAACATTACAATACTTGGTGTGAGTGAACTAAAATGGATGGGAATGGGACATTTTCAATCAGGCAACTACAAAATAGTATATGCAGGAAATGATAAATTAAGAAGAAACGATGCTGCTTTAATAGTGAGAAGTGATGTAGCAAAAGCAATTAGGAGCTATAATGCTAGGTCTGAGAGAGTGATATCAATGAGAGTCAACGGGAAATCTATAACCATTATCCAAGTCTATGCTCCAACGGCAAACACAAAAGAAGAGGAATTGGAGAGATTTTATGCAGAAGTATAGGAAGAAATTGATCACACACCAAACAAGATGTTCTGATAATCACGGGGGACTGGAATGCAAAAGTAGGGAAACAGAGAATAACTAGGAATTGTGGGAAAATGGGGCTTAAGAGATAGAAATGAAGCAGGTGAAAGACTTATTGAATTCTGTGAAGCCAATAATCTGTTTCTAGCAACACATTTTTTGAGCAACCAAAAAGACAACTGTACACGTGGACATCACAAAATGGTCAATATAGGAATAAAATTGGTTATATATAAAATTGGAAGCAGAAGATGGAGAAGTTCCATACTTTCTGCAAAAACAAGACCAGGAGCAGACTGTGGTACAGATCACGAACTGGTAATATCGGAAATCAGAGTAAAGCTACAGAAGAACAACAAAACCATCATAACGCCAAGATACAATTTAAACAACATCCCAGAAGAATATAAAGAGTAAATAAGGAACAGATTTGAGGCTTTAAACCTAGTTGATAGAGAATCAGAAGAACTATGGATTGAAGCAAGAGACATTATCAGGGAAGAATATAAAAAGACAATAAATGTAAATGTACTGCCTTCAAGTCGATTCTGATTTATGGCGACACTATGAATAAGGTTTTCATGGTAAGCGGTATTTAAAGGGGGGTTACCATTGCCTTCCTCTGAAGCTGAGAGGCAGTGACTGGCCCAAGGTCACCCAATGAGTTTCATGGCTGTGTGGGGATTTGAACCCTGGTCTCCCAGGTCGTAGTCCAACACCTTAACCACTACACCACACTGGCTCTCTTAATTTTATAATTATAATTATATAATTATAAATATAAGGAGAATAGACTCTGTTCTTGTTTGTTAAAGCAAGGCTCTGTTGTAGAGCCAGCTGACTTGAAATTAGTGGCCTTCTTGTCCCTGGGAAATCTAAGGCTAGTAATACTGCTGGTCTCCTACATTCTAGAGCAGCCTTTCCCAACCAGTGTGCCTCCAGATGTTGTTGGACCACAATTCCCATCTTTCCTGACCATTGGCAATGCTGGCTGAGGCTGATGGGAGTTGTGGTCCAACAACATCTAGAGGCACACTGGTTGGGAAAGCTGTTCTAGAGAAAGGATGATAGACAGAACTCTTAAAATGGTTAAAAGAGAGAAGGAAAACAAAAGCAAAAGGAGACAAAAACACGGTCAGAACCCCAAATGCAATAATACAGCAACAGGTACGCAGGGACAAACAGAACTATTACAACAATTATTGTATAGAATTAGGATAATAAAAAAGGTAGAACAAGAGCTTTATTCCAAAAGATTAGAGAAATTAAAGGAAAATTTAAACTGAGAGTAGGGATGTTGAATAATCAACGGGAATACACTGACTGATATAAAATAAAAGGAATATGGAAGCAATACACTGAAGAACTATACAGAAGAGATGCATGAATGACAGGTTCCCCATGCTTGGTCTGCACCATTCCCATATAAGGCCGGATCGTGAGGGCTACTTTTTATACCAAAAGGGGCACAGGGGTGAGGAGACTTCAACCCTCCTACACCATACCTTCCCATGCTTTTTTGATTCAGGCCTTCTTCTCCTGTTATGGCTTTGATACCCCAATTGTAGCAGAGAAAAGTTCCAGACATAAAGTCAGGGAGGGTTCTACTCCCTTTACCTTTACATCCGCCCAGAGGAGGCTGGTCCATTGGACAAAACGGGGCACTGCCCCACTAACCTCAGTCTGCCCTCAGCCAACCCTCACCTGGCAGTCTTTATTTACATCTAGGGGGTGGCATTCCTGTCTGTCAGCTTCCTTCTCCTTAGCCTGGCTGTTGACCTTGTAGAACTCAGCAGGGAGGAGGATGGAGGCGGTGCTAGAATGAGTTGGCTCCACCTGTCATTGGCTCTGGCTCCACCTACAGCTCATCTCCTTGCCTTCAGCCCTACCGGTCCCAATGGGCACCAGCTACCACTGCATCTCCCCCTTGTTGATTATTTTATTTATTTATTTTACAATTTGAAGGATTACATGCAGATAAGGAAAATTACATCCAGCTCAAAAAAATGATAGATGTATTCATAGTATTCATTCAAAATGTATTTTGAAAGCATAAATGTAATACATTATGCATATATTTGCATGTAGAAGATCCCAGGTACAATCTGTGGCATCTCCAAACCTTGGAGAACCACTCTCAGTCAGAATAGACAATACTGAGCAAGATGGACCCAAGGTCTGACTGGGTAGAAAGCAGCTTCCTATATTCCTCTATCACTGGAAAAGCCTTACCCTGTTTTTTCCCCATCTGAGCCAATATCCAAGTCTTAACCAATCTTCCTTTCAGTGCTGGAAGTGTGTGGTCACACCACGTAGATGCTGCAATCAAAACCTTGCCCAGCTCTGCTATACTGTATTATGTCACATATCAACAAAACAGTATTTGGGAATTATTCTCTTTTATAATGATACAAACTGAAAATGCAAGATCTTCTGCATACTGCATGGATTCTGGAATTGTCATCTTTTTCCATCTATGTTTGAAGTTTCTGCCTGTAAACCTTCCAATATCAATAGTGGCTGATACATCTGAGCAATCCTACACTCCAGTTATCCTGCTGAGAGGCTGTAACAGATATGGGACTCTGTGGCCCTCCACACTAGTTGCTGAACTACAACTCGCATCATCCCTGACTTTTGGCCCTGCTGGCTGGGGCTGATGGAAACTGGAGTCCAATAACGTCTGGAGGACCACAGGTTCTCCTATTCTGGACTGTAGAGTATGGTTTGTTGTTGTTATATGTCTCCAAGTCAACTATGACTTATGGCAACCCTATGAATCAGTGACCTCCAAGAGCATCTGTCATGAACCACCCTGTTCAGATCTTGTAAGTTCAGGTCTGTGGCTTCCTTTATGGAATCAATCCATCGCTTGTTTGGCCTTCCTCTTTTTCTACTTCCTTCTGTTTTTCCAAGCATTATTATCTTTTTGTAATGAATCATGTCTTCTCATTATGTGTCCAAAGTATGATGACCTCAGTTTTTTAGCTTCTAGTGACAGTTCTGGTTTAATTTGTTCTAACACCCAATTATTTGTCTTTTTCACAGTCCATGGTATCTGCAAAGCTCTCCTCCAACACCACATTTCAAATGAGTTGATTTTTCTCTTAGCCACTTTTTTCACTGTCCAACTTTCACATCCTTTTCTAGTTCTCTCACAGCTGCCCTCCCCTGTCCCAGCCTTCTGATTTCTTGACTATTGTCTCCATTTTGGTTAGTGACTGTGCCAAGGTATTGATTCTTGACAAGTTCAATGTCCTCATTGTCAACTGTAAAGTTACATAAATCTTCTGTTGTCATTACTTTAGTCTTTTTGACATTCAGCTGCAGTCCTGCTTTTGTGCTTTCCTCTTTAACTTTCATCAGCATTCGTTTCAAATCATTACTGTTTTCTGCTAGTAGCATGGTATCGTCTGCATATCTTAAATGACTGATATTTCTCCCTCCAATTTTCACACCTCCTTCATCTTGGTCCAATCCTGCTTTCCATATGATATGTTCTGTGTATAGATTAAATAAATGGGGTGATAAAATACAACCCTGTCTCACACCCTTTCCGATTGGGAACCAATCGGTTTCTCCATATTCTGTCCTGACAGTAGCCTCTTGTCCAGAGTATAGGTTGCACATCAGAACAATCAGATGCTGTGGCACCCCCATTTCTTTTAAAGCATTCCATAGTTTTTCATGATCTACACAGTCAAAGGCTTTGCTGTAATCTATAAAGCACAGGGTGATTTTCTTCTTAAATTCCTTGGTCCGTTCCATTATTCAACGTATGTTTGCAATATGATCTCTGGTGCCTCTTCCCTTTCTAAATCCAACTTGGACGTCTGGCATTTCTCGCTCCATATATGGCAAGAGCCTTTGTTGTAGAATCTTGAGCATTACTTTACTTGCATGGGATATTAAGGCAATAGTTCAATAATTACTGCATTCCCTGGGATCCCCTTTCTTTGGAATTGGGATGTATATGGAACTCTTCCAGTCTGTGGGCCATTGTTTAGTTTTCCATATTTCTTGACATATTTTTGTCAAAACAAACCTATTTTCCATTAAGTCAGTAATGACATTTACTACATTACTTTAATAATATAACAGTGAGCTGTATATGCTAATTCTGGATGAAGTAAGAACCAGGCTTCAAAATGTAAGCAAGTTGACAGCATTGCTTTCTAAAAATCTGTCTCATTTTCTATGTCTCATTTGCAAAAACAGTCCAGCAAGGAGTGGAGATAAAATCTCTCCAGGAACCCCAAGATTAGTGATTTATCAGTCTTTTGATATTTAAATCTAAAGCCAAATATAGGAAATGGCCTGCTTGGAATTCTAAGCATTGATGATTAACCCAGATTGTCTATTCCCCAAGTGACAATGGGCTTTTAAATCCCTTAAGTGACCTCTAGATGGACAGTGGGGAAAGGACACAATAGAGTGATTCTTCATTAACAGACATCCCCATTGCTGGATATGAACCCTTCCAACCATGTATTTCTGCTTCTGAATCCATCCAGAAAAATACATGTTGCAGAAGCTGTTTAAAATGGATGCACATGCTGGGGGATTTGTCCTGGCAATTTTACCACTGGTTTATTCTGTTGGAAGATGGAACTGCTGCTGCTGGATGTGACTGCAGGGCTCTAGCAGTAGGCTGGTGGTAAATTGCTGCTTGAAGAATCCTTAAGTAGTTTGCTTGACTTGACCATATAATGTTTGGAAGAAAGTGCAGAGGGTAGAGCAGGGGGAGCCAACACGTTGTCCTCCAAGAAGCAGGCAGAGAGTGGAAAGAATAACAAAACAGGGAGAGGCAGGACTTGTGAGGGGATGGAAGGTGATACATAGAATCGTAGAATTGTGGGGAGAATCATAGAGCTAGAGGGGACCTTGTAGGCCAAGGGATGGGCAAAAGGTAGATCTACTAGTAGATTTCTGGTTGATTTGCAGTAGATAGATCAGTGTGGATTTCTGACTCCCAATTGTTTAGCAACAACAGCACAATTATTTCTCAACCTAAATTAGGCTGTTGAAATTAAGAAAAGTGTGGGGTAATTAGGAGTGGATTTTTGACCTATAACAACTGTGAATCAGGTGATGCTAAATTTTCCATGTGTGGTGGCACCCATAATTTCTATCCTTATAATTCTTTCAGGTAGTATTGGTATCCCAGGTTTAAATTGGTTTAACAGACACTCCTTCTTCTCAGGGAAACCTGGGATTAGTAGTTAGGGGAGGGGGGCTAGGAATCTGTGACAGTACCCCCCCCAAACTGCAGTTCCCAGATTTCTTTGTGGGAAGCCATAGACATTGATTGATATAATGCAAACATTCCTTAGATAGATTTGCCAACTGGCTTTTTCATTCAGCCAGGAGCGTGGGCATAGTTGCATCCTGTTAGAGCAGAACACAGATTACCAGATTACTCTCTTCTCCGTTTCACATTACACAGCCCAGGCTGGTCCTACCATTATTTATTATTTATTTTATTATTGCATTTATATTCCACCTTTCCTCCAAGGAGCTCAAGGTGACGTGTATAGTTCTTGCTCTCCATTTTATCCTCACAACAACCTTCCAAGGTAGGTTAGACTAAGAGACTGTGATTGGCCCAAGATCACTCAGCAAGCTTCATGGCTGAGTGGGAATTTGAACCCTGGCCCCCCGGCTCCTAGATCAACACCCTAGACCAGCCTTTCCCAACCAGTGTGCCTCCAGATGTTGTTGGACTACAATTCCCATCTTTCCTGACCATTGGCAATGCTGGCTGAGGCTGATGGGAGTTGTGGTCCAACAACATCTGGAGGCACACTGGTTGGGAAAGGCTGCCCTAGACACTACACCACACTGGCTGTCATTAGGCTGAGTGAGGCAGCCACCTCAAGGCAGCAGATTTTGTGTGTCATGAAAGGGTAGCAAATGCTTAGTTATTGAATTTGTTTTTATTGTATTATTATTGGCAGGGAGAGGGGAGACGTGTTTGTGGGATTTTCTGCCTCGGGTACCAAAATAACTTGGTTGACCTTGGGTGCTATACAACAGGACTTGGGGTGGGGTGTGCGTGAGGCATTTACTGCTCCCTCTCAAGCACAAAATGTCTTGGGTAAGCCCTGTGCAGAGCACCCTGTACGACTGACCTTAGTTCTGGGATGCATGTGTCTACAGCAGGGATGGAGAACTTCAGGCCTGGGGGGTCAAATCCAACCCTTCAGGTCTCTCCAGCTGGCCCTTGGAACTCTCCCCAGATCATACAACCTTCCCAGACCACACCCCTCACCAGATCTGCTTCACATCTCCGTGAGTGGTTTTGCCCAGCTGGAAGGTTGTAGTGTATTGGCCCTCTAGACTTGCCATGCCAGAAATGAGCGAGTCAGCTTCCAGGCTGTGTGTAGTTTAGCTTCAGGTCTGCATTACAAGCAGCACCATGCTGCAGGGTTTATTCCCTCTATCAACTGTTTTATATTAAAGCTATTGTTGTTATATATCCTCTCTGTGGCCTCCTCTTCACGATACTTTTCAAATGTGGCCTTGAGCTCTGATGTCTTTTGTTTGTCTAGAATAGATGGAGGATAGAGGGGTTTGTGTGAGTGTGCATAAAGCTAGCCTACCATACAAAGGTAAAATTCACATTGATTGCTCTGCCCATTTTTGCTTCTGGCCTTGCCCACCACTGGCATGTGGCCCCTGGAAAGTTGCAAGAAAGGAATATGGCCCTTGGGCTGAAAAAGGTTCCCAACCCCTGGTCTACTGGGTGGGTTATCTCAATGGAACATTTAACCCAAAGCATCTCTTAAAAGTATTTTTAGTTTGTAACCAGCTCTTCTGGCTGCTTCTTTAATCTCATTGTTCCTGAGGGTGGAGATGAAGGGGTTCAACATGGGGGTGACTACAGGGTACATGATGGGAGCTATGGTGTCCTTCCCCCCAGAGTTCCTGGAAGGAGGCTGGAAATAGACCCAGATGAGGGTGCTATAGAATAAGACCACTACAGTCAAGTGAGAGCTACAAGTGGAGAAAGCCTTCAGCCTCCTGGCCGCAGAAGGGACCTTCAACATGGTATAGAAAATGAGCACGTAGGAGATCATGATGAGCAGGAATGGGACCGAGACGTCTATCAACCCTTCACTCATCACTAAGGTCTGAAGGGGTTTCATGTCAGAGCAGGAGATTCTCATTAGGGGCTGGATGTCACAGAAGAAATGGGGGATCTCCCGGCTGACACAAAATGAGAGGCGGGAAGGCAGCAACGTGTACATCAAGGACAGGGTACTAGACAGCCCATGAGATGGCTGCCATGAGTATGCATTGCTTGTGGCTCATCAGGGTGGCATAACACAAAAGGTGGCAGATGGCAACATATCGGTCGTAAGCCATGGAAGCCAGCAGGAAACTGTTGGTGTTGGCGAAAGCAAAGAAGAAGTACATCTGAGAAAAGCACCCTCCATAGGAGATGGCAGTTGACCAGGATAGCAAGGCCTGCAGCATCTTGGGAATGGTGGCAGAAGTGAAGCCGATGTGAGCTAGCGAAAGATTGCTGAACAAGAAGTACATGGGGGTGTAGAAGAGGCTGGGGTCCAAGTGGATGAGCAGAAGAATGAGTAAGTTCCCCAGCAGGGCCAGCAGGTACATAGAGAAGAAGAGCATGGAGAAGAGGCCCTGGAGCTCTGGACGGGTGGTGATGCCTAGGAGGATGAACCCAGAGATGGTGGTCTCATTCTGCTGCCCCATGGCTCAGCTGAGGAGGAGAACAAGAGATTGAGAAGCATCCTGAATGGACTCTCAACCTCCTCATCTTCCCAGATACTACAGAGATGGGGGAGGAGGCGGGGGGGGACACGACAAAATGTAAGGAGTGTGACAGAGTGGAAGAGTTTGGAGACGGGCAGAGCATTTTCTCTAGAATTCTCTTAGCCACTTTCTCTGCGTAAACACCATATATTTAAAGTAACCCACCCTCGCAGAACCTTGTGAACTGTAGTTCACCCCTCACAGAGCTACAATTCCCAGCACCCTTAAGAAACTACTGTTACTAGGTTTTGTTGTTAGTTGAGGGAGGAAAACATGCTTTAAATGTGCTTATATGTATGGCTTGTATGCAGCCTAAAACAGAATGTTGCAATGTGAAGTGCCCCTGTTCAGGGTTTCAACCAGCCAGCCATACCCTCCTCCTCCATTCCATCTCTCCCCCTCCCAAATTATCCAGTTCTTCCTGGCAACAGACACTGAACATTCTGTGGTCACTAAGTATACTCAGTCCTCATTGGGCTGCTCTTGGTTCCCCCACTTTTAGGGTTTGCATTTCTGCAAATTTGGGGTTCTCCCCAAGCCTGCAAATACCTCCATCTTGTGCATGGATAGTTGCTGAGGAGCATAAATGGGAAGAATAGTGCTGTGCTCATGTCCTGGTTATACCACTGGTTGGCCACTGTGAGAACAGGATGCTGGACTCAGATGAGCCACTGGCATGATCTCGCAAGAGATCTTACATTCTTATAGATGGGCACTTAGATAATAAGTTTTCTATTCACATATAGAGCCCTGGGCTCCTGCTTGGAGGGGCGGGATATAAATCAAATAATTAATAAATAAATAAAGTAGAATTTTGATCCTGAAGTTTGCGTTAAATACAGTGGCTACAGTGCTGGGTTTGGAAAACCCATGTTCAAATCCCTGCTCAACTTGTAGGGTGGCCTTTTGGCAAGTCACGATCTCTCAGCCTAATCTTCCTCATAGGGTAGTTGGGAGGATAAAATGAACCCCATGTATACTGGCTGAAGCTCGAAAATCATGGTAGACTCAGTAGTGGGTCATGATCTAGATCAGCCCTAATCTGGTGCCCTCCACATGTTTTGGGATGCAGCGCTCAACTCTCCTGACCATTGGCCATGCTGGCTGGGACTGATGGGAGTCCAAAACATCTACAGGGCACCAGGTTGGGGAAAGCTGATCAAGAGCAGTAGTTCTGATTTGACCTGAGGTTACTTTTTCTATCTCAGGTAGTCTGATAAAGAACTTCTACTCATCTCTGTGTGGGTGCTGGGGTATATGTTAGGGCATACTCTCCGTTTACATGGCCCACTGGTCAGGCCCATTAAGTTTTTCCCATTGCCTTGCATGCAACCAAGAATGCACTCAACAGTGTCCTCTGATGGCACATTACACAGGATGTTGGGTAACAAGGACATTGATCAAGCTGTCTCTCACAGAAGCTTATCACCATTACACATCTTTTCATCCAGGAATCACCGAGAAGCTCCAAAGAAACCATAGGCATCCTGTAAATCCCAGAACACAGTTTGAAATCCATTTGTCTAAAGGATGAGGAGCTGGAGGGTTGGGTGATTTTCCTTTTTTTAAAAAAAGTGTAATAGTAAGCATTGTGACCAATCAATTATGAGCCTCCTAACTGTCTAAATGTGGGTTGGATAAATACCTTACCTGGTCTGTGGGCTCTTACTAGGATTCACAGAATCTGAGATGTACTCTTTTTTTTTTAAGGCTGTTTCTAGTGCTCATGGTTCTTAGATGTTTGAAAAAGTTAAGAAAATGTGGGATTGGATTAAAATTATGCTCAAATTCATTACAATTTCCATCTCGTGTGATTTCTAAGCCTATGCATCAAGATTGTTCTCATTTTTAAAATATATACTGAAGTATCTCTAAAGAAGAATATTATAGATGATGCTCTTATATATTCAGAACGTAAGAAGAGCCCTTCTAGATCAAATCAAAGGCCTATCTAATTGGGTATTCAGTTTCCCACAGTGGCCAACCAGATGCCTATGGGAAAACCACAAGCAAGACGTGAGTGCAGTAACCCTTACCCACTGCTGTTCCTGAGCACCTATTATTGAGGGACGTGCTGCCTCCGATCATGCAGGTAGCACATAGCCATCAGGGCGAGAAACCATTGATAACTTTTTCCACATGAATTATCCACACGGACTCTGCCTTTGGTTCCATAACAGAAGAAAGGTGGAATATAAATGTGAGAAAATCAATCAGTCAATTAACCTCTTTTAAATAAATACACTTCTTTTAAAGTTGTCTATAAGCCCATTTCCCTTTTGACTGAATTCATAAAATTCTGGGCACCATATTATTTTCCCATTTAATCCAGATTTACCATTTCTGCAGAAAATCATAAGTAAAACAACCTTGTGAAAATGGTAAATCCAGATTAAATGGTGGGGGGATATGGGATGGCATTTTGATGAGGACAACGTTATATGAATGCTGTGCAAAACATGGATACAGGAGCAGGAGCAAGTCCACAAGAAACTGTCTTGGGGAAGAGTCCTCTGTCAATAAAATGTACTTTTGCATTTCATCTCCTTCCCTTTGGGATACATTCCAGCTACTTGGGCATTTTCAAGGAATATTAATCTTTGGCTTGCAAGGGCAGTACTTGTGGCAAAATTAATAGTTTTACAACAGGTGAAGACAAAGCATGCACCAAAGAGTCTGCATACTTGTCAAACTCTTAGCAAGAGAAGGAATGAACCTTCCTCAGAGGTGCCATTTCAGGTGTTTGTTTGCAGGGGACGATTTCCAAAGAAGATGATGACAGGGACTTGGATGGGAGACAGGCAGCAGTTTTTAAGAAAGCTGAAAGTGGCTTTAGGGTCCCTCCAGATCAATGCATTCTGCAATATGTCACTGATGCAATCATTGTGCATGAGTGGTGGATTTATACAGGGCCATTCACTCATTATTCCACATAATTAGTTGTTCTGCAATGCTTCCCCAATATTACGGCATTATGGCCATCTGGAGGGGGCACTCTTGCGCTATAACGCAACAAAAGTGGGTAAAAAAAATAAACTGGAACATTTGTGGTATAAAAAATTACAGGATTTCAGCAGGAAGTTAAGGGACATGCACCGACTGGAAACGAAGCAGTGTGTTCATCCCAAAACATCTGGCGGGTCAAAGGTTCCCCACACCTGTTGTTAAGACATCTTTTTGTCCAGGAGTTCCCTGACCCATAAGATTGGATCCTGAATTCCTGTCTTTATGATACTGTTTTACTGCCTTTATGTTTGTATTTCTGTACACTGCTTGGAAGTTAAATGGTTTTAGAAATGCTTTTAAATAAAATAAAATAAAATCCCTGACCATTGGCCACAATGGATGGTGCTGATGGGAGTTGAAGCCCAACATCTAGAGGGCCACAAGTTCCAGCCTTAGGAAGCAGAAAAGTTATAGAAGCAGAAAAGTTATAGAAGCAGAAAGAGGAGGAGACTTACCTGATGTGAGATTCAAACTCAGATCCAAAGTATTCCAGATGTTGAACAAGACAGTCCAGAGAGGAATAAAAGACTGCCAGTTTAAAGGGTGGGGAAGAAAATTAGAGCTGGTGGCTCAAGATATTATCTAGTACAAAAAGGGAACTGAGAAACCCTTAAATTCATGAGTTCCACTAAACATTTGCACTGGATGCTGGCTGGAAAAAAGATGCAAAAGTGAAAATAATCAGTGGGGAACCTTGTGGTGGTGGTGGAATTGATCTTCCAAAGCTTGAAAATTTCAGATAAGAACAGGGTTTTTTCTCCTTTATTTTGTGTATCAGTAAGGAATTCAGAATGTGGTGTCAGGAGGAGCACTGATTGGGTTTTTTTGCTTCAAGGGATCAGTGGAGAAGATGATAGCAGCCTCCTTTGCTCTGGCATTCTTCCTAGGATGGGCACAAAGGTGCTTTGGTAGCTGCTGAGGAGATTGGCCCCGTAAACAAACTGGAAGGTGTGGTATTTCAGTGGATAGGGCATGCATGGACTGTGAAAACTGCAGAATGACCCTTGGGGAGCTTTTTAACCGTAACTCTCTGCTGGCACAAAACACATGGATTTATCTGTGTGGCAGGGCAGAACAGTTCTATCCTGACAGCTACTGATTAAGAGTTTTATTGTTTTTCTCTGCCACCAATGGGCCATTGCCCACATTATCCAACAGCAAACTGTTGCCTCTAAACAAGGATCAACAGCCAAACACAGCTCCCAGACAAGTGTATCTACACATCTTTGTTGTGTTCATAAGAACATAAGACCCCAGATGGATCAGGCCAATGACCCATCTATTCCAATCCAGCATCATGTTCTCACAGTGGCCAACCAGATGTCTGTGAGAAGCCTGAAAGCAAGACCTGAGTACTACAGCCCTCTCCCCACTTGTGAGGTCTGCATTTAAACAAGGGCTGGGGAAACTGTGGCCTCCAGATGTTGTTGGACTCTAACTCCCATTAGCCCCAGCTAGCATGACCAATGGCGGTGATGGAAGTTGTATCCAGCAACTTCTGGAGGGCCACAAGTTAGCCATTTCTGACTTAAAATGTCTTAGGTGTGAATCTAAAAACGAATTTTAAAAAATTACATGTGTTTGCCTTTATGGTTGGGTCACTAGAGGCTATTCTTCAGGTGACTTGAATGCAGTGTACACTGATTGTGGTGCTCTTAGTTGCATAGTAGGCTGATTTGGTGGAAGTCTGATGATCCGACTTAGTTGTTGCAGGCTACATAGATCATTGGCCTCCACAGTCACTTACGGATCCACTGTTAAAGACCTATTTTGGAAGACAATCTTACTCGGTCACAAGTGATTGCCAGTAGTAGTAGATGAGGAGGTCATGAACTGGGCTTTTCCAGATGACCTGTATAGTAAGCATGCATCCTGATTTGTTCACATAAAGCTTACATGGTGGTTAGATTATATCTGGTCTTTATTGAGCATCTGGTCTGATTTGTTTGTGGGGAGGAAGTTATACAACAATGAGCATTCATCTTAATTTGCTTGCATGATGTTTAAATGTCTTCCCATTAATCACTTGTTCTTCCTGATACTTTTAATTGCATTTCCCCATCCGTTTCTAAACCGTAAAAAGTCCAATTCTTTTTTAAAGTACATTTGCTGCACTAGTGTGACAGAGTGCTTTAATCCACTTTAATTCTGCAGAACCTAAATTTCTGGTATGTACTTGAATCCCTCCTGGAAAACAGTGGCAGTCTGGAGACACCCCTGATCTCAGCTGAGTCACACCAGTCATACTGTCACAGGGGAGTGCAACCCTGCTTGTTCACCTTGAGCTCTCAGCAGCTTTTGATACAATTGATCATGGTAACTTCCTGGAGCTTCTCAGGGAGGTGGGGGCTAGGGGCACTGTGCTTCACTGGTTCTGTTCATACCTTCAAGGCTGCTTTGAAAAAGTAGTTATAAGAGGCAACTGTTTGGTACCATGGGAATTGTCCTTTGGTGTTCTACAGGGTTCCACCTTGTCCCCCATACTATTTAACATCTATATGAAGCTGCTGGGAGCTGTCATCAGGAGATTTGGAGTGGGGTGTCATCAATATGCAGGTGACACCCAGCTCTGTCTCTCTGTTCTATCTGAATTGGGAAAGGCAGTTGAGGTACTAGATCGGTGCTTGGAGACAGTGATGGACTGGATAAATTGAGGCTAAATCCTGAAAAGATAGAGGTGTTATGCATCCAGAGTTCTTATACCCAGAAGGTGGGGAGATGGCCTGTTCTGGTTGGGGTTGTACTCCCCTGGAAGGAGCAGGTCCTCAACTTGGGGGTACTCTTGGATCTAACAGTGTCACTGGAGGCTCAGGTGGCCTTGGTGGCTAAGAGTGACTTTTCCCAGCTGCATATGGTTTGCCAGCTTTGGCCCCTTTTGGATAGAGAAGACTTGGCCACAGTACTCCATGCTCTGGTAACTTCCGGATGGGATTATTGCAACGTGCTCTACATGGGGCTGTCCTTGAAGACAACTCAGAATGTCAACTGGTCCAAAACACAGCAGCCATATTACAGATTTAGATCTCATATTCACTAACAGGCAAAAAACCCCTTGCGGTTTAAGAACGTACCTGTAGCCAACAAATATTCTATCAAACTTTAAAAAGCAGGGAAATTGGGCAGCTATAGTGAATGTACCAGGGGAGCAGGAGACCTGACCTGCTCTCTGAGATATTGGACTGCCCTACAAATTTATAAAAATGCAAACACAGTTTGGGTTGGTCTTTCACAGTCCAATCCACTTCCTGTTGAGCTTGGAAAAATTTCGTAACATGTGCCTCATAGGATACAGCCCAATGCGGTTAGGGTAGATTTCCATTAGACATTAGGAGGGATGTCTTGACAATAACAGCAGTTTGGCAATGCAATCAGTTGCCTAGGGGGGTGATGGGCTCTCCCTTCATGGAGGTCTACAAGTAGAGGACAGGCATCCCATCAGTTGGGAATGCTTCAGATGTGGATGTCCTGCCTCAGGCAGAGGGGGATGATGATAATCTTGCTTTATGGACAATATTGTCTCCCAAAGCAATTCACACATCCCATATATGGTGGGGAAGGAGCCATGTTGGAGCATCACACCCTCTGCTAATGGATGGGGACCACTCATAGATGACTGGCTAACCAAGTGCCCCCATGCGCATTGGGGTGGGGTACCACTCAGTCAATTGGATATGTATAACCTATGGCTCCCCAGACTCAAAATTATATTGGCCATGATGGGTGGGGCTGATGGGAGTCCAACAGCACTTGGAGGGCCACACAGGTTCCCAATCCCTACAACAAATGACCACTTGCGTTTATTTAAAAGGGGGGGCACAAAAAACTGAGGTTTTCCTTAGGAGAAAAGGATGGTATTTAAATGGTTTTCTGCTAAAATGTGCTTCAGTTTACTGTGTTCTCATCTGAACTTCAGCAGATGGAGATCTCAACTTGAGAAGGTGGAGATGGCGGAGAGATGAAAGGAGTTGGTGCACGTGCCACTTGAGAAGATGTCTTGGTCAAGCCATTTTCATTTTTTTTTATCATTAATTTTTATTCAAAGTTTCAAAGACAAAACAAAACAAACAAAACAAATTAATAACTATTACAATAAAAACTATTGACTTCCAATTTGTCGTAGATTAGCTATAGGTCTATGATATATAACAAACCTGTCTCTTAATAAAATTATACAATCACTTCCTCCAGTGGTTATCTTAATTGGTATCAAATCTCATTAACATCATTTTATTCTTTCCCCAAAAAGTCAAAGAGAAGTTACTAATCCTTGAGATATATATCCATCAATTTTTCTCCAAATAGACATGTCAATTAATCCATCTCTTCAGGTCTACTAAGTCCAGTAATTTCAATAGCTCTTCTCCCATTATCAATATTGATTCCATCTTCCATCTTTGCACACCCAATAATCTTGCTGTCATAATGATTCCATCTTCCATCTTCCATCTTTGCACACCCAATAATCCTGCTGCCATAGTCATATAATAAGAGTCTGATAGGAATTTCTTTGATCACAAATAAATCCTTGCCATCCATTCTGAATGTGTTACTGAAATGTTGTTGTAAGGTTGTATCTCTGTTCCTCTTTTTTACAGAATGCACCTGCACATCTCTTGAGAGTTTTTCCATTGTCACATATCTGGAATTAATTCTATATACTTTCTCTATTTCAAGTTCCATCAAATCCTTCCAATCCAGGAATTTTTTCGAGCCATTGATATCTTTATCTCTAATCTCTTCACCAATTCCTTCAGGGACAGTGCTGAATTCCAAACAGTAATATTTGTCTTTAGGATCCATCACAACCATAAAATCCAAATCTTTTTCCAGGTCCATATTTAATAAATCTACTCCAATCTCCAAAGCTTGAGCCTTCCCTTTGATCTTTCTTTCATGTTCTTTTTCTTGTCCAGTTATAGAATCCTGAATTTCTTTCAGCTCCTGTCTCATTTTGCCAAATCCAATTTTCATCTCTTGCCTGTTCTGTCCCAGCTCTTGTTTTGTTAGCTTGATCTCATTCATTATTTTCTGAAACATATTTAGAGAGAGAACCCCTTCCTGAACATCCAGGGTCTCAGCGACCTTTTTGATTGTCATTCTTGAAACCAAAAGAACAAAACCCCTTCAATTCCAATATAGTCACTGTACACAAGCAAAGAACAGTTTATTTCTTTTTCCAGTCACAAATGAGTTAAATCTTCCAAGCCAGATGACATCACCCTCTAGACAGCACGAACTGCCTTATCTCTTATATGTCCAAAACAAATTTAGTTCACAGCGTCCAAATGGTTAGTAACATAAAGAATAAGCAGATTCGCCAAAAAAAAAAAAAAGTAGACCAGAAAAAATAGTCCCAGACATAAAATACTCAAATGTCAAATAAATCAAATGTTCTCTTCAAATTAGATGCCTCTCATCCGTTTATATCTTTAAAATGCTCAATTCCATGCCAGCTTTTTGCAATAAAAACAAAGATAGGCTATTTTGATTTTCTTCCTCCTTAATTCCGCATGTAAAAGAGAAAGTTATAACTCACCAGGGCTTCTTTGTTGCTGTCTCTTTGACAAATCTCTTTTGCAGTAATGATAACTAAATGATGATAATAGAAGAAGGATGCTTGCCTGTTAATTTCCGTTTTTCTTAAAAGAAAAAAAACACATCTCACTTAATCAGTTAGAGCCTGTTTGTAATCCCTGGCTCCGTCCGACGTTGCTGGATACCTTCCTTCATAGGCAATTCCAATGAATTCCAGTCCAGCAAACAAAACGAAGCTTTCTGTGGATAATCTCTTCGTTTCTCCCTTACCTGGGAGAAAATTTTTTCCTGTCAAAAAATCTTCTGACTAGTTTTATAACTGAAAAAGCTTCCTCTGAGACGGGAGCTCGTCTCAGAGGCTGCACAGGCGGAGCGATTCCTCCTGGGAAGTCAGCGGTCAAGCCATCTTCAGAGCTCTCTTTAAAAATTGATTATCAAAAATGACAAGAGTAACAACATTTGCATTAATGAGCTCCCCAAGGAAAGCTGCCTTCCCCTCCAGAGGCAACGTGCTGGTTTAGTGAAATAGATGTGGCTTTCCCAAAGCCCAGACCTGTTGCTTTGCAGGAAGAAGAACCACTTTGATGGAGGAGGCCACAGGTCTACCTCGTCCAGGATTGTTTCCAGAAGCAGCCAGCTAGATGCCTTTGGGAAGTCCAGGTGATCTTTTTTCTAAAGATACATGCTCTCTGCCTTACACATTAGACAACAGGGCAAGGCTCGCTGTCTAGCAGCTGTTCAGAACAGGACTACAAACACTTGATCTTACCCCCAAGTCCTAATCATCTGCTTTAATTGCTCAGCAGATCTGAAGCCAGACCTATTATTTCCACCTGCTGTGTTAAGGAAATCTTAATTAAAACAGCCTGAATGAGGAACAACCCACTCCTTCCCACTACACCAGGGTTGGGGAACCTGCAGCCTTCCAGATGTTGTTTGTCTACAATTCCAATCATAGCTGATCATTGCCCATGCTGACTGAGGTTCATGGGTTGGGAGATGGAGTCCAACATCTGGAGGGCCACAGGTTCCCCACTTCTGCAGTAGACAGTCTTCTCACTTACTCCTTTAAAAGTAGTACTAACAACCCTTTGATTTGTGCCTTGTGCCCAGTTTGTGTTGTTTTCCCTTGCCCATGTTCATGCAGTTCCATGCTTACCAAACCAGATGTGATGAGGGCTCATCTTCCTTCCAGAGAAGGGCAACAAAGGTGACAAGGAGAGTTCTGGAAACCAAGTCCCATGAAGTACTTTGAAAAGAAGCTGTAACCTGGACCCTGGAGAAGAGAAGATTAAGGAGAAGAATGACAGTAGTGGTCTTCAAATACCTGAAGAGCTGCCACACTGAAGGTGGAGCAGACTTGTTCTCTGCTGATCAAGAAGACAGGAATAGAATGAACAGGTGGAGAACAGAGGGTGACAAATTTCCTTCCTGCAAGGGTTAAATCCAATATCAGTTCTATTTAGAACAGACCTATTGAAAATAATGGACATGCCAAACTTGTGTCCATAAATGTTAGTGGGTCTACTCTGAGTAGAACTAACATGGATTCAACCCCAAGAGCTGTTTGATAGTGGAATAGATTACCTTGGAAGGTAGTGCGTTCCCCTTCATCAAAGGCATTTAGACAGAGGTTGGATCAGGCCATCTGTCAAGCATGCTGTACTTGCATCCTGCGTTACAGACCCTGTATTGAGCAGAGGGTTGGACAGGTGATCTCCAAGGTCCAACTCTATTATGTCGTAAGTCTATGATTACCTGGGTTTCAAATGGTTTCCATTATTGGAGGAGTGGAGCTTCATTATTCCAGGACACAAGTTGGTTTTTCCAGTGAGCCCCAGATTGGTTGATGGGAAAGTAGACTGCAATCACACTTACTAGAAGGTACAGCCAACTGAATTCAATGGGACTTACTTCTGAGCAACGTTGCTTAAAGTTGTCCTGCAAGAGGGGCACTGAATGCTCTGCTTCACAATTTTTGGATAAATATTTTTAACTAAATTGTTATGCTGACATTTTCAGGAACCAGAGAAAAGAGGGTAAGGACATGACAATCTTAGGCTCTGATCTTGTGCATCTTTTCAGGGGAGTAAACTTAACTGAATATATAATGGATAATTTTTATATATCCACACATATAAACATAGATATAAGAAGATATAGGCTTATGAAATATAACAAAGTCACAAAGGAACTAAGCAAAAGGGTCCACAGGCCTTTGAGACTCCCTAAAATGCAGCCTCACAGAGAGGCAAGTGGCAATTCAGCCTGAACTTCTCAACCCTGGTTCCCTAACTTCATTTTATTTACATATATACAAGTCCCATAGGTTATATAGGTTACCCTAAAAATCCTAGCATTAAAAATCAGGCCGGTGAGTACAGGCCTGGATAACAGGCAATGGTCAAATTCGCCTCACTGTGAACTCCTGCTTTGCCAAAATAGGCCTGTGTGTGACTGACTTTAATTAATGAGTATATTGTTCAAAACCAAATTCACTAATAGGCAAAAAACCTTGCGGTTTAAGAATGTACCTATAGGCCACAGATATTTCTATCAGACTTTTAAAAGCAGGGAAATTGGGCAGCTATAGTGAATGCACCAGGGGAGCAGGAAATATTGTACTGCCCTACAAAATTGTCAAAATAGAAACACAATTTGGGTTGGTCTTTCACAGTCCAATCCACTTGCTGTGTAGCTTGGAAGAATTTGGTAACGTGCCTCTGAGCATATGTCAGAGCTTGGAAAAGTTACTTTTTTGAACTACAATTCCCATCAGCCCCAGCCAGCATGGCCACTGGATTGGACTGATGGGAGTTGTAGTTCAAAAAAGTAACTTTTCCAAGCTCTGCAGTGGTGGCAATACCTGCTATCTCCAAAGATGGAGAATTATATTTTTGTATGTTTGTTGGTGTTCTTATTTTGCTCCTTTCCTGTGTTACTAATGTTTCTACAGATAATCTAAACTAGAAAATTTTTATTTCCCTCATTATTCATCCTAGAAATCTGTGTCAAATTTATTTTTATTAATTTCAACACCTTTTTATTGGTCAGTGTCATATGATGGTGAAGATAGCCTTTTGTATTTCAAATTGTTGGTCATGTTCTATTTCTATTTTGAGTGCATTAACAGTTGAATCTGAACCTGCAGTTTGATGTCAAATCAGACTGATTACAATATGTTGCTACTTCAGCAATGACTCTAGGTGTTAGGAAAAAAAGGGAGCATGTTTTCAGCCTCCTATGTTTAAATCACTTCATGTAAGGCAAGGTGGGCACGGTCAATTAAAAACATAGAGCACACCTAGCATTTTGCTAGAATATATTTCACCTCCCACTGTTTTATCTTGTGCAAATTGAGACACTTCTGAGGTCCACTGGAGACTATTCTGCAGAAGTCAGTGCCATTATTCCACAATTAGGTTTGGAGTTTTTTTAGTGTAAATTTTGCAAAGTGTTGCTGTACTTCACATATTCACAGAAACAAAAGAAAATGATTTCCTATAGGAAACTTCACTAAAATTGCAAAGTAAATCAGACATATTTAAAGTGACCATCTGAACTATATTAACTGTCTTAATAATGTTGCTTCCTCCCTGCTAAAACAAGATCAGCCAGCACATGTCTTCTTTCTATTATTTGGGCTGATTGCAGGTGTTGCTACCACTCACCATATGCTCAGAGGCACATGTTACCAAATTCTTCCAAGCTACACAGGAGTATTGGACTGTGAAAGACCAACCCAAATTGTGTTTGCATTTTGACAATTTTGTAGGGCAGTCCAATATTTCAGAGAGGAGGTCAGGTCTCCTGCTCCCTTGGTGCATTCACTATAGCTGCCCAATTTCCCTGCTTTTAAAAGTTTGATAGAAATATCTGTGGGCTATAGGTACATTCTTAAACCACAAGGTTTTTTGCCTGTTAGTGAATTTCCCTGCTTTTTAATCCGGGAGGTAAGAAATGGGATCCTGTGCAAGTTTGCTGAGAATGGATTGATCATTTGTATGCTTATTGAGTTTAGTGGGATTTACTCCCCTGCAATCATGCTTAGGATAGGTGAAACTGACCACAGGGGATGAGGAGGGGAGGAGGAGGAAGAAGAGGAGGGAGGGGAGAAAAGGCAGAGGTGAGGACTGGGATGGGAGCAGGCAGGAGGGGGAGGGGAAGGACAGGTTTAATAATTTGTATGTTTATTGAGTTCAGTGTGATTTACTCCTGTGCAATCATGCTTAGGATAGGTAAAACTGACCCGGGGGAGGGAGGGAGGGCTGGAGTGGGCAGGGGAGGAGGAAGAAGGAAGAGGGGGGAGGAGGAAGGGGGAGGAGAGGGGAAGGAGGGGGAAAGCAGGTCTGATCATTTGCCTGCTTATTGAGGTCAATAGGATTTACTCCTTTGCGATCATGGTTAGGATAGGAAAAACTGACCATGGGGGAGGAGGAAGGAGCGTATTGGAGGAGGGCAAAGGAAGGGGGAGGGGAGGGCAGGTTCAATCATTTGCATGCTTATAGAGTTCAGTGGTATTTACTTCTGTGCAATCATGCTTAAGATAGGTAAAACTGACCATGGAGAGGAGGAAAGGGAGTGGAAGGAGGAGGAAGGGGAAGGAGGGGATTGGAAGGGGATGGGTAGGGAGGGGCAAAGAAAGGGGGAGGGAATGGGCAAGAGGGAGGGGATAGGAGGGAGAAGGGTGGGTGGGTTTGATCTAGGGTTGTCAGGCTCAGGGCCTGAGAATGATTCTGTATTTTTAAGAGAAGAGAAAATTGAGCCAAGTACAGGTTTTCTTGCAACACTCTAATGGGAAAAACTACAAGGTGAAATTCTCCTTTCTCCCTGCACAACCTTTAAAGATACAGAAGACCTCTTGGAGGCTGGACCTGGCAACCCTAGTTTGATCATTTGCATACTTTTCCAGTTCAATGGGATTTATTGCAATCATGTTTGAAAATGGAAATGGACTGCCTTCAAGTCGACTGAACTTATGGCGACCCTTTGAATAGGGTTTTCATGGTAAATGGTATTCAGAGGTGGTTTTACCATTGCCTTCCTCTGAGACTGAGAGGCAGTGACTGGCCCAAGGTCACCCAGTGAGCTTCATGGCTGTGTGGGGATTTGAACCCTGGTCTCCCAGGTCATAGTCCAACACTGACCCAGGGGAGGGGCTGGGAGGGGGAGGGGAGGAGATTGGGTGGGTGGGCACTGGGCAGAGGGGAAAACCCTTTCCAAAAGGAAAACATTGTGAACAGTATCACTGCTTTTCAGAGTTTCCCCCACCTTTTTATTCTACAGCAGGCACATGTAGCCTCCCACCCAAATTTAAACCAAAGCTGTCCCTGGCCACATCCACAGCAGGCCTTTATTTCACTTTGGACAGTCATGGCTTCTCTCGAAGAATCCTGGAAAGTGTAGTTAGTGAAGGGTGCTGAGAGCTGCTAGGAGATGCCTTGTTCCCCTCACGGACCTTCACTCAGAGTGGCTGACTGTTAAACCATTCTCTCAGGAGAATAGCAGTCTCCTCTCAGCACCCTTCACAAACTACACTTCCCAGGATTCTCTGAGGGAAGCCATGACTGTCTCACATGAAATCAAAGTCTGGTGTGGGTGTGGCCCCCTGATTAGCCAAGCCCAGCAGCTGTGAGGCTTTTTAGAACACTGACAGTTGGTTCTTACTGAGCATGCCCCACGTTATCATAGGGTTCCAGCCAAAATTTCTTAAATTAATTAAAAATCAACCAGGCATTTTTTTAACTTTTAAACTGCAGTAGATGAAGGTCAGAGTATGGGGCAAGGTCAGTATTAGGAATACAGGTACTCTGTGAACATGGCTGATTTTTAATGAATTTCAACAGATGAGAACTCTCAGAGAAAAAAGTCCAAAAGGGCTCTGGGTTTTCTCTCTCTCTTTTTAGACTTTGAACTCTCTATTCTCTCTGACTGTTTTGTGTATCGCCATGAAAATTGAGAGGGTTGTTAAGCAAGCATTTCTGAGTTCAGGAGTATAAGTTTTGTAAGGTTTTGTTTTGAAATGAGCTTATGGGAAGCATCAGAATGGCATGGAGGTATTTTCAATTTAACGTTGCGGAATGTGAAAAATTAATGCTGGCTATAGTATACAGCCACTCTCGTGGCTGTATGATAAGCATGTAACCTCTGATTGACATTTTAAACCGTTTGATCCTGGGAAACTAATTTTTAGTGAAGGAATAGTTGGCAATCAAATATATCTTATTCTTGTTCTGTTGAGCAATGCCTCCGACTAGCAGAAAAATGTTGTAACATTATCAAGGTAGGAATGAATGAGCTTTAGCACACATTTTAAGATGTCCCAGTGTGTTTGTAAGTGGGTTTTCATGGTAAAAAGGTATTCGAAGTAGTTTGCCTTTTATATTTCCCTGAGACTGAGAGATAGTGGCTGGCCAGAATCACCCAGTGCCTTTTCTTAACTGTGTGGTCTCCAGTGATAGTCCAGAACTTTAATCATAACCCTTTCTCTTTAGAGATGCATTTTCTTTAAGACAGGAATGGGATTTCTAAGAAATCATAAGAAATAAGAACCCCTATAACAAACTGAGAGCCAGTGAGGTGTAGTGGTTAAGATGTTGGACTACGACCTGGGAGACCACGGTTTGAATCCCCACACAGCCATGAAGCTCACTGGATGACCTTGGGCCAGTCACTGCCTCTCAGCCTCAGAGGAAGGCAATGGTAAACCCCCTCTGAATACTGCTTACCATGAAAACCCTATTCATTGGGTCGCCATAAGTTGGGATCGATTTGAAGGCAGTCAATTTCCATTTTTTCCATAGCAAACTAATAAAACTGTGGTGCTCATGAACTTCCAGTCACCCTAAGTTGAGCAAGCCAAACCCAGCCTGGTATCGTTAAGGAACATGTTGTAATATCCCCAGGTGTACCTGGGTTAGCCTGGCCAATCAAGAACAATGGAAAATAGAAAGTACTGGGTATGCATGAAAGCCCATTCACAATAGTAGAATGTAGTATATGATAGTAACTGGTTTCAACTAGCCTGGAAGAGCATTAGTCATGGGGGACAGCAGAACAATGGTGATATTAGTAAGACAGACAGAAAATTGGAATAAGAAGTATATTAAGACAATTACAAATTACCTGTACATGTGTTCATGTAACTAGAGAGTAGAATTACCTAATGTTTTCTGATTGGTTTGGAAAGATTGCAAAGAGGAGGAACTGTTATGTTATGTTGGAAGGAACTTGTGGGATTGGTAAACTAATGTCACATGCTGCATTAGAACTGTATAAAAGAGCTATGCAGACAGTGTCTCATTGCAGTCCTCACCAGACTCTCTGGGAGGCTGACCCTGCATATGCTTGTAAAGAATAAAGGCCTACCTTTTTGCTTCAAGCCTGTGTCTTCAAATTTCTTCAAGGACCCCCAGTCCAAGATCCCTAAAATTCTCCAACATTTCGTGGGGCTTATTTCTGAGTAAACTTGCACAGGATTGCACCATTAGGCTTTGTACAGATGTAACATTTTCAGTCTGGTGTTTTAGTACTTTTGCTGCTGCAATATATATACTTTTTTAAATGTCCGGAACCTAAACCAGAACTTAAATCAGATTAACAGTGCAGATTTTCAGCATTCTGCAAGCCATGCCTAGGAAAACTGTATTCCTACTCTTAGAAGGGAAAAGTGGAGACTGAAGTTCAGATGTAGTAGGCTCTTAACAGCCTATGATCTGTGTCATCACTGAAGCCAAGTAATGCACTTCCCTTCTCTTCCAACTGTTTTGAGGTTAGCAACACCCTGACTTCATTTTAATTGTGCATTCATGATGATTTGTGCTCATGATGGTGTTGGGGTGGTCAAGGCATTTTTAAAGTACTAGTTGTATGTCCAAATGGCCACTCAGTCCTAGCTTTTAGACACCCACTGCACACAAACGGACAAGGACATAAATTTAATCACTGAACCAAAAACACAAATTCAGACTGGAAGCCACTGAAACACTGGCTAGAGGTATGAAATTGGTAGTGAAACTGAATAGAAACAGCAGAACATAGGGGCAGGGCTGATTCTAAAGGGTGGCCAGATGGGGCACTGGCTCAAGGGCCCTGGAGCTACAGAGGCCCCTAAGGGGCCCCTCTGCTCCCCTTCCGCAATCCGCAGCAGACGCCGCGGATCGCAGGACAGGAGGAGCTTCCGAGCCGCCCACCATCTCCCGCTTCACCTACCTTTCTCTCTGCTATTTTTTGCAGTGTGCGCAGGGTTGCCATCAATTAAGATGGCGGCCAAAGATTCCATAAGGGGCTGAAGCCTCTGCTGCCATCTTGGTTGATGGCAGCAATGCACGCGCGTGCGTGCCATCAACCAAGATGGTGGCAGAGGCTTCAGCCCCTTATGGAATCTTCGGCCGCCATCTTAATTGATGGCAACCCTGCATGCGCAGTGTGCACAGCCACAAAAAAACAGCAAAGAAAGGTAGGTGAAGCGGGGGAATAGTGGGCAGCTTAGAAGCTCCTGTCCTGCAATCCATGCTCCTGCCATGGATCGTGGAAGGGGAGCAGAGGGGCCCAGGGCAGGCTGGTGCCCAAGGGCCCCGGGCATGCCTGGAGCTGGCCCTTCATAGGGGCATATTATACAATCATTCTTAGGTTTATTACAAACCAGCAGTCTTTCTGAAAAACCTCTTAACATCTATCTCCCTGTACACTGACGTCTGGTTCTTTGCATCGTCATTCTTTTATTTTTTTTGTAAGAATCCTGCTACAGCAGGGCACCAATCTTAGGCAGCACCATTTAGTTTTAATTTGCTTTATAAATTCATGTATTTACTGATGGGTAGACAGACTAGTAAGAATTTTGCTGGGCTAGTAACTTGTGTAAATGCACTTGCAAGGCTGTGTTCACTCCTTTTTTATCGTTGTGTTGAACCACTTTTGCCTCAGTCCAAATGTCAGGGCTTGTTCATGGTACAGAGAATTCCACATGCAAGCCATTTGAATGTAAACATGGACACACCCAGCAACAATTCCTGTAAAAATGCCCTGGGGGTGGTTAAACATGATCCTGCAAAGGTTTTGGAGTGGACATGCTATTTCATTTCCAACTGCTGCATATCCTGTAGCTTCCTACTGAAATCCTGTAACTTTTCATACCACAAATATTCTCTGTTGCTGTTGTTATTCTGCTTTTGTTGTGCTCTAACAAAAGAACGCCCCATCTACATGGTAATAATGCTGTAACACTGGGGAAGCATTGCAGAACAACCAGTACATTTATTTCAGCTATAGCTATAGTATATCGCAGAATACTATCGCAACCCCAACACCAGTCTGAAGGGGCCTGAGAACTTTAGGCACACCTAAAGGACATTTCCACCCCGAAGAATGCTGCGAACTGTAGTTTGTTAAGGGTGCTGAGAATTGTGGCTCTGAGGAGTAAACTACAGTTCCCAGGATTCTTTGTGGGGGAAGCCATGTGCTTTAAATGTATGGTGTGTACATCCCTATGTCCTCCATCATTTGAATACCAAAGAATCTGACTGCTACCTGTCCCGTCTCTTCTGTTTTTCTCTCCAGGTGGACCAAGGAGCAAGGGAACTGAACGTTTATCTCTGGATTCACCCTACAGCGCCGCTTCAGCCAGTCAGAGCATGAAGGCATCATCTTCTTCCTCCTCCTCTCTATGTATTTGCACATCCTCTTGGGCAACCTGCTGATTGTCCTCCTGATCCGCTGTGACACTCATCTCCTCCAGACGCCTATGTATTTCTTCCTCAGCCACCTCTCCCTCGCTGATGTGGGTTTTGCCTCTGCCACTGTCCCTGTCATGCTGCGCAACCTGCTCTCCCAGAAGAAGGACATATCCCATACCAGTTGCTTCTCTCAGATGTATTTTTTATTGGCTTTTGGAAATAGCGACAACTTCCTGCTTGCTGCGATGGCCTACGATCGCTACCTGGCTATCTGCCGCCCACTGTGCTATACTGCCATAATGAGTCACAAGCACTGCCTCCTGATGGCCTATGGGTGTTGGCTCCTGGCCTTTCTCCACTCCATGCTGTACACATTCATGCTATCCCGCCACTCCTTTTGTGCATCCCAGGAAATCCTCCATTTTTTCTGTGAATTCTACCCAGTGCTGGGCCTTTCCTGTTCAGACACTACGGCCATTAAGATGGTGGCACAGACAGAAGGCATGCTAGATATTCTAGTGCCATTTGTATTCATTGTGGCCGCCTATGCTTGCATCATCCATGCCATCACGAGGACCCCGTCATCCACTGGCAAATGGAAGGCCTCCTCGACGTGCGGTTCACACCTAGCAGTTGTCATCCTGTTCTACGGCACCCTCTGTTTGGTCTATGTGCAGCCTACCTCTAGGAACTCAAACCAGAAGAACACCTTGGCTTCTCTCCTGTATACTGTGGTCACCCCTATGCTGAACCCCTTTATCTACAGCTTGAGGAACAGTGAGATGAAGGGGGCCCTGAGGAGGCTTCTTGACAAGATGTGGGGGTCCCTAAGGGACTATAAATAGGTTAGGGGAAGTCACAAGGTATAGGAGGCACTGTGCTGTAATGAGGGCTCCTCCAGACAACCTGTTGATTGGTTATCCTGATTTGCTTGCTATTCTGATTTGCTTGAAACTTGATTTGGTTAGGCCATGCCCATCTTTATTCAGCATTCATTGTGATTTCTTGGTGGGGAGGTTACACGACAATGAGCATTCATCTTGATTTGCTCACATAGTGGTTATATATCTTCCCATTCACCATTTCTCCATTCTGGTCTTTCCCCATTGCAAAAAGTCTGTGGGCACTTCTAGACTGTCACTATTTTCTGGTGGGATTCAATCACATATTAGTAAATTCAAGTTCTGCAATTAGATTGGGAGGTCTTGTGCAGCAAACCTGCTTCTCCAAAAGATTATAAATACTCATTAAATAGCCAGCATCATCTAATCTCCCTGCAAACAATAAACAGGTTGTCTGGAATGACTCTTTTTTTTTTTTTTTTTAAAGTGAACTTGTGCTAGGATGGCAGAACACTTTAATCCACTTGAATTGTGTGATCTAAACTTAACAGTATGCGCTTAAGAACATAAGAACATAAGAAGAGCCTGCTGGATCAGGCCAGTGGCCCATCTAGTCCAGCATCCTGTTCTCACAGTGGCCAACCAGGTGCCTGGGGGAAGCCCGCAAGCAGGACCCGAGTGCAAGAACACTCTCCCCTCCTGAGGCTTCCAGCAACTGGTTTTCAGAAGCATGCTGCCTCTGACTAGGGTGGCAGAGCACAGCCATCACGGCTAGTAGCCATTGATAGCCCTGTACTCCATGAATTTGTCTAATCTTCTTTTAAAGCCATCCAAGCTGGTGGCCATTACTGCATCTTGTGGGAGCAAATTCCATAGTTTAACTATGCGCTGAGTAAAGAAGTACTTCCTTTTGTCTGTCCTGAATCTTCCAACATTCAGCTTCTTTGAATGTCCATGAGTTCTAGTATTATGAGAGAGGGAGAAGAACTTTTCTCTATCCACTTTCTCAATGCCATGCATAATTTTATACACTTCTATCATGTCTCCTCTGACCCACCTTTTCTCTAAACTAAAAAGCCCCAAATGCTGCAACCTTTCCTCGTAAGGGAGTCGCTCCATCCCCTTGATCATTCTGGTTGCCCTCTTCTGAACCTTTTCCAACTCTATAATATCCTTTTTGAGATGAGGCGACCAGAACTGTACACAGTATTCCAAATGCGGCCGCACCATAGATTTATACAACGGCATTATGATATTGACTGTTTTATTTTCAATACCTTTCCTAATTATCCCTAGCATGGAATTTGCCTTTTTCACAGCTGCCGCACACTGGGTCGACATTTTCATCGTGCTGTCCACTACAACCCCGAGGTCTCTCTCCTGGTCGGTCACCGCCAGTTCAGACCCCATGATTGTATATGTGAAATTCAGATTTTTTGCTCCAATATGCATAATTTTACACTTGTTTATATTGAATTGCATTTGCCATTTTTCTGCCCATTCACTCAGTTTGGAGAGATCTTTTTGGAGCTCTTCGCAATCCCTTTTTGTTTTAACAACCCTGAACAATTTAGTGTCGTCAGCAAACTTGGCCACTTCACTGCTCAGTCCTAATTCTAGGTCATTAATGAACAAGTTGAAAAGTACAGGTCCCAATACCGATCCTTGAGGGACTCCACTTTCTACAGCCCTCCATTGGGAGAACTGTCCGTTTATTCCTACTCTCTGCTTTCTGCTTCTTAACCAATTCCTTATCCACAAGAGGACCTCTCCTCTTATTCCATGACTGCTAAGCTTCCTCAGAAGTCTTTGGTGAGGTACCTTGTCAAACGCTTTTTGAAAGTCTAAGTACACTATGTCCACTGGATCACCTCTATCTATATGCTTGTTGACACTCTCAAAGAATTCTAATAGGTTACTGAGACAGGACTTTCCCTTGCAGAAGCCATGCTGGCTCTGCTTCCGCAAGGCTTGTTCTTCTATGTGCTTAGTTAATCTAGCTTTAATCATACTTTCTACCAGTTTTCCAGGGACAGAAGTTAAGCTAACTGGCCTGTAATTTCCGGGATCCCCTCTGGATCCCCTTTTGAAGATTGGCGTTACATTTGCCACTTTCCAGTCCTCAGGCACGGAGGAGGACCTGAGGGACAAGTTACATATTTTAGTTAGCAGATCAGCAATTTCACCTTTGAGTTCTTTGAGAACTCTCGGGTGGATGCCATCCGGGCCCGGTGATTTGTCAGTTTTTATATTGTCCATTAAGCTTAGAACTTCCTCTGTCGTTACCACTGTTTGTCTCAGTTCCTCAGAATCCCTTCCTGCAAATGTTAGTTCAGGTTCAGGAATCTGCCCTATATCTTCCACTGTGAAGACAGATGCAAAGAATTCATTTAGCTTCTCTGCAATCTCCTTATCGTTCTTTAGTACACCTTTGACTCCCTTATCATCCAAGGGTCCAATCGCCTCCCTAGATGGTCTCCTGCTTTGAATGTATTTATAGAATTTTTTGTTGTTGGTTTTTATGTTCTTAGCAATGTGCTCCTCAAATTCTTTTTTAGCATCCCTTATTGTCTTCTTGCATTTCTTTTGCCAGAGTTTGTGTTCTTTCTTATTTTCTTCATTCGGACAAGTCTTCCATTTTCTGAAGGAAGACTTTTTGCCTCTAAGAGCTTCCTTGACTTTGCTCGTTAACCATGCTGGCATCTTCTTGGCCCTGGCGGTACCTTTTCTGATCTGCGGTATGCATTCCAGTTGAGCTTCTAATATAGTGTTTTTAAACAACTTCCAAGCATTTTCGAGTGATGTGACCCTCTGGACTTTGTTTTTCAGCTTTCTTTTTACCAATCCCCTCATTTTTGTGATGTTTTCTCTTTTGGAGGCACTGTGAGTGAAACGGATCAGTTGGGACATAGGTCTGTAGGATATAGATGAGACTAGAGTGAAGTCAGACAACAACAATAATGTTTATTTATAACACCCCCTCCATTGAAAGCTCCTCTCCTGTTTAGCAGAAGAGTTGGTGGGAAGGGGGTTGGCTGACTATGTGTTTCTGCATGACTATGGCTGCACGCATTGGGCAGAGGGAATGCAGCCCTCAAAGGACTGGCATCAGTTACTTTCTTACTCTAAGTAACCAAGCGCAGGGTTTCTGTTCCTACTAGAAAATAAGGAGGTTGTCAGTTGCAGATGACAAGCGCTATATGAGTGTGTTTCATTATCAGTCCATGAACTTGGGAGACAACTGCTTTTTTTTTTAAGTACACCATGAAACTGTGTGGGCATGGTGTCTTGGGCTTGATGACCATGAGGCTCCTTCTGGGAGGAAGGAAGAATACAAATGTATATTCACTAATAGGCAAAAAACCTTGTGATTTAAGAATGTACCTATAGTCCACAGTTATTTCTATCAAACTTTAAAAAGAAGGGAAATTGGGCAGCTATAGTGAATGCACCAGGGGAGCAGGAGACCTGAACTCCTCTCTGAGATATTGTACTGCCCTACAAATTGGTCAAAATGCAAACACCATTTGGGTTGGTCTTTCACAGTCCAATCCACTTCCTGTGTAGCTTGGAAGAATTTGGTAACATGTGCCTCTGAGCATGTGGTGAGTGGTGGCAAAACCTGCCATCTCCAAAGATAGAGAATTATATTTTGTATGTTTGTTGGTGTTCTTACTTTGTTTCTTTTCTGTGTTACTACTATTTGTACAGAGAATCTAAACTAGAAAATTTTATTTTCCTCATTATTCATCCCAGAAATCTGTGTCAAATTTATTTTTATTAATTTCAAAGCCTTTTTAGTGGTCAGTGTCATATGATGGTGAAGACAGCCTTTTGTGTTTCAAATTGGAGGTTATGTTCTATTTCTATTTTGGGTGCATTAACAGTTGAATCTGAAACTGTAGTTTGATGTAAAATCAGACTGATTGCAATATGTTGCTACTTCAGCAGTGACTCTAGCTGTTGGGAAAAAGAGGATGCATGTTTTCAGCCTGCTATGGTTAAACCACTTCATGTAAGGCAAGGTAGGCACGGTCAATTAAAAACATAGAGCACACCTAGCATTTTGTTAGAATATATTTCACCTCCCACTGTTTTATCTTGTGCAAATTGACACACTCCTGAGGTCCACTGGAGACTATTCTGCAGAAGTCAGTGCCATTATTATGTTTGGAGTTTTTTTAGTGTAAATTTTGCAAAGTGTTGTTATACTTCACATATTTGCAGAAATAGAAACAAAAGAAAATGATTTCCTATAGGAAAAGGAAATCAGACATATTCAAAGTGACCATCTGAACTATATCAACTGTCTGAATAATGTTGCTTCCTCCCTGCTAAAACAAGATCAGCACAGCACATGTCTTGTTTCTGTTATTTGGGCTGATTGCAGGTGTTTGCATCCCCAATTAGGGCTGGGAAAGATCCTTATCTGAAATCTTGTCAGTCAATACTGAGCTAGGGACGTCTGTTGTTATAGGAGAAGGCATTAAAAAGGATCTTATTCTCAACCCAGCAGGAAAAAAAGGAGGGGCATGGCTGTGACTATCATGAAGAGACCCTGCACTTTTTAATTTGCTACTGCACTACTGGTCACAAACAGAAAAACCACTTGGCCACCTCATTAGTATAATATGGTATTACACTAAATGCAAATATTTGATGGCCCTGCAAATGTTTGATGAAGACCTTCTGTTCTCTGCAAAAGATGAAAAGGAAAATGCCTCTTCCCTATACAGCAAAGGCTTTCACAACAGTGGAAAGCAGTAGCCAACACAGCGGCCAACACAGCGGCCAACACAGCAGTAATTTCAGATGGAGGCTTCAACACAGGACTAATTTCAGATAGTGAGTGAGTGAAAGAGATTTAAGATTAAACAACCAAGAGCTAAATTCAAGATTAAAGTGTTGAAAACAAAGAGTCGCATCAAATCTCAAAATAACTACAGCAATGTTATGAGCACAGGTCAAACATCCACACACACTTCAAACAAAAAGCATTTGAGCGTTTGTCATTTATAAACCCATTTAACGATTTATACCACCAGCATCAACCCAAACACAAGAAGCCTCTACTTTTCTCCCATGAGTGGGAAAGCAATGATCCCTCCACCCATTGCCGCCCTGGGCTCCTTCTAGGAGGAATGGTGGGATATAAATTTAATAAATTAAAGAAATAAATCTGCTGCTACAGTCAATTTAAAAGTTCTTTTCAAAAAAGAAAAAGAAAAAACACAAAACCAAGAAACTGAACAACACTGGACTACACTTCAGGGTTGTCATACACAACTCCCTCTCAGCCCCCCCCAATATCTGTACAGCCATACTAGGCTACTTTGCAGAGTTGCTGTAACATGGCTGCTGTAACCTATTTATTTATTAAATTTATTAGTCGCCCATCTGGCTGGCTGTCCAGCCACTCTAGGCGATGTACAAAATAAAAACATACAAATACATTAAAACGTTAAAAATTTCAACAATAATAATAAAACCTAACCCAACCTATGCATTATCCAGTACTATATCCACCCCTCCCCACTGCTCTGCTATGCATATACTAATGATGTGTGTGTGTGTGTGTGTGTGTGTGAGAGAGAGAGAGAGAGAGACAGACAGACAGACAGACAGACAGACACACACAGAGAGAGAGAGAGAGAGAGAGAGAGAGAGAGATCCAAGAGCTAAATTCAGGATTAAAGTGTTACAAACAAAGAGTCTCATACAATCTCAAAATAACTACAACAATGTTATGAGCACAGGTCAAACAGCCACACACATTGCAAACAAAAAGTATTTGAGCTTTTGTCATTTATAAACCCATTTAAGGATAGGGGTGGGGGGTGGCAGGGCCATTGAGCCAGCGGAAACAGCAGGCTGCGGGAGACAGCGGGGGTGGGAACACACACACATATCACCGTCACTCACCTCCATTCTGCTGCTGCCTTCTCTGTCATCCTTGCCCTGTGCCTTTCTCCCCTCACCATCCATTTTTCTCTTTCTCTCTCTCCTGTCTGGCTGTCCATTTCCTCCCTCGTGCTTCCTTACACAGAGCACAGGGGAAGAGCAATGTTGACCAGAAGGCCAGTGTGAGTCACATGTAGGGCTGCTTATTCCAATTCCACAAATCCGGGCAGGCTGATTTGCATATTATGCAAATTATAAATTAGTTGCATAATTTGCATAGTATGCAAATAATGTCCTGATTAGGCAAATTAATCATATTAAAAGTTGCATTGTCCAGTTTTATTTTGTGCCTAGCAGTTACCACCAAAAACTGGGGGAGGATTTGAAGATTTAAAAAAATCCTTCATTTTCAACCTTAGATGCCTATTATGGAATATTAGTGTATAATGATAGAAGTGTATAAAATTATGAATGGCATTGAGAAAGTGGATAGAGAAAAGTTCTTTTCCCTCTCTCCAGTGGCGTCACTAGGGGGGTGCAGGGGGTGCGGACCGCACCAGGTGACACCATCAGAGTGGGGTGACTCTCAGCTTTAATTAAAAAAAAATTAAGTTTCTAGGTGGTCCGGTTCTCGAGATATACATAAAAACGTCAGCCGCCCCCCAGTGGTGTCACTAGGGGGGTGCATGGGGTGTGGACCACACCAGGTGACACCATCAGAGGGGGTGATTCTCAGCTTTAATTTTTAAAAAAATTAAGTTTCTAGGTGGTCCGGTTCTCGAGATATACGTAAAAACGTCAGCCGCCCCCGTTAAATCTTTTTTTAAACTACTGTATAGCACTTTGTAGCTTTAACCCCGCCCATTCAGGATTGCAGCCAATCAGTGAAGTGTTTGTTTGACCTGTGGCAGTGTCTAGTAAACCTCATTGCAAGGCCAGAAAATGGTGGTTCCCCCCCCTTTATCTGAAAATCTCATAAATTGGGTAAGTATATATATTTCCGTTTTTTCCCCTCTTGTGTGTAGGAGTCAGATCCTGGGCAGTGTTTTCAAAACCTTCCCAATATTTGCTTTTGTGGGGGTAAAAGCATTGCTAATCCCATATCTCCAGAGTAAATCCCATTGAATTCAATAGGATTTACTTTTGAGTAGACATGGTTATGAATGTGCTGAAAATCAATGGGACTTTGGAGTGAATGTAAAAAAGAATTGTGTTTGTGTTGTCTTTCTGTCCCTCCCTCCTCCAGTCCTATTTTAAAGCAAGTAGGCAGGGCTTACTTAGGTATTACAGTTTTTATTCTGTAGGAAACGAATGCTGATTTTTTAAAAACTAATACCGATTTTTCTGCAATGACCAACTGGTTTGACAATAAACTATTATATGGGCTGTATGCCCGAAGCTCTCTGGGCGGTTCACAACAGGATAAATAAAGCTATTTAAAATCCAATAACCATAAAGCAAGAATAAACAGTAGGAAAACAGCCTAAAGAGGCATGATTCTGAATTTTGGGTTGGGTGAATGAAGTTTATTTATTTATTATTTGATTTATATCCCGCCCTTCCTCCCAGTAGGAGCCCAGGGCGGCAAACAAAAGCACTAAAAGCACTTTAAAACATCATAAAAACAGACTTTAAAATATATTAAAACATCTTTGAAAATATTTTTTAAAAGCTTTAAAAAAACATTTTTTTTAAAAAAAGAAAAGGCTTAAAACATATTAAAAAGCAATTCCAACACAGACTCAGAATTGGATACGGTCTCAACTTAAAAGAACAAGTTGAAAGAACAAGTTCCTTATCACTCGAGGCTGTAGTTCTCTGCACACTTCCCAGTTTGAGTAAGCCCCATTGAATACATTGGGGCTTGCTTCTGAGTAAACAAACATCAGATTGCACTATAAATATATTTACAGATTGTGTAATTCATAAACATATTTGAGAGTCATGTTTATATAAATATTTCTTCATACTGTGTCCCAATAAGTATTTGATTTCACACTATGGTTGTAGATGATTTTTTCCTCTACATTTTAAGTGTGCCCTTCTTCCTGGGGGTGGTCATGGTTCTCCATTGTTTTCATCCTGAGGGGAGGATAGGCTGAGAGATGGTGAGTAGCACATTTATGGTCTCTTCACCTCCCCCCCCTTTTTATTTATTTTATATTTCTCCAATATATTGGCTCCTAGAGATGTTTGTTGTTGTGAGAGAATGCATTAACAAAGATCTCATTCTTAATCCAGGAGCAAAAAAGGGTGTACGTGGCTGTAACTATCATGAAGGGACCCTGCAGCTCTGAATTTTCTACTAAACAACTGATAAATACCTATGTAACTTTGTGTCTGGAGACTTATTATTAAGAATCACTTTCCATAATTGTAAGGAGGTGTGTCCACACACATGCATCCCAGGCACCTAAATGAGGGGAGAGAGCAGCATAGGGACATAAGCAGGTGTCTTATTCCAGGGGTTCCCAAACCTTTCTTCTACATAGACCACTTGAAAATTGCTGAGGGTCTGAAAGTATCTGAAAATTTACTATGGGCATATGCAAGATAATTAACTCCCATTAGTAATAAGAGCAAGAATTTGAGCTGTGCGTATGATATTGTAATTTAAAGGTGTAATTTTAATTTTGCTAGTTGTTTATGTCACTACTATTGCCATTACATTCAGTGATATATGGGAATTACGATTTACGAGTAACATTAGTACAAAAAACATTACTAAGGATTCTGTATGGTCTGATACAGGAGGAGGTCCATGGGGGTGACACCATGAGTTACCGCACCAGGTGACACCAACCCTAGTGACGCCACTGCCTCTCTCATAATACTAGAGCTCGTGGACATTCAAAGAAGCTGAATGTTGGAAGATTCAGGACAGACAAAAGGAAGTACTTCTTTACTCAGCGCATAGTTAAACTATGGAATTTGCTCCCACAAGATGTAGTAATGGCCACCAGCTTGGATGGCTTTAAAAGAAGATTAGACAAATTCATGGAGTACAGGGCTATCAATGGCTACTAGCCATGATGGCTGTGCTCTGCCACCCTAGTCAGAGGCAGCATGCTTCTGAAAACCAGTTGCCGGAAGCCTCAGGAGGGGAGAGTGTTCTTGCACTCGGGTCCTGCTTGCGGGCTTCCCCCAGGCACCTGGTTGGCCACTGTGAGAACAGGATGCTGGACTAGATGGGCCACTGGCCTGATCCAGCAGGCTTTTCTTATGTTCTTATGTTCTTATTTATTAAGAGGATTTATATCCTGCCTTTCCACTGTTAAAAACGGAGTTCAGGGCAGCTTACAAAGAAAACAATAAAAATGCACAATCAATGTAAAAACAATAAAAACACAACAAACATAAAACAAGTCAATGCAGCACTATAAAAATCATACAACTTTTAACGCAGATAGAAATCAAGATTTCAATATTATCAACTCTGTCAATCATCTTATCTAAAGGGAGCATGTCTGAGCATGTAAGAAGTGTCTTTAGTACACCGATTCTCACATATCCGATCAGAGAGAGGGGAAATGGAGCCTTCTATGATAAAGGCTAGAACATGATAGAGACCTGGGTGATGGCACCTTTTTTTAAAAAAGAAAATAAAAATGCAGTGAATTCTAGAGACCTGGCAAGCTGTGGTAGCATTAGACATGGTAGCTGTTCCATTCCTTAAGGGGGGGAAGGTTACACCCCCCACTGCATTGAATATATGCATAGAGAGAGGAGTGCCTCTGTGTGTATGTATATATATACATGCGTGTAGATATATGTGCACACGCACGCACACACACACACACACACACACATCCATCCCTGGGGAGATGGAAGTAGGGTGATCTTTGGTGGAGAGATGCCTGCCAGTCATTTTGAAGAAGGGTATGTATCAAAAAATACTTTTTAGCCTTTTCTGAATTGCTGAACAAAGGCTCTGTCAGGCAACAGGGTGAGTGAGGCTGCATTCCAATGCAACTTTACTTAGGAGTAAGCAGCATTTAACAAGGTGGGTACAGGGCTGAAAAATGTAAATGCTAGTATCATTGCCTTTTCTACAGAGAGGTTTGCTTTTATATCTTGTATCTGTTCATGGGAGGGAGTGTTTAGTGGAATCAAACCCTTTTATTCCATCCTCCATGATGACAGGCAGACCCTCCCATTGCATTCACCACTTAAGACACATATCCTGAGAAACAGGCAACTGAGATGAAAGCTGCTTCTCCTTGCTGACGCAACCAGAAATTGTATGGGTAAGGGGTGGAGCAGCTGCATGTGTTGATCAAGTGGGCATGTGCAGTTTTCTAACCTGCTAGATTCTGCAGATGCAGCAGGCAAGCAGACTAAAATTCTTCATTTTTCCAGGACAACTGTGGTGTCTCATTGGCTAAGAACAATGGAAGGCGGGAATTAGGGTTGCCAGGTCAGAAGCATCCCAAACCCTGAAATTTCAGGGGCGGGCCAGAGGAGGTACTCCTGAGTGATGTCAGGGGGTGCGCCTGAGTGATGTCACAGGGATGGGCCCTAGTGCTGCCATTAAGCATGATACATTAAGCATCAATCACAGTGGTTTAGAGCATACAATGAAAAAAAATTTTTTCTGATTGGAAATTAAGATAGAAATCTTAGCTAAAATATGAAGCCCGGGTAGTGAACATTTAATCTAGCCCATTTGTTTTCAGCAAGAAGGGTTTAAGTGCCCCCAGGCCAGTCACCAGAAGGCCATTGTAGGAAGAAAGGAGCCCAGTGTTGTGGAGATGTTAGATGGGAACACTCAGGAGTAAAGATGGATGTCCCCAAAGGCAGCAATTCTAAACACACTTACTAATGGACTAAGCACCACAGAACTCAACAAGACTTACTTCTGAATAGATATAGTATGGATTGTGATGTTGGTAAACCTTGACTATGGATCCTCTGCAAAGACATCCATATCCAAACAGGGTTGGCAACCCCCTGCCTGCAGTGCCCTGCCCGTATCTTTTAACATGGCTGCTCCAAAATTCTTAACAGATTTGACCCTTCAGAAAGAGGTCTGAGAAATGAGTAAGAGTAAGAAAGTTCTCTACCCTTTCTGTCTACCCTGTGGACTGCTATAAACTCACTTTGACAGCCAACCCAGTTCCACACATGGTTTGGTCTACTTTCATAAGCAGCAGCTTGGGAACAGCAGTTGCAGCCACACTTCCAAATATACTTTTACCACTATTGGGGAAACTGTCATGCAATCAACAAGGTGCATCACCAGTGGGTTTAAGGGGGTTGTCCTGAGCACATGGAACCACTGCTGTTGCTTCTATGGCTGTAACAGAGTGAGGTTAAAGATAAGTGAAATGCAAATAGAAAAAACAACAACACAAAAGCCAGTAACACTTTCCTAAATGCAATACCATACCAACCACAACAAGATTCCTATGAATAAGGCAGAAAACTCTGCATCCCACAACCAGTCAGGATTCATAACCAAAAACCCAAACTAAAAAAATCCTAGCAGCCAGTCAGCCAAGGTCACAGAAATCCCCATGCAGCACAACCTGACCTGGGGACTTCAGTTAACGCAGAATGCTGCAGCACAATTGCTGACATGAGTGAAATCCTATCAGCACATTACACCTCTGCTCTGAAATCAGCATTGGTGGAAATGGTGGAAATGCTGTAGATGTCATCTATCTAGATTTCAGCAAAGCATTTGACAAAGTCCCCCACGACCTTTAGATTAGCAAACTGGTCAAATGCGGACTACATGGAAATACTGTCAGGTGGATTCACAACTGGTTGGAAAACCGTACTCAAAGAGTGGTCGTTGGTGGCTCTGCTTTGGACTGGAAGGAGGTTTCGAGTGGAGTGCCACAGGGCTCTGTCCTGGGGCCGATACTCTTCAACATTTTTATCAATGACTTAGATGACGGGGTGGAGGGAAGGCTTATGAAGTTTGCGGATGATACGAAACTGGGAGGGATAGCTAACACAATGGAAGACAGGAATAAAATCCAAAGGGACCTGGATAGACTAGGAAATTGGGCTGAAATTAATAAAATGATATTCAATAAAGACAAATGCAAGATTCTGCATTTAGGCCACAAAAACAAAATGCATGGGTACAGGATGGGAAATACCCGGCTTAGCAGTAGTGCGTGTGAGAAGGACCTTGGAATTGTAGCGGATCGCAAGTTGAACATGACCCAGCAGTGTGATGCTGCGGCAAAAAAGGCAAATGCAGTTTTGGGCTGCAGAAACAGAGCTATAGTTTGCAGGTCGAGGGAAGTAATAGTCCCACTATATTCTGCATTAGTCAGGCCTCATCTGGAATACTGCGTTCAGTTCTGGGCGCCTCATTTTAAGAAAGATATAGACAAGTTACAGCGGGTTCAGAAGAGGGCGACGAGGATGATAGCCGGTATGGAGAACAAGTCTTATGAGGAAAGGTTGAAGGAACTTGGCATGTTCAGTCTGGTGAAGAGAAGGCTGAGGGGTGACATGATTGCACTCTTTAAGTACCTGAAGGGCTGTCCCATAGAGGAGGGTACAGATTTGTTCTCTGCTGCCCCAGAGGGTAGGATTAGGTCTAATGGTTTTAAGTTGCAGGAGCGTAGATTCAGATTGGACATTAGAAGGAACTTCTTGACAGTAAGGGCAGTTCGGCAATGGAACCGACTGCCTAGGGAGGTGGTAGGATCCCCTTCGCTGGATGTCTTCAAGCAGAGGCTGGACAGCTATCTGCGGGAGATGCTCTAGCTGTGGATTTCCTGCTGTGAGCAGGGGGTTGGACTCGATGGCCTACAAGGCCTCTGCTAACTCTATGATTCTATGATTCTATGCTGATTTGCTACTAGGCCAAGTTCAAGCTGTGCTTTCCATGTTATGGGTGCCACATAGTACTTGTTCTGCCTTTGTAAGAAATCAGTCCTGTAAAGTGGCAGCACCTATGCTTTGGAACTACTTGCCTATTGACATTAGGCAGACACCTCTTTTCAGCACCTGCTAAAATCAGTTTTCTTGAGGCAAGCCTCTCCAGGCATGTAGAAGCGATTGTGTTTTTAAATCTGTTTTTAACTCATTGTTGGTTTTATTATTTTGAACTTTTTAAAATATCTGTCCTTAACGCTTTTGCCAATAATGTTATTGTTTTAAGTCTTTCTGTAAACACCTTTGAGATTTTTTACACTAAAGAGGTATATAAATGTTGTAAATAAAAACACATCAATAAATGTTGGAGTCACTGTGGCCCTTGAGTCTCTTCCCACTTCTAGGAACCAAGGAATCTGCCTTATACTGACTCAGGCCATTTTGTACCATCTAACTCAGTACTCATGACATGGACTAGCATTGGTTCTCCAGGATTCCAGGCAATAGTCTTTTCCAGGAATTGAATTTTGGACCTTGTATGCAAAGCATATGCCCTAACGATGAGCTACAACCCTCCCCCTGTTTAAAAAAGTATCTTTAAAAAATTTTCTTTGCAATTCACTCTTGAATGCACATCATACCTACAACATTTATTTATAGCACATTCAACACCCATTTGAAGCACATGAATCCCACCACAGAATCATGGGAATTTTCATTTGTTAAGGGTGGTGAGAACTGTAACTGTGAGGGGGAAACTACACTTCCCAGGATTCTTTAGGCTAAGTCATGGGCTTTAAATGTGAGTTGGATGTGCTTTAAATGTGTTGATGTACTTAATCAACTTTGCCTGCATGTAAATCATTTTCATTAATTTTTCAAAATGGAAATGAGCTATAAAGTATACTGGGTGACCATGTGCTACTCACCATCTCTCAGCCTATCCTCCCCTCAGGATGAAAACAACCGAGTACCATGACCACCCCAAGGAAGAAGGGCACACTTAAAATGTAGAGAAAAAATCATCTACAACCATAGTGTGAAATCAAATACTTATTGGGACGCAGTATGAAGAAATATTTATATAAACATGACTATCAAATATGTTTATTAATTACACAATCTGTAAAGATATTTATAGTGCAATCCAATGTTTGTTTACTCAGAAGCAAGTCCCAATGTATTCAATGGGGCTTACTAAACTGGGAAGTGTGCAGAGAACTACAGCCTTTAGTGATAAGGAACTTGTTCTTTCAACAAGCCTTTTAAACTGAGACCTTATCCCAGTCTGAGTCTGTGTTGGAATTGCTTTTTAATATGTTTTAAGCCTTTTCTTTTTTTTAAAAAAATTTTTTTTAAAGCTTTTTAAAAATATTTTCAAAGATGTTTTAATAGATTTTAAAGTCTGTTTTTTATGATGTTTTAAAGTGCTTTTAGTACTTTTGTTTCCTGTCCTGGGCTCCTACTGGGAGGAAGGGCAGGATATAAATCAAATAATAAACTTCATTCACCCAACCCAAAATTCAGAATCATGCCTCTTTAGGCTGTTTTCCAACTGTTTATTCTTGCTTTATGGTTATTGGATTTTAAAGGGATTTGTTTATTGTTGTGAGTTGCCTTGGTTTCCAATCACCAACCCAAGTTGTTGGAAAGACTCCATACACACACTGCAGATGTATAAATACATACAGCCCATATAATACTTTATTGTCAAACCACTTGGTCATTGCAAAAAATCAGTATTAATTTTAAACAAATCAGTATTAGTTTCCTACATAATAAAAAAACTGTAATACCTAATACCTGCCTAATTGCTTTATAACAGGACTGGAGAAGAACAGAAAGAAAGTCCCCCCCCATTTTTTAACTCTTTCCCACTCATCTCCCATCTGCTGCTGCTTTCTCCCTCCATTTTCGGCCATTTTCTCTCTCTCTCTCTCTTGCTTCCTCATACAGAGCAAGCTCAGCAGAAGGCCAGTGTAAGTCACATGTCTGTTGCCCACCAATCACAGGAGCAGACTTCCTCCCTCCCTCCCTCCTTCCCTCTCTCTCTCTCTCTCTCTCTTGCTTCCTCACACAGAGCAAGCTCAGCAGAAGGCCAGTGTGAGTCACATGTCTGTTGCCCACCAATCACAGGAGCAGACTTCCCCTGCTTCCTCGAAGTAACTGGAAGGGGAAGGGGAAGGGGAAGGGGAGGGGGAGGGAGAGTGAAACTGAAATAAGTCTTTCTTCTGCGCATGCGGTACATTACAATCCACTCCAATGCATTTTTAATCAATTAATTAAAAATAAACCATGCTGTTTTTTTAATTTAAACCTAGTACAGATGAAGTACTGTGTTTGGGGCAAGATTGGGCAATTGATTAGGGATACCTTAGAGTCATCTCTGAGTTGTAATCAAGGACAACAGATTATGTCAATTTCACGAAAAAAAACTCCAAACGGCTTCTAGTTTTTTTCCCTCCCGTTTTTCACTTTAACCTGTGGATTCTCTGTGGGGGGGTTGTGTATCACCGAGAAAACTTCCAGAGTTGTAGAGCAAGCGATTCTGAATCCAACTGTATAAGCCTTATAAGTTTTTGTTTTGAATTGGAACTATACAAAGCACCAGAAAGTGGTGGGGTGGGTATTTTTATTTAACATGGTAGAATGTGAAAAATCCCTACTGACTATAGTATACAGCCACTCTTGTGGCTGTATAATACATGTCTACTCCAAATAATTCCTATTGCATTCCAATGGGTCTTCCTCCCAAATAATTGGGTATAGCAGGAATGGGGAATTTGTGTGGCCCTCCAGATGTTGCTGAACTACATCTCCCATCAGCCATGACCAATGCGCTCTACATAGGGCTGCCCTTGAAGACAGTTCGGAAGCTTCAGCTAGTGCAGAATGCGGCAGCTAGACTATTGACGAGGACCAGTCGGTCTTCGCACATAACTCCTGTTCTGGCTCACCTGCACTGGCTACCTATTTGCTTCCGGGCGAGATTCAAAGTGCTGGTTATGACCTATAAAGCCTTACATGGCGTGGGACCGCAATACCTGGTGGAACGCCTCTCCCGCTATGAACCTACCCGCTCACTTCGTTCAGCATCTAAGGCCCTCCTCCGGGTACCAACCCATCGTGAAGCCCGGAGGGTGGTTACTAGATCTAGGGCCTTTTCTGTGGTGGCCCCCAAGTTGTGGAATAGCCTCCCCAAAGAGGTACGCCTGGCGCCTACATTATTATCGTTCCGGCGCCAGGTAAAGACCTTCTTATGCTCCCAGGCATTTTAATCATTTTAATCTTTTATCTTTTTAATCTTGTAATACTAATCCTCTTATCATCTTATATTTTGTTTAATTGTATTTTGTTTTCATTGTGTCTTATATGTTTTGTGATTTTATTATTATGATGTATGTATTTTATCCTATTCTGTTTACCGCCCTGAGAGCTACTTGCTATGGGCGGTATATAAATGCAACAAAATAAATAAATAAATAAATAAATGGCCATGCTGGCTGGGTCTGATGGGAGTCGGAGTCCAATAACCTCTGGAGGGCCACAGGCTCTCCATGGCTGGTGTATGGGATCATAGCCTAATTACATTATTTAAACAGTTATCATGGTAGAAACTGTGCAGCAGCTTTTTCAATGGAGAACAGTGCTAGTTTGAAACCTCCCACAACAATATCACACATTTGGGGCTGTTGCTTTGTTTTTAGTTTTTTACAATTGGTAATGATGAAAACGGAGTATTTGGGTATGGATATCTCAACATGCTTTTTCTGCTGTGGAACGTTTCCTAAATCTTAAACGTGTGTGTGTGTGTGGGGGGGAAGAGAAATGAATGCATTTATGACATGCATTATGAGAAATTTAATGCATCAGGAAGTCTATACTTGTCTGAATTGTGTGACTTTGGAAGCTATCCCACTATGTCTGCTAAGAAGTAGGTCCTGTGGAATTCAATGTCTCCCAGGTAAGTGGGGTTAGGAATAGGATTGCAATCCTACCCCCACTTACCTGGGAGCAGTCGGGGGGTGTAAAAATGAGGTGCCAGTGCTCACACCTTGATAAAAGTGTTGTGGGTGACAGCACAAAATGGTTGCCATAGACAGCCAAAAAAGAGGTGCCAGTACTCCATACTGGTGAGTACCATCACAGAAAAAGCATTGCCTGGAAGTAACCCCCATTTAATGTTATGGAACTGAGCAGACATGGTTAGATTGTTCTGTGACAGGGGGATTCTATTCATATCTATTCCAAAGTAAGTTCCATTAAGCTCAATGGAGGTTACTCCCAGACATGAGCTGAGGATTGCACCCTAAACCACTAAATGGAGAGTTTAAAAATCAGAGAAGAATGTGGTCCAAATATTTTCCCAGAACTTGCTATTTCTCATGCAGGGAGGGAAAAAACCTGTGGTGCTTCCTGATTACCTGTTCACTGAGCATTCATCCTGATGTGTTTGCAGGGAGGTTTGGAGGACGTTTCGTCAAAGTAAGTATTATCCCACACTGTCCAGTGCATTTTCCTGTTTACTTTCCTTATCTTAAAAAGTCCAGTTTTTTAAGGAAGTGGGTTTGTTATGCAAGGTCTCCTGCCTTCTCAAGCAACTGTAATTGTGCAGACTGAATTTGCCAGTATGTGACTGAACCCCACTTAAAAATAGAAGCACCTGTAAAGGCTTAAACCCTATGCAGACTTGTGGGCAGTGGTATGTTGGGCATGGGGGACTGTGATGTAGGGAAAATGCCAAGGCACCTTTCACCTCAATTGTGCTCATACTGGAGGAATGTGCTTCAGTGCTACCCCTCACCCCGTCACTCAGGGCCGGCTCCAAAGGGCTGCCAGGTGGGACCCTGGCTGAGGGACCTGCAGCCCACAAGGGCCCCTGAAGGGCTCCTCGTTATGGTGGGGGAGTAGCGCTCCCATTATGCAGCAGGCTTACTGCCACGGATCGCAGGTAGGGAGCTGCCCGTCTACTTGACTGCCTGCCTGTCCACGCCCGCTCGCTCTCCTCCCTGCTGGCATGCTAGCACACTCGCCCTTCCCCCGCCTGCTTCCCCTCCCTCTGGCCCCCCTGCCTGCTCCATCACTCGCCCGCCGTCCCACCCCTGCACCTGCTTGCCCACCCGTTCCCTTGCCCGCCTGCTCCTCTGCCGGCCTGGTAGGTAGGTAGGTAGGTGGGGTGTGCGTGCGTGTGCCAGGGCCCAGGGTAGGTTGGTGCCCAAGGGCCCTGGTATGCCTGGGGCCGGCCCTGCAGTCACTGATCATACCTGGAGATTCCACATAAAGAAAGAGGCAAAGTTGCTCACTCTAGTGGTCAACAGAGAGAAGCAGAGTTAGGGCAGAACCAAGTGAAGCAAGCAACAACCATACAGGAAGAAGTGAAGACATGCAGGAGAGTCAGGTGCCAAGACAATCATCCTTCTACACCACAAGTACATATCCTGTTGTGCTTTCATGCTTTAAAGCAGGGAAGGGAAACGGTTGGCCCTCCAGATATTGCTGAACTACAGTTCCCATAATCTGTGACCACTGGAGGGCCACGGACTCCCCAGCCATGCATTAGATGTAACGTGTAGTTTGACCCCATGGGCTGTACTTGTTGGCTCACGCAAAGGAACATAGGTAGCTGCCTAACAGTGTCAGACCCTTGATTTGTCTTGGGTTGAATGTAGCTACTCCACTTTACAAGGGTGGGGGACCCATTGAGACAGTCTGCCCTTGGAGACTTATGGAATCTGAGCGATTCCTGAATGCTCTGGGGGATTTTTTGACTGGCATGGCTCGTGCTCTTGTCGAGGCTCTTGTCTCACTGGAATGGTGAGATGTGTAGAGCCATCAACACGATTGCTCCTGAGTGCCCCCATCATTGCTGTGGAGTACACAGGTCACCTTGATATTCCAGTGGTTTGTGTGCGATGAAACATGAGGGTCGGTGGCTGAAGGGCAGATGGCGTAAATCTCGGTCCAAACCTGACTGAACATGGGTAAGGCTGCAGTATTGTGCCTACCACATGGCAGTGGTGGTGGTGAAGAAAGCTTACTTCTGTGCCACCATTGCACCCAGCTGGCAGAGTTTTTCCAAGTGGTGAATGGGCTTTTGTCATCTGGCCAAGAAAGCACTGCTATGGCACCTTTGGAGGCCTGCTGTAACAACTTTGCAAGGCATCTTAGGAACAAAATTGATCAGATTCAGACAGAGTTGGGTGCCACAGTTACAGCAAGTCCAATGGAGGCATCCAGAGCACTGTCTGTTCCATCTGTATTGGATTAGTTTCCATTATTGTGGCCTGAGGATGTGGACAAGCTGCTTGAAGATGTGCTGCCCACCACCTGCCCCCTTGACTCTTGCCCATCCTTGCTGCTGAGAACTAGCTGTAGGGAACTGACTGGATGGGTCGGGGAGTGATCAGTGCTTTGCTGGAAGAGCGGGAAGTACCATCTGCCCTGAAGGAGGTGGTGGTGCATCCCCTCCTTAAGAGGACCTCCCTGGACCCAGAAGTGTTAAACAACTATCACCCAGTGAGAAATATGCCCTTTTGGGGCAAGGTGCTTGAGAAGGTGGCGGTGGTCCAGTTTCAAGCAAGCTTGGAGGGAACTGATTACTTGGATCCGTTTCCATCTGGCTTCAGGCCTGGCCATGACACTGAAATTGCCTTGGTCGCCCTGGTTGATGACATCTGTTAGGAGAGAAATAGGGGGAATGCGACTCTGCTCGTTCTCCTTGATCTCTCAGTGACTTTTGATACTGTTGACCACAGTATCCTTCTGGAATGTCTTGAGGAAGTGAGGGTTTGGGGCACTGTGCTTCAATGGTTCTACTCATATCGCCAGAGCTTGTTCCAAAAAGTAGTTATGGGAAGCTACTGTTCAGCATCATGGGAATTATCCTGTCGTGTTCTGCAGAGTTCCATCTCGTACCCATGCTATTTAACATCTCTATGAAGCCACTGGGAGCTGTCCTCAGGAGATTTGGAATGAGGAGCCATCAGTATGCAGATGAAACCCATCCTATTCCATCTGAGAGGCAGGTGAGGTGCTGAACCGGTGCTTGGAGGCATGATGGACTGGATGTGGGCCAATACATTGAGGCTGAGAGGGCCCTTTTGGTAGCTCTGTCACCTTTGGAAGCTCAGGGGTGTGTGTGGCCCGGGAGAGGGCATTCTCTGTGGCAGCCCCTAAGCTGTGGAACTCTCTCCCCACCGAGGTGCATCTGGCAACTTCATTGGCAAATGCTGAAGATGCACCTCTTTACCTTAGCCCAGCCTTTCCCAACCAGTGTCCCTCCAGATGTTGTTGGACCACAATTCCCATCTTTCCTGACCATTGGCAATGCTAGCTGAGGCTGATGGGAGTTGTGGTCCAACAACATCTGGAGGCACACTGGTTGGGAAAGGCTGACTTAGCCTTTGACACTTGGGAAGTATATTTTTGGGACCACCCTATTTTCTGTGATGACTTTTAGGTTGTTTTTAACTGTTTTAGTTATGTGTTTTAAAATTGTTGTAACCCGCCCTGGGACCTTGGTGGTGAAGGACAGGTAATAAATTCTAACAACAACAACAACAGTATCAATAATAATAATAATAATAATAATAATAATAATAATAATAGTTCGATATTGTCTGTACTGACTGGCAGAGGCTCCCCAGTATTTCAGGCAGGAGTCTCTCCCAGCCATACCTGGGGGTGCTGGGGATTGAACCTGGGACCTTCTGCCTAATAATAATAATAATAATAATAATAATAAATTTAATTTCTGTGTCGCCTATCTGGCCGATGGCCACTCTAGGCGACATACAAAATCAATTAAGATACAATAATAAAATACAGTGATACAATATAAAACAGTGTAGAATCAATACATCTGCAACAACAGTATTAAAAGAGGGCAGGAGGCATTACAGTTTTAACAGTTAACCCTCCCCAGAAACCCCGAAGGCCTGTTGAAAGAGCCAGGTCTTTAAGGCTTTCCGAAATACATTTAGGGAAGAGGCGTGCCGGAGATCTTGTGGGAGGGAGTTCCAAAGAGTGGGGGCCGCCACTGAGAATGCCCTCTCTCTAGTACCCGCCAATCTGGCTGTTTTTGTTGGCGGGATTGAGAGAAGGCCCTGTGTGGCCGATCTTGTCGGGCGGCATAATTGGTGGCGTTGAAGGTGCTCTGTAAGATAAACTGGGCAGAAACCGTGTAGGGATTTAAAGGTCAATACCAACACCTTGAATTGGGCTCGGAAAACAACTGGAAGCCAGTGTAGATCGAACAACACTGGTGTGATGTGATTCCGGCGGCGACTATTCGTAAGTAATCGAGCCGCCGCATTTTGTATAAGTTGTAATTTCCGAACCGTTTTCAAGGGTAACCCCACGTAGAGCGCATTACAGTAGTCCAAACGAGAGGTGACCAGGGCGTGTACCACTTGTGGGAGCTGGTGATCAGGAAGGTAGGGTTGCAGCCTTCGTATGAGGTGTAGTTGATACCAGGCTGCCCGGCTCACAGCCGAAATCTGAGCCTCCATGGACAGCCTGGAATCAAGCACAACCCTACATATCAAAGGCTCTACCACTGAGCTATGGCCCTTCCCCCAAATGTATATGTTTCTGCCTGCTTTCTTGGCAGCACATTAATTTTGAAATTTATTGCCCTTCAAAAATTCACACAGTCCAGTCGCAGCTGCTCTTCAAGAAGCTTCACAAGCCACATTTATTTTCGTATGTCATCTCTGAATTAGTTGGTCAGTGATTCACTATGAATTACTGTGACTCTTCCTCCTTTAAAATGGTTTTTATATCTTCCCCTCTCCTATCTTTTATATTGCACATTGCCTTTATGTTTTGGCACTAACAATATATTGTTGCGCGCCTCCCTAATCTCCGAGCTGTGAGATTTCAGGGGTCCCTGCACTCTTCCAGGGTTTGGTTTCCTTTGGGAAGAAGGTCGGTGGAGACTGTGATGTCTTTATGAAATATGGTTTATTTATTTACACACATTCCAACCTGAGCTTTGGATGGAGGGGTTCAATGCATCAGCAGTCCAATATCCAGTTTTTCCATCGGAGTTACAAGAGGCATCCTATAGCCATGATGCAGAGAGCCAGCCTTTCTGCCTACTCCCAGTCTCCAAGCATTCTCTAGACCCCACTGAAACTACAAGCCTCTCCTGGGTTCCGGGAGGGGGGGGGAGATCCTCTCCTGAAGAGTTTCAATGACAAAAGGGTCTTCCTGGCCCATTCACCATTGCTGGGCACTCTTATCTTACCTGGCCACTCTATTTGTTTAATAAAGAGACTCATCTGACCAACAGAGTGAGTTTCTTATTCCAAGGCATAGGATTCCAAATCAGAGGCTGGAAAGGGGACTCACAGGGATCATCCATTCTAACCCCCATGGTCATAACAATATGTATGCATTACACTGATATCCCCCCTTTCCTCCAAGGAGCTCAAGGTGGTATGCCCAGTGGATGATGATGGGTGATCCGTATCGGTATGGCTGTATACTTTTATGGTTCTGGACTTTGGCTTTCAGAAATATAGTAAGTCTTGAAACTGTTTAAGAAGAGAACCATCAGCCACCACCATCATCACCCTGTCTGTGCCTCCTTTTCACAGCTGCTCATTACATCTCTTGAAAGATGCCTCCTTCTTGCTTTGAGATCCAAAGCTGTTTTTTATGTTAATATTTTTATTAAAGTACTGTAAAAGAAAACCTTAATCATACTAATTAATTATTGGATCATTATACATCATCATTAATCAAAGTTATAATCAATGAAATATGCAGTGGCGTAGTGGCAAATTCTGAAATGGGTTGGAACTCCTCCAGATCCAAATATCCCAGAACCATTAGAAAGACACAGCGTGGATGTCTAAACATTACACTCCCATGCCTCACCTTACAGCAGGAATGGGGAACTTTTGGCCCTCCAGATGATGTTGAACCACAATTCCCATAATCCTTAGCCATTGGCCATGCTGGCTGGGGCTGATGGGAGTAGTAGGTTACCAACATCTGAAGGGCCAGAGGTTCCCCGCTTCCACCTGATAGTGAGCACTATCAGGCAGGGTGTGGTCCTCTTTGGAGTATAACACTTCCATGCTGCGCTACCTTAGCAACAGGTCACCACCGCTACTGTAAGTTGTTCATGTGAAGTCAAGGACCTTCTGTGCCTTGCTAGTTTAGAATATCCAGCAGCCCTCTACTTCCCCTATGATTTGTAGCCTATTTTCAGAACCAAGAATAGGGTCACACACAGTGGCCTACTGGTGTCAGGCCTGAGCTATAATAGGAGAGGAACTATGCCAGGAAGGCAGGACTGAGGAGGGTGGGCCCATCCAGCGACTGAAAATATGTTATTGCCATAGGAAAATGCTTCAATCAATCATTCTGCCATATGAGGCAGCTGCACACAGAGCTGAGGGTTCCTGTTTCTAGCCCTGGCAGTTCTTGATGGCTGGATATTCATAAAGTAGCTTCCCCCAACCTTGCATCCTCAGATATTGCATTACAACTCCCATCACCCCCAGCCAGCATGGCCAATGGTCAGAGATGATGGGGGTTTCAGTCTGGGGTAGGAAATCAAGGCCATGGGCTTAATGTGGCCCTCTAAACCTCTCTGTCTGGTCCTTGGGACTCTCCCCAGGCCACCCTTCTTGGAGGCCCTGCTTTCTGCTTTCCTTGAGTGTTTTGGCCTGACTGTCATGTGTTCATGAACTCTGATAATGCCTCTTACTTGCTTGGATGGAGAATAGAGTGGGGTGTGTGGACATGCGTAGAAACTCACCTACTGTACAAAGGTAAATGCCCTGCCCACCACTGGTAGATGGCCCCTGGGAGGTTGCCCAGATCAACATGCGGCCCTCAGGCTGAAAAAGATTCCTCATCTCTGTTGTGGTAACATCTTGGAAATAGAAGGCTGGGGGAGGCTGCCCCAAGGTAAGGCATGGGAGGTCCTTGTCTTTAAGTAAACAGCGTTCAGCAGCAGTGGTTGTATGCTCAGAGGCAGTAGTGGCAAAGAGGGCTTATACTAGGGCCCCATGCAAAGCTTCTCTGTCTCCTGCCAGCAGCGTGTGCAAGATTGTATCTCTGGTGATTAGAAATTTCTTCTGATCTGTGCACTCAGCTGATTAATAAACAACCAGGATTGAAGAATCAGACTAGTCCCTTGGCCTTGCCAGATCCTGCTACTTTCTTAGATGAAGGAAGTATAAATCACAAGAGGGAGAAATTGCTTTGGTTAACAAGCCTCACCTGCACCCAACTGCACCTGCCATCAGTACCTCTGGAGACAACCTTCCAACCTATTGAAATTGTCACAGGTTTACACGGTTAGTATTGTCTTTGCTGCAGGCAAGCCTCTGTCTACCTGTTGCTGGGGATCATGGATGGGGAGAGTGCTGTTGCATTCATATCCTAGTTGCAGGCTTCCCTTAGGCATCTGGCCATGCTCTGCCTCCATAGGCGGGTGAAGTATGCTTCCAAATACCAGTTGCTGGAAACCGCAGGAGGGTAAGAGTGCTCTTTGCACTCAGGTCCAGCTTGCGGGTTTCCCATGGACAACTGGTCACTGTGTGAACAGGATGCTGGACTAGATGGGCCATTGGCGTGATCCAGCAGTCTCTTCTTATGTTTTTATGTTGGCCACTAGGAGAACAGCATGCTGGACAAGGTAGGCCTTTGGCCTCACCCAGCAGGGCTCGTCTTATGTTCTAATCCCTAGGACTCAATAGGATAAAAAAAAAAGTATCCACTGTCTAGAAAATTAAGGAAAGAAAGGAGTGCTGCATTGACCCATTAGAGTAGGGAAATCAGCTTGGTAATTTTGCCATGAAATGATGAGGGCTTGCAATGGATATGGAATATATTTACTTTGAGATGGGCCCTGTCTGAATCAGGCTACAATCCTATGTATACTTACTTGGACAGAACTTGTGAGATTTACTTTTAGGTAAACATGCTTGGGAGTATCACTGTTGAAGGATTCTCCCCCTCCTCACTTAGGAAGTCTCTGAAGCGGTTAGGTTAAGGAAAATTGCATTGATTGCCTTGGGAATTCTGGCATCATAGGAACATAGGAAGCTGCCTTATACTGAACCAGATCCATTGGTCCATCTAGCCCAGTATTGTATAGACTAATTGGCAGTAGCTCTTCAGGGTTTCAGGCAGGAGCCCCTCCTAGCCCTACCTGGGAGATGCCAGGGATTGAACCTGGGATCATCTGCATGCAAGGCACATGCTGTACCACTGAGCTGTGGCTCTTCCCTGCATCAATATATGTATGGCTAGCAAAGGTATAACTCACTTTCTCTTGCCATGACAATGATTTGCTTCAACTCAGCTTTTTCAAAATCTCTGTTCTTTGAGGAGATCATAACATCAGGACGTGCAGAACTTCTGGTTTGACGGCATTCGTATCTTCTAACCTGGTGAGTTCCATTATTTTCATGTTCTTTAAAAAGAATATCTGGCCTGGCAACCAAGAGGTCTTCTGTTTCTTTAAAGGTTGTGCAGGGGGAAGGGAGAATTCCACCTTGTGGTTTTTCTCATTACAGTGTTGCAAGAACACCTGCACTTGGCTGACTTTCTCTTCTCCTAAAGATACAGGATCAGTCTCAGGCCCTGAACCTGGCAACCCTATCCCCCCCCATTCATTTTTGCAGAACAGTGCCAGGAGATAGATCATTAAGCAAATTTCCTGTGTAAGATAAGCTGTACCTTAATTGTTCCTGCCCAGGGTCAAGGGAGATATGCCACATCCTACACTTGCCCAGCTGGTGTAATAATAATAATAAAATTTTATTTTTAGGCCGCCTATCTGGCTGAATAAACAGCCACTCTAGGGCTGTATATGGGGGTTAGGATTGCAGCATACGAAGAAATATTATTTATTACTCATTTATTATTTTTCTTCCATTGGAAAGCTCTGAGCCGCTTACCTGGGACTTTAAGGGCCAATGAAGACCTGATGGGGTGGCCATATTTGTTGTTCTCATGTCTCCTCTCCCCCAGTCACATCTAAAATAGGAAATGGTCTGACTTCTAACATCAAAAGGGTTGCATAGGTAAGGGACCTGGATCCTTCCTGTACACTCCATCGTTGCAGGATTCAAGCCCTAACAGCTTGACCATGATCCCAGAAATTGATCCAGGATGGGGAGAAAAGTACTCTAAGCAATGGAGTGTGCGGTGAGGTAAGATGGGGGATGGAAAGGCTTCATGTTTCCTCACCTGTGTGACTGTTCTGTGGCAAAAGGTAGCCCCCTATTTTCACTTTAGACTTGAATAGGGCAGAGAGATGAGCTACAAACACAACTGCCTGTGTCATGTATAATTTGGTGCTGCCCTCTGGATGCTGTTAGAGTACATCTCCCATCATTGCTGAATAATGGGCATACTGGCCTGGCTGAAGAGAACTGAAGCCCACAGGGTAGCCACCCCTACTATAGAGCCTCCTTTATTTGATCCACACACAACTAGCATCAACTCTGCCATAAGGTCAGGGGCTCTGGGGTCATTTGTGAAGCCTTTCACCTCAGTTGCCAATGCCATATAACCATTATTGCAGACTTTATCCAAAGGAGAACACTCATTTGGAGTCTTACTGGCTCATCTTCTCCTGCTTCCTCCCTTTTGTGGTGAACCTGGCAGAGTTATTCATGTTGTTCTAATTCATGGCTGAAAGCTACATCCACATGGATTGAGCAGTTACAAGAGACCAGGAAACACAACTATAGGAATTATGGAAGATACTATGATACTTTGCTGGTATGCAGCCTATAACAGTATGAAAGAGACAAAAACAAAAAGTAAAGCACTTATTTATTGAGCATTCACCCTAATTTGCTTACACCAACTTTATACAGAAGTTAGATTACATCCACTCTCTATGGAGCATACATTCAGAGTTGTTTGTGAGGAGGTTATACAACAATGAGCATTCATCCTGATATATTTCCGGGGTGTTTATATGTCATCCCGCACTTTTCAATGCATCTCCCCATCACTTTCCTAACCTCAGGAAGTCTGCTTCTTTTTTTCAGAATGGATTTGTTGCATTAGAGTGACAGAACAGTTTAATCCACTCAAATGCTGCAAAACGAAATTGTCTGGTATGCTCTTAAATCCCTTCTGCAAGATACTGACAGTCTAGAAGTGCTGCATGAAAAGAAAATTATTTCTCTATTTATTCATCCAGCTTAGGGTGCAATCCAACTTGTATTTACTCCAGGCTGAGAGGAGTTGGATGTGGTGGACCCGAGGCAGAGCTGGCAGGCTCCCGGCTCCACTGCCAGAAGCCCCTCGCTCCAGCTCCGCCACGGCAGAGCCGGACCCTGCCAGCTCAGCCAGAGGTCTGTCAGGAAAGTCTAGCCCAGTGGAAGGGCTACAGGCGAAAGCCCCGGAAAAGGGAGTTCCAGAGCATGTCAGAGGAGGGGCCGAGGAAGGATTTATGCAACATCTAACTCCTGTTCAAAGCCCTCCTGTGGGTTCTGGTCCGAGCCAAAGTTAAGGTTGGTCTAAGAAAATAATTATAATGGAAGTCAACGGGGAGCGCTTACTTGCTGGTAGGGGCTTCACAAGAGCTGTTTTTTCCTCTTCTGTTCATGCATGCAGTTTCTGGTTGAGCCGATGTTCCACCGGCCTGGTGGCTCCTAAACGGCAAATGGATGCTGTGGAGCTTCCTGCCAGCTCCTCCTCCACCGGCACCCCTTCCTCCAGCTTCCCCTGAGTTGGATTGCTCTGCCTGTGCAGAAAACCATGTTTTCAAATCAGGAAATAAGCTATTAAAAAATAACATCTGGAAGCACATATTAAAATACTGTACACTAAAACAGACCAGCTCTTAATTCCGGCTTCTAAGTATTTGCTTTAATAGAGAAATCTTGCTTTGATTTCAGAAAAACACCATGGCTTGGGCTTTGACAGACTGTAGTTCGTTAGAGTTGCTGGGAATTTGTAGCTTGGTGAGAGGAAGACCATAATTCCTAGGATTCTTTGGGGGAAGTCATGTGATTTACATGTGCATTGGATGTGCTTTAAATATATGGTGTGGATCTGACATACCTGGGTCACTACATGCTTCCATTTATCCACTCATCCACAGAGCCACACTGCTTCTCTCTCTCTGCTTTTAACATTGAGCTTTTGCTGGGACCCAGAGTCTGTTGAGGGGGCCTAGGGTGTGCACATATGGAGTGGGATCTCACACTAACAAGTTTGGTGTGGTCTACAGGCATAAACTTTGATAAATATATAGTAGAACCTCATTATAATGCAGGGGTCAGGGGACCAAGGATGCATCTGTGTTATAGAGGCTTCACATTATAATGAAAACTGTGGTACAGTATTGTATTTGGGGACATTGTCATACTTGTGGTATATCTGAATCCACGGTACAGTGAACTGCATTATAATGAGGTTCCACTGTTTCAAACTAAAGGATATCTGTGTGGCTGGAGTGTTCTGTGGAGTGTTCTCTCTCATTTGCTTTACTATTGTGGGTACAATGGGAACATGAAGCTAGTTCTGTTTTTTCCCTCCTTTCCCAGCTATGGCTCATCAGGGCAACATGACTTATTCTGATGGATTCATCCTACAGGGTCTTATCTCCAATCAGCCAGGATATGAGTGTCTTCTTGCCCCCACCTTCCTCTCCATGTACCTGCTGACTCTACTGGGCAACCTGCTGATTCTCTTGCTCATCCACTATGATGCCCGTCTCTACAGCTCCCCCATGTATTTCTTCCTTGGCCATCTCTCATTAGCTGATATGGGGTTTTCCTCCTCCACTGTTCCCAAGATGCTGCAGAATCTACTGACTCATACGAAGCACATCTCCTATGGTGGGTGCCTGGCACAGATGTTTTTCTTCCTGGGCTTTGGCAACACTGAAAGTTTTCTCCTGGCATCCATGGCGTATGATCGGTATGTGGCCATTTGCCGCCCACTTCGTTATGCTGTTCTGATGAACCCAAAACACTGCCTCCTGTTGGCTGTGGGGTGTTGGTTCCTGGGCTTTCTCCACTCTTTGCTCTATACCCTCATGATGTCTTGTCTTTCCTTCTGTGCCTCTCGGGAGATCCCACATTTCTTCTGTGACCTCCACCCCTTAATCAAGCTCTCCTGCTCAGACACCTCAGCAATCCAGATGACAACCCTCACCGAAGGGACTGTAACTATGGTGGGGCCTTTCACAGTCACCCTTCTCTCCTACATCTTCATTTTCTCCAGGGTTCTCAAGATCCCATCAACTGCTGGGAAGCGAAAGGCCTTTTCCACCTGTGGCTCTCACCTCACCACAGTAATTTTGTTCTTTGGAACTGTGATAGCTGTGTATGTCCGCCCTTCCTCCACCTACTCTGGTGCCAACGTCAGGATAATGTCTGTGGCCTACACAGCTGTGACTCCCATGCTTAACCCCTTCATCTACAGCCTGAGGAACAGCGAGATTCAGCAGTCTCTGAGAAAGTGTGTAGGGACCAAATGGGGAAGATGAGGAAATTTGAGATCCCTAGGTTTCTTTAAAATGCAAACAAAAGATGATAATTATCAATAGTGTAATGCAGTAGTTTCTGAAAATTTAATTTCAGAAGCACATGACACATTTATCCCATTACTTAGAACAGCTATGGAAATTTGATGTTTTTGGAGTCTCTTAGAATTTTAAAACTGAGCATTCAGATTTGGACCATGAAAAGTTAATTTAGAAATTTGAAATAAATTTGAAATAAGTTGTTGTTGTTGTTGATGATGATGATGTTAATAATAATAAATGGAAATAAATAATAATAATAATAATAAATTGAAATAAAAGTTGAAGTCCCATTGCAATAATGGACTAAGGTTGTTTTGGTTGCTTCTTTGGGTATGCATTTGACATTTTGTATTGTACATGTAAAGACACAACAAAATGTTATGCATCATTAAGTGATCAATGGTTGAGAAGGAATTGAAACACAATCCTGATTAATAAAATCACTAGATATAAACAATTATGGAAAAGAAGAACCCAGTCCATACAGATTTTTCAACAGAACTGGACTCTGATTATTTTGTACTGGAATCAAGACAGATCTGATGGAACTTTACTTTTGGATAGTAAGTCTGCAATAATTATAATAATATGCAAATATTAAATCTACCTAAAGTCTCTTCTGATTAAATAGAAATTCTTAAAAACCTAATTACAACAGCAGAATTAGCCCAGATGATGAAAAGACAAACAGCCAATAAAGTTCCTGATCCAGATGATTTTACAGCTACTATAATTTAATTAATCCTCTGTTAAAAACTCTGAATACAGTCTTGGAAAAAAGAAAAGAAACAGGGAAGCATAAAATCCTGTTAAAACTGAGTATTTTAGATCTATCATATTACTCAATCAAGATTTAAAATGTTGGCCAAGTATTTTGGTGGAAAGATTTAATAAATTTATTTGGCAACTCTAGTCAGGACGATCAGTCAGAGTTTCTTAACAATCCCAAAATGGCATCTAATATTAGAAAAATGCTGAATATTATTTCTGTGATTAAAAAACAACACAATTCATATAGACTGCTATTTGTAGATGCTAAAAAAGTGTTTGATAGAGTAGAATGGAGATATCGATTTCTGATCTTACAAAAAACTTGGGTGTGGACACAAAATTTATCTCATGGACAATACTGATTTATTCTAATCCAACAGCCTCAAGATCAGTAAATAAGGTAAGATTTAAAAAAAATTCAAAGGGGTGCTCAACAAGGTTGCCCATTGTCATCATTATTTAACATCCCAATAGAACAGATCAAATAATCATAGGGTTGAAAGTAGGAGATAATCATTTAAAAATTAATTTGTACACAGATAATATAGTTTTAATATTATGAGAAGTGGGGCAAGAACAATTACCTTTTATTCAATATCACAATCCAAATCCCCTTTGTGTTAGACTGTGTATGTGTGGTTGGATTGAGCATAGGCTTCCCTCTGCCCAGTTGGCCTCCACCTACATAGTGATATCATCATCACTCCCCTGGAATGGAGATTCCACTTTTGCCTGCTGAATGGGCAAGTAGATGGAAGTGCTGCAGGTAGGATTCCTAAAATGGGGTGTTCTGGAGGAGGGACTGAAGTGGATCTCGAACTGGCTCCATTGCTATTATATGTTGACTTTAGGCTTGATGTAGGTCCTTTGCTGTGCCACCTCTAGGCTAGTGCAGCAATCTGCTTGTGCCCCACCTTCTACTTCTGCAGCATTGCTGTGCATGCCCGTTGATGTGGCAGTGGCCCCACCACTGTGTTAAGCCCTGCCGGACAGCAGTCAGGGTTAGGACTGCACCCCAATCTATTTATTTATTTAAAATATTTCTACCCTATAACAGGGGACTCAGGGCAGCTTAAAAAAAGAAAATCAAACACGTACATAATAAAAATGTAAACAATAAAATCACAAAAACATTAAAATAAATTAAAATACATAAAATACAATATATAAAAATATATACACATAATCTAGTGAGAAGAACTGATCACTAAGAGATTGTACTAACTTTGGGTTATTGATTTCAGCTTTTAATCAAACACAAGAACCTTTAGGACAGTTTTCCTCAGAGTAGGGAGACCTTCCTTCCCGTCTCCCATCCTGAACTTCTATGTCTCCTTCCAGCCACCATAGCTCAGCATGCAAGGAGGTGTTGGTGCTGGCATCTGTCCAACTAAAAGGCTATGGAATGGGTAGGGGCAGGACAGGCATGTGAGGAGGCACAGGGCACGCTGTGGCACTGAGGCCCACCAGAAAGCAGCCCAGGGCCCAATGTTTGTGAAACTCTGTCTTAGGGGGAAAAAGATGGCTGTCCACATAGGTACATGAAGGCAGTCATTTCCCCCCCTATACAGCTCCCCAGGAGGGAGTACACCTTATGACATACAGTATAGTCACTTCCTGGGAGCATTTTAAAAGATATGTTTTACTATGCAGAGATGGTGAAGTTACTAGCTGCTCCACACAGCTGTGTAAAGAGAACAAACGCTGTCCATGGACCACCTTGTAAGTATTGTTGTGTTGTACCTTGTAAGTACTGTTGTGACTAACGGGTATTGATTTGTAGATTATGTGGCCTAATCCTCATATCTCCATTGCAATCCATGTATGGATTCCTCCCCTCTCTCCAATTTTTAAGTTAAATCCCAACTGTGGAACAAGTCAGAGTCCCCTGACATCCCCCTATTCCAAGGAAAATATTTTTCTAACTCTTCATAATGAGGGATGGCTAATTTGCTAAGTCCTCTTGGTTGGGTCCCCGAATGATGATTCCCCAGAGTTTATGCTGCTGTCCAGACATCTTCCTGAGAGGGAGCCTGGGTGAGTCTTCCTTGGGCTTTGGAGATCACAGCGCTCAAAGAAGACATGAACAAAACCTTGTCCTGCTTCAGAAAATACAGACCCGATCTCCTCAGCAGAGGAAGGAAGTCTGCTTTGTTCTGGAAGGCACAAGCAGACTTCTTTCAATCTTCAGACTGGCAAGAGGAAGAGAGCAAACATATTTTGCTGCTGCGGCAACCAAGGAACGCCTTTTGGGCTGCACACATCACTTATGTAAATGAGACCACTTTTCCCACTCAAATGCTTGTAACATCAGGAAGCCTGCTGAAGCTTAGGGCAAAAGTAAGGGCATTTCAAAGAAATCCATATGTGTGTATGCAGAGTATGGGAACAGTACATTGCCTGTCATGTTTTAAATGTAAAGTATCCAGGCTTAATTTTTTTTAACAACTTTTATTCAAAATCTCATACAATACAGATTAAGTCCATCCATGTGTTTGTGTTTCCACATAAGTCATAAAAGGCCACCATATGGCAGCGAAGTCTATAGGGTCCACTAGTCCTTTTAGCTCCTTGAGGCGATAAGTTAGTTTTTCAGGAACTGTGAGAAAAGGGGATTTTTGAAACCAAGTGTCCAATGAAACCAAAGAGGCATCGTTCCAGCCCTGGGCTATAGTTAATCATGCTGTGGTTGGCAAATAAATGATTAACTCTTTATATGGAAACTCTGAATTAGAGCCAACAAAGGTAGAGAGCAAACACAATCTTGGATCTAAAGTAATTTCCCATCCAATAATTAAACTAATTTCTCTAATGACTGTGCACCAAAACTCAAAAATATACTGACAATCCCAAATCAAATGATAATAAGTGTTCTGGTCCCCACAGTCCTGCCAACATAAAGGAGAACCTGATTGAATAATACAGGTCAATTGCACCGGGGTTAAAAACCACCCATGGATAACGTTTAATGTCTTCTCCTGAACTTTGGCATAGAATGATCGGAGGGGGCGTGAGGGCCACATTTTATTCCACCGAGAAGGATACAATTCCATTTCCAAGACCACTTCTCACACAGCATGGAGAATCCCAGAGGGGGGAAATGGTGCATTTACCAATAAGGAATATCATCCCCCTACTTGTGCCCCTGAATTCACATAGTAGCTTTTCCAGTGGTTTAAAAGGCCTAGAGCCTCATGTTCTAACCTTGGGATGTATGATGAAAGAGCTAATTTGGTATACACATGTCCAATTAATCCTAAATCCCTGTAACCATTCCATTAATTGTTGCTCCGAAAGAGGAATGCCCTGTGAGAAGAAATAACTGAGATAGACCAGCTTGAGTAAGCAGATCTGAAAGGGCTTCCTTATCCAGGGCTTGAAAAGTAGGAAGAAAGGGAAGCGGAGTCAGGGGAGATGGTAAGGAAAGGAATTTGCGTTGCCATTTACACCAGAGCCCCATAGAGCATTGAGTAAATGAATTAGGTAAGCAATTCCAAAGAGTTTGCAATGTGGGGGAAAGAGGCAAGATACTTAATGGAAGGGGGAGGGACTCTCCTGCTTAAATACCTATCCACAGCAGAAAACAGCATAGGAACAATTTGATGGATTTGGAATGCTATAAAGTAAGAATACAAATGTGGCAATCCCCACCCTCCCAATTCAGATTTAGAATATAATAAAGATGAGGATAATCTTGAAAGCTTTGACTGTAAAATAAACTAATAAACATTGCCATCCATTAAGCACCTTTGGGGTGATAGGGATCAGGACAGTCTAAAATAAAAAAAAGTTTGGGGAGACCCCCATTTTTAAAGTTGCTGCTCTGCCCAGAATAGTCAAATGCAGAGTTTTCCATTTTTTAAAATCCAAAATTATACCTCTCATAACTGGCAAATAATTCCAATGAAACAGCTTATCGAGATTCTGCGGGATTTTAATGCCCAAGTACCGCACCACATTATTACATATTTTGATTCCTGTGGACCAGCGAAAAGAAAGCTGATCCTGGGGGCCTATATTCCAAAAAAGGGACTCAGATTTATCATAATTCATATGCAAACTCGAAATAGCTACAAACTCAGAGATGATGTGAATGCATAGAGGTAAGTGGGTTTGAAAGCACAAGGGCCACATCATCCTCAAAAAGACTTGATAAATGTTGTTGGCCCCCACGATCATATCCCTTAATCAGTGGGGAATCCTGAAGCAAAACAGCAAGTGGCTCTAATGAAAGGATAAAAAGAAGAGGGGATAATGGGCACCCCTGTTGTGTTCCACATAAAAGAGGGAAGGGGGCAGAGTCCACATTGTTAACATGCACCACTGCCTGAACTGGTGTGTACAACTTGCCAATCGTCCCCAATATCTTATCTCCCATCTGGTACATCTGAAGGAGTTTCAGGAGATATCGCCACTCAAGACAGTCAAATGCCTTAAAAGTGTCCAGGGTAACCAAGGCTAGTGGAGCATGATTGGCTTTGGCATGATGAATAATGTTTAACAATCACCTGATAGAATCTGAGAGATGTCAGCCAGGTGCAAATCCTACCTGGTCCGGGTGGATATATGCTGCGATGCAAGTGTTCAGGCGCTTTGCAAGGAGTGCAGTAAATAATTTCTGGTCCTGCTTGAGGAGAGATATGAGATGGTAGGAATCCTTCTTCATTGGGTCCCTCCCAGGTTTCAGGATGACCACTGTTGGGTTAAAATGAATTATGGAAGAAATAAAGTTGATTTCGGTTTATTTGCCCCTAATCTGACCCCCATCCCAGGAAGCTTTGCAGGAACAACTTTGGTTCAGAATATAAACTGAATTCAGCTTTTCACATGCTCATTGAGCTTTAACAGATAGGTGTCAAAGGATGGAAGCCTTTGTTCCCCACATGAATGTGTTTTGCATTTGTTTATACTCTGTCTTTGTTTTAGTGTTCTCTTCCTGGTTGTTTCAGTTCTCTGGCTCCAGCCTTTATCTCAAGGCTGTACACAGTCTGCAAATTCTGATTTACAAAGGGCAACATGCCCCTGGCAATTTCGTCCATCTCCCCCTCCTCTCCTTCTCCCCCTCTTGTCATGACCTTTATGCCACCATGTAATTTCTTTATGTTTTATGGAGTTCATCCCCCTGGCCTGTAGCCCCTCCTGGAGGGTATATAATCTGAACCCCTTTCAATAAACGGGGTTCCCATTTCTGGAAGGCATCTGCTGGACAGGTTGGGTCCCCTTTGTCAAAGGTTCTTTGTTGCCGGTTATTTCCTGGGTCTCTGGCAGTTCATGTGACTCAGCTCCGCACTCTTCCTGGGGTGAATGTGAGGTGAGTAAGGTTTAAAGGACAGCTCAGAATTTTAGCTCTGACCTAACACCACCATTCTAGTCCTCAACCAGGACTCAGGAATGTCACACCCATCTAGTAGATTATTAAAAACTGCCACCAGATGTGGAGCTAAAGACTCCTTGAAACACTTGTAAAAATCCCCAGAAAATCCATCTGGACCAGGTGATTTATAGGGCTTAAGCCAATACCTTCTCCAATGTAATTTCCTCATTCAACTTTTCACGAAAATCCCGGGAAAATGGGTGAACTGGTATACTGTTCAAAAAAGCTTAGATACAATCATTATCTGGGGTTAGCAAACAAAGCCGCAATAGCTTCAGGATCAGAGATCTCAACACCTCCCTCTGACAATAATGAAAAAACGCAATGCCTAGCCTGTTTGTGTTTAATTGCATTTGCCAGGAGGCATGAGTTCTTATTACCATATTCGTAAAACTTTTGCCCCAAATAAACTAGAGATTTAGATATAGTGTCAGCTTCCAATGCTTCTAAGGAATTCCTTGTAGCTAAGAGAGTGTGATATATTCTGTGAGATCCCATTATCTGGTAAAGCCTGTCTATGATGGTGAGTCCTGAGGGGGGGGGCAGCCAATTTTTTATAGAATCATAGAATCATAGAGTTGGCAGGGGCCTTGTAGACCATCGAGTCCAACCCCCTGCTCACAGCAGGAAATCCACAGCTAGAGCATCTCCTGCAGATAGCTGTCCAGCCTCTGCTTGAAGACATCCAGCGAAGGGGATCCCACCACTTCCCTAGGCAGTCCTTTACTGCTTTGCTAATGGCCACCTCCCTCAGGACTGCATTCATAACATCCCAGACAATGTCCACTGTGTATTGAATGTACAAGTGCTGATAAAAAGCTGGACCTGCGAGAATAACATTTCAAAGTTAAGGATGCTGGGCTTAGAAAACTTCACAAATAGCACAGCAAGACTCCTAATGAGTGTTCTTGAACATCTAGGGCACTAAGCACTGTATCCAGGTGAGACAGATACTTTTGCTAGGAGTTCTCTGCTTGTGTTGATCAGTTCACAAAGTCGGATCATTTGTCCTTGGGCCCAGAGCTGGCTGCCGCTGTTGACGAACTGCTCCAGGACGGATGCCATCTTGGTGGCTCTTGGGAGGCACAGGGCTGAGGGAGCCATTTCCCAGGTCATTTAAAATATTATTTGAGCTGCTTTTAACTCTTCTACATTGTTCTGTATTTTTTACTTTTCTAATGTTTTTATATGTGATACTTTAGGGTTGGTGATTTGTTTTTGATTTTTTTAAAAAAAAATTATTGTTCATTTTTTAAAATACTATTCTAAGTTGCCCTGGAGTCTGGAAACGGTAATACTAAAGAATGGAGCACATATCACTAAATAATAAAGGGTGGGGGGAGAATGACCAACCTTCACGTCCAAACCCTGCTCAGACCGTGGCCACCACCTCTCAAATGGGCGGAACCTATGTCAGGCAAAGGGCTGATGCATGGGGACACACCCTATAGGAAACAATGGGCTGGGTCCAATCCAGGAAAATCAGGACCCACCCCATCTCCTACCCATGTTGATGCCAGATGAAGAGCACCCTCTGGAGGCGGACTCCTCCACAGAATCGTTGTGGGTGGTGATACCGTGCCCCAGGAGGGACTTAATACTGGGAACGATCTATCGTCCCCCTGATCAAAATGCTCAGGGAGACCTTGAGATGAGATATGAAATTGAGGAAGCATCCAAACTAGGAAATGTGGTAGTAATGGGTGACTTCAACTACCCGGACATAGACTGGCTGCATATGTGTTCCAGTCATGACAAAGAAGCAAAGTTTCTAGATATTCTAAATGACTATTCCCTAGATCAGTTGGTCATGGAACCGACCAGAGGGATGGCAACCCTGGACTTAATCCTCAGTGGGGACCGGGACCTGGTGCGAGATGTAAGTGTTGTTGAACCGATTGGGAGCAGTGACCACAGTGCTATTAAATTAAACATACATGTAACTGGCCAATTGCCACGAAAATCCAACACGGTCACATTTGACTTCAAAAGAGGAAACTTCACAAAAATGAGGGGATTGGTAAAAAGAAAGCTGAAAAACAAAGTCCAGAGGGTCACATCACTCGAAAATGCTTGGAAGTTGTTTAAAAACACTATATTAGAAGCTCAACTGGAGTGCATACCGCAGATCAGAAAAGGTACCGCCAGGGCCAAGAAGATGCCAGCATGGTTAACGAGCAAAGTCAAGGAAGCTCTTAGAGGCAAAAAGTCTTCCTTCAAAAAATGGAAGTCTTGTCCAAATGAAGAAAATAAAAAAGAACACAAACTCTGGCAAAAGAAATGCAAGAAGACAATAAGGGATGCTAAAAAAGAATTTGAGGAGCACATTGCTAAGAACATAAAAACCAACAACAACAAATTCTATAAATACATTCAAAGCAGGAGACCATCTAGGGAGACAATTGGACCCTTGGATGATAAGGGAGTCAAAGGTGTACTAAAGAACGATAAGGAGATTGCAGAGAAGCTAAATGAATTCTTTGCATCTGTCTTCACAGTGGAAGATATAGGGCAGATCCCTGAACCTGAACTAACATTTGCAGGAAGGGATTCTGAGGAACTGAGACAAATAGTGGTAACGACAGAGGAAGTTCTAAGCTTAATGGACAATATAAAAACTGACAAATCACCAGGCCTGGATGGCATCCACCCGAGAGTTCTCAAAGAACTCAAATGTGAAATTGCTGATCTGCTAACTAAAATATGTAACTTGTCCCTTGGGTCCTCCTCCGTGCCTGAGGACTGGAAAGTGGCAAATGTAACGCCAATCTTCAAAAAGGGATCCAGAGGGGATCCCGGAAATTACAGGCCAGTTAGCTTAACTTCTGTCCCTGGAAAACTGGTAGAAAGTATGATTAAAGCTAGATTAACTAAGCACATAGAAGAACAAGCCTTGCTGAAGCAGAGCCAGCATGGCTTCTGCAAGGGAAAGTCCTGTCTCAGTAACCTATTAGAATTCTTTGAGAGTGTCAACAAGCATATAGATCGAGGTGATCCAGTGGACATAGTGTACTTAGACTTTCAAAAAGCGTTTGACAAGGTACCTCACCAAAGGCTTCTGAGGAAGCTTAGCAGTCATGGAATAAGAGGAGAGGTCCTCTTGTGGATAAGGAATTGGTTAAGAAGCAGAAAACAGAGAGTAGGAATAAACAGACAGTTCTCCCAATGGAGGGCTGTAGAAAGTGGAGTCCCTCAAGGATCGGTATTGGGACCTGTACTTTTCAACTTGTTCATTAATGACCTAGAGTTAGGAGTGAGCAGTGAAGTGGCCAAGTTTGCTGATGACACTAAATTGTTCAGGGTTGTTAAAACAAAAAGGGATTGCGAAGAGCTCCAAAAAGATCTCTCCAAACTGAGTGAATGGGCAGAAAAATGGCAAATGCAATTCAATATAAACAAGTGTAAAATTATGCATATTGGAGCAAAAAATCTTAATTTCACATATACGCTCATGGGGTCTGAACTGGCGGTGACCGACCAGGAGAGAGACCTCGGGGTTGTAGTGGACAGCACGATGAAAATGTCGACCCAGTGTGCGGCAGCTGTGAAAAAGGCAAATTCCATGCTAGGGATAATTAGGAAAGGTATTGAAAATAAAACAGCTGATATCATAATGCCGTTGTATAAATCTATGGTGCGGCCGCATTTGGAATATTGTGTACAGTTCTGGTCGCCTCATCTCAAAAAGGATATTCTAGAGTTGGAAAAGGTTCAGAAGAGGGCAACCAGAATGATCAAGGGGATGGAGCGACTCCCTTACAAGGAAAGGTTGCAGCATTTGGGGCTTTTTAGTTTAGAGAAAAGGCGGGTCAGAGGAGACATGATAGAAGTGTATAAAATTGTGCATGGCATTGAGAAAGTGGATAGAGAGAAGTTCTTCTCCCTCTCTCATAATGCTAGAACTCGTGGACATTCAAAGAAGCTGAATGTTGGAAGATTCAGGACAGACAAAAGGAAGTACTTCTTTACTCAGCGCATAGTTAAACTATGGAATTTGCTCCCACAAGATGCAGTAATGGCCACCAGCTTGGACGGCTTTAAAAGATTTGACAAATTCATGGAGTACAGGGCTATCAATGGCTACTAGCCGTGATGGCTGTGCTGTGCCACCCTAGTCAGAGGCAGCATGCTTCTGAAAACCAGTTGCCGGAAGCCTCAGGAGGGGAGAGTGTTCTTGCACTCGGGTCCTGCTTGTGGGCTTTCCCCAGGCACCTGGTTGGCCACTGTGAGAACAGGATGCTGGACTAGATGGGCCACTGGCCTGATCCAGCAGGCTCTTCTTATGTTCTTATGTTCTTATGATGCAGCAGAGCCATGTAGCCACCACTGCATGGCATCAGCATGCATTAGCCACAAATGACATGACACCTCTCATGATTCATGACTCTGCCACACATGCACTCCTCATCATGGCTGGCCTCGGGGTGGGCAAGCTGGGTGGTCGCTAGGGATGGGGTTCGCTGCATGGTTCTGATCCGCTTGCATTCCGATAGTCCATTGTTTGATCCCAATCCGCCCTTTTTTGTTCCCGCTTAGTCTCACACTTGCCAATTTGATCTGCTGTGTGCGTTTTGGGGTGATTCAATCCACAGTGGTTTTTTTGGGGGTGGCCAAAGTTTTGTAGTTATCAACATAGATACTTATGTAAATGATGACAGTATTTGATGTGATTTTTTAGCGGCTGGAAAAACATTGTGTAATTTTTAGGTAGTGTATGTGAATGATCATAGTGTTACCCTTGTTCTTTTGGCGGTGCGAAAAACATTGCATAATTTTTAGGTAGCTTACGTGAATCATCACAGTGTTCTGCGTGGTTTTTTGGTGGCGGGAGAACCTTCATCATAACTGCAGTTACAAATGTACCTGCTGTGATTACAACAATAACTCAGTGTAAAATGGGAGGGAAAGTTCGAAAGAATAAATTCTTGCCAATTTGCATCTGCAAAACCCATGCTGATTACAGCCGTGGCCCGCAGCAAGAAATAGATGATGCTCCCAAAGGATGGCGAGCTACTGAATTCACCTGGAATCCAGTGCCAAGTACAATTTAGTGGATATTCTCTCCCATCCCTGGTGGTTGCTTGGGGTGCCAAGCTGAGCTTTGTGACTGTCTTTTGCTATTTCAGCAGGGCTCTCATTGGAGGCAGAGCTCTCACCATCTTTTCCTTAATGGAAATGGGATTGTCTACTCTGTTCTCATTGAGCATTCACGCTCCCATATTCACACTGTCAATGCACGAAGAACCCACTGCTTCAATAGGCTGAAGGAACTTCTTCATACTACCTGCCACCTGGCCCTGTTGCTGTGCTTTGCCTTTTCTGTTCTTAGCCCCAGACAGCTTTTAGAAGACATTTTCACAGATACGCTAGTCAAGACACTTACATAAACCCCACTGTAGTAGGTGGTATCAACCTCGCTTGTGCTACAAAACTGGTTCGCATACAAGGCAGTTGCTAGGGAAGAAGAAGATTGATGATGATGATGATGATGATACTACAGATACAGCCCGGGAGACTGTAGTATATGGTATCATTGTCCCTTTAAGACTAGTTCTACCACTCCAACAAAGGGCCTATGTCTTGTAGCTAAGGAGGGAGTTTTGGAGCTCAGGGAGGAGAGCTTGCAGCAGGAGCCATTTTGTGTGTGTGCTGAATATAATAAAGAATATAAGCCTGCAAGTTCATAAGAGTCACCCTTTGAGAGCCACCCCCACCACTCACACCACATGATAGAGATTTCACTGGGATCTTAGAGCTGGAGCAGGGGTGTACTGGAAGCAGAGCAGCAAATAAGAGGTAGCTTGCTCTGAGCCCTTTTCATAGGCATTGATGGGGAAAAGCCTAGGAGTAGCAGGGGCTGTTACACTGCTATGTTTTGCAATCCTGCATAAGCCATACAACTTGGTAACTGCAAAGCTGCAGGGCTGCCCAGATTGGGGGGGGGCAATTTGCCCAAGTCCCCACAAAGAATGGATCCCCATGTCTTAGTTCCTGTGCATACCATTGGCCCCTGGTGTGACCCTGTCATATCGCTCAACAGAATTCTTGGTATTTTTTTTGAAAAGTTTTCAGAAAAAGAGGAAATAGTATATTAGAGTGTAAGATAAGACTGAACTCGACATATAATTGTGAATTATTGCCTTCTCCGACCGTGATGAAGTAAATATTTTACATAGTTGTGTATGAAACAGAATATATGATAATTTGAGGCTTAAGTTGGCTGTAAAATGTATCCTTGGGACACTGGAAGGGACAGTACTGCTTATTAGCTAGGCCTGCAGTTAAGTGTAAGCGAGTCTAAACCAATCATGGTAAGGTAAAATCTTTATGTCTGGGCAGCAATAGAGATAAAGTTGGCCAGGGAGGCCTGGTTACCAAGTTTATTGTAAGGAGAGAAGGAACAGGGAAGGTTTTAAGGAAGCATTCTGTGGCAGAGCAGGCAGTCTTTTCTTGTAACAGAAAGACCTCCAGTCCTACTGGGGAAAGAATTCAAATAGTAAGTGAATGAACACCACCTAATATTTCCATGCAGGGTGACACTGGAGAGTAATTCTCTGTGGTTTACCACAGGAAAAGAAATTGATGTGGTGTGAGGCCAGGACTTAAGGGAGGAATACTTCCTCTATGAGTAGTGGAAAAGGCCAGCAGCAGGCCACAACCAGAAGACCTGTGGGACTGAACCAGGAAGCAGAAAGAAGTTGTGCCAGAAAGGGTTTGGAATTTGGAGGAGATACTCAGGAGAAGCGCAACTTGTTCCCTATTCTATTACCCCCATGTAAGAAAAAATAAAGCACATCTATCATACTGCTTGATCCCAGGGCAAGGAGAAGGTGCAGATGATAATTCTCACATGTAGTCCATGCATGCAATAATTATTGCATGTGACTCCCAGCTTTGTACACACATGCTTGGTTCCTTGTAGGGGGCAACAGGGTACCCAACTTCACACCTGCACCAAGCCCTCTAGGTAGCCCTGCAAAGCTGACCATGAGGGGGAGGGAAACCCCCCAAATGGTCTCCTCACCCAGGGTGCTATTTATCCTAGGGCCAGACCTGCTTCTCATGCAAGAATTGTGCTCTGGGGCACCATAACACCATAGCACTTTGCACTGTTGTGATCACTGAGCACAACCATTGGGCACATGGCATAGGGAAACACCACATGGGGGGAGGGGAGCAAACCAACCTAGGGAAGGAAATACTGCTATCACTAACATTTCTCCCACAAGCTAGACTCCCAAACAGAAATCTGGCTGCAGCCCAGAACATCCCCCAAACACTCCCATGGGACAGGTGGCATGGAGCACAACCACAAGGCCAGTCCAGGAAGGGGTGGCCCTCCTTTGGGAATCACCAGTGGAATCTGTTTGCTCCCGTGTCAGTGGGGCAATAAATCTGCTCTGGGTTTTAGTCTGAACTTTCAAGGAGTGTCCAAGGTACTGGCAGATTCCCTGCCCCACTGACATTAAGCCACCAGCCTGCATGGGGAACCATCAAGCCAACCCCAACCTAAGTTTTATTACTTCTGGGAAATAAAGCCATTCTGGGACAGGCATACATGTGACCATGGAGTCATGAAGCTAGCACTCCCACACACTATCTATCTAACAAGATGAATGAGGAAGAAAGTAAAGCTTGAGAAAAGTGGTCTATACATATCAAGTAGCTGATTAAAGAAGAAATCAGCAAGGGAAGAAGAGGTTGCCTTTCTGGCTATCGCCCCCCACTGATTCAGGTTGTTTGTTACAAGCATTGGTGCTTTACTTCCAACACTAAGAAGAGTGAGGTGACCACCTCAGGAAGCTGATCTTGAATGTCATGAGAGGGCAACTGTGAGTTGTTATTGTATTTTTACTGCCAGGGAGAGGCTCTTGTGGGATTTTCTGCCTCAAGTGGCTTAGGTTGCTCAGCCTTGGGCGCTAGGCACTGGGACTTGGGGTGGGGGCACCATATGCTGCTCTGCCTCAGACCAAGACCACCAGTCCCTCCTAATTTTATTGTATTTTTTTAAAAGTAGGGTTTTTAAAATTGGTATTGGTATTGGAGCATTGCTTGTTTCTTTGAGTGAGGTGGGGGAGGTTGTTGCCTGCTTTTTTATTTGTCTGTGTTTATTTTAGTGGGGGGCAATTTCTTTGGGGGGGATGTTCTGAGTTTTACCAGTGTTTCTTCTGTGAAATGGGTATTCTGTCGTGCTCACAACAGTTCCTCATATTGCGAAGTGTGCGTCTGCCCCTGCCTCCCAAAATTGGAGACTCCCTGGCACAAGTTACTACTATTATTATTTATTTATTCCATTTATATCCCCCCCTTTCTCCCAGTAGGAGCCCAGGGCAGCAAACAAAAGCACTAAAACACTTTAAAACATCACAAAAACAGATAGAATGTTAGCTTCCATTAAACTGGAAGAGTGAGTTCATGTTTGGCTGGAAAACCTCCTGTTGGCTGTCTAGTGTGTCTGGGGATTTCAATATCACAGAACCTGCAGGATGGCATTATATTTTTGATTAACAAGTTCCCTATGGAACCATGTACTCCTGCTGCTTCTGCCCTTGGCAACCACAACCCATGCCCCACACTACTGAAATTCTCTCCACCTTGATATAACATTTATATGTTCTACTCTGTTGTTGCCTGGGCACTTTTACTTCAGTGAAACTAATGTTCAGGTATGCCAGCTCTCCTTGCCCTTTCAGCTATGCAAGCATAGATGGGATCTTCATTACTATTTGGCAGGTCCTTCAGCAAGTAAGGAAAATGATGCCCCCAAAGCAGACCACTGATTATTTTCTCATCTCGCCTGTATTTCTATGCAGTCCTCTAACTTATTTTCCCATTGGAATTCCTGCTTTCCGTATGCTCATTAATTTCATGTTGAAATTTAAAGGTTCTCTTCTATCCTGATCATGGCCTCAAGTGAGCTGCACAGTTTCTAATTGCTTTTCCTCAGATGGGAAAACACAAAAGATTTTGACCACTTCCATTCATTTTATCATTCAGGGCCTGTCCCAGGCTGGCTTTGTTAAACGGCTGAGGTTCCACAAGGTGAGTCTGAAGAATCTTGTAAGTAATGTTCTGAGATGTTTTCAAGTAATGCTTGTTGGTATAAACCTTGAAGTTACAGGCAGCAGGGATGGAGAACCTGCTGCTCTCCAGATGTTGCAGGACTCCCATCATCTCTTACTATTGGCCATGCTGGCTGGGGCCGATGGGAGCTGGAGTCCAACAACATTTGGAAGGGCCACAGGTTTCCTATCCATGCTAGACAGCTTCAAAAGGAACAGGGTAGAACCAGGAACCTTATTTTAGAAACTACTGGATTTTTCATTCATTGATACATGAAAAATCTTTCACCTGGATTGTCCCTGGAATGTCTTTTCATACTGCCTGAAATTTTTCCTAAATACCGTTTTCAGGATGCGAGAATATCCAGAGCTTGGAAAAGTTACTTTTTTGAACTACAACTCCCATCAGCCTCAGCCAGCATGGCCACTGGATTGGGCTGATGGGAGTTGTAGTTCAAAAAAGTAACTTTTCCAGGCTCTGAGAATATCCCTCTTGAGTGGTTAAGTGATGTCGTTTTGTGTCAAGTTGCCATTGTCTCTAGGCCAAATCACACATTATGTTATTCGTGCTTTTAAATAAGTGTGCATAAACTGCCCACTTTTATTTCAGGGAAGAAAAAGCAGCTGCACAGAGCCTAGATCTAGAATGTGTTCCTGAAAGTGCAGGATATGGAATAATGGACTCAAGTTACAGGAAGTCAGATTTTGCCTGAACATCAGGAAAAACTTCCTATCTGTTAGAGTGGTATGACAATGGAACCAAGTTACCTAGGGAGGTGGTGGGCTCTCTAACACTGGAGGCATTCAAGAGGCAGCTGGACAGACACCTGTCAGGTAAGCTTTGAATTGGATTCCTGCACTGAGCAGTTTTAACCAGGTATCTCAAACTCAGCAGAGACGGTCCCTGTCTGAATTCTTTTCTCCTGGAACATCCGCCCTGCTGAGGACTAGTCACACTTAAAACGCAGTGAGAACTCTTCTGGTAGTTCAAGAGTGCGGGTGAAGGGAAGCGACATTATCCCCTTGATTTCCTGACCAGTAACACCCAAGCCAACTCTGGGCACTTCATTTGTGTCAGGGATTAAAAGGAAGTACTTCTGTGGACGGTGGGGCAGCACATAAGAGGATCACACCTTGGGAGAATGCTGGTGGGCACTCTTACCTGAATTTTTTATGGATCCCCCTGTCTTGGTGACAGCTAGAAAGGAGGAGTGTTTGGTGGGACCTCCACGTGTGAAAGGTTGGTTGGTTTCAGATATGCACTCTACATTTTTGTAGCTATCTGATTACTTTAATGGGAATCTGGGGCAAGTGTCCAGGATAAAGATGGTGATCCAAGTCGGCAATCTACCATTGGCAGAAGAGTGACTCCTGCAAGGACTGATGAAGAGTTGCTTTTTTTTTAGAAGTTAATATGATCAAGCTGCTATGAAATGTGTGCACTTTTAACGTGTCACCACTGTAAATTCTTTGTGCACTTTATAGGATTTATTTTAGATTTATTAATTGTGATGTATTTCAAAATATATGATCAAGCTGCTAGTAACTGTGTGCACTTAAAATTGTTTAACCTCTATGAAAATTGTTATTCACTTCATTCGTTTTTGTACCATTTGGAATAGCACCGCCATGCTGGCTATATTATTGTTGACATGAGACTGCGTTGGAATGTTTTATTACATTTTTCTTTAATGGATATACTTAACTGATTGTTTGCTTTATGATGACTTCACATCATAATGTTCATATAATTGAAGTGAGTTATTTGTTGGATGGTTATGTTCTCAAATGATTTTGTGTTTGATTGTTATTGGAATAATGTATTGATTTGCATTTTTGTTCTATTGTGAGCTGTTTTGAGCATATTTATATGGAAAAGTGGCAGACAAATTTAATAAACAAATAAGTAGTAGAAAAGGGCAACTAAAGTGATCAAGAGGCTAAATCAGTTACCCTAGGAGGAAAGATTATAATGTTTGAGATTGTTCAGTTTAGAAAGAAAGGAAAAAAACAAGTAAGGGGAGGACATGATTGAGGTGGTTGTTGTGGAAGAAAGTGGGCAGAAAGATATTTTTCTCCCTCTTTCAATCATAAACCTAGGGGTTGGGGTGATCCAATGAAGGTGAATGGTGGGAGATTCAGAACAGACAAGAGAAATATATCTATGTGCAACGCATGATTAAATTATGGAATTCACTTCCACAATAAAGATGTGGTGATGGTTTGTAGACAGCTTTAAAAGGGGATAAGAGAAATTCATAGAGGATAAGGCTATCAATGGCTACTAGTCACAATGTGTATATGCTACCTCCAGGATCAGAAGGAGCATGCCTCTGAATGTTATTTGCTAGAGGAACAACAGTGAAAGGGGGTTATTGTGTTCACGTTCTGCCCTGTGGGCTTCTGGGAGGCATCTGGTTGGTTACTGTAGGAAACAGGGTTCTGGACTAGATTGGACTGGTTGGATCCAGCTGAGCTCTTCTTATGTTCTTATCTGTAGCAGGAGCATGTTCCAGATGTGGGGGGGTCACTGTGCAGCTGTGCTTTTCCTTCAAAATAAAAGTCTCCAGCTTAAAAGTGTGATTAATGTAACACAACACATAGGATGGTATTCAATACTAGTCCTACTCAAAACAGATGTGACTAATTTCAGTATATTAATTTCCGCAGGTCTACTCTGAGTTGGTTGAAGACAAACCATAGGTAGACCCTAACTGGATTTCAAGGGATTTAAGGAAGCGAAACTGTCACAACACTGAGCTGAATTGCAAATTTGACACAACTTCATCTGGCCTTGATCATGGCTTAGACATGTTTTCCGACAAACAATAGCAATCTCACATGCACATTGTGCTTCACAATGGCTGTATGTATTTGGACTCATCTATGAGTTTACTAACTTCTTGTGGATGAATCTTGTTTATTTCAGTAGATTGACTCATCTATAGTCTCTCTGATTTCAGTTTGTGTTTATTCACTTGTAAATCCCATCTTACAAAATGGTCCCCTTCTCTCAATAGGACTGATCTAGGCTATGAATATCTATATCTATATCTATATCTATCTATATCTATATCTATATCTATATCTATATCTATATCTATCTATCTATCTATCTATCTATCTATCTATCTATCTATCTATCTATCTATCTATCTATCTATCTATCTATATCTATATCTATATCTATATCTATATCTATATCTATATCTATATCTATATCTATATCTATCTATCTATCTATATACACACATACACACATGTGTACATGAATGCATGCACACAGAGCCCATCTTTGTTCCACTTCCTGCATCCAATGATCTCTATGAATGGTTATGCCACAATAAATGTGTTAATTTTTACGATAACACAAGACTCTTTCTTGTCATGTTATATCCAAACCTATAACCATAAAAAGGATAGTAGCCCATAATCTCACGTAGAATAATTGTTGTAAAAGCTGAAGTTGGGCATCTGTGTAGAATTTGGCCAGTCTCCTTCCTTCCGTGGTGATCAAATTTGGAGAGAGGATGCACAATTTGTCCCATTAATGACATTATGTTGGTTCTCATTTCCCATTTCCCCCCCAATCTATCGTCTTTGAAACTAGATTGATTTATTATTACATTAGATGAAGGACAGAATGGGGTGTAAACATGAATGTTATTCCATTTCTTTTCTTCTCATTCTCAGCAAAGCCATGGAAAAGGAGCAAGAAAATGAAACCAGCTTCACTGGATTCACCCTCCTGGGTCTCTCTTCCTCACCAGAGTTCCGGGGACTCCTCTTCCTCATTTTCCTCTGTATGTATCTACTTAGCCTTGTGGGGAACCTTTTGATCATCTTGATGATCTTCTGCAACAGCTGTCTGTTCTATGCCCCCATGTACTTCTTCCTCAGCCACCTGTCCTTAGCTGACATAGGATTTAGCTCCAACGCTGTGCCCAAGATGCTACAGATCCTGGTGTCCCGGTCGAACACCATATCCTACAGTGGTGCTTGACTCAGATGTATTTCTTTGTGGTCTTTTGTACCACTGATAACTTCCTCCTCGCCTCCATGGCATATGACCGTTACGTGGCCATCTGCTGTCCTCTACACTACACTACAATCATGAGCTACAAGCGCTGTCTGCTGTTGGCTGCTGGGTCATGGCTCCTGTCTTTTTTCCAGGGCCTACTGTATGTATTTACAGTATCTAAATTGTCCTTTTGTGGCTCCCAGGAAATCCTCCATTTCTTCTGCGACATCTACCCGTTACTTAAGCTCTCATGCTCAGACACCTCATCTGCTGAAACATTGCTCATGATTGAAGGTACTGCAACCATGATTGGACCCCTCCTGCTTATCCTCCTCTCTTACATCTTCATTGTAGCCAAGGTTTGGAAGGTCCCTTCAACTTCCAGGAAGTACAAGGCCTTCTCCACGTGCAGCGCCCACCTCACCACAGTGGCCTTGTTCTATGGCACTCTGATAGGCACCTACATCCGCCCATCGTCCACCTACTCTGGCTCCAGATTGAAAGTAGCATCTATACTCTACACTGTGGTCACTCCTATGCTCAATCCTTTCATATATAGCTTGAGGAATGGTGAGATGCATGGGGCAATGAGGAGGCTACTGAAGATTTGGTTTCAGAGGGGGAGAGGCATAGGGGATATGAGATGATCACAGAATTAGCCCTGTGCCAATTTGGAAAACCAATAAGCATGGCCATAGGCATGGCAATCAATAGGAAGACACCAAGTTTTCTCTAGGTGTTGAGCCATTCACCACATACATAAAATCACACTGTTTGCTCCAGATGAATTAACACTAAATAAATTAATTCATCATTACATGTTGATACAGTCTACATCAAAAAGAATTTTTCAGTTTGCATCTGCTCAGAGAAAGAGAATGTTGACTGTTGTTGGCAGGTTGGCAGGGAGCAGCCTTGGAGGGCTGCAAGGGGATGCTGTTGCTTTGGGGGTGGGGGATCTGATGCTCTTTCAAGACTAGTACTGGCCATTTGAGTATCTGTCTGCACCCCCCCTACCCTCACAGTTTTCCACTATTCTGAGAAGCCTGAAACTAGGCATCCTGTGGTTTCTCCCTCTGCACAATTGCCAGAATGGATTTATTGCAATTTATTTTTAGAATTTATACCCAGCCTTCCACATTTTCCCAATTTTGTATCTGAGTGTGAGAGACATGATACAAGTATATGAAATTATGCATGGCATGGAGAAAGTGGGCAGAGAAAATGTTTTCTCCCTCTTTCATAATACTAAAACCAGGGGACAAGGTGAATGTTGGAAGATTCAGGACAGACAAAAGAAAGTACTCCTTCCCATAGCACATAGTTAAATTATGGAGATTGCTCCCACAAGGACACCAGCTTGGATGGCTTTAAAAGAAGATCAAAGACATGGAGGATAAGGCTGTCAATGGCTACTAGTTACAATTGCTGTGTTCTACCTCCACAGTCAAAGGCAATATGCCTCTGAATGGCAGTTCCTGGGAATTGGAAGTAGGTAACGTGCTCTTGTGCTTTTGGACTTCCCAGAGGCACCTGGTTGACCATGGTAAGAACAAGATGCTGGACTAGATGGTTGCTCTGATTCAGCAGGCTCTTATGTTCCCCATCCCTGGAGTAGATAATATTAAGACAGATGGTCTTTCTGTAGCCGTATGCTTAATGATTAATTGCATGTTGTTTTTGTATCATTTTTGACATTGGCTGTCAGACTTTCAAGATTTCTTGGACTGGTTTTTCTAATGATCAAGTAACTGAAAGGCATTTGAACCTGAAAAGGAGAGGAGCTCCTGTGTCACCCTTTAGCAATGGTTGCAGAGGCAGAACTTCCCAGTGGGCACAGATGCACGTTCTTCTCTGGGTCCAGTCCAGACAAGCCTGCTTTCCCCGCCTATTAAGAGAGATCTGTGCAAGCCTTCATGTTCAAAATATGTCCCAAACTACCAGAATTCCAATGTAGGGGTTTAAAATTGGGAGATTCAGGAGTGAAACTGTCAGGAAAATAATACAAGCCTAACCATAATTAGGGTATGATCCAATTGACCCTGATCCCTAGTGACCCTCGGGAAAACTGAAGCAGGGTACCAAATGCCCCACAGGCATCTTCCCCATTACAAGCCTTCTCCTCTCTAAGGAGGAAATTTGGAAAGATTTCTGCCTTGATTCTTTGCACTGTATAATAATATGAGTAGCATTTCTTGATGGAACAGAAAACTCTTTGGTTGTGTACAAGAGCTGAAATTACTCTTAGCAAACATGTCCCAATGTACTTCTTCTGAATTACCATATTTGTATCTAGATGAAACACAGGAGTAAGGTGTATAGAATAATGTGTTTCCATCCACCTGATTGTCATTCTCAGCTGAGCCATGTAAAAGGGGACAGAGAACCAAACCAACTTTGCTGGATTCATCCTCCTGGGTCTCCCCTCTTCTCCAGACTTCCAGGGACTCCTCATTTCCACTTTCCTTTCTATGTACTTCCTTGGCCTGCTGGGGAACCTCTTGATCTTCTTGCTGATCATCTCCAACAGCAGCTTCTTCCATGCCCTCATGTACTTCTTCCTCAGCCACCTGTCCTTAGCAGACATAGGATTTAGTTCCACCACCATGCCCAGGATACTGCAGATCCTGGTGTCCCAGAAGAACACCATATTCTAGAGTGGCTGTCTGACCCAGTTGCATTTCTTTGTGGTCTTTTCCATGACTGATAACTTCCTCTTGGTGTCCATGGTGTACGACCGCTATGTAGCCATCTGCTTCCCACTATGTTACACCATGTCATGAGCTATAAGCATTGCCTGCTGTTGGCTGCTGGCTCCTGGCTGATGCTCACTCCCTGTTGTATGTTCTTTTGGTATCTGATTATTCCTTATGTGCATCCTGAGAAATCCCCCATTACTCCTGCAACCTCCACCCTTTACTCAAGCTCTCCTGCTCAGACACTTCGGCTGTGGAAATACTGTTTGTCAGTGAAGGTACCACAGCTCTCCTTGGACCCTTCCTGCTCACCCTCCTCTCCTACGTCTTCAGTGTATCCAGAGTTTTGAAGATCCCATCAAGTTCCGGAAAGTACAAAGCCTTCTCCATGTGCAGCGCCCACCTCACCACAGTGGCCTTGTTCTATGGCCTATGTGAGTAGTGGTTAGAGTGTCAGTCATGAAGAGAGCCAGTGTGGAGTAGTAGTAGTTAGAATGTTGGAGTAGGACTTGGGAGAGCAGGGTTCAAATCCCACCTCAGCCATGAAGCTCACTGGGTGATCTTGGACCAGTCACTTTGTCCCAACCTAACCTACCTCACAGGCTTGTTGTGAGGATAAAATGGGGAGAACAATGAATGCCACCTTAAGCTCCTTGGAAGATAGGTGGGACATAAGTGTAATAAATATCATACATGCATAGACTTTTCATATGCAGATCATGCTCAGTGTGTGGGTGTTGGAGTCAGAGCCAGTGGGGTGACCAAACTGCCCCCTCTCTGTGTGGAGATTCCTCCTTCATGTGCATAATGTGCAAATGGGACATATATCAATTTAGAATCCGTTCCAGTTAGGGATATTGGAGGAATCAATTGCAAACAGAAGATTTCCTTTCATCAGCCTGTTTGACCCCATCACAGTACAGACTCTTGCTATGAATGCATTCCTAGAATAATAGAATCATAGAACCTATAAGGCCATCAAATCCAACCCCTGCTCAATGTTGGAATCGAACTTAAAGCATGCCCAACAGGTGGCTGTCCAGCTGTCTCCTGAAGGCCTCCAGTGTTGGAGAGCCCACCACCTCCCTAGGTAATTGGTTCCATTGTTATGCCACTCTAACAGTTAGGAAATTTCTCCTGATATTTGGTCAAAATCTGGTAACTTGACCATAGTTCTCTACAATGTGCACATTATATATAAATAGATAAATAAATTGCTTTGCAATAGACATTATTTACATATTAATTGACTCATAATTACCGCTGCTTGACAGTAGGCTCATTGCTCTTCTTCCCCCCCCCTGAAGATTTTTGTATGTGTATAAGATGTTTGTTGCTAGAGGCAGCCTATATACACAGAAGGTGCAATCCCAACCATGTCTATTCAGAATAAAATCCCAGGTGCTCTGGGAATTCTCTGGCTTACTCCCATGTACACAGGGATGCAGCCTTAATCCACTGCCTATTGTGAATTTTAAAAACCAATGAAATACATCATTCATCATTGTTCTTTTCACATGGAAAGAAGTGGTATTTTTGTTACCTGTGCACTTTATCTGTGCTCCTCAGTTAAAACCCAAGCTTCTTTGTCAAAGTGCGGAGAACCAAATAGATTTGACTGTTTATTTTTTTTACCATCCATCCCCTAAATCTTTGTTTTAAAGTCTTGTTTTAAAAAGTGTTCTTGCCCTATTCCCGTCCTCCCTCCCTGATGCCTGAGTGAGGGAAATGAGAGGATGACAAATTTATACTGAATGATGAAATCAAGGTAGTGATGTAGACTGCAACTCCACTTATCTGGTAAACTCACTGAATTCAATGGAACTTCTAAATAGACACAGCTAGGATTGCAGTCATAGATAACTTTGTGATGGGCGATTAGCCACTTCATTGACTTTGTTTTTAAGGTGCCACAAGACTTTTTATTGTTTTTGTTGCAAAAGACTAACAGGGCTACCCCTCTGGAAATTCATTAAGAAAGGGAACACTCAGGGGAGGTAACTGATTTGTAAATATCTGTTGATGGCTGAGTGAAGCACATCTATTGTGTGCTATGATATATTAAAAATACTGTTGTGCGCCTCCCCAATCTCCGAGAGGTGAGACCTCAGGGGTCCCTGCACTCCTCCAGGGTTTGGTTTCCGGGAAGAAGGTCAGCGGAGACTGCGGTGTCTTTATGAAATATGGTTTGTTTATTTAGAAACATTCCAACCTGAGCTTAAGATGGAGGGGGTTCAAGGCATCAGCAGTCCAATATCCAGCTTTTCCATCAGTGTTACAGGAGGCATCCTATAGCCATGAGACTGCCTTCCTCCAGTCTCTAGGCATTCTCTCTAGACACAACTAAAAACACAAACCTCTCCTAGGCTTCAGGAGTGGGGGAGAGGCTCTCCTGAAGAGTTTCAATGACAAAAGGATCTTCCTGGCTCATTCATCAGTTGCTGGGCACCTTATAGGCCCATTAACTACCTGGCCACTCTATTAACTTAACAAAGGAGAGACTCATCTGACCAACAGAGTGAGGTCCTCATTCCAAGGCACAGAATTCTGAATCAGAGGCTGAAAAGGGGACTCACAGGGATCATCCATTCCAACCCCCCCAAACTCATAACACTACCCCCTTCTCTGAAAAAGGTCTGTCCCAGACCTGCAAACAAACAACAGAATAACAGCTTTTCCTGCAAAGAGATAACAGGTACAGATTAGTAAGACATTGCAATATACATCATTAAAAGCATAGTCATATTACAGTCTCATTTCCACACAAGTACAAAAACAGTCCATTCCCTTACAGCACTTTTTCAATTAATTACTCTCTAGGCTTCCTCTTCTTTCTTGGAGCTCCCCCAAACAGTTGTACACACACCCACAATCTAACAGGCACAGAATAGTAAATCTTAAACATTAAAACCTTTTTGCAAAAACCTATCAACATAATTTCTAAAAAAATCATTAAACAGCTCATATCCCCACAGCATGCAAAAGCACAAATCAACAGCATTTCAAAAGGCAATAGTAACACCATCAGGAGAATTCCTACAGCAAATCAGTACACAGTCCCATATGCATAACCCCCACCCCCAAACTATGCAGTTGCCCACATGGCCCTTTGTCTTGGGGCTTCATCCATTCCAACCCCCCCAAAACTCATAACAATACATTTCTGCATAATCAGATGATGAAATGGAAGAAAGATTTGTGTAAAACAAACCAATTGCAGCGGAACAGAAAATAACAGATAAAAGTGTGAATAAATTTTCAAACAAATTATGGCATGTTTGTAAATCCCTAGTTCCAATTTAGGGGTGCATATCATCTCACTAAGAGTGAAGTCAGAGGTACTCCTAGAGAGGTGCCAATACAATCATGTTTATATGAAGTGGGTGGTAATATTTTGCATTCAGAATGCACATTTGAATTCTACATTCAAAAGATCACATTCAAAACCAGTTTAGAAATACATGCCCCTATGACTGTTTGAATTTTAGCAGATATGACAACTGAAGCAGTAGCAGCATGAGCTTTGGAAGGCAGCATGTTGTTGCGTGAAAACCTGACTATTCTCTAAATACTTAAAGATTTGCTGAAGATTTGCCATATATTTTGTATGCCTAATTGACAGCTTATGATATTTGACTTGAGTGGGAAGCTGCCTTATATCAAGTCAGAACATGGTCTCATCTAGTCCAGTACTGTCTACATTGACTGGCAGCACCTTTGCTGTATTTTAGACAGGACTCTTTCCCAGCCTCTGGAGATGCCAGGGATTGAACCTGGGACTTTCTGGATGCAAATAAGATGCTCTAGGGCTGACCTACAGTCTTTCCTCTTTGGCAGAGTTAGATAGTTGGCATGCAATGATACCAAATATTGGCAATATTTAATGAGAGATGTGGACTATATGAAGTTTGTGGTAATATTTTGCACTCAGAATGCACATTCGAATTCCAAATTCAAAATCTCACATTCATAATTTAACTAATCAATTTAGAATGACATGTGAATCTTCATTTCAGCAGTAGCCGAACCTGCTGCATATTCATTTTATTTGATGAAAAGTGGCTGAGTCCATTAGCTTAAAAATAAATCTCATCTTGGGGTTTAACATTTCTATTGGGCAGCCCATCACAGCAAAAGTATGGAACAGTTGCTCCTTGGCTTGAATGCTTTCTCCAACCAGATCATGAAAGGGTTGTGATAAAACAGCTCCTGTTGACTGCACGATTGGTCTGGGACCTTCATCCCCCCAAATCAGCAGAACGGCCCCCATCTTTGCTTAACAAGTTCCCTGCAGAACCACCTCCTGCTGCTGCTTCTCTCCTTGGGGATCAACAACCCAGATTGCTGGTATTCACTTTGCCTTTAAAACACATATACTCCTCTCTCTCCACAGTTGCTTATGCACTTTTGCTTCAGTCGAGGAATGGCTCCACAAGGCCCTGTTTTATGAACTGTGGTACAAGCATAGGAAGGATCATCCTTGTCTTCTTCTGCAATGAAGGGATATGTTCCCAGTGCTGGCACCAAAGCTATTCAGTTCCAGCAGAGGTATGGTCTAGCTTTCAGGTGTGTTCCATTGACAAACGAGAATTCCCCATTGTTGTTGTTGCTGCTGCTGCTGCTGCTGCTCAACACAGGCTGAGGTGGCTGCATCTAACTGGAAAAAGAGCTGGCAAAAAGAGGCCACTTAACCTGTGGGAGGGGGAAATATAGAAGGGCCCAATATCTTTCCTACTACACATGTGGCAAGGGAAGCAGAAGTAGCTTGCTGGGAGGTAGGGATGGAAAGATCTGTCAATTTCAGCTCTCTCAGTTTCTCACTTTTCTAATGTTAAATTCAGTTCTCTACATTTCTGCAAGAATCTGTGAGGTTTTTTTTTTTTTAAAAAAATCCTCATGAAAATTCTCCACCATTTTAGTGCGAATTTCTCCAAATGAACACATTTTTGTAGGCAGTTTTGACAAAGGTACACATTTTTGCAAGCCATTGCTTATCACATCATGCCTTCTTGCATGTTATTTTCACATATATTCATTTTTATGCACACTTTCACCTAATGGATGCATTTTTGTAAATATTGCTAAGTTGGTGAACTGCATCCCAAAACTCTAACAAATGCAAATTTTGAAGGATGGCTGTGTTTCGCTTCTCATATTGTTTCAGAAAGTGCAAATTTGATAAATTCTGCTTGAAATGTGAACTGAATCAAAATTCTCACCCATCCTTACTGGGAGGAGCGGAGCCATTGCACTGGCTTCCCACAGGTGGGTGGTGGTTGTTTACCAAGAGGGAGAAGGGAAAAGGTGAGGCAGTGGAGATGCCAGAGTGGTGCAAGCGCAGATCCATTCCATAAATTTAAAGCACACCCAATGCATATTTAAATCGCATGGGTTCCCCCAAAGAATCATGGGAACTGTGACTTTCTGATCACACAGCTAGAAATTCCCAGCAACCTTAACAAACTGCAATTTCCAGGATTCTCTGGGAATCACTCCCAGAGAAACACTCCTGGTGTGTTTGCACTGCACCAATGCCAGCCTTCTCGCTGCCTTGCTGTCAGTGAAAGGTTATGCAGCATTTCCCCATGTGACCGTCCTACACACAGACCTTATTTTTTTATTCTGTCTGGAGTCCCTACTTCCTTGAAACTTTGGAGAAACACTAGGAAAGTTCCTGCATGATATCAAGTCATTTAGGGTGCTTTCAGATAGGGATGGAGGGGTCAGTTTCAGTTCTCTTGTTTCCCCATTCTTAAATTTAATTCTCCACATTTCTAAGAACATAAGAATATAAGAAGAGCCTGCTGGATCAGACCATCTAGTCCAGCATCCTTTTCTCATAGTGGCCAACCAGTTGCCCATGGGAAACCCACAAGCAGGACCTGAATGCAGAGAGCATTCTCCCCTCCTGTGGTTTCCAGCAACTGGTGTTTGGAAGCATGCTGCTTCTGACCATGGATGCAGAGCATAGCCATCATGACTAGTAGCCCTTGATAGCCTTTTCCTCCATAAATTTGTCTAATCCCCCTTTAAAGCCATTCAAGTTGGTGGGCATCACTGCCTGTTGTGGGAGCAAATTCTAGAGTTTTAACTAGGTGTTTTGTGACGAAGTACTTTCTTTTGTCTGGCCTAAATCTTTGCAACATTCAGCTTCATTTGATGTCCACAGGTTCTAGTGTTAATGAGAGAGGGAGAAAAGCTTTTATCTATCCACTTTCTCCACACCATGCATAACTTTATACACTTCTATCGTCTCACCTCTGTCTTGCCTTTTCTCTAAACGGAAAAGCCCCAAATGCTACAATCTTTCCTCTTAGGGAATTTCTGCAGGAGTTTGATTAAAAAAAAAAATCCTTATAAATGATCATCAACATTTTAGTATGAATTTCTCCTAATATGCAAAATTTGGATCAGTGCAAATTTTGAAGGATGGCTGTGTTTCAGAAAGTGCAAATTCAATAGATTTGTCTTCAGTGCAAGCTGAACTGAATTTCTCCCCCATCCCTACTTTTAGATGACCTCTTTATGGAGCATTCATTCTGATTTGTTTGTGGGGGGGTTACATGGTGTTGCATCAAGCAAACTTTATCCCAAACATTCCAGTGCATTTTCCCTGTTGCTTTCCCAGTTAATTTTGCGATACAGAAAAGTGGGCAAAGGAAAGACTGGCCCTCTGACCTTTGTACAGTTGGCTATATTCTGGCTGTGCACAAGTCAGAGATTTCTACACACACATCTCTCTCCGTTCTTCATCCAGGCAAGCAAGATGCATTATTCAGTGCAAGGAAAGTCAAGCAAAAGCACCAAAGGAAGGCATGGAGCAGTGCCAGTGAAGAGTGTAGCCTGGGGAGATGGGTGTGTGTGGCATTGGAAGGGGTGTTGCAAGAATCCTGAGGTCTGAATGGAGAGGTCTGGAGGGCCACATTCAGCACCTGAGCCTGAGATCCCCCACACCTGCCACAAACAATTTCACTGCCTGCCGGTCTGTTTCAAAGTGCTGGCTTTAATCTTCAAAGACTTAGGCTTAGGATGTAGGTTTCTAAAGGAAAATCTGCTTCCCTGTGAACTTGTCTGAATGCTGAGGTCATCTTCTGAGGCCTTCTCCATGCACCCTCCCCTTCAGAGGTTTGCCGTGTAACATTTGAAGAACAGAGCTTTTCAGTGGGCATCCTCTATCTGTGGAATGCTCTTCCCAGAAAGGATTGCCTGCTGTCATATCTTTAGGGCAGGGATGGGGAACCTGGTGCCTTCCAGATGTTGCTGAACTCCAGTTCCCATCATCCCTGACCATTGGCCATGCTGGTGGCAGCTGATGGAGTCCAACAAGTTCCAGAGGTCCACAGGTTCCCCACCCCTGCTTTAGGAGAAGGACCTCTGCTCAGTGGTAAAGCAACTGCTTTGCATGTGAAAGGCACCAAGTTCACTCACCAGCATCTCTACATAGGGCTGAAAATGACTCCTGTTCTGAAATCCTGGAGAGCTGCTGCCAGTCAGTGTCAACAGTGCTGAGCTAGATGGACAAATGGTTTGATCTATTATAAGTGGAAAACCAAAAGAGAAGGTCTCTCCAAGAAACATGCAAAAAACAAGCAAAGAGGCAGACCAAAAACAACACAGCGACCTGTCGGTGTGTGCGTATAGAGATCATACAAAGAAGAAATTCTAGGGACGCATAGATCAGTAAATGAGCCAGGCCAGGCAAGTTTCTTGTAAGAGTCTTTACTGACAAAATACTAAACACAGTTCTCTCTCTCCAAAACTCCTTTTCCCCCACACAGAGCTTCTGCAAGTTCCTGCTTATCTACTTGCCCACCAGCTGCTGACCTTGGCAAACCTGGCGCTCTGTTCTGCTCTGCTTAACCCGTTTATTGCAGGTTTCCTTCTCTCACTAAAAATCCCTGTCTGTGAGTCTCATAGCTTGCTTCACTGAACAACAGCCCCCACCTGAGACTCACAGATTACAAAACTACATGTTCATATAACTACATATACATTTATACAATCTTAACTTTTCATTTCAATACACTTCAGTACATGTTTCCTTACAGTATCTATTTACATTTCCATTTCAGTTTATTGTCCTCCTTAGTAATAAAGTTCACGCTTGTTCTCTGACGTCCAAAGTCTCTGTTATTTCTCTTCTTACTTAAACAATGTCTCTGTATATGTCCTCGGGACCCACAAAAATAACATATTTTATTCTCTTGCCTGTTTCTTTGATATTGATGTTGTTGTACAGCCTCAGTCTCTTTTAATTCAGTCTTCTTACTCTCTTGTCTCCTATTCCATTCTTGTTGAAGTTTTTGTTCTACAAAGTCCAAATTTAAATTTCCGTCTGGTAAAGTTTCTAAGCTCGAGACCATGACATCCCATTTTCGATCAAATGAAGATAACAGTATATAGACCATCTGAATGTCACTATGATGCACTCCTCTTTCTTGAAGTTCAGCAAATAATCTACGAAATTCAGCCAGATGCTCTGTCATAGTCACTTCATCTGTAAAACACATCTGATAAAGTTTCCGTGCTAAACACAGCCGGCTCCCTGCGGTTTGCTGCACATGAGCGGCCCTTAGCTTCTCCCACATTTGATTAGCTGTCGGCTCATTACTCACCAGCAACAGTTGAGAATCAGACAGCCCCAGAGTAATAAAAGCCTTCGCTTTCTCATCTTTCTTCGTCCACGCTGCTGAAGGAGCTGCCGGAGGGGGGTTTTCTACGACATCATTCAAATCTTCTTTAATCAGAACTGCTCTCATTCTCCATTTCCAGCTGGAGTAGTTTACAGCATTCAGTCTCTCCATCGGCATCCCGGATAACAAGTTTACAGCCATGTTGTCCACTCTTACTTGCCTCTTTCTTGCACTTTCTTTTCTCTGCAGCAACGTCACTCGAACTCCTTACTTTGTATGATAAGCTGGGCCCATAACCCCTGTCGGTGTATGCGTATAGAGATCATACAAAGAAGAAATTCTAGGGACGCATAGATCAGTAAATGAGCCAGGCCAGGCAAGTTTCTTGTAAGAGTCTTTACTGACAAAATACTAAACACAGTTCTCTCTCTCCAAAACTCCTTTCCCCCCACACAGAGCTTCTGCAAGTTCCTGCTTATCTACTTGCCCACCAGCTGCTGACCTTGGCAAACCTGGCGCTCTGTTCTGCTCTGCTTAACCCGTTTATTGCAGGTTTCCTTCTCTCACTAAAAATCCCTGTCTGTGAGTCTCATAGCTTGCTTCACTGAACAGCACGACCTATATATAAATATGGTATACAATAATTGAATGCAAAAAGTATTAAACGCGCAAAACTGTACAATTAAATATATATATATATATATATAAAGCTTGTAAATACGCAATATCAATGTATAATTTATACATGAAACATGGCATAAAACCATAAAAAATCAGTTTCTTTGTGCCAGTAGAATAGATATAACATATACTCCAGATTTTATTTACATTTCTGTTCTTCCTCAGATAATTCTACTGGATCGAACTGCAGCCTGATGATTTTTTCAGTACTTCTCTAGGGACTGATGATTGGTAAGAATGTTTCCCACAGGTTTATTTTATATTGGCTTCATAATTACTCTTTATATTTTCTGGTTTTTTACTTCACAATTTTAGGGATGATTATCCCCTGATAAAAAAATGTTTTTCATCTTGATTATTATTTGGACCATAGCTTTCCTTCTATCTGTTTGTTAATTCATTATTTATATTATGTAGTGTGAGAAGTTAAGGCTGGCAGCAGTTCAATCCAGTATTTATTCCATATATAACTTAAATGTTTATTTTGTGCATTTACAAACTTTATTGTACAATGTTTTATAATTTCTTGTATTTCTTGTATAATTTTACAGTTTTGCAGGCTTAATACTTCTTGCATTCATTTATTGTATACACAATATATATATATTGCTGTGTTGTTTTTGGTCTGCTACTTTGTTGTTTGCACATTGATCTGTTTTAAGGCAGCATTCTATGTTTCTTTGTTCTTATGTCCCTTCAGTACCAGATGAAAATATTTTTAATATCCCCAGGACTTTTAATATATCTTTTAACTCTTCTTAAGAATACAGGCATTCTTGTGCTGTTTGGGTGTGTTTTAGAAATCACTCTGTAATGTGCTAAGCATTTTTTTTATTCATCAGTTTTTGAGCATAAGTTGCACTGGAAGGTTTTTTTGGAAAATGAAGTTTGGAGTATCAAATGCTATAAGTTAAGAAACAAATGCATTTCTTCTCTTTTCCACATGGTTCTGTCACCTTTGTATCTAGATGAAATAAAGGTTTCAAGTGTGAACAAGAATGTCTTCTCATTCTCAGCTGAGCTATGGAAAAGGAGCCAGAGAATGAAACTGACTTTGCTGGATTCATCCTCCAGGGTCTCTCCTCCTCTCCAGACTTCCAGGGACTCCTCTTCTCCACCTTCCTTTCTATGTACTTCCTTGCCCTGCTGGGGAACCTCTTGATCTTCTTGCTGATCATCACCAACACCAGACTGTTCCATGCCCCTATGTACTTCTTCCTCAGTCACCTGTCATTGGCTGATTTGGGAACCATCTCCACCACAGTGCCTAAAATGCTACAGACCTTGATATCGCAGACACACACCTATGGTGGCTGCCTGGCCCAGCTGTATTTCTTTGTGGTCTTTTGCACCACTGATAACTTCCTCTTGGCCTCCATGGCGTATGATCGCTATGTGGCCATCTGCTACCCTCTACGTTACACTACAATCATGAGCTACAAGTGTTGTCTGCTGTTGGCTGCTGGGTCTTGGTTGCTGGGTCACATTCACAGCTTGTTGTATGTATTGGTAGTATCTAGTTTTTCCTTCTGTGGCTCTGGGAAGATCCCCCATTACTTTTGTGACCTTCATCCTTTACTCAAGCTCTCCTGCTCAGACACCTCAGCTGTGGAAATGCTGCTTGTTGGTGAAGGTACCACAGCTCTTCTTGGACCCCTCCTACTCATCCTCCTCTCCTATGTCTTCATTGTATCCAAGGTTTTGAAGGTCCCATCAAGTTCTAGGAAGTACAAGGCCTTCTCGACATGCAGTGCGCACCTCACCACAGTGGCCTTGTTCTATGGCACTCTGATAGGCACCTACATCCGCCCATCGTCCACCTACTCTGGCTCCAGATTGAAAGTAGCATCTATACTCTACACTGTGGTCACTCCTATGCTCAATCCTTTCATATACTGCCTGAGGAACGGTGAGATGCAAAGGGCCGCAAGGAGGTTCCTGAAGGTTTGGTTTCTGAAGAGAAGAAGCTTGGAGGACCTGTGATTGTCACAAAATAATCCCTAAAAGAGTTAACTGCATGAAAAAGAAGGCAATGAATAGTAAGTAGTACTGAAGCAATTCAGAGTGGTACTTACCGCATGACATGCTTCAACTGCCATTAGTACCCACAATCTAGTGACCTTCTAACACAATCACAGATATGTGGCAGCCACTTTTCTGTGGTAGTTGTGGGCTATATGTGAATGATACAACCATGTGAATGGGGTAGGTCACACGAGCAGCCTGATAACTCAGTGGGAAAGAACACTACACGTGGCAAACAGTGTGTGTGTATGTGGGAAGGCTGGATCCCATCCAATGCAGCCTCCACAAGACAAAGCCTGCCTTTTGGGAGGCTGTCTAGCCGCAGTATTTTTATAATTTTATTTTTTTATGAAGTTTTAATATTATTGTTAGGAGGACCATTCTATTTGAAGGACTGCACCTCTCTCCTTAAACTGTCCTATACCTTGTTCTTCATTGGAGGGCCTTCTGTGTTTGCCCCCATCACCTGACATGAGGTGGGTAGCTACCAGAAACAGGGTGGCACTAGTGGTGGCACCCATTAATGGAATAATTTTATCAGAGACGTTCATCTGGTGCCAACTTTGTTTTATTTTCACCCCAGGCAAAACCCTCTTTGTTTTCTTGAGACTTTGCTGGATTCATCCTCCTGGGTCTCTCCTCCTTTCCAGACTTCCAGATTCCACCTTCCTTTCTAAGTACTCCCTTGGCCTGCTGGGGAACTTCTTAATCTTCTTGCTGATCTTCCCCCACAGCAAGCTCTTCCATGTCCCCATGTAATTCTTCCTCAGCCATCTGTCATTGGCTGATCTGGGCACCATCTCCACCACATCTTGCTACCTGGACACACACCTATAGTGGCTTCCTGGCCCAGTTGTATTTCTTTGTGGCCTTTTGCACCACTTATAACTTCCTCTTGGCCTCCATGGTGTATGACTGCTAAACGTTTTATGGCACAAGTGGGGAACCAGTGGCCCTCCAGATGTTGCTTGACCACAAAACCCACAATGCCTGACCATCAACTATGGTGGCTGGGGTTGATGGGACTAGTCATCCAACAATGTCTGGAGGGCCCTGGATTCCCCACCCCTGATTTATGGTCTTTGCTATTGTTTTATGATGCCTGAGTTGTACTGCTTTATCAGTTGTTGATTTATAGTTATTTTAGTTAAACTGTGGGTTTTTTACTGAAATATTGGAAACCACTCTTGTGAAATGAATTACAAGATGGTATAGAAATACGTATAATAAATGAATAAATATTTTAAATAATAAATAATGTGGAGTGCAAGATGCTTCTCTGCTGACAGAAAAGAACTTTGCTCAAGAGGAAGGGGCATGTTCATCCCAGAGGCCCTCCCTACACTTGTGGATAGCTCCATGGGTGTAGCCCGCAGCCAGCACTAGGCCCTAAAACAGGAATAAAATCCATAGCTCCCTCTCCACAGAGCAACACTCTAACTACACAGATAGAGGGCCGGAGAAGGAAGTCACATAACTGAACTTTCGTGGGGCATGTGCATACTGTGTGCTACTGTGCATTCAGTGCTTGATGCAAGCATCTTTTTGGGGTGCTGTACACATGTCATCCTTGTCCCACACTATTTGTTGATATAAAGCACACGCTGCTGGAACAGTTATAATCTGTTTTGTGCCAAGAATGCACTTCTCAAGTGCTTGCTGCCTACATGTGTACACATAGAGCTCTTTCTCATGTCACCTCCTATTGGGGCAGACCTACTGACGTTGCAGGGCTGTGACAGTTCCCCTCATCAGGTTTAACTGGTCTATGAATGAAATAGGCAAAACAGAAAGCAGTACAGTAACTTAGCTGCTTCTGTATACTGATTAGGGTTGCCAGGTTGGAACCATTCAAAAACCTGAGAAAATGGGGGCGGGCCCTAGTGATGACACGGGGCAGGTCCTAGTGACATCACGGGGCGGGCCCTAGTGACGTCACGGGGTGGGCCCTAGTGACATCATTAAACATGATACATTGTATCAACCACAGTTGCTTGGAGCATACCATTCAAAAAAAAATTCTCTGGAGATTAAAATAGAAATCTTACCTAAAATAGGGTGTTCCTAGGTCCATCTGAAGTGACAAGGTCATTCTTTCTCACAAGCTTATGGTGATGCAAAATGGAAATGGACTGCCTTCTAGTTGATCCCAGATAGGGTCTTCATGGTAAGCAGTATTCAGAGGTGGTTTACTATTGCCTTCCTCTGAGTCTGAGAGGCAGGGACTGGCCCAAGGTCACCCAGTGAGCTTCATGGCTGTGTGGGGATTCAAACCCTGGTCTCCCAGGTCACAGTTCAACACCTTTAGGGAACATTTAATATAGCTTTCTTGCTTCTGGCAAGAAGGGTTTACGTGCCCTCAGGCCAGGCCATTATGGGAAGAAAGGAGCTTAGTGTTGCAGAGATGTTAGATGGGAGCACAGATGGATGCCCCTGAAGGCAGCAACTGTAAACATGCTTATTAAGGAACTAAGCCCCATAGAACTCAATAGGACTTACTTTTGAGTAGATATTGTTGCAGCCATATTAAGGACAAGGGAGGGCATTCTAGGCAAAACAGACAAATAATTGGGTCTCAGAACAAATTAAACCAGAACTATCACTAGAAGCTAAAATGATGAAACTGAGGTTATCATACTTTGGACACATAATGAGAAGTCATGATTCACTAGAAAAGGCAATAATGCTGGGAAAAACAGAAGGAAGTAGAAAAAGAGGAAGGCCAAACAAGACATGGATTGATTCCATAAAGGAAGCCATATGATTCCATAAAGGCATGCCTACCAAGATCCTGCTGTGCGTGCTTCTTGGATGTTCTGGTCCTTGTCCCGGCTATCTACAGCAAGATAAAGGTGGAGGGACAGGCACATCAGCGCTGAGAACTGTGCAGCACACAGCCGCCCCCCCTCTCTCTGAGGTTATGCAGCCCATCGCTCTCTCTGCCCCCCCCCCTGAGGTTATGCAGCCCTCTCTCTAGGAGATTCACATTGGAAAAATTAGAAACATGCTGAAATAATGACTTAATTTGAATGTATGGAAGCGGTAGGTTGTTGAGTAAATTTTCTGTAATGTACTTGGTAAGTGCTTAAGCTTCATTAAAAGCTTACTTAAATCAAGATGCAAAGTTTCAAATGAATTTGGAAGGCGGGGGAGAAGGGATGAGGTGCTTTCATTAAATTACTCTTTCATTATTTACACAATAGCAATGCTGAATTAGACTGGCAAAATGTAATATTAAGTGGGGTTTTTTTTCTATTGACAATTTTTATTAAACTTGTTTGAAATGAAAACTACTAAAGATTTGTCCTGTGTATTTCTATAATACTAACAACAGCTTTTACTTAGCACCGTAGGATTTTCAAAGCACTTCTCATTTAGTATCTTCTTTTTACCTGGGCTTTTGTCCCTTAATTTGAAGGGCTTTAGGTAGCAGTGGCCTCTTAATGTAGCATGCCCTGCAAGTCCTATCTTTATTTGTACTGATTTGTTTTTTGCTGGTTGTTTTAATGGGTTTGCTTGTTATAATTGGTTTAAATCTTATTGTTGTAAGTTGCTTTGGGTTGCTTTGCAAGGAAAGCAACTAATGTTAATAATAACAATAACAACAATAATATCTCAGAAATCTTTACAACAACCATGTAAGGTCTGTCAATTGTATTACACCCATAAATATGTGTCGCCTATCTCCTTTCAAATACTCCTCAAAAACTTAATCTTTTTCAAGATCCTTTGCCAAAGTATAGGCCCTTGATCCTCTTTCCTCAAAATAACAATGTTTTCAGCACATAGAACTACATTTTCCCATATTCACTATAGCTCAGAGGTAAAAGCACAAGCAAAAGGTCCCAGGTTCAGTCCCAAGCATCTGCAGGTAGAGCTGGGAAGGACTTCTGCCTGAAACCCTGGAAAGCTGCTGCCGGTCAGCATAGACAATTCTGAGGTAGGTGGCCCAATGGTCTGACTTAGTATAAGGCAGCTTCCTATGTTTGTCCTATGGTATGCTGCAAAGGAGCAGGGACCTATTTTTCCCCTAGGAAATCCGATAAGGTGCCACATTCACTGATGGTGCTGCATAAATAATGTTTTTAAAGATTATAATATATATCCTGTACACTCCCTCACCTTTGCTTTTCTCCTCACTACCACCTTGTGAGGTAGATTAGGCTGAGGGAGAGTGACTGGATTAAAATCACCCAGTGAGCTTTGTGGCTGAACAGATTTGAACCAGGGATCTGAACTGCCATTCAACACTAACCGCTGCACCCCACTGCCTTTTCTATGATACTCAGAAGTGGGGTGATAAAAAGTTGTTTTTTTAATCCAGAATAACAATCACTCCTATTTTTCCTCAGTATTCTTGCAGACAATTAAGACGGGTACTCAAACCCTGCCTACACCTGCATCTGTCACTAGGGACAACTTTTAAACAAGAAATAAGGACAGCTGTTACAAATACACACGGAGACACACACACACATATTATGCATGCATGTACACGTACATAGAAATGCCCACACACTTTCCCCCCGCATATTTTAGCCTTGTAGGGTTGTAACACGTCACTTTGCCCTTGTCAAAAACAGGCCTCTCCTTGCCTCGCAAGTAAAGAAAGGCACCAGGTCCGAAGGATCTGCTTCTAAGTGAGGGCAAAATGCAAGGAGGGTCGAGAGAAGGAAAAGGCTTCAGGTGATGCTACTGAGCATGTCTGTATTCTCTTGAGCATGCTCGGATGTATTTGGCCCCGAAAGGGAACTTGCGTTTGGGAGGAGTTGCATCCCCTCCCCTCTTCTGCAAAACGGTTTGAGCTTCTTTCCTTTGTAATAATAATTACAGCCTCTCTCTCTTTCTCTCTCTCTCTCCAGCCTCTCTCTCTTTCTCTCTCTCTCTCCAGCCTCTCTCTCTTTCTCTCTCTCTCTCCAGCCTCTCTCTCTTTCTCTCTCTCTCTCCAGCCTCTCTCTCTTTCTCTCTCTCTCTCCAGCCTCTCTCTCTTTCTCTCTCTCTCTCTCTCCAGCCTCTCTTTCTCTCTCTCTCCAGCCTCTCTCTTTCTCTCTCTCTCTCTCTCTCTCCAGCCTCTCTTTCTCTCTCTCTTCAGCCTCTCTCTTTCTCTCTCTCTCTCCAGCCTCTCTCTCTTTCTCTCTCTCCTGCTCAGGCTGCCAGGCCGCATGGGCCCTGTCTCGGCAGCGGTTGCTAGGAGACGGCGTCCGAGCGGCCTGCCAGCCTCAGCAGGAGTGGAGGCCGGCCAGGGCCGGCTCCTACTTAGGCCCGGAGCCGGTTCCCCTGCTCTGGAAAGGATGGCTGGCAGCTTCACCCCTCCTGCTGTGGGTGCCACTGGGTGGCAGCGGCCATGATGGGGCTCAGCAGTCTCTGGCTGGGGGGGCCCATCTCGGCTGCTGCCGCCCAGCCACGGCACCCACAGCAGGAGGGGTGAAGATGCCTGCCGTCCTTTCCGGAGCAGGGGAACTGGCTCCGGGTGCCTAAGAAGGAGCTGGCCCAGCCTTGCTGCCACCACCTCTTCACGGCTCAGGGGCTGCCAGGCCGCTCGGATGCCATCTTCTAGCAACCGCTCCTGCGGGGGCTGCTGCTGGGGGGGGTCCCTGAAGGGGCAGCGGCTGGACGGAGCCCACATTATGGCAGACATGGGCCAGGAGGCTGCCCTCGCTCAGCCAGGTGGCTGTGGGCTCCATGTCCAGCACCCTCACCTGCAGTTGTGTGTGGGCACTGGGCAGTGGCTGTTGCTGCAGCTGCTGCTGTGTGCCGCTCGCTAGCGGGCAGGGGCTGCTGCTGGGGGGGGTCCCTGCAGGGGCGGCGGCTGCTCAAGTCCTCCTGTCTCGTGCAGTCCCTGCGGCCTGCCTGACTGACAAAGGGCAAGAAGACAGCCAGCTCTTGCCCAACGTATGCGTGTGTCAATCATGCATGCGTGGCTGAGGGGGGCAATTAAAAGCCGGAGATCCACCTGTTTAAATAAAGTATAGCCAGAGGCTGGAGACGGCCCCCTTTTGCCGGAGACTCTGGCAGAAAACCGGAGACCTGGCAACCCTAATACTGATATATATTCCTGCATATCAACACACCAGTTTCCAGACCCTCCTTTTTCAAAGACAGCATAAAAAAATAAATAAATGGTCTGTGGAAATGCTAATTGAAGGGAGGGGAGTTTGAAAACATGCCCACCTGTGTGTACAAACAATACAGATAGTATCTGCCACTTTAGATGATATTATCATGTGAAGGTGGGTACAATTGCAAACTGCTGTGTACAAAAGTGCACTGTGAAAAAATAACCCCTGTGCATTTCAAAGTCTCTGTGTGTACATATCATAGTCCCCACGGGGTCTGTTCCATGATGCATATGCTTAGTGCCCTTCAGCCTCAGGTATGGGATAATTCTCCATCTATGGCTTGGTACCAAGAAGTATTATGTGCAGCTTTGGCTGACTGGAACAGCCTGCCTTAAGCTGACAAGGGGCTCCAAGTTAAATCTCTGACTGTTAGAACCAATATAAAGGAATTATTCAAGCAATTAGCAGGAGAATTCTTTCATTATAATATTACACCAAATGTAGACTGGTTTTCCATGTGGGATGCCACCAAGGCCTATATCAGAGGTGTATTCATAAAACAAATTCTAAAGCATTTGAACAGGAGTACAAATTTAAAACAGAGATAGAAAGATTAGAACAGCAACATGAATAAATTCCTCTGCCCCAAATTAATGAATCAGTATGAAACATAAAACATCAATTAGAAGCTCTAGCTAGCTTCAAGCATCTTTGATCTATCAAAGCAAAAGAATTTTGAATGTAGCAATAAACCATCAAAACGATTAGCTAAATGATAGCTAAGGAAAAAAAGAGTCTTATACCTTGAATAAAATATGATAATTTGGAAGCAACTAATGCAACATCCATAACAAACCAATTAAAAAATATTATGAATGATTGTACACCTCAGATAAACCAGACCGGAATAATGTGATTTCTTAAGAAAACGAAGAATAGCAAAATTTACTAGAGAAGATTGTGAAAAGCTAGATGCACCATTTACTCTATCTGATCTAAAACACACAACCAAGAAACTAAAAAATGGAAAAGCACCTGGGTTAGACAGACTCCCAGCTGAATATTATAAAACCTTTCTTGATGAGTTGATGTTGCCATTATTATAGACCATTAATGAATCTATAAGATTAGGAAAACTTCCAGATTCTTGGAATATGGCTAAACTTGTAAAGACTTAACTACCCCAGAATCAAATATCCCTATTAAATCAAGATTCAAAAATGTGGATAGCTACTATAGTTGAAAGACTAAATAAAATATTAATAAACTATATTCATGTAGATCAAATTGGCTTTATAAAAAAAACAGATTGTCCACAAATATTAAAATATTAATTAACATAATTAAGAAAATCCAAGATAAAAAAACCAAAAGCAGCTTTATTATTCCTAGATACTGAAAAAGCTTTTGATAGGGTTGAATGGCCCTATCTGTTTGAAGTTATAAATGGATTTAATATAGGACCAAACTTTAGGAAGTGGATTCAGTTGTTATATGGTCAACCAACAGCACAAGTTTTGGTCAGTGGTGAACTCTCCAGCAAATTTCAACTACAATGGGGTGGAAGACATGGCTGTCCACTGCCACCACTTTTATTTGCCTTAAAGAAAACCCAGGAATCCTGGAGATTAAATATGGAGTAATCCAGGTGAAGATCTTATTATATGTGGATGATGTAGCCTTAATATTAACAAATCCACAAATATCTTGTAAAAATTTAAAATTGATATTAAAAGAATATGGCCCAAAATCCTGGTATAAATGTAAAAACATCTGAGTGGATAGGGCTAGGCTTAGACAAACAATAGAAAAAAGAGTCATAATCTCAGATGAGGATACTATATTTATTTAAACCAGTCACATATTTAGGATTTTGGAGTACACAAACTTTAATCACAATAAATTAAAATCAATTTTGACAATTTATTTTAAGAAATAGAGAGTGACATAATATTATGTTTCATGCTACCACTTTCCTGGATGCAGAAGATAGCAATAGAAAAAATGAATACATTGCCTAAGCTTCTGCTTTTGTTTATCAATATACCTCAAAGCCTGTTAAATATTCTGAAAACATGGAACAAAATCATATTGGATTTTATATGGAACAAAAACCCTCCATGAATAGCAGCTGCTGTTTTATATAGGTCAATGAAACAAGGATGAATGAGACTCCCCAATATAATGGATTGCTACCATGCAGCAAAATTAGCAGCTATCAAGAAATGGATGGGTCAGGATCCTAATTAAATATTTGAAAATTTGACACAAGTAAGGCAACAAAAGGAAATGTTGTGGTATCAAGAACAACACTGGAATTAAACAGCAGAAAAAGTGTCATCAGTTCATACCATACTAACTATTTTGTATAAATATAAAAATAAAATTTCTCCAGGGTTGTCCCCTCTTATATCTGTTTCATAATGAATTCATATCCCATGCACAAAGTATGCTTAGTAACCTGATTCCATGGTATCATTCAAATCTGGATACACTAAAAGATCTGGTATCAGATGAAGGGATCAAAGTTACTCAGGAGGAGCCCTTTAGATTTACAAACATATTGAATGGTATCCTGAGGGCTCTGTCATTGTGGATGCCAATCTTAATGGCAGGAAGTTTCAAAAAACCATATCCTGAGATCCAGGAATGAATGAGTTCTATATAGAACACAGGAAGCTGCCTTATACTGTCAGACCAATCGGTCCCTCTAGCTCATTACTGATACACTGACTGGCAGCAGCTCTCCAGGACTCCAGACAGGGGTCTTTCCTAGTCCTACCTGGAAATGTCAGGGATTGAACCTAGGATCATCTGCATGCAAAGTAGACACTTTCCTCATTAGGCTATAGCCAGTTTTCTAGTCACTGAACAGATTCAGCCCACTTTAGCTTCAGCAAGGTGGCTGCATCATGTGCCTTATCACATGTGCCCTGCACCTTCCTCAAATCTCCTCCTACCCCAAATCTCATTGTTCTGCCTGCTGAAGCCAGAAATGGCAGCTCTGCAGCTTGCACCACCACCACCATCCATTTTGGTCCTGACTGCAAAAGTGGGAGACAATTTTGCCCCCTCTTGTGCTTTGAAGTTTTCCCAAAATCCCATCCGAAAGTTCTCAGTTGAGTGCTTTCAACCCAGGGTTCCTCAAGATGACCTATTCAGTGAGCACTCATCCTGATTCACTTGCACAAAGTTGATGCAGAAGCTAGACTCTATCTGGTCTTTACTGAACATCTGTTTCATTTGTGGGGAGGTTATGCAACAATGAGCATTCAGCTTGATTTACTTAAAAAGGTAAAGGTGTCCCCACACTTGTAGCGCAAGTTGTTTCCGACTCTTAGGGTGACATCTTGCGACGTTTGCTAGACCGTATATATGGGGTGGGATTGCCAGTTCCTTCTCTGGCCTTTCTTTACCCCCCAGCATATGCTGGGTACTCATTTTACCGACCACGGATGGATGGAAGGCTGAGTAGACCTCGACCCCTTTTACTGGAGATTCGACTTCCTCCTTCCGTTGGAATCGAACTCTGGCCGTGAGCAGAGCTTTGGCTGCGTTACCCCCACTTACCACTCTGCGCCACGGAGTTAATGTGCCTTCTCACTGATTGTTAATTCATTCATCCCACACTGTTCAGTTAATTTCCCTATCACTTTCCTAACCAGAAGACTGATGTTGTTTTTACTGTAGTGGATTTGTTGGGCTAGGATCACAGAATGTTTTAATTCACTTTCATTGGACAAACCTAAATTTCCCAGGATGCACTTGAATTCCTCCAGCAAAATACTGACAGTATGGAGGCACTCTAGAAAAGTTCACTCCTGAGAAATACCAAAGCATGTTATTAGAACTTTCATAGGTACTTGTATCTTAATTTGCAACTGGAAGCAAGCAGAAAGACAGCTGGTTGCTACCTTCATTCCATTACATGCATTCAGAGAATTTACAACTGTAAATTGTTGCTTTTATGTTATTGTTAGTTTTTATTGTTAGTCTCTTAATGTTTTGATGTTTACATGTTCTGCTTTGTACGTCACTTAGAGTGGCTGACAATTCAGCCAGATAAGTGACTAATAAGTTGAATAAATAAATAAATACATGCATCTTACTTATCCTTTACATTCTCTATCATCCTATAAATGTGTGAATGAAAAGATGTTCACAAAAACATTGTGAAAGAAACTCCTGCAAGCTAATTCCTGAAGGCTTATGATCTCACTACTTTGCTCCACTAGGGGACACATAGTTTTAGCCTTATCTGTTCTGATTATCAAGGTGATATGGATGTAACACCTATCAAGACATACACTGATGATACCATCAGCACAAAGCTTCAGTTAACAAGCTCCCCCTAGAACAGTTCCTCACCGCCTTCAATGCTCTTGGGGACAATTCCCTAGCCAGGTGAAATAGTAGTGATTTCTTACAGATCCTTATGAGCAAGGACATGTTCATTGCTGTAGACTACCTAACTTTCAATTGTTAAGAGGCCTCTTTGCTCTTTGGAGATTACACAGCCTCCTTGAAATGAAATATATTCTCCATTCAGAATTATAAAGTGTTGTGGACATCCAATATGGAAGAAGCGTTGTGTTGGTTTAAAATAACTGTAACCTTACTCTTTGCAATAATTCTGTCTATTATCCAAATAACAGAGATCTCCTGGAACCTGCAGGAAAGAATATCTCTGGGTTAGTTTCCAAGCTAGCTGTGATGTTTTTTTTCTAGACTGGATTTAACGTGTTTTCCACCACCCACAGATTCCTGTTTTGTGGAACTAGCTGCTTCTGATCAGGTGAGTCCCAGCCACTTTATTTAAGGGCCATATAACCTGCATGGATCACATCTACTGTAAATCAGGGTGATGCTGGAATCTGTGGCCCTCTAGATGTTGTTAGACTACAACTCCCTCATTATTGGCCATGGCGGCTGAGGCTAATGGGAGCTGGAGACCAGTGAGGTGGCTGGATGACGCAGGAAGATGGAAGCCAAATCCAGACAGCATGGAGATGGAATATTCATTCAAATATTTCTATAGCACCTTTCACCAAAAGGAGATTCTAAGGCAGTTTACAGGAATTAGAAATACAAATTCCAGAGGGGTACATAGGAAACTCCCTTAAACTGAATCAGACCATTTGTCCATCTAGCTCAGTATTGTCTACACTGGCTGGTAGCAGTTCTCAAGAGTTTCAGACAGGAAACTTTTACAGCCATACCTAGAGATGTTGGGGATTGAACCAGGGACCTTCTGCATACAAAGCAGATGCTCTTACCACTGAGCTATGGACCTTCCCCATAACTGTATTAGTCTGTTGCAACAAAAACAACAAAGAATCTTGCGGCAATTTAATGACTACAAAATTTATTATAGCGTAAGCTTTTGTGGACCATGGTCCACTTCATCAGATGCACGATGTGATCCTGAACTGGTGAAATCCACTTTAAAATACAGCATATAAATTACATTTGGCACTCCAACAGATGACCTTTTCAATGCATTTACCCCATCACTTTCCAAACCACAAAGTCTGATTCTTATCACACGGCCTTTGTTGTGCTAGCACGACAGTGCCCTTTAACTCACTTTAAATGTACAAACCTAAAGTTCCAGGATGCACTTGAATTCTTTCCACAAAATAGTGACAGTCTGAATGCCCCCCAGGTGAACTAGCCAGCAACAATATTCAAGGTCTCTTTAGTGAATTAAAAAAAAGTTTTAGCCTATCACCTCAAAGATAACAAGATTGGTGCCAGATGTACCTCCCTGAGAAGGGCATTCCCCAGCTAGGATGCCACACTTGAAAAACCTGTTGGTGAGTGGTTTGCTTAGTCAGGAGACAGATGTATTCACCTGTCCTGGTTGGGGTTAAAAAGAATTCCTGTTAAGGACCAGGCAAAGAAAGGATAACCAAGCGGGTGAGGTGAACCCCATTCTCCTGATATGACTTTGTGTGGTGCAATGCTTTGAATCATTTAGCAACTGCAGTTGACCAGATTAGATTTTAACAGATACTTAGGCCTACTTCTCACAAGTAGTACCACTACAGATGCAAATGGGGGCTTACAAGATGGAATGCTCCCCATTAGAAAATGTTTCCTAATACATTGAAAACTAGCATATTAAGGGGAAGGCTAGGCTAGAATCCTTCTTCCTAATAACTGTGCCAGTGGTTCCCAAACTTTCCCCCCCATGGACCACTTGAAAATTTCTGAGGTGTTTGGCAGACCACTTAATGATTTTTCTGTATGTTAGGAGTTGTAATGTGCTATGCTAGTTGCTCTATGATTTTTAATTTAATTTTTACAGACATGTCAAGGACCACCTGAATGAATCTCACAGACCACTGGTGGTCCATGGACCACATTTTGGGAACCCCTGATCTAGAACATTTACAGTATAATCCTATGCTGTTCTCACTGTGTTCTCCAGCACCCTGTTCTCACAGTAGCCAACCAGATCTCTATGGGAAGTCCACAAGTAGGACATGAACACAACAGAGCTGTCCTGAATCGCTATACCCAGGAACTGGTATTCAAATGCATGATGCCTCCAACAGTGGAGGTAGAACATAACTATTATGGCTAATAGGTATTGATATTAAATCAAATTCCTCCATGAATTTGTCTAATCCTCTTTCAAAGTCATTGAAGTTGGTGGTAACCATTATTAGATCCTGTGAGAGCAAATTCCATAGCTTATGTGTGCTGCATGAAGATGAGCTTCCTTTTGTCCATCCTGAATCTTCCAATATTCTGCTTCATTTCTGGTATTATGAGACACAGAGAAATAAAATCCATAGTCGATATTGTCCAAAATGTTATATACCTCTATCATGTTCCCCTTATTCACCTTTTCTCTAAACTAAAAAGTCCCAAATGTTGTAGCCTTTCCTCAAAAGGAAGTTGCTCCATCCCTTTGATAATTTTGGTTGCCCTTTTCTGAACCTTTTCCAGCTCTACAATATCCTTTCCGAGGTGAGGGGACCAGAACTGTACATAGTATTCCAACACCACAAATTTGTATAGCTGTGTTATGATGTTGGCAGTTTTATTTTCAATCCCTTACCCAACAATCCCAGCCACCCTGGGTTTCTGCTGGGAGGAAGGGCAGGATATAAATAAAAGAATAAATAAATAAATAAAACTTCAATGTAAATTATTTTTATCAAATAGAATATTCCAATTGTTCTGAAGTGGGGGAAAGCCAGGAATATAAGGAAATGAACAGGAAGGAAGGAGCCCTGATGTGATGGCATAATGGGGCATTGACTTATGGAGTCCAGTAACAACTGAAGGGCATCAGGTTGGAGAACAGTGGCTTAGGCGAAAGACCATCTGGAAATCCTCTGCACAAATTCCATGATGAAAAAAAGTGAGATATAAATGTATTAAACAAATGAAATCATATCTCAAGGAAGCAGATTGCACATGTTGCTGCTGGTATATGTGAACTGTAGCCTTGTTTCAATTTGTGTGTGTTTCTGTGCTTAGCTGCCACGTTCTTCAAAGGGGGATCTGCAGAGAAACAAGTTCCAACCAAAATTAAGACTTCTTCTCCTCAAGTGGACAAGTTGGAAGGTTGCAACACCAATTAGACTACTGCACCCTCCTCTCTCTGTCTCTCCCTTTTACGACTGTAAAATGCCAAGCAAGAACCATACAAGCAACCCTGAAATGGTCCTTTTGGGTATCTCTGCCCTACCTGAACACCAAAGTCTCCTCTTCTTGCTTTTTCTCTTTGTCTACCTGTTGACCCTACTAGGAAACCTTCTGATCATCCTGCTTATCTGCTTTGATGACCACCTCCATCACACTCCAATGTACTTCTTCCTCAGCCACCTCTCTCTGGCGGATGCCATTTTTGCTTCCACCACTGTTCCCAAGATACTGTCAGATTTGTTGTCGCAAACCAAGACCATCTCCTTCAATGGGTGCTTGATCCAGATGTATTTCTTCTTGACATTTGGCAACATTGATAACTTCATCCTGGCCTGCATGGCTTATGACCGCTATGTGGCCATCTGTCACCCACTGCACTACACCACTGTGATGAGCCACAAGTGCTGCCTCTTACTGGCATCCGGGTCCTGGATCATTTCCACTCTCCACTCCTTGCTCTACACGCTTCTGGTATCACACCTTTCTTTCTGCGCCTCTTGGGAGATCCCCTATCTCTTCTGTGATGTCTATCCTCTTTTGGAGCTGTCCTGCTCTGACACAAGGCTCATAAAGATTCTGGCACAGACAGAGGGTGTGGTGGATATTCTAGGACCCTTTGTTCTCATCCTCATCTCCTACATCCATATATTCTGTGCTATCATGAAAATCCCATCCACTACTAGGAAGTGGAAAACCTTCTCCACCTGCGGCTCCCATTTGGCTGTAGTGGTCTTATTCTACGGCACCATCAGCTGCCTCTATTTCCAGCCTGCCTCTGCTTACTCAGCCCAGAAAGGCACCATCGCATCTCTCCTGTATGCAGTGGTCATACCTATGCTGAACCCCTTCATTTATAGCCTGAGGAACCACAACATAAAAGCATCTGTGTTGAGACTTCTTGGCAAGATCAGAGATGTTCTGAGGAAGAACCAAGAAGAGGCATAATGTCTTTTCCAGGAACATATTGATGGTGCTGCTGGTGGTCGTGCTGATCCTGCTTTTGTATCAGACAAAAGATATTCAAGGTGGTTAAAAAAGTCATTAAAATGCAAACAACTTAAAAACAAACAGTACACACCAGAAAACTAGGGTTGCTAAAAGACGCATCATCCACAATCGGGGCTGCTTCTACATATACTGTGGACTAGCCACACTTTGTTCACCTACTTTCAAGAAAAAAACAGTTTGACATCACACACTCCTCCCATGTTTTCCCTGTTTAACTTCTCCCCTACCCCTCACCCTGTTCAGAAAAGGTGATTTTTAACACAATGGAGTAGCTGTGCAATTTCCCCAGGTTTGCATGACTCATCATCACACAGCAGTAGGGTGTTTTTGCCAGTTATGACCCATATAGCTATTTATGGTCCATCTCTCCTCTCCAAGAGTCAACTGAACCATGTTAACCCTTTCCTTTCCAAATAGCATTCTTTGTATCCATTTCTTTTCTTCTCCCTCCTTCAACTGAAATTTCAAGTAGGGGTGGAGGAATCATGATCAGGAGTGCAGTAAAGGGGTGAGAGTATTTAAACCCCCCACTCAGTAGTCCCAATGGAAAAGGCGTCCCAAAATTTGGGTCTGAGGAAAGGGAGACTGCCCACTTGGTTACAGTATGTGATTTGGATTTCAGAAGTCTGAAAGTAGAGTGGCTATTTGACTTCCAGCTTAAAGCCAAACAGCCACAATTGGGTACTTCTAATTCATTGACATCTTGAAGCACCCCAGAATGCATTGCCACCCTTAGCCATTCTCTGAAATATGAGTACAAATGAGCCCTGTTGAGGGCATCTCACAAGGGGGGTGAGGTGACCAAAAGACCCTACCCACAAAACTTCAGATGGTGGTATGCAGAGGGAATAGTGCAGGGCCACTGATGTTGGTCTAAGTGTGCAGGGGCATATGAGAGGACTTGATCCTTGAAGTAATCAAGTCCTTGAGTTGGCCTTAGGGACCAGCAACCAAGTCAGCTAAAACAATATAGCAGTTACATGTTCTGTGTGACTAAGGCAACATTCACACAATGCATTTATTCCACTATTATTTCACTTTAAACAGTTATGGCTTCTCCCCAAAGAATCCTGGGAAGTGTAATTTGTGAAGGGGGCTGAGACTAAGGTTGCCAGGTCAGAAGCAACTCAAAACCTGAGAGTTGAGGGGCGGGCCCTAGTGATGTCATGGGGCGGGCCCTAGTGATGTCATGAGGCAGGCCCTAGTGATGTCATTAAGCATGATACATTAAGCATCAATCACAGTTGCTTGGAGCATACAATTAAAAAAAATCTGATTGGAAATTAAGATAGAAATCTTAGCTAAAAGATGGAGCCTGGGTAGTGAACATTTAATCTAGCCTACTTGCTTTCAGCAAGAAGGGTTAAGTGCCTTCAGGCCAGGCCAGTCATCAGAAGGTCACTGTAGGGACAAAGGAGCTTAGTGTTGTGGAGATGGTAGATGGGAGCTTTGGGGAGTAAAGATGGATGCTCCTGAAGACTGCAATTCTAAACACACTGACTAAGGGACTAAGCCCCATAGAACTCAACAGGACTGACTTCTAGTAGATATAGTTTGGATTGTGCTATTGGTAAACCTTGACTAGGGTTCCTCTACAAAGATATCCATATCCAAGCAGGGTTGGCAACCCCCTGCCTGGAATGCCCTGCCCTTATCTTTTAATGTGGCTGCTCCAAACTTCTTTACAGATTTGACCCTTCACTTCAGAAAGAGGTCTGAGAAATGAGTAAGAGTAAGAAGTATCTTTTAAAATTGTTCTTTTCAATTCACTCTTGAGTGCACATCATACCTAGGGCAGATCCACACCATTCATTTAAGGCACATTCAACACCCATTTGAAGGACATGAATCCCACCACAGAATCATGGGAACTGCAGTTTGTTAAGAGTGGTGAGAACTATAACTGTGAGGGGGAAATGGCACATCCCAGGATTCTTTAGGGGACGTCGTGCGCTTTAAATGCGAGTTGGATGTGCTTTAAACGTATTGTGTGAATCTACTTAATGAATTTTGCCTGCATGTAAATTGTTTTAATTAATTTTTCAAAATGGAAATGAGCTATACAGTGTAGTGGGTGACCATACTCACCATCTCTCAGCCTACCTGCCCCTCAGGATGAAAACAATGGAGAACCATGACCACCCCAAGGCATACTTAAAATGTAAAGGAAGTATTGTACAACCATAGTGTGAAATCGGATACTTATTGGGACACAGTATGACAAAATATTTATATAAGCATGACTATCAAATATGTTTATTATTTATACAACCTGTGAATATATTTATAGTGCAATCCTATGTTTGTTTACTCAGAAGCAAGTCCCAATGTATTCAGTGGGGCTTACTCAACCAGGGAAAACTGTACCCTGAAGTGATAAGGAACTCATTCTTTTAACAAGCCTTTTAAGTTGAGACCTTATCCCAGTCTGTGTCTGTGTTAGAATTGCTTTTTAATATGTTTTTAAACCTATTCTTTTAAAAAAATGTTTTTAAAGCTTTAAGAAACGTTTTTAAAGAAGTTTTGTTTTAATATATTTTAAAGTCTGTTTTTATGATTTTTAAAGTGTTTTTAGTGCTTTTGTTTGCCGCCCTGAGCTCCTACTGGGAGGACGGGTGGGATATAAATCAAATAATAAATAAATAAAAATAAATAAATAAATAAACTTCATTCACTCAACCCAAAATTCAGAATCATGCCGCTTTAAGCTGTTTTGCAACTGTTTATACTTGTTTTATGGTTATTGGTTTTTAAAGTGATTTATTTCTTATTGTGAGCTGCCTTGGTTTCCAATCACCAACCCTACCTCACAGGGTTGTTGGAAAGGACACACATACAGAGAGAGGTGTAAAAATACACCCCTAACCATGTCTACTCAAAAGTAAGTCCTAATGTAGTATTGGATTAAATACTTTCATATTTCATAGCCCAGGGTCTGACTCTTTCACAGAGGAGAAAAAAAAAACTTTAAGCCATATTACTTACACAAACTGCAAAATCTGGAAGCCTCCATTTTCTGACATTGAAATTAAGTTTAGGCATGCCTAGATCAAGAAGTCACAACCTGGCTTCATTTATTGGCTACAATCCGGAAAGGGTGGGATTAGAGCCAGAGTTTGAACAAATTAGTTTTTTAAACTACAACTCCCATAAGCCCCAGCCAGAATGGCCACTGGATTGGGTTGATGGGAGTTGTAGTTAGAGCTAGGAGCTGTTCTAAACATCTGTAAAACAGATTTAACAGTCGCTCGGGGGGCGGTTGAGATTTTGGTGTATATCTCGGGAACCAGACCACCTAGAAACTTAATTTTTTTTCTAATTGAAGCTGAGACCAGATATTAAAGGGCACGAGCCGGAGGGCCCCCCAAAAAACCAGAGACTGGCTGAAAACCAGAGACCTGGTAACCCTAGCTGAGACCCCTCTTCCCCTTACAGAGCAACAATTCCTAAAGTGGTTTCACAGTTAATCCCTTCTCGCAAAGAACTTGTAGTTCTGTGAGGGGAATAGGAACATCCTAACAACTATCAGCACCCTTTACAGACTATACTTCCCAGGATTTTTGGGGGACCCATGACTGTTTACAGTGGAATAATAGTGGAATAATTGTGTAGTGTGAATGCGGCCTAACTCAGGTTAATCTCCTGCCAGCTACATTTCAAACCAACCACTCTTCAAGGCACTTCACGTTCAGGGCATTATTGTAGTCCAACCTTCATGTGGCCAAGTCTGTCTTTTCCAGGAAAAGGTCAGAGGTGGCACACCAACAGCCAAAACTGTTTAAAAAGTGATGTTGTCCCACAACTGCTACTACCTCAGCATCCCCAAGCAGTGCTGGATCCAGGAGCACCTGCAAGCAACTAGCCTGCTTCCTAGGAAGGAGTGCAACCTCATCCAAAAAGTGCTAGAAACCTTACTCTAGGTCACAGAGTTTGGATTAATTCTGGATTAAGTCTCAGTTTGTTCACCCATATCTAGTCTTTCACTGAATCCAGATACTAGTTCAGAAACTTCAGAATTCCCACCCCCTCCCTAGGTGACCCTGTGTCCTACTTTACAAAGACACCCCTCTATTGGAAGGCATCCTTTATTTGAAGTCCTCAAAGATAAAGAACCCATCAATGATTAGCACCTGGACAGCAGACTGAGCAGGAACACACAGGTTACCTGACTACAGGTGGTGAGATTCATTGCACTTCTATTTAAATAATAGTAACTATTTCTAAGTTTGAATCTGTTAAAGTGTAACTTTTATGCAGATCAGCACTGTCTTTTGCCATCTTTTGGTGATGTGTAAATGACCACCTTATTAATATTTGAAGAAAGAGAGAGATAGAGCTGGGTGTCATCAACATACTGATGGTATCTCAGCTTAAACCTCTGCATGACTTCACCCAATAGCTTCATATAGATCAGTGGTGAGGATCCTTCAACCTGTGAGTTATCATCATCATCATCATCATCCAAGAAACAACAAGTTTCTATTATGCAGTCTTTTCCAGGCCGTTCTTTTGAGTCCCTTTTGATTGCTTTACTTGAGGGTTAGGATAAGGCAATTACTGAGCAAGTCGCAAAATTCCTGAACTTGGCCATCCTGACTAGACCCTGTATGATTGTCAACTGTAATCAAATAATTTGAGTTGTTTACATAACCCAGTTTGTTGCTTGTTGTATCCTGTGTTACTATGTAGTCTTATTTTATAATTCCCAGTATTATGCTTTATATTTGTGGTCAGTTGACTGTAAATAAAGATTGAACCTGTGAGTTAGATTTGGCCTGGCAGGGGTCCTAATTTAGCCCATGACACCATTTCTCCCAAATCACACCTACCTGGCCTACGTGGGCAGATAAAGGTGTGGCTACAAAAGAAGAACTGACAGCCTTAAAGGGCACATCCAATTGTTTCTTGGCAAATGTGGCTTGCATTTGGGTCTTTTGAATTTGGCACCAAAGGCAGGATCCTCTGGGTTTAGCTCTTGATCAGAATTCCTGAGTGCAGCTGATTCCAGAAGCTGCTGAAAGCAGGGAGGGAGGTGGGCGGAACAATTGAGTTCAAGCTGGTCTGCTGCAAAGGGCAACACTTCATCTGGCATCATGGTGATGTCACATGACTGACAGGTGGGTAGGCCTGTGAGGGACATCAGGTTCTAGCCCAATTCCCCACCCCCTTTAAAAGCAAGGTCAGTCAAATGAAACCCCGTGAAATCCCATCCGTAAATCACCAGCCACAGAGAAGGGAAGGGCTGTAGCTCAGTGGCAGAGCTCCTGCCTTGCATGCAGACAGTCTAGGTTCACTCCCTGGCATCTCTCCATAGACAGAGACTCCCTCCTGATACCCTGGGGAGCCTCTGCCAGTCAGTGTAGATAGACAGACCAATGGTCTGATTTTATATAAGGCAGCTCCCTATGTTCCTAACCACAGTTGAAAAAGCCTGAATGAAACATTAGCCCTGCCCCCTCAAATTAATCTGAGGCTGGATACAGGCAGGATGGCTGGTCCCTGGGTTGCCACAGGGTGGATTGGCCCAGTTGGGGGTGATGGTGGATTGGAGCTATGGGGTGAATTGGGGAGGGTCTGTGCATAGCCCTAAGTACATGACATTGGCTATCTAATAAGCATTCGTTCAGATTTGTTTGCAGGGAGGTTTGATGCTGCTGTACCAAGGAAGTGTTATCTTGCATTTCCCAGTGCATGTTCCCTGTCACTTTTGTTATTGCAAAAAGTCTGATCTTTTGGGGGGGAGTGGGTTTGTTGCACAAGACCTCCCAATCAACTCTAATTGCCCAACTTGAATTTGCCACTATGTGATTGAATCCCGCCCGAAAATATTGACAGTCTAGAGGTTTTGGCTTTACTGTTTATTTGAATGGCCTGTTACTGTTTTAGTTTGTTGTGAGTTGGTTTGTATGCATCATCATCATCATCATTATACATCTGTTGTTTCTTACTATTTGGTTAGCTACCCTGAGAGCATAAATTTATGTTGAAAGCATGGGAAATAAATAAATAAATGACTGAATGAGTGAGATGGGGGGAGGGTGTGTCGCAGGAGACAAGTGGAGGTGCCTCAGTTTTTTTCTTCTATTTTCCCACCATCATTGCTCTGCACACCTTTCAGTGCATTTCCACATCACTTTCTGAATCACAAAGAAAACCACCTTTTTTTTAAAGAAGTGGATTTGTTGCACCAGGGCAACAGATTACTGTAATCCACTGTAATTGCACAAATCTAAGTCCTGGAATGCACTTGAATCACCCTCCTGCAAAAAAGTGACAGTCTGGAGGCACCCACAGTCACTAATTGGCTTCTGGTAAGTTTCCCATCTCCTAATCTTTTAAGACTTTATCCCCCCTCAAACCGCTGGGCAGTAGTTTTCACCCACAAATTCATAGGAAATTTACTCTGAATGCTCTTTGGCTCACTGTCTTCCTGCTCACATCCTGGTATCTGGGGCAGAGCACCATGCCAGCCCCCCCCCCCGTCAAAGAAATCATGCAGATGATGGTGATCTCTTCATTGGCCAAGGTGAGCCATGGACTAAATTTAGCTGATCGGTGAAATGGGTAAATATTTTCTACATGTTTAATTCCTTGACCATATGCTGCACTTGTTTGACTTGACCTGTGATCTGGGGCTTGATTTGCTTCCTTGAGTTATCTGCTCAGCTTGTGCTTTATCCCCTTGCTTTTGTCTCAGTTGTGGTCTGGATTGTAATGTGTGATGGCCTGATATCATGTGGTACAATCCAGTTTATGACAAAAAAAAAAAAAGCTGGGAAAAGAGTGAAAATATAAATTGATATATAGGATGTGACCCTTAAGTTTTCTTTTTAGAATTATAGAGCAGCATCCCAGGAGCTATTCAAGTGCCTTGTGTGATATCTCTTGGGATTCTCAGTGCAAATCCTTTAATGAGATCCCTCCTGCTTCTTGTTGGAACTTTGAAACACCCAAACCAAAGCACCCAGTGCTTTGATTCAGTGTCAAAGGATCGCATTGGTGAAGGTTAAGGGCATCCAGACAGAGGTAGGCAGGGGTGGATTTAGCTACTATCTTGATTGAGGCTTGCTACAATCTCTGATGCCTCTTTAACTTTTACACACTGTGTCAACAACCATGTGCCGGGCATCTTTAAGGCCTTTGCTAGCTGGATGCTACAGGGTATGCATTTGTGGTGGGACTGACTTGCCTAGCCCCAGAGCAAGGCAAGGCAGTCCTGCTGATGCAAGATCAGCCTGGCACAAAAGCTGGGAGTGAAAATGCTCTTGTGTGCAAATGTCTTCATTTCTGTAGGCACAATAATCCACAGAAATCTGTGTCTGTGTATCTATGAGTGAAAAGTCTATGGGTGTGTTATGTCTGTATATGCACAAGGATGCAAAATGTGGACATATACAGGGGAATGTCAGGTACAAAATAGATCAGGCAGTAGAGAACTTTCTATGTGTGCATATGTGTTGTGGTTTGGGCATTCTAAGTTTGTTATTGTGTCTTGCACTGCCCATTTTCTCCCACCAACACAGTAAACTGGTTAGTCTTTAAAGTTCGACCTTCCACCTCTTTGGGTATTTCCAGATGAGGGATTATCTTGCAAATGGGTAACTGAAATATCACAATGGGTTGTTCAACCATTTTTTAAAAAAAAAAAAAGCCTGGAAAGAGTTAAATTTTAAAAAGATGGGCTGGCATTTTGATGGTGATGATGTTGTGTGGACTGGACAAAAAAACTTGCATGAGGAGCACTGATCCCACAATAAACCAATCCCATAATAAACACCCATCTGGAAGCAACATCTGTTGTTTGCATTGTAGCAGAGTAACAAGTAGGGATAGAAAGATCTGTCAATTTTGGTTCTCTCAGTTTCTCATTTTTCCAATCTTAAATTTATGATTTTTTTTAAAAAAAACTCCCCATGAACATTCTCCAGCATTTTAGTGCGAATTTCTCCTAATAAACACACTTTTGTAGACAGTTCTGAGTAATGTACACATTTTTGCAAGCAATTTCTCATCACGTAATGCATTTTTGTATGTTATTTTCACTGATAAAGGTAAAGGTGTCCCCGCACTTATAGTGAAGTCGTTTCGACTCTTAGGGTGACGTCTTGCGACGTTTGCTAGGCAGACCGTATATATGGGGTGGGATTGCCAGTTCCTTCCCCGGTCTTTCTTTACCCCCCAGCATATGCCGGGTACTCATTTTACCAACCACGGATGGATGGAAGGCTGAGTGGACCTTGACCCCTTTTACCCAAGATTCGACTTCCTCCTTCCGTTGGAATCGAACTCCGGCCGTGAGCAGAGCTTTGGCTGTGTTACCGCCACTTACCACTCTGTGCCATGGAGGATTTTCACTGATACATTCATCTTTATGCACACTTTCCCCTAATATATGCATTTTTGTAAACTTTGGTTGGTTGGCAAACTGCATTGCAAAATTTGAATGAGTGTGAATTCTGACAGATGGTTGTGTTTCGGTTCTCATATTGTTTCAGAAAGTGCGAATTTGATCATTTTGGCTTGAAATGTGAACTGAATCGGATTTCTTGCTCATCCCTACTAACAGGTTATTTCTAGATGACCTGTTTATTTTATTGAGGATTCATCCTGTTTTGTTTGCAGGGAGATCAGACAATATTGGCTATTTAATGAACATTCATTCTGATCTGCTTCTGAGGTTAGATGATATTACTCAAGCAATTGTTATCCTACACTTCCCAGTGCATTTCCCCATCACTTTATTGCAAAAAGTCTGGTCTTTGGGGGCAGTGGGTTTGTTGTGCAAGACCTCCCAATCGACTATAATTGTGCAACTTGAATTTGCCGGTATATAATTATCCCTATTTTGGGGTGGAATTCAGTCTTGAAGTGCCGACAGACACACCTATTCTCAAGAAACTTGCAAAGCTCGCCAGCTGTATTTGGCATTGCAAGCATACACTTCCTTCACAAACTCCATTCTCTGAATCCCAAGTCCCAACACTGCATCAGGATGATTAATCACTTGATATTGGGTGTGTGTGTGTGCTGATAGTGCTCATCTCTCATTCCAACCAGAGATCCTACCTCTACAAATTTCATGGAATGGTGAGCCCGGTTGAATAACCAGGATACAAGAGCACACTTAGGCAGTACATAGGCTACCATGGATATTGTAGTCACATCTATGTCAGAATGCAGAAAATATCCTTGGGGAAACAAATACATCCCTGCCCCCCTGGGATACCCTGGACACTCATGCCTGAAAGAGAATCACAAGAACCACACAGCTTGTCTCTCTGGGTCAGGCCAATAGTCCATCCAACTCAATATTCATGTAACTTTGTGATCAGATACAGCATCTTGCTAGATGTGATAGTGGCAGTCCCATATTTTAGAAGATGGCTCCCCACCCCAAAGAGGGGCTGGATCTGGCTCCTAGGCTTCCAGTCGTCTGTGTGGTAACATGCACAAGGATAAATGATTGCCTGCTATTCACTTTTCGCCACTCAGTCATTCATACTTTCTGTACTTCATTCATATGTGTCCTGTGGTCCCTGAACCTGTCAGTTCCCTCTTTGACAACAATTATATTCTTGGTTTTCTATGGCATTATCAGGCTGCAAAAAATAATGTATGCCATCTGAAAATGTTACGTTATTCCATAGAATTACAACAAATGCTTTTAAATGATTTTTTGGGGCAATTTAATCTTGAATATATTCCAAAGAAGGACTTCGAAGTGTGTCATGAATTTTGCAGGCTTACACTTAAATCACCCAGGTGCTACACCAGAAATAGCAGCAATGATGCCAAGAGCATTTGTGCTAGGAACTAGGGGTCTGGAGGATTCTGAAATTGTGTGCGCAGTTTGCGAGGCTGAGTGGGTAGGTGGAGTGAACTGGAACAGGATCTATCCAGGAATGAGGAATCTGTGGCTCTCCAAATGTTGGGATGCCAGCTCCCATCAGATCCAGCCAGCACGATCAATGTTTGGGGTGATGGAAGTTGTAGTCCAACAACTTCTGTTGTGGTGGTGGTTACAATTTATTACTTGCCCTTCACCCAAAGGTCCCAGGGCAGGTCACAACAGTTTTAAAATAATAATTAAAAACAGATGATGATGATGATAATTTCTGTTCCACTCTCCCTCCCAGAGGAATCTAGGGAGGCAAACAACAAGCAATAAAACATCTTAAAAACAATTCAAGTACAGATGCAGACTGAGAAAGGTCTCTACTTAAAAAGCTTGTTGGAATCTAGACAGCATTCAGTTCCCCATCCCTACACTAGAAGGTAGTACAAAGGGTGATACTCTGGGCTGCAGAAGCAAATATAGCATTTATTTTCATTTTTTATTATTTCAACACAGCCAACATTACACTATCAAAACTCATCCTACTTACATTGCATCTAAACATTCAATAAATGTACAAACCTTAATAAATATATCAGTACATTATTTTAAATAGTCTCAACTGTAAAGAACTTCCTCCTTCTTAGTAAACTACAAATACATATATGACTCACTCATAATAATCCATAATCACATTGAAACAAATATAATATTTATAAGCTGAGTAAGAACCAAACTCAGTATTTTGACGCTTATATTTTCAATGAGTTTCTGAATTTTTCCAAAATTTTGTTTCATTTCTACTGTTTCATTCCTAACATATGAGACAAATGCCATACACACAGAGAGACAAACTCACATAGTGAGATAATTGCTATTCACCTTTTACTAGTATAATACCCTTCATTGTAATATGCAGTGTGTGTTTGAGGAAAAGTTTGTACGTTGCAAAGCCTCCAGATGGGTCCGTGCAGGATCTGTATTAGAAATGTAACTAGACCACCTTTGTCCAGGAGTCAAGGATGGGCTTTAACTCAGGATTGGCTGAATATGCCAGTTTTGGTTTCTCTCACTTTCTCATTTTTCTTAACCTTAAATTCAGTTCAATACATTTCTGCAAGAATTTGAGATTATTATTTTTTAAAAATAAATCTTCAAGAAAATTGTTCAGCATTGGGCTCCTACTTGGAGAAAGGGTGGGATATAAATCTAATAAATAAATAAAAAAATAAGGGGTGAATTTTTCCTAATATACACATTTTTGTATGTAGTTTTTGACTGATCTACACATTTTTACAAGCCTTTCCCCCTAATATAATGCATTTTTGTATGCTGTTTTCACTAATATATGCTTTTTGATGCACTCTTTGCATCTTGTACACATCGGTAGGTTGGACAACTGCACTGCAAAATTCAGAGAGGTGGTAATGATGGATAGCTTACTTCAGTGTGCATATTGGTTTGAGAAGTGCAAATTAGCGCCATTTCTCATTAAAACACAAACACAAATTTTGTCCCCAAGTATGCCAACCACTTCCATTAAAAGGTTTTTTTGCCCTCCTTCCCACATATGAACATGGAGGGGTTCCATCCTCACAGACAATTTTTTGATTGCCAGTCCTCAGTCAAGGATGCTGTTACTGGGCCAGATGCACTGCTATGAAGCTACTCATGACAAGGAAAGGAAGGTCCTTACACATTTCACCTACAGGAGGCATCCAACACCTTGCTTCTCCTCAGATCTACTCATTGCCCTTGATGCAGCAACTTGTCTACAGGGACCCTGATGAGGAGTGAACCATTGGATGCTCATATATTAAGGCATGGAGGGGTTGGGTAATGGCTGGGACAACAGAAGATTTATGGAGCTTTAAAGCTGACAATGAGGACATTAAACTTGTCAAGGATTATCAATACCTCGGCACAGTCATTAACCAAAATGGAGACAATAGTCAAGAAATTAGAAAAAGGCTAGGACTGGCAAGGGCAGCTATGAGAGAACTAGAAAAGGTCCTCAAATGCAAAGATGTATCACTGAACACCAAAGTCAGGATCATTCATACCATGGTATTCCCAATCTCTATGTATGGATGTGAAAGTTGGACAGTGAAAAAAGTGGATGAGAGAAAAATCAACTCATTTGAAATGTTGTGTTGGCAGAGAGCTTTGCGGATACCATGGACTGCAAAAAAGACCAATATTTGGGTGTTAGAACAAATTAAACCAGAACTATCATTAGAAGCTGAAATGATGAAACTGAGGTTATCATACCTTGGACACATAAGGAGAAGACATGATTCACTAGAATGATGGTCCTGCCCATTTGGTAAGGGCGGGTTTGCCTACACCCTATTTCTAGGAAGGCTCGGGAAGGTTCCAGAAATTGTGTAAGAGGTCAGGTGGAGTATCTTGACCAATGGGGTAAGGGTTTTGAGCAGCTATATATAGCCTGCTCCGCTTTAAGAACGTGCCTTTTTTGCCTTGCGGCACCCACCCACCCCTCCCTTGTCAGTATGGGCTCAGCTAGTCGCCTGCGGGGGCTGAGTAGGAATTTTTTTTTGGAGATTCTGATTTCAGAATCTCTTTGGTTTTGCCTACTCCATACTGCTTGGGTTTGATTCATTTGGCTTGTTCTGGGTGGGTTGTGGTGATTCCGGTTTGGCTGGCGTTGGATTCGGGCAGGTGAGGTAATTGGGGTTAAAAATGGAGGTGGATGAGGCATTTGGGTAAAGGGCACCCCCTGGTGAAACATCAAGGTGTAATGCCTGGTGTGGATCCGGGGGGTGTCCACGTGGGACCGGCTTGCGCATCATGGTGAACACCTGTACAGTGGGGCCAGGATACGGAGGTTGGAACCACAAACCTGACTCCGATTGCAAGGAGGGAGAAGTTTTCCCACATCCTTGTCTGGGGAGTTGCAGTACGATGTGACTGACTTGCCTCCTGGTTTGGAGGGTCTAGACTCTCATAGATAGGTTGAGCCTCACCTGCCCGAAGGATTTGAGATTATTAATTGGCGGATTGGAATTTGATTGATTATGTGTTATATTTTAATAAATATTTCAACCATGCATGTGTCACGAGTCTTCCTTGGTGTGTTGGCAAAAGACAATAATGCTGGGGAAAACAGAAGGGAATAGAAAAAGAGGAAGACCAAACGAGAGACAGATTGATTCCATAAAGGAAGCCACAGACCTGAATTTACAATATCTGAACAGGGTGGTTTATAACGCAGAGCTTGGAAAAGTTACTTTTTTGAACTACAACTCCCATCAGCCCAATCCAGTGGCCATGCTGGCTGGGGCTGATGGGAGTAGTAGTTCAAAAAAGTAACTTTTCCAAGCTCTGCATGCTACTGGAGGTTGCTGATTCATAGGATTGCCATAAGTCATAATAGACTTGAAGACACATAACAACAACAAGAACAATGTCAGTGCAACTAGAAAAAGGTGAGAAAGGGGAGGAGAGGACTCAACAGAATGTCTACATAGGGAGCCTTTTCATGCATGGGAATGGAAAGATTATGCCTATTGTGTAACTATGAATGATGCTGGGAGATAGGAAAGCTCTGTGTGTGATGGTCTAATCAGTGATGGTGCTTTAATACGTGCAAGCCCTCATGTCATATTTCAGCCATTGGATGACAAATATGGATGTGTGAGCTAACTTATTTGCCCAATGATGTATCAGCCCCCAAAACAGCTGATTCCAATGAAGAGGATTTCCCATCATTTCCCTTGTCATGGAGCACCAAGAAGTGAACTGAAAACCTCAGGCAGCTCTTACATGTTGAATGCTAAAGTCTCACTAGTTTTTCAGATCTTTGTCCCATGCATGCTTTGCTGCAGACCAACATTTAGTCATGCTCCATAATGTGGGAGACGCATGTGGGCTATTGGGTTCTTTAGAGTAAAACAAAAGTCCATTTTCCTAAGTTCTCTGTCTAGCTATAGAAGATCCTAATGGCATGGATGGCATTTGTTTTGGAAAGGAGAAAGACCTCTACATTGTGCTCTTCCCTCATCAAAACCACATCTAGTGTTTTTTTAAAGTTGTTTTATACTGGCTGAATCATATTTTAAAGTACTCTTGTTTCTTTCTGGGTGCTTCCAGGCTGCCACTATTTTTGGGCAAGATTCAATCCCATACCGGCAAATTGAGGTTGTGCAATTAGAGTTGATTGGGAGATCTTGCAAAATAAACCCACTTCCCCCAAAGACTGAACTTTTTGCAATAAGGAAAATGACAGGAAAATGCACTGGAAATTTGGGATAAGATTTGTTTATGCAATGCCATCTATCTTCTCCCCAAACAAATCAAAATGAATGCTGAATAACAGGTTGTCTGGAAGTGACCTTTGTATTTCTGAATGTTAAGGCGGTTAATATAATGTTGCATTACTGTAATTTTAGGTTTATATTATTGTTTTCTGGCTCAAGGGAGGACTTTGTCCAGAAAGGCAGCCTATAAATATTTCAAACAAGTAAATTAGAAACTGAGAGATGGTGCTGTTACTGTTCTCTCCTTCTGAACTGTATATCACATTTCCTTCTCTTATGCCTCCATTCTGGCCAGCTAGAACTTGTACCTGCCTTCGCAAAGTACTTGCCTCAGTAGGTGAGCACCATAGCTCAGCAGTACAGCCCTTGCTTGGCAGGCTGGGTTCTACCTCTGCCATCTCCCACAAAAGAATCTGAGTTTGCAAGCCTGGGAAAGATCGCAGCCTGAGACCTTGGACAGCTGCTGCCAGTCAGAGTAGAGAAGACTGGGCAAAGTAAACCAATGGCTCGACTCAGTATAAAGCAGCTTTCTGTGTTCAAAGTGCATTAATGACTACCCTGTGCCATTTTCCGCATTATCTCCCCTGTAATGTGGATATGGAAATGTATGGTTTTAATCATAGAAAAATGCACAAAGTTATGACATTATAGCACATGCTTGGCATGTGTTGTTTGTCATCACTTCTAGTTCCAGCCTAAGGAAACTGTCAAAATGCAACCAAAAAATGAACAGGTGTGTTGAAATATGAACGTGACTGGCCATAGCAAATTATACAACAAAACTAGAGGGCAGGGGTGGCTATCCTGTGGCCCTTCAGATGTTGTTGGAGGACAACTCCCATCATCCCTGACCATTAGCTATGCTGACTGGGGCAAGTGGGGTGTTGGAATCCAAGAACACTTGGAGGCAACAAGTCCTCCATCCCTGGTTTAAGGTGACCCATCAGAGCCTTTTCTTTTGCTTTTAAAGACAACACAAAGTATTTTATACTGAGGGCTCAAGCCACATTTCAATTCCTCTTTTGAACATGATCCACTTTGTTGCTACTCATCTTACAGCATCTAGGTTACATTATAAGAACAGTTATATGAATTTCATATGAATGTCAGCAGAACCGCTGGCAATGGGCTGTACATGTGTTTGAGTTTAGAAGGATATGATCATGTGGCTTTTAATAATATTTAAACTGAATGAGAAAAAATATTTTATATTTGATGGTACACATGCAATATTTATAAGGTGGTAATATTTGACTCTTTGTATGTTGCAGTATTTACAGAAGTTGGCAGTATTTTATTATTATTATTATTATTATTATTATTATTATTATTATTATTAAAATGAGTATTAAAATGAGTATTATTAAAATGAGTACCCGGCCGGGGACGGAACTGGCAATCCCACCCCATATATATGGTCTGCCTAGTAAACGTCGCAAGATGTCACCCTAAGAGTCGGAAATGACTCGCACTACAAGTGCGGGGACACCTTTACCTTTTTTAAGGTTCTGACCCTATGCACTTCACATGCCAACCCCACCACCTAATGCCAGGAATGGGAACCCCAGGCACCCACCACACCAAATCGCCCAGTGGCTCTAGATATTGCTGTGTGGCCACTGCCACCTCCCTCTCCTCACACTGGCCCCCTCCCCCAGGTTGCCAAGGCATCTCCCCTCTAATCTTCTCTTGTGGAGAAGGGAAGCAGAGGAGGAAGGGAGGTGGGTGAGGCAAGCTGCACAATAAGGACAGGCAGCATAGGCCTGGACAGCTCTGCAGCAAACATCCTACTCTCCTACCACTTGCATCCTCCTCACCCTCTCATTGGTGAGGTAGGTGGTGGTGGTGGCTGCAGAAAAGCAGGACACTTGCTGGGGAGCTGCCCTGGTCTGTCACTCTGTGACTCTTCCAGGCTGCCACCTGCCACTGCCTGCTTTCTCCACTCACTCTCCCGCTCTCTAGTCACTCACTTGTTCTCTTGCTCAATGCCTATTCTCACCTCCCTGCTTTCCCTCCTTCCTTTCTCACCACCCCATCACCCCACCACATGGCCTGGAGGAAAGGGAGGCCTTGAGGTAGTTGCACTGAGGCCTCCTATGAACTGGACTGCTTGAGCCCAGCATGGCTTGGTCTTTTGTCTCCATTCACCCTGCCTTGTCCATTGCTCCTCCCTAGGCAGTGCAATCAATGCAGGAAGCCAGGTCATCACATCGTAGTTTGCAGCACCACCTGTCTGTGGCTAAGCAAGCTACAGTGTGACACTTAGAAAAATATATAGTTGGACAGTATGAAAATGGTAGGTGGTACATGAAGGATTTTACAGTATTTGATAGGTGACAGTTTGTTATGGTCTTTCATATTTGTTACCTGGCAGAACCATAAAACTAATCTCATCTCTTTTTTTTTGATCGGGTCACTAGCTTAGTAGATGGTGGAAATGCTGTAGATGTCATCTATCTAGATTTCAGCAAAGCGTTTGACAAAGTCCCCCACGACCTTTTGATTAGCAAACTGGTCAAATGCGGACTACATGGAAATACTGTCAGGTGGATTCACAACTGGTTGGAAAACCGTACTCAAAGAGTGGTCGTCGGTGGCTCTGCTTCGGACTGGAAGGAGGTTTCGAGTGGAGTGCCACAGGGTTCTGTCCTGGGGCCGATACTCTTCAACATTTTTATCAATGACTTAGATGATGGGGTGGAGGGAAGCCTTATGAAGTTTGCGGATGATACGAAACTGGGAGGGATAGCTAACACAATGGAAGACAGGAATAAAACCCAAAGGGACCTGGATACACTAGAAAATTGGGCTGAAATTAATAAAATGACATTCAATAAAGACAAATGCAGGATTCTGCATTTAGGCCACAAAAACAAAATGCATGGGTACAGGATGGGAAATACCCGGCTTAGCAGTAGTGCGTGTGAGAAGGACCTTGGAATTGTAGTGGATCGCAAGTTGAACATGACCCAGCAGTGTGATGCTGCAGCAAAAAAGGCAAACGCGGTTTTGGGCTGCATAAACAGAGCTATAGTTTCCAGGTCGAGGGAAGTAATAGTCCCACTATATTCTGCATTAGTCATGCCTCATCTGGAATACTGCGTTCAGTTCTGGGCGCCTCATTTTAAGAAAGATATAGACAAGTTGGAGCGGGTTCAAAAGAGGGCGACGAGGATGATGGCCGGTATGGAGAACAAGTCTTATGAGGAAAGGTTGAAGGAACTTGGCATGTTCAGTCTGGTGAAGAGAAGGCTGAGGGGTGACATGATTGCACTCTTTAAGGCTGTCCCATAGAGGAGGGTACAGATTTGTTCTCTGCTGCCCCAGAGGGTAGGATTAGGTCTAATGGTTTTAAGTTGCAGGAGCGTAGATTCAGATTGGACATTAGAAGGAACTTCTTGACAGTAAGGGCAGTTTGGCAATGGAACCGACTGCTTAGGGAGGTGGTGGGATCCCCTTTGCTGGATGTCTTCAAGCAGAGGCTGGACAGCTATCTGCGGGAGATGCTCTAGCTGTGGATTTCCTGCTGTGAGCAGGGGGTTGGACTCGATGGCCTACAAGGCCCCTTCCAACTCTATGATTCTATGATTCTATGAAAACAAAAACATTGTCCAGTAAAGTATACACATGCTGAGGTCAACTTTCAGATACAAAATCTTCATTTCAATATGTGAAATTTTAAAAATTAAAAAGTTTCCAAACTTCCCTTTCCATGTTATGTTCGATGGCCTTACTTTAAGCAGGAGGTTATGCTATACAGCACTTTGGTTCATTCCAGCTATATGATTAGGTTCTCTCTGCAGGTCTCATGGACTGTGAGAACGGCACAGACATTGCTGAGTTTGTTCTTCTGGGTTTTTCTTCCCAGCCTGAAAAACAGCTCCTCTTCTTCATTATCTTTCTGCTGATGTATGTGGTGGGACTTCTGGGCAACATCATGATGATCATTCTCATCACTCACAACACCCGACTCCAGACTCCCATGTACTTCCTGCTGCGTAGCCTCTCGATGGTGGACGTGGGCTTCATCTCAGTCACAGTGCCCCAGATGCTGGCTCACATAATCTCCTCTTCCAAGACTATCCCTTTTTACTCTTGTATGGCTCAGTTCTTCTTCTTCTATGTGTTTGGTGTGACTGACCTCCTCATTGTGAGCGTTATGGCTCTGGATCGCTATGTTGCCATTTGCAATCCTCTCCACTACACTACGGTAATGAACCAAAAGATCTGTGGAAATTTGGTGGCTGGCTGCTGGATTGTTTCTACTCTCCACTCCATGCTCCATGCCAGCCTCCTCCTGCGTCTCAGTTACCATGGAGACAATCATCTGGCCCATTACTTCTGTGACCATCAGCCCCTACTACAGCTGTCCTGCTCTGATATCAGTATCAATGAAGCAGTCATCTTCTTTGAAGGTGTAATTGTTATCCTTGGACCTTTTGTCTTCATTATCCTCACTTATGCCCGTATTGTGGCAGCTGTGATGAAATTTTCTTCCTCAGGGAGGTGCAAAGCTTTCTCTACCTGTGGCTCCCATCTCACCATGGTGACACTTTTCTATGGGACCATCATTGGTGTCTACTTCTTGCCCACATCTAGCTACTCATCCCAGCGAGGGGCTGTCTTTGCTGTTGTGTACACTGTCATCACCCCAATGTCCAATCCCTACATCTACAGCCTCAGGAATAAAGATGTCAAAGAGGCCCTGAGAGATCTCCTTGGAAAAAGGGTCTTTTCTCAGTAGTATAGTGAGCGATTGCTTAATAGGAGAAAGGCCATAGCTCAATGGAAGAGTACCTGCCTTGCATGCGGAAGGTCCCAGGTTCAATCCCTGGCATCTCCAGGTAGGGCTGGGACTGTCTCCTGTCTGAAACCCTGGAGACCTGCTGCCAGTCAGTGTAGACAATACTGAGCTAGATGGACTAATGGTCTGACTCAATATAAGGCAGCTTCCTGTGTTCATATGTAATAGGAATCCCCATTCCCACTCTGTCTACTATCAGGTAATGTATCTGATTCAGAAGTGGATGGCTAAAGTGATTAATGGAGCCCAGTTCATCATTTATTCATTCATTCACTAGTTTAAATATTTGGATTTCACTTGTAGCTTGAGAACAGGGTGAAGGAGCAGTTGTAGCTCAGTGGTAGAGCCCATACTTTCCCCCAAGAGGTCCAAGGTTCAATTACTGGCAACTCCAGGTACAAGGAGGAAAGACTCCATTCTTAAATCCTAGAGAGCTGCTCCCAGTCAATGAAGATAGTAGTGAACTTCATGGAGCAATGATCTGACTTAATAGAAGGCAATTTTCTAGAAGGCAGCACATAACAACAATCTAAATCAGTTTTTCCCCTGTAGACCACTTGAAAATTGCTGAGGGTCTTGGCAGACCACTTAAAAAATGGTCTTCTTCATGTAGCAATTGTAATGTACTGTGTTAGGTGCTGTATTATTTTTAATTGTATTTTTATAGACACACTGTGGGCTACCTGAATGAAGCTTGGACTACAGTTTGGGAACCCCTGATCTAAATTCACTTATACCTAGAATATTCAACATGGTGACCTCCAGATGTTGTTGGAAACTCCTATCATCCCTGTTAGCTATGTTGGCTGATGGGAACTGGGAGTCCAGCAATATCTGGGGTTTACCACATTGGCTACCCCTGATCTAAACTAAAGAATATCAAAAACTGACTTCCAGCCAAAGTTAAGCTTATCTCACTCCCATAGATTTCCAGGACAGCAATTTAACAGGCCATGCCAAATACCAAGAAGACTAAAAAGATCTTATCATTGGCTGGATTGTGTCCATTCTATCAGATTAAAATCACAGCCTTACACCCCAATTCTCCCGAGTTAGTCATGCTTAGTTTCTTCCTACAAAAACAGCAAGCAGCAGCAGCAGAAACTCCATGGCCTCTTACAGCAGAACAGGTTTTCATGGGCTGGAACGCATTTTGTCAAGTGCATGAAGCCCACAATGAAAGTAGTGAGTGGGGAGCAATTTGTTTTGCAAAGTGAGATTAAAGTGGACACACAGAAAGCAGAAAGACCATACATGGTTGAAGCAAATGAATTTAACAACATTCAGTTAAGCCCATGGATGTAAATATTAGACTCTCTCTCTCTCTCTCTTGGCTGTGCCCCTGCTCACTTCAGTCACCAACCTCACCTACCACCCTCCAGTCCAGACCTTGCCATCCCCCCACTGCTCCCCTTCCCTCCCTGCTAGAGGTGTCCGTGACAGCAGAAGTAGTGACAGTGGCATGTAGGGGAGAAAGACTTTCTCTCCTTTGTTCCTCCCCATTTGCTGGCAGCAGCAGAAAGGGGGGGGGACAAAAGGGGAGAAAGACATAGACCTTCCCCTTTTGCCAGACCAGCCAGGGAGGAGGAGGGCGGCCAATAGTGCCACCAGCCATTCATCACACTGTAGTTCACAGCATTATCTGTGGGTGGCCACACAAACTACAGTATGACGACAGACTTACACAAATATAGATATAGGCATTTAAGCCGTTTAAGTTGAGACTTATCCCAGTCTGCGTCTGTGTTGGAATTGTTTTTGAATATGTTCTTAAACCTTCTTTTTAAAAGTGTTTTTAATCTTAAAAGTTGTTTTGAAAGCTTTTTTTAAAGAAACGTTTTTAAAGATGTTTTGTTTTAATGTGTTTTAAAGTTTGTTTTTATGATGTTTTAAAGTCTTTAGTGCTTTTGTTTGCCACCCTGGGCTCCTGCTGGGAGGAAGGGCAGGATATAAATCAAATCAAATCAAATCAAATCAAAGAAAGAAAGAAAGAAAGAAAGAAAGAAAGAAAGAAAGAAAGAAAGAAAGAAAGAAAGAAAGAAAGAAAGAAAGAAAGAAAGAAAGAAAGAAAGAAAGTACTCTATCCAGCGGATCTCATCAGCCAAGCACGCAACTACCCTATACTGATCAAATGCCCTGCCAAACTGATATGTGTTAGCACTCACTGGTGCATTTAGGTAATTTTATGTCTCCTTAAGGCATCCTTTTTATTGGGCATTCATAATGATTTCTGCTCATGATGCTATTGGGGTTGTCATACACAGTCATGCTTGCGGTACTGTTTCTACCTGCAAATGTTCTGGGGTGGTCATTCTGCTTCATTTCCAATTAGGTCACGTCCTGTAATTTCCTGCTGAAATGCCATAACTTTCCATACCAAAAATGTTTTTTTGGGTGGTCACACTTTTGTTGCCCCTCCAGACCACTATGGTAGAATTGGGAAAGCATCACAGAACAACAAATCAAGCAGAATAACTCCACCACTGTTGCACTATTATTGTGTCAAGAACACATTGTAGAATACACCTGCAATAAAACACCAGTCTGGAGGGGCCCTTAGACTCTAGTGTTAATGGTCTTAGCCCCCCTCCCTTGATAATGTATTTACTTTACTTACTTCAACACATGGTGAGCTAGCCCTGCTGCATTTGAGGGCACTCCTGCTCATTCTACTGAGTGAAGCCCTGGACGTTTGCTTCAGAGTTCTGCCTTAATAGCGCCACTGTTTCCATTACTCCCTAGAACATTGGGTTTAATCCAGTGTTCCTCAATGTTTTCAGGGAGTTCCATAGGTAGATGTTTCTTGAGAGTTGTTTGAAAGCAAACTCGCTTAATAGGATCTTGAAGGGTATGGATGTTCATTTTACGACTTGGTTTTCTTCCATGGAGCCTACGTTGAGGAACAATATTAATGGCCATAGTGGATCGAATTAATCGGTGATCTGTCCAGCAGTCATCGGCACTCGTAATCACCCTGGTACTTTACTCCCAACTTAAGGATGGAAAACGGAATATTGGTGGACAGCAAAAGAGGTTTAAAGATGTTCTCAAAGCTAATCTAAAAAAATGTAACATAAGCATCGAGAACTGGGAAGCCTTGGCCCATGAGTGTACCAATTGGAGGTTGGCCATTATCAAAGGTGCTATGGACTTTGAAGAAGCACGAGTACAGGGCGAAAGGGACGAACGAGCTAAGTGGAAAGCACGTCAAGCAAATCCTCATCATGACCATCTTCCATCTGGAAACCTATGTCCTCACTGTTGGAGGCTGTGTGGATCCAGAATTGGCCTCCACAGTCACTTATGGACCCACCATTAAAGACCTTATCTTGGTGCTATGGACTTTGAAGAAGCACGAGTACAGGGCGAAAGGGACGAACGAGCTAAGTGGAAAGCACGTCAAGCAAATCCTCATCATGACCATCTTCCATCTGGAAACCTATGTCCTCACTGTTGGAGGCTGTGTGGATCCAGAATTGGCCTCCACAGTCACTTATGGACCCACCATTAAAGACCTTATCTTGGAAGACAATCTTACTCGGCCACGAGTGATTGCCAAAGAATGAAAAATGAATGAAGTACATTGGGACATATTCATGGGTCACAACCTGATCTAAGGTATGTCACAAAAGCTCCGCTACAAATATATGTTAAAAAAAAAAGTGGGTTAAAGGTGGATCCCAAGTCTGAAAAGAATGAAGACTTCGGTATAAGCACCTGCTGAAGAAGCCATGCACATCTGTCACATAACCTGATCCTCAGTGCAGAAGGCACCCTAATGAGGCACGGCCGCAGGGTTGAACTGAGGAGCTATCACAAGTCCAGCAGTCCTTGCAGTTTAGTGCTGCTCTGCAAGTTGTCTTCCAGGGAACCTGATTTGGTGTTATTGATCTCCCTGTTGAGGACCTTGAACCCCTAACTTTCTGAGGAATACCAGAGTTACCTGGGAACAGAGTTTGAAAACCAGTAATTAAATCAGATATCTCTTCAGGCAGTGCTTAAATTATTTGTGTGGAGATAGGGGACGTACAGGGGCCTTAAGGAATACCCCCAAGCCCTTCCCCTTGATTGTCCTCCCTGCAAATTTTAGATGAAACGTCCCCCCCCCAGACTTCTAATAAAAATAGTAGATGAAGAGGAAGCACTCAAGATCAGGGGGTCAGCCCAGGTCTGCCTGCCCTCCTGTAATTCAAGCAATGCCCTCCGGGCGTAGGGGTGATTCAACTTCTTGAGGTGAAGTGAGTTGTGTTGCTGTGAGGAGTGGGTGCAATAAAAGCAATAAAAGGGTAGGGCTATCAATGGCTACAGGCCTCAACTATCAGTGGCAGTATGCCTCTAAGTGCCAGTTACTGGGAATCACAAGTGCAGAGAGCACTGTTGCACTCCAGCCCTGCTTGCAGGCTTCTCATAGGCATCTAGCTGGCCCACAGTCTAATTTCAAAAATTAAGTACAATTGAAAGCTTGAAGAGGATGGGAGGCGGGAGGAGGTCCACAAAGATTAGATACCATCTGGCTGAAATAAATGAGTCTTAAAGCATTTTTTTAAAAAAGAAAGAAAAAGAGGAAGCCAATTAATTGAATGATTTTCATTTGGTAGAAAGTGCCATGGATAAGTGGCAATAAGAGGAGAAGCACAAAGATATAAAACAGAGGAAGAAATGGGGAGCTGAACAAGAAACAGAAGAATGCCAAGATCAAGGTAAAGGAGAATAGAGAAAGCTGAGATGAAAGATAAGAGCTAATAAATATATTTGAAGGGAAATAATCTTAAATTGAATGTGAAAATGCATGCGCACACACGCACACACAGATTTTCCATTTGTCCTTGACCTAGTGCCTTCCAGATGTTGTTGGACTTCAAATCCCATCAGTCCCAGCCAGTGTGGCCAATGGTCAAGGATCATGGGAGTTGTAGTCCAACAACATCTGGAGGCTCACAGTTTAACAACCCCTGCCATGTAATATATGGCAGCATTCCCCAACCTAGTGCTCTCCAAATATTTTGGATAACAACTCCCATCAGCCCCAACTGATGGCATCGGGCTGGAGGAAGTCTGGTATATGATGTATATACCTTGTTGATGGTGTATATATATTGGATGGCTTGTCATGTTTACCACACAAAATGAGAAGGAATTGATAGTATGCACATAATTCCTTACCCACATGGCTAAAGAACCACGGGGGAATCCTGCTTTAGGATATTGGGATTGACTAGATTATCTCCACGTACTTCCCAGTTCCATGATTCTAACCCAGAGGGTTTTGCTTCTCTACTGCTTTAGCCTCCAGCCAGTCCCCCAATTTGTCTTCTCAGAGAGGTCCTGACTCATAGCAATTCCTCCTTCACACACCCAACCCTTCTCTTGAACTCTTCCTATTCTAGAGGATGGAACTGGGATGTCCTGCATGATAACCATTGGCTCCATTGGAAAGAGAAGAATGCTCATGTAGTTGACCCCTTAAGTCAAGTTTGTGCTGGAGTTAGATAGCAGCATCCCAGGAGCTATGCAAGCTGTCTGTGAAATATCCCCAGGGACTTGCAGTGCTGATTCTTAAATGGAAACCACCTGGTTTCTCATTGCATCTTCCGGACACCCAGACAGATCAGCCGTGCCTGGCTTTGACAGTGTCCCACTGAGCCTGGTCCTCTGATTCTATGCCAGAAGATCCATTTTTGGTGCAAAGTTAGGAGCATCTGGATACAGGTAAGGAGTGAGCAGCAAGATTCTCTGCCCTCATTACTGCTATTTAACTTTCATGTAGTATCAGCAACAAGCTCTCAGAGGCCTTGTCTGTCCAGATGGAAGTGGGCTGGGAGGAAACTGAATTCCCTAGCCCAGGGCAAAGAGAAGCATGAAAGTCCTCTGATGGCAAGGTGAAAGGTGGGCGTGAAAATGCTATTGTGTGCTTGTGGGTTATACATGTGCGTGTCCGCGGGAAAGAATATATTTCAGATCAGAATATATTTCAGTGAAGCCTCACACTTCTGATTTTGATCTCGCCCTTTGCTCCCCTTCAAACCTGATTCTGGGATGCCCCAACTCCACCAACATCTATATGTTTGGCAAGTTAAGCATGCGATGATTCTCATACACACAGTGTTGCACCTCACTCTGTTGCACATGAAAATCACTCGACGAAATGACACAAGGAAAGTCACATATCTTTATTTGTGATTCTGCCCCACACATATAAAGGCAGGTTGTGGAGGTCTACTTTTTATATACATAAAACAAAAAGGTGTGTGTGTGTGTGTGCAGGGGAGAGGACCTGGCACCTAGCTCTTTCCCTCTTTTGACCCCCCACACTCCATCACCTTGAGCATTTTTCTCTTCAGCCAGTTGCGCACTGTCAGGAAGTGAGCCAATCCTAGGAAGAAAAATGCTTGGGACCACAGCAGGGGGGAGGTGAGAGAGGAGGGGTTCAGCTCTCATCCACAAAACTCTTTTGTGACAAGATTTGATCTCCCACCCACTGCCTTCACCCTTTATTTTAGGGCACATAGGAGATCAAAACTAAAAATGTCTGCCCCATCGTCCTGACTAGTTTGGCCATATGAATTGGAGCGAATATATATATTAGATCATTTTTGACAGGAATCGTTTTTACAGCAGGTAGCAATGGACTGCACGGGGGGGGTGTCATTGGTACAGCACATGCTTGACATTCAGAAGGACTCAGGTTCAGTCTCCAGCTAGGGCTGGGAAAAGACTCCTCTCTGACATCCTGGAGAGTCAGTCAGTGTAGGGAATGGTCTGACTCAGTAGAAGGCAGCGCTCTATGTTCCTATGTAATGCTATTCCATACGTTCCCAGTGCTATTTTCACCCCTTTTGCCCCTCACTCCTCTGCTTGGTTGGCAGAGTTTCTCCACTTAAGCTTTCTGAGATAGACACAGAGTGGAGAACCCCAGCAACTGCTTCTTCTGCAGGAGCAATGGCACACTCCCAGACTCCTGTCATTCTAAAACTTCCAGAAAGTGTCCGATTTCCCCCCACCCCAGCCTGGTGCTCCTCCTCCTGACCCACTTTTGAGGATGCAGGCTAGAGATCAAACCTGTGAGGCTTGTGGGTCTCCATGTACGACTGTGTACAATCCATATCTTCAAGTGTGCAAGGAAGTCATTGTCAGTGCTTTTGAAAAGGGCACCTGTTTTGCTAAATAGGGCCGGTAGCAATGTGCTGGTGGTGTCTCTTCTGATGTGCTGGTGTGTGCAGGACAGGACTTGAGAGCATCCTCCCTTTTAGTGCCTGCTTTTTTCCTTTTTAGCCTAGCAGTAGTTATATCTGCTTCAGCCTTTCCCATGGCCCCCCATCTAGCTTGACTTGCAGCACTCTGCAGCGTTGTTGGACCTACCATTGCGGTGGCCTTCTCAGGCAGCTGATTTTGGAGTTTCTGAGAGGGCTAGGGATGGAACAATCTGTCATTTTCTTTTCTCTCAGTTCCTCATTTTCCCAGTCTTAAATTCATGTGTCCACAGCAAATTCTGTTAGTAATTTAATTTATTTTTATTGCAGTTTTACCGACAGGGAGGGGAAGAGGTACCTCTGGGATTATCTGCCCCAGGTGCCAAAATGACTTGACTGACTTTGCACTATGACTTGAGAAGAGAGAGTTTTGCTATTCTGTCTTGGGCAGCAAAATGTTTTTGGCCATCCCTAGCCTTCAGCCATTTCTGAATGCTTGAGTGGAGAGGGACTAATAGAAGAGGGAGGGGCCAGGCTGCTTCCTCTTTTTTTCCTTCCTATAGTTTCTCCGTCTTTTACACACCTTCCTTAGAACCCAATGTCTAGCTCTCTTTTCTTTTTGAAGTCAATCTGTTTCTCTCTCCCCCCCCCCACATCTTCCAGGGTCTTCATCTTCCTTCTGGAGAGCCAGTGTGGCATAGTGGTTAGAGTGTTGGTCTTGGACTGGGGAGATCTAGCTCCAAATTCTAACTTACAGAGCAATCCAACTCATGGGCAGCTGGTGGAAGGGGTGCTGGCGTAAAGGTCCGCAGCATCCATTTCGCGTTCAGGAATCATCGGGCCGGCTGAAAGCAGGCTCAGCTGGGAGCTGCGCATGGGGACCAGAAAGTAAAAGCTGGCTCTCACAAATACTCCTACCGGGAAGTAAGCGCTCTCCATTGACTTCCATTGTAATTAATTTCTTAATTAAAAGTTACACTTTTTCACAGTGTAACTTTGGCCTGGATTGGGACCTGTAGGAGCACTCTGAGCTTGAGTAGGATGTTGCCTAAGTCCCCCCTAGACCCTCCTCCAACACCCCCCCCCCAGAATGCCCCTTTTTCAGGCCTTCCACTGGCTTCTGCTGGCTCCCTTCCGCTGGGCTGAGCTTCCCTGGTGGACCCCTGGCTGAACTGGCAGGGTCCCAGCTCTGCTGGGGCTGAGCCAGGGTGAGGGATTTCTGTCAGGAGCCTACCAGCTCAGCTGGGGGTCCACTATATCCAACTCCCCTCAGCCTGGTCTAAATACAAGTTGGATTGTGCCCTTAACCATGACACTCACTGAATGATCTTGAACTCATCTTCCAGCCTAACCAATTTCACATAGTTGTTGTGAGGATCAAATCGGGATGGGGTGGGGTTTGGGGTGAGAATAATGTACACTGCCTTGAGCACCTTGTAAGGAAGATGGGATATTATTATTGTTATTATTATCCTCCCACACATTCACCTCTTTGCCCGTTAGCTTTTCCAAGAAGCAGAAATTATTTTGAGCCATGAAAAAGTAAAATTCTGGAACCTTAGTTTTGGAATACGAAGTATGAATAATATGAGCATGTGCAGAGCGCCTTTTCCTCAGTAATCTCAACAAGTTTATTGGAATAAGGGATTTCCAGTTCTGGCATCTCTCAAATATTGGGGCAGGCAAGCAGGCAGGGCGTGAAAAGAATGCACTTGTGATGAGAACAGGGTAGTTCTCTTGTTAACATACTCAGGCCTCCTTCTCAACAAGCTGCAAAAACATTTGCACATCTCTGTGTGTAATGAAATATATGTGTGTAAGGTGTCTATATGAAGCAGGAAATAGGTAAGATGATTTTTTGCTAGGTAAGAATTATTCCTAGAAATTATTTTTTAACTACACCCACAGTATACATTTAAAGCATTCTTATACCACTTTAACAGTCATGGCTTCCCCCAAAGAATTCTGGGAACTATGGTTTGTGCTGGGAATTGTAGTTCTGGGAGGGATCTCCTAACAACTCCCTTACTAAATTACAAACAAATTAGTCTTGAAGGGTGTAGTAGTTTTACAATGAACAAATTGGTGTCTGTATAACAGTAAGACAGTGTACATTCCGCATTGGGGGGGTGACTCACACTATAACCTTTAACTCACAGATGGATGAGGGGACTGCTTCTGTTGAAAAGTATTGTATTTCAATGATGTCAAGTGACATGAAAAAATCATAGAATCATAGAGTTGGCAGGGGCCTTGTAGGCCATCGAGTCCAACCCCCTGCTCACAGCAGGAAATCCACAGCTAGAGCATCCTCCAGCCTCTGCTTGAAGACATCCAGCGAAGGGGATCCCACCACCTCCCTAGGCAGTCGGTTCCATTGCCGAACTGCCCTTACTGTCAAGAAGTTCCTTCTAATGTCCAATCTGAATCTACGCTCCTGCAACTGAAAACCATTAGACCTAGTCCTACCCTCTGGGGCAGTAGTATCTAATCTAGGATGGTTATTTTATATACAATTTAGCAAGTGGTGATACAGTCACTGAGGGCACTGCTCTCTCAGTCTAATGACCCAATGATGTATCATTCTCAGAAATGGTTGATTCCAACAGTCCAGTTAAGGCTGTGAACAATATGTGCTAACCTCAATGGGGTTTTCTTCTGAGTAGATGTGCACAGGATTGTGCTGTGTGAGGCTCTTTTACAGTTCTTATTACTATTAGGATCCCCCCCAAGACTATAACAGTATATCCATCACTCAGTGTCTTTTTAGAATATCATCATCGCCATCACTGCAATATAAAGTATTTAAAAGTATTTGGTATTGCTATTAGTATTATTAATTTATATAACACCTTTAATATACTTTAAAGAATAGCATCAGTTCAATAATGAAGTTCAGTTCTATTTTATTTCCATACTGGTTATAAGCCAAAACAGAAATGCAAAAATGCAACACATAAAATCATTGATTTTTTTCAATTATTTTTATTAATTTCAAAATTATATAATACATACATATGACATCAACATTTTCAATTATTCATAGTCATAAAGTCATTGATAACAAAAGTCAAATCTCTTACCAGGCATGGGAAACGCACGGCCCTTCAGATGTTGGTCTACAACTCCCATCAGCCCCAATGGTCAGGGATGATGGGAGTTATAGTCCAACAATATCTGGAAGACTATTCCCCACCTCTGTTTTACAGACTCTTATAATGGACGAGAGGTAGGTCAACCAAAATTAGTTGTTACAACAGCCATGGTGGCAAAAGCAACTGGCAATATACGATTCAACTAAAGCGGTAATGCTAAAGTATAAGCTGCCAATTAAAGTAATAGTTCTTGACAGCAAAAGATATTTTGATGATCTGGTCTATTTCCCTAACCCAACAGATGATGATGATAATGATGATGATTTGAGCTAAGGTATCACTGGGAGGCTCTGCAGATTCCACAAAAGACACATCACCTAGCCCTGGTATTAAGGGCAAGATCATCCTTACGAGCACGTATGGATGCATAGCTTGCATAAGTATTCTAATTTGTGCTTGGCCTCAGGAAAACAGGTGTATCAGGTCAAGCTGTACTAGGAATCTACAGATACTCTTCAAAGGAGACTGGCCTATTTGCAGTGTGTCTGTCAGAAATGGACAAGAAGATAGTATATTTTTAACAGCAGCATATAAATTCATTATATAAACAAATAAATAATATTTTATTTGATTCTTCATATTTGACAGTCAATGTACAACAGTGATGAGTATTTTGCATGATTTGATTATTGCCATGCAAAAGTCAAAAAAGAGAGAGGTGCCACCAGCTGCAAAATTATATAGCCACAAGAGTGGCTGTATAATATAGCCAGCATGAATTTTTTCCATTCTGTAATGTTAAATTGAAAATACCTCCGATGCCATTCTGCTGCTTTCCATAAGCTCATTTCAAAACAAAACCTTCCAAAACATATAGTCCTGAACTCAGAAACACATGCTTAGCAACCCTCTAAGCTTTCATGGCAATACACAAACCACTCAGAGAGAATCGAGAGTTCAAAGTGCAAAACAAGAGAAAAAATCCAGACCTTTGTTGGACTTTTTTCTGTCAGTGGTCTCACAGTTTGTTGAAATTAATTAAAAATCAGCCATGTTCACAGAGTACCTGCAATCCTATGACTGACCTTGCCCCATACTCTAAACTTCATCTTCTGTAGTTTAAATGTTAAAACAAATGCATGACTGATTTTTAATTAATTTAAGAAATCTACCATTGGAATCAATGATAAGAGTGGGCATGCTCAGTAAGAACCAACTGTCAGTGCTCAAAAAGCCAGACTCACAGCTGTTTGGCTTCGCTAACCAGGGGGCACACCCACGCCAGAGCTTTATTTCACTTTAGGCAGTCATGGCTTCCCCCAAAGAATCCTGGGAAGTATAGTTTGTGAAGGATGCTGAGAGTTGTTAGGAAACTCTTATTCCCCTAACAGAGCTCCAGTGGCCAAAGTGGTTTAACAGTCAGCCCCTCTTCCCAGAGAATTCTGTGGAGATTGTAGCTCTGTGAGGGGAATAGGGTGTCTCCTAGCAACTCTTAGCACTCTTCACAAACTACACTTTCCAGGATTCTTTTGGGGAAGCCATGACTGTCTAAAGTGAAATAAAGCTCTGGTGTGGATGTGGCCAGGGACAGTTTTGATTTAAATTTGGGTGGGAGACTACATGTGCCTGCTGTAAAATAAAAAATTGGGGGAAACCCTGATAAAGGATGATACTGTTCACAATGTTTTCCTTTTGGAAAGGAAAGGGGCTTTCCCTCTGCCCAGTGCCCACCCACCCACCCAATCCCCTCCCCTTCTCTCCCCCTTCCCCCTCCCCTCCCCTCCTTCTCCTCCTCTATGGTCAATTTTACCTATCGTAAACATGATTGTACAGGAGGAAATCCCACTGAACTCAAAAAGAATGCAAACAATCCAACTCCTATCTCCTCCCTCCTATCTCTTCCCTCTTGTGCCTTCCTTCCCCCTTCCTTAGCCCCTCCCCTTCCAATCCCATATCCTCTCCCTTCCTCCTTCCCTCTCCTCTCCCCTCCCCCCTTCTCCTCCCCCACGGTCAGTTTTACCCAGTGGTGTGCTGGTAAATGTTTAACAACCGACTCTGCGGGGGGGGGAAGTATGCATATATACACGTACATAAGTTTATTATAATTTTACTGATATAAAGGATGTGTAGCACATAATTTACAAATAATAATAAAATATACAATACTCTTTATTGTAAATTCCATATGGCCAATTGATTCTCACAGAATGCTTTCGTTGATTTTTGCCAAACTCTTGTATACGTAGCCATGATTTGACAAATGGAGTTGCATCCCAATCTTTCAGCTTCAGCACTACTGATTGCAATAGTGCTAACTATCTTTTTAGCTTTTTGTATACTTGCAGGGATTGGAACATTGTTTGATTCTACATTATTATCTACAAAATCCCCAAAATCGTTCAAATCAATTCCATGTTTTAAATTTTCACTTAAATGATACAATTTTTTTCATTTTTTTAAATCTTGAATTTTAGTATGGGCTTTAGAAACACAGTCTCACTTAGCACAGTCTTAGCTTGGACTGTCATTTTCTGCTCCATACTGATATAATTCACACATTGCATTTTCCAGTCACACAATAATTTCAGTCACAGAATAATTCTCACAAGCAAATCCATGACTGAATGTTTGGAGATAACGATACAAAATGCTGGCTCCTACAAACTGTATATTGCAGAAGTGATCCCCTTAAAAGGAATCCAGATAAGTTATCTAGTTATTATTCTAAGTCGAATGTACTTCCTATCACTAGTAGCATCAAACCATATACTCATTTCATATGTGAACTTATTAAGAAAAATTAGGCAAGCCACCCTCAGTATCAGCCCATCTACAATATTTATTTATTTATTTGTTTGTTTCATTTATAAACCGCCCATAGCAAGTAGCTCTCTGGGCGGTGTACAAAAAAGTTAAAATACAAAATATCACAATAAAATCAGCCTACAAACAATGAACACAAGCAGCAACAAAAGAAAGTAAAAATTTTAAAATTATAACATTAAACGCTTAAAATGCCTGGGAGCATAGCCAGGTCTTAACCTGGCGCCGGAAAGATAGAAGTGTAGGCGCCAGGCGTACTTCTTCGGGGAGGCTGTTCCACAGTTCAGGGGCCACTACAGAAAAGACCCTAGATCTAGTAACTGTCCTCCGGGCTTCCCGATGGGTTGGTACCCAGAGGAGGGCCTTAGATGCTGAGCAAAGTGACCAGGTAGGTTCATAGCGGGAGAGGCATTCCACAAGATATTGCGGTCCCACGCCGTGTAAGGCTTTATAGGTCAAAACCAGCACCTTGAATCTGGCTCGGAAACAGATAGGTAGCCAGTGCAAACGGGCCAGAACAGGTGTTATATGCGCTGACCGGCTGGTCCTCGTCAGCAGTCTGGCTGCTGCGTTTTGCACTAGCTGGAGCTTCCGAACTGTCTTCAAGGGCAGCCCTACATAGAGCGCATTACAGTAATCCAGCCTAGAAGTTACCAGAGCATGAACAACTGAGGCGAGGTCATCCCTGTCCAGATAGGGGCATAGCTGGGCTACCAGCCAAAGGTGGTAGAACGCGTTCCTTGCCACCGAGGCCACTTGCGCCTCAAGAGACAAGGAAGGATCGAAAAGAACCCCCAGACTACGAACCTGTTCCTTCAAGGGGAGTGTAACCCCATCTAGAACAGGGTAAGCATCCACCATCTGGGCAGGGAAGGCATTTACCAACAGTGTCTCAGTCTTGTCTGGATTGAGTCTCAGTTTATTAGCTCTCATCCAGTCCATTATCGCGGTCAGGCAATGGTTCAGCACATCCACAGACTCACCTGCAGAAGATGAAAAGGAGAAATAGAGCTGCGTGTCATCAGCGTACTGGTGGCAACGCACTCCAAAACTCCTGATGACGGCACCCAGAGGCTGCATGTAGATGTTGAAAAGCATGGGGGACAAAACTGACCCCTGAGCGACTCCACAATGGAGATTCCAAGGTGTCGAGCAATGTTCCCCAAGTACTACCTTCTGGCGATGATCCGCCAAGTAGGAGCGGAACCACTGCCAAGCAGTGCCTCCAACTCCCAACTCCGCGAGTCTCCCCAGAAGGATACCATGGTCGATGGTATCAAACGCCGCTGAGAGATCAAGGAGAATCAACAGAGTCACACTCCCTCTGTCCCTCTCCCGACAGAGGTCATCGTACAGGGCGACCAAGGCTGTTTCAGTGCCAAAACCAGGCCTAAAACCGGATTGAAACGGATCCAGATAATTGGTCTCATCCAAGAGCACCTAGAGCTGACCGGCAACCACCCGCTCCAGAACCTTGCCCAAAAAGGGGACATTCGCCACCGGTCTATAATTGTTCAAGTTATCTGGGTCTAAGGAAGGTTTCTTTAGAAGAGGTCTCACTACTGCCTCCTTGAGGCTACTAGGGACTACTCCCTCACTCAAGGAGGCATTTATCACTTCCTTGGCCCAGCCGGTGGTACCAGTCCTGCTAGCCTTCACTAGCCAAGATGGACAAGGATCTAGAGCAGACGTGGTCGCCCGCACCATTCCAAGCACCTTGTCCACTTCCTCAAGCTGCACCAACTGAAACTCATCCAATAATGGAAGACAAGACCGTGTTCTGGACACTTCAATGGATTCATCTGTCATAACATCAGAGTCTAGGTCCCTACGGATGCATGCGATTTTATTTTGGAAGTGCCCTGCAATGTCGTTACAACGAGCTTCGGATGTTTCAATGGTATCTTGAGGACCAGAATGTAAGAGTCCTCATACAACCCTAAAAAGCTCTGCTGGGTGGCAGAGAGATGTCCTGATAGAGGCAGCGAAGTGGGACTTCTTCGCCGCCCTTACCGCTTTTATATGCAACTTAGTGGAGGCACTTACCAAAGCATAATTGCATCCGTCTGGAGTTCGTCTCCATCTGCACTCCAGCCTCCTTCTCTCTTGCTTCATCACTCTCAGCTCCGGGGTATACAGATAATTATGCTTTTAGCCTTTTCATATTGTTGTAAGACTCTCTGAACACTTGAAAAATACTACCCCAGATCACACATCACAGCAAACCATGGTTAATGGTTTACACTGCTCACACCTAAGAGGAGTCTTTCAGTCCTCCCTGCTAGCATGTAGAGGAAACAAAGAACAATCCCTGGCCTCACCATACATTTGAACCAGGGATCATTGTCTGTTTCACTCCAACAGACCACAATCAGTAAGTCAAGAACAAATCTTGCTACAGATCATATTTTTTTAGGAATGAAACAAGCCATGATGCCTAGTTCAGACCATTTAGGTACAATCATGGTCAACCATTAATCATGGCTTACCGTGACATGCAATCTGGATCACTATATTGTTAATTTTATAATTTGGTTGTTATTTAATGTAATTGTAAAATCTCCTTTGAAAAACTTTTCTAATACCTATCTGGATCACTTCAGCTATACTAAACTTTTCATTACATATGTTCATTTTCACAACATATGTCCCTTTAACTGGATATATGATGCTTGCCTGTAGCACAGGCAATTATATCACCAAGGGATGTGAAGGTTATGAGTTGCACAGCATGATGATGATGATGGACTGACTTCAAGTCGATTCCGACTTATGGCGACCCTACGAATAGGGTTTTCATGGTAAGCGGTATTCAGAGGGGGTTTACCATTGCCTCCCTCTGAGGCTGAGAGGCAGTGACTGGCCCAAGGTCACCCAGTGAGCTTCATGGCTGTGTGGGGATTCAAACCCTGGTCTCCCAGGTCGTAGTCCAACACCTTAACCACTACACCACACTGGCTCTCATAAAAATGAAAACCGAGAGACAGTGCAAGTGAATGAGTTTGTGTGTTAATGCCAGTTTAAGTGCTTTTCTACTCTGACACTAATGGAAAGAAAGTCACAGCATGGTTCAGGTAAACAGAAGCTCAATTTGACACTCTCCTACAAGACTTCCTCCAGGAAACAATTTCTGTGTTGCCAAAGCAAAACTTTTTTTTTAATGGTTCAAATATGCACAAAGTACCACATGGTACAAAGGTAGCTAGGTCACCAGAATTACTTCCATAGCATACCCAACAACCACAACAGATGCTCTCCCTGCACTCAGAATAAGGTATACAGTATGTTGATTCAAATGTAGAAGGTGCCTAAAGAGAGGAATTAAAGGCATTATACTGCATTAAAGACAAAACTTAAATCAAGCTCCATAGTAATGAACAATGGGATTATTTTGAGAAGCCATCCAAGGAACCTGAAGATTCCAATGTCCAAATCAGAAATGCAGATATTTTAGAACTACATGTAGTAAAATAAGTCCTCAAATGACAGAGCCCTGGCCAGACAATTTGACAGGTTATTTTTCTAGTTGTACCAGTCCTATTATCTGAAACAGATTTGGAGTGAGTTGTATCACAAGAGGTTTGAATAGCTGATCTAAGACAACTATATTTTCAACTCTTATGTTCACAGCTGCTAACAACATGACTGCACAACTCTAACCTGTCACAAAATAAGGAGGGCTGGAGAAAATGTAAATGTAAAATTATACACAAACATGTTATTATACAGCCACAAGAGTGGCTGTATACGATAGCCAGCATGGATTTTTCACATTCCGCAATGTTAAATGGAAAATACCCCCGCATGGTATTCTGATGCTTCCCATAAGCTCATTTCAAAACAAAACCTTACAAAACGTATAGTTCTGAACTCAGAAACGCTTGCTTAACAACCCTCTAATTAATCCTATGATCATGTGTAAAAAAAGTTCTAAACTGGCAGACTGCTTCCCTCAAATAAGCCACTTCCAACAATATTAGTGCCAATTTTTTTTTAAAAGAGATCAATCACATACATTTGTATTTTATCAGAAGCCCATGGAAGGCTTAGTATTACATACAATGTAAACTTTACTACTACACAAATCATGTGGATAGGAACATGTTTCTTTTCAAGTGAACTCAGCATCCTAGAAAATAAGTCTGAAAGCATTCCATCTAGATAGTAACTTTTTAAAACTAAAAACAAATCTATTATTTATAACTGGGCTTTTGTTAATGACCAAAGACCACCAGGAGCCAAAAGCAAGTGTAAATGTAATAATTTTCCTTTGGAAGGGGCACATGATCAGCCTCCATCCAATAAGCTAAGAGTAACACCTTGTTTTGACCAGGAGAGAACAATCTACCTATCAAAACATTTTGCCACATCACCTTTAATTCCTGACTCAAGCATATAGACTGGCCAGCTGAAAAGAATGTGACAACAACCTGACAGGGGTGTGGCCTGAATGTTTTTTTAAAACTCTCCGACCCTCTTTTCATTTTAAAAAAGTTTTAATGAGAAATCTGCTGAGTTTTTCCAGTAGAACTTGCATCCTGATTATGAAACTTGCTCATAATATTTATTTTAAGAGCATATTCAAAACCATTCTGCCAATATTTTGTTACATTCTATGAAAGCAAAGCTTCCTTCCCCTTTTAAAACTTAGGAGCTCATTTTGTGAAAAGAATTGTGGACAAATGCACCACTTTTTTACAGGTTAGCTTTCAAACGGGTTTGGAGAAACCAGGTGATTCTTGTACTGGTTACTTAGGGTGGATGAAATAAAAAAATTGCACCTGTTTCCCATGCCTTCATCTCTACACCACCACCCCTTTCAACCAAGAGGAACTCCTCGATTCCCCTCCTCCTTCCATCCCAGATACCTACAAATAAGTCTATCCTTATTGGAGACACTTCAGTGGTTTCCCAAAAAACCAAATGTTGCCCAGCGGCACTTCCTCCTAACCCAAGACACAATGTCTAAAGGCATAGGAAAGGGGCAGTCTGTTTCCATACAAGCTAGTAACCCACAGGGTTGCTTAGAAGCAAAGGAGTTATGATGGGGATCGTCCAGAAGTACTAGTGAGGATGCGGAGAAGGGGGTAGGCAAACACTGAGTAATCACCGCAAGGCATGGCTAGGCTGAGCCGAGAATTGGAGGGGGCGGGGTGGGCAAGATCTGTACCGGGCACGGTGTTGCTTCCAAAGACAGGAAAGGGGGTTGGGGAATCAAGGAAGAGGGAGTTCTTTGGTGGGAAGGGGTAAAGAAGGATAAAATGAGAGCTGTGTCTCTTCCTCACAAGGTGGAAATGGCCAGATGCGGGTAGAAACTATACATTAAGGAGATAGGGCTTCTGCGTGCAGTTCCCAGTGGATTGTAAGAAGGGAAGGGCGGTAAAGTGGGAAATTAGATCGCTGGTGCCGCCTCTCAACGACCAAAACCCGGACTTTGCCCTTTAGCTTCTCTGCAGGCACGGAGTGGCTCTTCATTCGGTGGCAGCGCCTCCTTCCCCATTGTCTCCTTTTCTCTCTCCCCGCCTTTTCTCTCACAGAGAGAGACACTGTTCCGCGCACGCGGCCGCCACCGCTCAGCCGTTCTACCACGAGGGCATCACAAATACTGCTCACTTCCTCCTCCTCCCCCCACCCATCCTTCTCCGCGCGCCCACAAGAGAGAGCGCGTGCGTGCGTCTGTGTGCCTGCATGCATGCGTGTCAGGTCAACAGCCGGCAAGTGCGTGCTTCGAAAGAGGCCGAGAGTGGTGTTACCCTTACAGCGCAACCTATACATCAGGGGCTCACAAACTGTGCTCTGTATTTATTTATTTATTTAAAATATTTATACCCCGCCCTATTTCCAAAGAACTCAGGGCGGCTTACAGATAAAAACCATAATCAGTTAAACAAGTAATATACAATTTGAAACAGTTAAAATGGATTAAATCAACAATAAGTTAAAAAATATGACTATATTAGTTAAAAGCCCGTCTAAATAAAATAGTCTTCACCTGGGCACGAAAGGATGAAAGTGAGGCAGCCAGTCGAACCTCGCTAGGGAGGGAATTCCACAGTCTAGGGGCAGCCACTGAAAAGGCCCTATTCTGTGTTTTTACAAAGCAAACTTGTGAGACAGATGGAATAGGCTGTAGGGCCTCACCAGATGATCTCAAAGCTCAGACAGGGTCATAGAGGGAGACACGATCTAACAGATAGCCTGGACCTAAGCCATATAGGGCTTTATAGGTTAAAACCAGCACTTTGAATTGTGCTCGGAAACAGATTTCCACAAACAACCGGCTGGCAAAATTCCTGAAAATGTAACAGTCGGCTCTTGCGAGCCGGTACAAGCCGGCTCCAGCACACCACTGGTTTTACCTATCCTAAGCATGATTGCATGGGTGTAAATCTCATTGAACTCAATAAGCATGCAAATGATAAGACCTGCCCTTCCCCTCCCCATCCCTCTCTTTCCTTCCCTCTCTTTCCTTCCCTCTCTTTCCTTCCTCCCCCTCCCCTCCCTCCCCTCCCCCTTCCTTCCTGTGTCCTCTCCCCTCCTCCTCCCTTCTTCTTGCCCTCCCTTCTTCCTTCTTCCTCCTCCCCTGCTCACTCCCTTCTTTCCCTCCTCCTCTCCCGTGGTCAGTTTCACCTACCCTAAGCATGATTGCACAGGAGTAAATTCCACTGAACTCAATAAGCATGCAAATAATCAAACCTACCTCCTTTCTCCATTACCCCTGCCCTTTCTCCTTCTCCCCTCCCCCTGCCCCCATGGTCAGTTTCACCTATCTTAAGCATGATTGAAAGGGAGTAAATCCCACTGAACTCAATTAGCACCAAATGATCAATCCATTCTCAGCAAACTTTCACAGAATCTCATTTCTTACCTCCTGGATTAAAAAGCAGAGAAATTCACTAATAGGCCAAAAAAACACAAAACCCTTGTAGTTTAAGAATGTAACTATACCAATAGATATTTCTATCAAACTTTAAAAAGCAGGGAAATTGGGCAGCTACAGTGAATGCACCACAGGAGCAGGAGACCTGACCTCCTGTCTGAGATATTGTACTGCCCTACACATTTGTAAAAATGCAAACATAATTTGGGTTGGTTGTTCACAGTCCAATCCATTTCCCATGAAGCTTGGAAGAATTTGGTATTTTAGGTTTTTTGCCTATTGAGGAATCAGAGCTTGGAAAAGTTACTTTTTTGAACTACAACTCCCATCAGCCCCAGCCAGCATGGCCACTGGATTGGGCTGATGGGCGTTGTAGTTCAAAAAAGTAACTTTTCCAAGCTCGGAATAATAATAATAATATAATAATAAGCTCACATAAAATATACTGTATATAAAATGACAAATAATCAAATCCCAACATTTGGGGGATACAGCCCTCCATCAGGGGAATATTAAATACCAATAGTAGCTATTTGTCTAAGCAAACAATCAGCTTTAAATATTGATCTCCAACTTCCAGAGTAGATTTGGTGTGGGGTGGGGCTACCCACAAAAGAAGAGGAAGAAGAAGTCCCATGTCCACAAAAGGGAATCCACAGAGCAAGCTTGACAACAGCATCAGATATCACCCTTGATGTTCGACACTGATAATTGATACACAGCATTATTTAGTACTGGATTATATTTCACAGCTGGTACAACACTATTTAGCATCTGGCAGTATTTGCAAGCTGGCAGTTTTTTTAATGTTTGGTTCTTGTTAACTCATAAAATCAAACACCACCACAGCACAGCAATAAACTTTTATACTGCAGTAAAATTTCAAATTTGAACAGGGTGGTTCATGACAGATACTATTGGAAGTCACTGATTGATAGGGTCGCCATAAGTTGTAATCGACTTGAAGGAACATAACAAAAAAAAATTCAAATGCTGACATCAGATTTCAGACGCAAAATCCAAATCTCAAAATCTGAAATGTCAACAAATTAAACCTTTCTCCCCACTTCTAGATGGTCTTGACTTGTGACCGTAAGTTATATTATGAGATCTTTTGATTTATTCCAACTGTATGATTAGGTTCTCTCTGCAGGTCTCATGGACTGTGAGAATGGCACAGATGTTATTGAGTTTGTCCTTCTGGGGTTTTCGTTCCAACCTGAACAACAGCCCCTTTTCTTCATCATCTTTCTGCTGATGTATGGGGCAGGACTTCTGGGCAACTTCATGATGATCATTCTCATCACTCTGGATGCTCGACTCCAGACTCCCATGTACTTCCTGCTGCGTAGCCTCTCAGTGGTGGACGTGGGCTTCATCTCAGTCACAGTGCCCCAGACGCTGGCTCACATAATCTCCTCTTCCAAGACTATCCCTTTTTACTCTTGTATGGCTCAGTTCTTCTTCTTCTATGTGTTTGGTGTGACTGACCTCCTCATGGTGAGTGTCATGGCTCTGGATCGCTATGTTGCCATTTGCAATCCACTCCACTATGCTACGATAATGAACCAGAAAGTCTGTGGACACTTGGTGGCTGGCTGCTGGATTGTTTCTACTCTCCACTCCATGCTCCATGCCGGCCTCCTCCTGCGTCTCAGTTACCATGGTGACAACCACTTGGCCCATTATTTCTGTGACCATGAGCCTTTGCTACAACTCTCCTGCTCAGACACCAGCATCAATGAAAGAGCCATCTTCTTTGAAGGTGGACTCATCGTCCTTGGACCTTTTGTCTTCATCATCCTCACTTACGCCCGTATTGTGGCAGCTGTAATGAAGTTCTCTTCCTCGGGAAGGCGCAAAGCTTTCTCTACCTGTGGCTCCCATCTCACCATGGTGGTTCTCCTCTATGGGGCCATCATTGGTGTCTACTTCCAACCTGCATCCAGTTACTCAGCCCAGAGAGGAGCAGTCTTTGCTGTCATGTACACCGTCATCACTCCAATGTCTAACCCTTACATCTACAGCCTCAGGAATAAAGATGTTAAAGGGGCCCTCAGACACCTCTTGCGAAAGAGGATCTTTTCTCAACAGTAATCATGAATGTTTGGTTAATATGTCTCCCCTACCGTTTCACTCATTCCACTATTACAGAGGTGGAGAATTGGATCCGGTCAGTGGGCTGAATCATTAAATCCCCCACTCCACCCCTGGCCAACTGTGATGTCATCGTATCATGGGATCACTTCAAATGGGCTTGCAGTAACCTCCAGTGAGTGAGCCCATTTGAAGATGAGCTGTCCTTATGAGCAGTCAATCCCAGTGGAACTCACTGTTGGAACTGATCAGCTGATAGGCACTGCCAGTGCCTCAACTAGGACACTTGGGAGCCACTTTAAGCTCCTGATTTTTCCTTTGATTTTTCCCCAGATGTGGGGCAAGTGGGCATGGGTTGGGGAAAACAGCTTTGTGGGCCATGTTGAGACCTTTGCTGGGCCTAATATAGGCCTGAGGGCTGGACCAACCCCTGCACTATGAGGTACTGTATCTGATTATGAAGTAGATAGCTGAAATGAGTAAGGAGAACTATTCCCAGGGCCAACCCCAGGCATGCTGGGGCCATTGGGCACAAGTCTGCCCTGGGCCCTGGCGCTTTCCTTCTGTGATTTGCGGCAGGATCGCTGCTGTGGATCACAGTGTGGGAGCTTCGGAGCCCCTGCCATTCCCTTGCTCAACCTACCTTTCTCTGCTGTATTGTACTACCCTTAACCAAGATGGCGGCTGAGGTTTCCCTAAGAAGCTCAAGCCTCTGCCGCTGATGGCAGAGATGTGAGCACATAGCACGCAAGTGTGCCATCAGCCAAGATGGCGGCAGAGGCTTCAGTCCCTTAGGGAAACCTCAGCCACCATCTTGGTTAAGGGCAGCGCTGTGCATGCTGTGTCCACAGCTGCACAACACAGCCGAGAAAGGTAGGCTGAGCGAGGGAAAGATGGGGGCTCTGGAGCTCCTGTGCTGCAATCTATGGCAGCAATCCTGCCCCGAATTGCGGAAGGGGAGCGGAGGGGCCCCTCAGGGGCCCCTGCAGCCCCAGGGGCCCTCGGCCAAGGCCCCACCTGGCCACCCTTTGGAGCCAGCCCTGACTATTCCCTTCCCCTTGGATCAAATAACCTTGAAACAGCCTTGCAGCATATTTTGTTCAGAAGGAAGGAAATACTAACCTCACTAACCTCAGGTGTGCCTAAGCTGGAATCCTTAGAATCCACCTCATAATGTTGCCTTAGGTGAAATCCTGGAGCAGCTTTGTGTATCCCAAATGAAAAGGAGAATTTTGCCGCCACCACATCCGACTGGATCAAAAATCCACACAAGTGATGGTAAATTATTCAATGCTTGGCCCATTGTTGTGATATGGGCATTGTGGTAATTTCCCACAGTTTATTTATTTATTTATTTAATTTAATTTATATACCGCCCTAAGCCCGAAGGCTCTCTGGGTGGTGTACATAAAAGGTAAAAGCAGGCACAATCTATAAATACAATAAATATAATAACTCAAAAAAACAAAAACACACAAACAATACGAGAACCAAACAACATCCAGAATACAACATAGTAATAAAATACTGTAAAAATACACTTTAAAATGCCTGGGAGTATAAAAAGGTTTTCACCTGGCGCCGAAAAGATAGCAGCGTCGGCGCCAGGCGCACCTCATCGGGGAGACCATTCCACAGTTCGGGAGCCACAACCGAAAAGGCCCTATTTCTAGTCACCATCCTCCGAGCTTCTTGATGGGATGGTACTTGGAGGAGGGCCTTAGATGTTGAGCGCAGTGTACGGGTAGTTTCATATTGGGAGAGGCGCTCCACCAGGTATTGCGGTCCCATGCCGTGTAAGGCTTTATAGGTCAAAACCAGCACTTTGAATTTAGCCCGGAAACAAATAGGAAGCCAGTGCAGACGGGCCAAAACAGGTGTTATATGAGCGGACCTTCTGGTCCGCGTCAACAATCTGGCCGCTGCATTCTGGACTAACTGTAGTTTCCGAACTATCTTCAAGGGCAGCCCAACGTAGAGCGCATTGCAGTAGTCCAATCTAGAAGTTACCAGAGCATGAACGACTGAGGCGAGGTCGTCACTGTCCAGATAGGGACGTAGCTGGGCTACCAATCGGAGATGGTAGAAAGCATTCCATGCCACTGAGGCTACCTGAGCCTCAAGAGACAAGGAAGGGTCGAAAAGAACTCCCAAGCTACGAACCTGTTCTTTCAAGGGGAGTGTAACCCCATCCAGAACAGGGTGAACATCCACCATCTGGGCAGAGAAGGCACTCACTAACAGCGTCTCGGTCTTCTCTGGATTAAGTTTCAGTCTGTTAGCTCCCATCCAATCCATTATCGCGGCCAGGCAATGGTTTAGTACGTTAACAGCCTCACCTGAGGAAGATGCAAAGGAGAAATAGAGTTGCGTGTCATCAGCGTACTGGTGACAACGCACTCCAAAACTCCTGATGACCGCACCCAGCGGCTTCATATAGATGTTGAAAAGCATGGGGGACAGTACCGATCCCTGTGGGACTCCACAATGGAGAGTCCAGGGTGTCGAGCAGTGTTCCTCAAGCACTACCTTCTGTTGACGACCCACCAAGTAGGAGCGGATCCACTGCCAAGCAATACCCCCAACTCCCAACTCCGTGAGCCTTCCCAGAAGGATACCATGGTTGATGGTATCAAAAGCAGCTGAGAGATCAAGGAGAATCAACAGGGTCACACTCCCCCTGTCCCTCTCCCGACAAAGTTCATCATACAGGGCGACCAAGGCTGTTTCGGTACCAAACCCAGGCCTAAAACCGGATTGAAACGGATCAAGATAATCAGTGTCATCCAAGAGTCCCTGGAGCTGGCCGGCCACCACCCGTTCCAGAACCTTGCCCAGGAACAGAACATTCACCACAGGTCTATAGTTGTTCAAGTTATCTGGGTCCAAGGAGGGTTTCTTCAGGAGCGGTCTCACTACCGCCGCTTTTAGGCAGTCAGGGACCACACCCTCTCGCAAAGAGGCATTGATTACCTCCTTGGCGCAGCCGGCGGTTCCGGTCCTGCCAGCTTTCACCAGCCAAGAGGGGCAAGGATCCAGCACAGACGTGGTCGCCCGCACCAGTTCAAGGATCTTGTCAACATCCTCAAGCTGCACCAACTGAAACTCATCCAATAAATGAGGACAAGACCGTGGTCTGGATGCTTCATTGAATCCAACTGCTATAATATTGGAGTCTAAGTCCCGACGAATGCAAGTTGTCATAGGTATTCACCTCACCGTACAAATGAAGGCAGCAGTCTATTTGGGCACAGAGATTATGGTGTAGCACAAAGCTTTACACATCAACACTGTTCTTTCCCCCTTGTCCATGCTCAGTTTGATGTGGATTTAGAAATAATTTAGAATTATGTATGTTCAGCATAAAACTTGTGTTAACCAACATAAAGAAAAAAGAAAAAACTAGGCCCCAGTTCCCTTTCAAGACCCTTTTTAGAAACTGTTATCTTAACAGACAGTCTCAAGGCAGGGAGGAGGGAAACTGCAGCAGCTATGGGGGCAGTGAAGGGAGATAAAGAATGGGGTGATGTTCTGTAACTTTCTGTAACTTTCCACAAGAGCAATGCTTTGTGCACATGCTCAAGTCTAAGGCCTGAAAAATGTGTATAAATATGTGTGTTAACTTTTTCTTGGAGAGTTCCTCAGTCCTATGATGGCCTGTTGGAATATCCCCAATGCACTGGTTAATAAAGACTTATAACTGCTAAACTCAGAGTGTTAATTTTTCACAACACCTTCCCCACCCCAACCCACTCAGAAACACTTTGGGCCTTGTGGGCAGGAATGCAATCCATATGAGCTGCACATGAACACGTGAAATGGTGAGATAAAGTGTTTTGAATGGGTTCAGCTGAAATCATGGAGACAGGGAGATGAAATGACATGTATGATTAAACTATCAACTGGTAACATTCTATATAAGCTATTTTTTCTCTTTTTGAAAATCATTCCACTCCTCTCTGTTGTCTTTCCTGATCCCTCATTATTTTCCAGGCTGTTCTATTCTGATTCCATTTTGCCCATTAAGCCAAGGATATATATTTCACTTGCTTGTTTATGCTGATTCTTTCTTGTCTCCTCTTATGAATGAAGTGGTCCAAGACACATGGCGACTGAGTGTACATTAGGCTTTTGGCCAGAGACTCTGGTTTTTAGGGGTCCTCTCCGGGTGACTCACCTTAATCTCCGGACTTTCAGCTTTCATTTAAAAAAAGTTAGTTTCTAGGTGGTTTGGTTCCCGAGATATACACCAAAACGTCAGCGCCCCCCACAATTTCTGTTCATTGCTCTAAATTCTGCTCTAATCCCTGCCCTTTCAGGTTTTTAGCCAATAAGAAGTCAGGGTTGTGCTTGACAATAGTAAGAGCTAAACCTCATTTCAGGTTCTGAGAACAGTTTCCTTTTCCTGTTTCCTTTCACATCAGGAATTCAGTAAATATCTAACTTTCAGCAGCATCAAGAGTACTATCTCTGTACAGGATTGGGACTTGCTTCTGAGTAAACATACATAGGATTGCACTTCAACAGATGATCACAGAAGGATCTTGGTAGGCATAAAAGTGTACATGTAAGTTTTTTTTAATTATGAGCAAAAATGGTATATTACACTTTTTATATTTCAAATAATTTTTGAACAGAGGTTTTAAAAAGTGTACATGCTTCAAAGAAAGTTCAAATTTTACAGGACTGTGGAAGAGGGCACCTTATTTGTGTTATTCATAACCTGTTTTGAAAACCTTCCCAATATGAAATTTTTCTGAGAGTAAAGCTTCAATGCTAATTCCACATACCTGGGAGCCAACCTAATTGAATTAAGTAGGACTTACTTTTGAGTAGACATGATTAGGATTGTGCTAAAAATCAGTGGGACTTTTGAGTGAACATAGAAAAGGATTGTGTTGTAAATCTTTCTTTCCCCCTCCAATCCTTTTTTTTTTAAGCAGCAAGGCAGGGCTTACTTAGGTGTCACTGCTTTTTTTGCCAGGAAACGAATAGATATTTTTTTAAAAAAAGTTCTGCAATGGCCAACTGGTTTTGACAATGAACTATTACATGGGGTGTATGTACTTTTACATCTCCAGCATGTGCGTATATGGAATATTTCCAACAACCCTGTGAGGTAAAGTTGGAAACCAAGGCAGCTCAGGTTAGCGTTAGCGTTAGTGCTCATCCCGCCACCCCCTCCACTCATCCCACCCCCTCTGCTCATCCCATTGTCTCCTCCGCTCGTCCCACTGCCCCCACTTGTCCCGTTGCCTCCCCCACTCGTCCTGTTGCCTCCCCTGCTTGTCCTGCCACCCCCTCTGCTCATCCTGCTGCCTCCCCCGCTCATCCCGCTGCCCCCTCTGCTTGTCCCATTGCCTCCCCCACTCGTCCTGCCCCCCTGCATGTCCTGCCACCCCTCCGCCTGCTTTCAACCAAGGTGATTTAAATCACTGATTTAAAAGCATTATTTAAAGAAACAAACAAGATAAAATGAGTTAAAAGTTAAATATGGATTTAAATCAAGTTTCCCATTTTTTAAAATTCATGTATTCTTGAACAAGAGTGCATAATAACTGGTTGCTGTAACAGCCAAAACATATCGTTGCAGTGGGACGGAAATAAAGAGGCAGATGGAATTAAATAGTTACTTATTAAAGGAACAGGACAATATTATGCCAGCTATTAAGAGCAGCATGGAGGGGACTATCATAATTAGGGATGTTGCCAATCCCTCCTTCTCAACCTGAAAATAGATTGGATTTCCAGGTGTTCAAGTGCTTCTTGAATGATTCATATCAATCACTCAAGGAACTTTTCAAGTGTTTAACATGGACACTCAAAATACCAAATTAGCCATTATTTTTCTTTCCCTGCTACACCTTCCAAAACTAAAAACAAAAGAAAAGAAATCACAAAAAGCCTTGCCCTGGGAAGGGGACAGCAGGTGGGGGGGATGGTTCCCATAAGAACTTCAGAAGAGTCATGCTGGATCAGGCCAAAGGTCCATCTCATCCAGCATCCTGCTGCAACAGTGGCCAACTGGTGCCTGTGGGGAAAGTTCAAATTAAGTAAATTTGCCTTTAAATTCAAACTGAATTGAATCTCGCTTCTCCCTTCCTCAAACGCACATATTGGAGAATGTGGGGAGAGATAACAGGAACAGTGGAGCTGGAGTGAGAGCCAGCTTGAAGGGGAATTGTGAATTGCGCTCTTTTATTCAAGCAAGGGAGGGTTCATATTAGTGAGCTCCCAATTTTATATACTTGACTGATTTCTAGTTAGAACATGGTGTGATGTTTAGGTGTTCTTCCCTCTTGTGTTGAACTGCATGGGAGCAAGGAGCATGACCACACAGAGCAGCTGTGCCTCCAGTATTACATCTCTCCCCTGACATCTGCACATTCAGCGCAACCATTGGTAGCAAGAGGGCCTTCACATGTACAGTTGTACACACAAAGGGTTCCCTGGAATCATGAACGATTTGGGTTGTGGATTATTACAGACATTCGTGATATACATGTGGATGTTGAGGGAGAAAGTGCAGAACATTGGGGATGGACTATTCGCCATGGCCCCACTCCTTGCTCCCATGTTCAACATGATAACAAGGAATACCCAAACAGGGCTTCTTTCTGTTGTAGCAACTAAAGCCAGCCAAGATGACTCCCTAACACAACTTTGCCCATTGAGGAGCTGCACCAAAGAAATTGCATTGCACCCTCTGCAGGGAGAGGTAAGTGCAAACCAAATTTCCATGGCAGCCTATTCATTCTGTTATCTCTTTATTACCATAGAATAGGAGGTGTCAATGTGGCACCTGTGGGCACTCCATTGTCACCTACCAAGGCCTTCCCTTTTTTTTCAAACCTAATTGCTGGCAGTGTGAATGCCTGTGTGGCACATGTGTGTGGCTGCAGTGTGTGCGTGTGTGTTGCCCATGACTGGGGGTAGTTAGCAACTCCTGTTATAGACAGCATTTCCAAGAGTGGGAATGTCCTGCTGTTTCCCATCTTATGGCCTTCTTGGACACTTTCACATACTGCTGGTGATTTCCCACATCTACAGTGATCTTTCTGCTATAGGAAAGAGCCTGCCTTGAGCTTGGTTGTCTTCCTCCTGACCCAACTGCTCTTTTCAGGCATCATTCACATGTACAACAAATGCTGCCTATTCCATCCCCAGTGTTACACACAACACCATCAACACTATCAGTGGCTAGTAGCCATGATGGCTAATGTTGTACCTCTACTGTCAGAGGCAGTATGCCTTTGAATACTAGTTGTTGGGAATTGTTGGAGGAGAGAATGCTGTAGTGTTCATGTTCTGCTTGCTGCCTTCCCACAGGCAACTTGTTGGCCACTGTGAGAAGAGGAAGCTGAACTAGATGGGTCCTTGGCTTGGTCTAGCAGGGCTGCTCTTATGTTCTTAACACCAGCCCTGCCTCTGATATCTGCATGCTCTCTGAAATGTCTGCAAAGGGGCACTTACATGTACCTCCTCCAATAGATGAGTGCTACCACTCTTAAATCTACCAGTTTAACAGATTTCCAGCCTAAAATCTCTCTCCCTCCCTCCATACATTCTTATTTGCTTCCCTCTTTGTCCTGTCCAAATTGGCACAGTTCATAGAACTATACTGTTTTACACACAATTTCCATCCTAACAATCCTAACTTTGGGAAATAATTTCCTTATAAATAATGCTGACCAATTCAAGGCAACATACAATTTGTCCGTGTGGTTCCTGCTGAGATAGATTAAAAGCAACTGGGGAAACTGTTCCTGCTTTATTCTTGGTGGCAGCAGCTGGTCTCCTAACATTCAATAGCTGAACCAGCAGATGCTGCCCCATTGGCTAATGCTCAGCTGAATCCCCTGCCACTTGTAATCAGTCGCCCCTGTGCCCCAAATATTAAACAACACACACCAAGAATGCACAGGTTGCATAAGAGGAATAAAACTGGAACCCAAAATAACTAAAGAAAATTACCATTAGAAAAGCTATTATTTTCCTCCTAAAAAACAACAGACTTAAAAACCAGATTCTTCTCTGCTCCTGCCCCCTACTTCAGACTTGGCAGAAAGAATGGGATGGAGGTTGTTATAAAGGGAGGGGAGTGAAAGTTTAAGGCTTGCTGGGAATTCATACTGTGGGAAGTATGATGGTGAAGTGAGTGGCTGTGTTTAGATGGCACAAAGAACTATGGTTTATCATGACAAGAATGAGGTTAGATTCTCCCCCTCTCCTCCTCTGAGGCAGCAATGGGGTGATCAGAAGCTTTCTGTTCTGATTTCAATTGTTGTTGTTATATACCTTCAAGTCGATTATGATTTATGGCAACCCTATGAATCAGCGACCTCCAAGAGAATTTGTCATGAACCACCCTGTTCAGATCTTGTAAGTTTAGGTCTGTGACTTCCTTTATGGAATCAATCCATCTCTTGTTTGGCCTTCCTCTTTTTCTACTATCTTCTGTTTTTCCCAGCATTATTGTCTTTTCTAGTGAATCAGGTCTTCTCATGATGTGTCCAAAGTATGATAACCTCAGTTTCATCATTTTAGCTTCTAGTGACAGTTCTGGTTTAATTTGTTCTAACACTCAGTTATTTGTCTTTTTCGCAGTCCATGGTATGCGCAAAACTCTCCTCCAACACCACATTTCAAATGAGTTGATTTTTCTCTTATCAGCTTTTTTCACTGTCCAACTTTCACATCCATACATAGAGATCGGGAATACCATGGACTGAATGATCCTGACTTTGGTGTTCAGTGATACATCTTTGCATTTGAGGACCTTTTCTAGTTATCTCATAGCTGCCTTCCCCAGTCCTAGCCTTCTTCTGATTTCTTGACTATTGTCTCCATTTTGGTTAATGACTGTGCCGAGGTATTGATAATCCTTGACAAGTTCAATGTCCTCATTGTCAACTTTAAAGTTACATAAATCTTCTGTTGTCATTATTTTAGTCTTCTTGACATTCAGCTGTAGTCCTGCTTTTGTGCTTTCCTCTTTAACTTTCATTATCATCATGTTCTGTGGGTGGGTAGGAGGTGACAAGGAAGAAGATGGAGAGTGAGACAGGGTGGAGTGGAGAAAACAACTGTTTAAAAAAATGGAGTGGAGGAAAAAAGGAGCCAGAGGGCAAGAACATGGATAAAGGAGGAGAAGGAGGCAACAGCAGAATGGAGATAAAGAACTGTGGAGGTGAAAGATGACATGTGTGTGTTTGCACTTGGCACACAAAGTGGCCTCCACCACCCTCTCTGGCTACTGTGCTGCATTTGCAGTATTTTAGCTCTTTTGCATCTCAGGGGAAAATGTTTGCTTGGGTGAGTGTCCCTAAATTGGTGGCAAGGCAGGGTCCGGGAGGTGATTAAGTGAGAGAGATTATGCTTGCTGGCTGGGGGAGGGGGGTTGCACTTCGTTTGATGTGCAAAGATCTGAGTAGTGGCCTCTGCCTCCCTCCCCACCTCCCTTACCAGCGGAGAGACCACCATTGCTATCATGGATAAAATGAATTATTCTACTCTCTGTATGTGTGTGTTTACTTTTAATGTTGTTTTGGGCTACTTAGATGTGCAGCAGCCAAGGCCAGCACCTTGTAGGCATTTTTTAAAAAAAAGTTACTGCAATGTAACTGTAGTGATTACTTTTGAGAAAAAGTAAAGTAATCAGTTACTTTCAGAGCAATTGTAATTGTAACGGTAATTACTACATTTTTGGGCCATGTAACTGTAACTGTAATTTATTACTTTGTAAAAGTAATCTTCCAAGCGCTGCGGTTAGGGTACGGGTAGGGTTAAGTGTAGGGTCAGGATTAGGGTTAGGGTTAGGGTTAAATTCTGGGTTAGGTCAAGAGTTAGAATTGGGTTCCAGATTAGGGATAGGGTTAGCTTCCATGTTAGGGTTTGTGTTAGGGCTAGGGTTAAAGTCAGGGTTAGGGTTAGGGTTATGGCTAGGGTTAAGGTTAGGATTAGGGTTAAATTCTGGGTTAGGTTGAGGGTTAAGTTCCAGATTAGGGTTAGGGTTAAATTCCAGGTTAGCATTAGGAATAGGGTTAAATACTGGGATTGGTCTCTGGTTAGGTTTAGGGTTAGGTTTCAGGTTGGGGTTTGGGTAAGGTTAGGGCTGGGGTTAGGGTTAGGGTTAGGGCTAGGGCTAGGGCTAGGATTAGGGTTATATTCTGGGTTACTGTTAGTTTCCACATTAAATTCTGCATTTGGTTAGGGTTAGGGTTAAGGTTAGGGTTAAATTCTGGGTTAGGTCTAGGGTTACAATTAGGTTTCTGATTAGGATTAGGGTTAGCTTTCAGGTTAGGGTGAGGGTTATGTGTAGGGCTAGGGTTAATGTTAGGGTTAGTGCTAGGGCTAGGGTTAGAGTTAGGGTTAGGGTTGATTTCTGAGTTATTTCTAGGGTTATAGTTTGGTTCCAGCTTAGAGTTAGGGTTAGGTTCCATGTTAGGGTTTGGGGTAGGGTTTGGATTAATTTCTGAGTTAGGTCCAGGGTTAGAGTTTGGTTCTAGGTTCGGCTTTGGTTTTGGTTTTGGGTTAGGATTAGGGTTAGGGCTAGGCTAGGGTTAAAGTTAACTTCCATGTTTGGGTTAGGGTTAAGATTAGGGTTAGCTTCCAGGTTAGGGTGAGGGTTATGTGTAGGGTTAGGGCTAATTTTAGGGTTAGTGTTAGGCTAGCGTTAGGGTAGAGTTAGGGTTAGGGTTAATTTCTGAGCTATTTCTAGAGTTACAGTTTGGTTCCAGGTTAGAGTTAGGGTTAGGTTCCATGTTAGGGTTAGAGTTAAGGTTTGGATTAATTTCTGAGTGAGGGTTAGGGTTACGGTTAGGGTTAGGGTGAGCTTTCAGGTTAGGGTGTGGGTTATGTATAGGGCTAGAGTTAATGTTAGGTTTAGTGTTAGTGCTAGCGTTAGGGTAGAGTTAGGGTTAGGTTCCATGTTAGGGTTAGGGTTAGGTTTCGGATTAATTTCTGAGTTAGGTCTAGGGTTAGAGTTCGGTTCCAGCTTCTGCTTCGCTTTTGGTTACAGGTTAGGGTGATATTCCAGGTTAGGTTAAGATTTAGGGTTAGAGTTAGGGTCAGGGTCAGTGTTAATTTTTGGGTTACACCGAGTGTTAGAATTACATTCCAGGTTAGGATTAGGGTTAACATCCAGGTTAGCATTCTTGTTAGGATTAGGGTTCAATTCTGGGGTAGGTCTCGCATTAGAGTTAGGTTCCAGGTTAAGATTAGGGTTAGCTTCCAGGTTAGGGTGATGGTTAGGGCTATGGCTATATCTTAATGTTAGGATTAGGGTTAGGGCTAGGGCTAATATTATGGTTAGGGCTAGGTTCTGGGTTATTGTTACTTTCCACTTTAAGTTCTGGGTTACAGTTAGGTATGAAATATTTTAGGTATGAAATATTTTTATTGAATAGAAACCATACTACAAGAAAGAAATTACGCAGCCATTACTTCGGCGATATAAAACAAAACAAAACAAATTCAAAAATACAGGAAAAATATCAAGAATCCAGAATCCAAAAGCATCCAGAGTCCAGAGTCCAGAATCCAATGGCTAGAGGCCATAGTCCAGAGTCCAGTATCAGTATCAGAATCCCGCATCAGGGTCCAAAGTCCAGTATCAGAGTCCAGTATCACAATCCAGGAACCGGGATAACAACCAATTAAAATCCAAGAACAAAGATAAATACAAAGATAAATACAAAGATAAATACAAAGATAAATACAAAGATAAATACAAAGATAAATACAAAGATAAATACAACAGAAATTGCAAAATCATATACAAATTTATACCATACCATACATAGAAGTGGGGCCAGGCGATTGAAAGGCTAAGCGGTTTAAAGACTACGTTTCAAGTGATGGGTGGGGGGTCACAGGGCCACAGATGCTTCCAGCACCCCGATGACATCCGCCCCCGTTTGTAGCCTGCCAATCGCTGCAGAGAGGCTATGATATAGCGTACCGTGCCTTCCGGCATGCTTTCCTTCTTTGTAATCTGCTCCCAGCGGCGCGCCCCCCCTAGGGCCCCCAGAACAGTGAGATTGATGAGGCGGAGGGTGGAGAGCGGAATGGGCCAACACTCTCGGCCTCAGGCACCCCTTGGCCACTCAGGACCCCGAAGCCCCTCTTGCTCTTCCCCAGAGATCACCGCTTCCCAGTTCTGACGAGCCAGGCTCGGCCAGCGCAGCACTTGAGCCAGCCCTTCCCACACGTACCGGGAGGTGGGGCAGGTGGACACCACATGTTGTATGGTCTCTCGAGGTTCCCCGCCTACCGGCGCCATCCCCACCGCTTGGCACTCAGCGACGCACCTGAGCCATTTGCATAGTTGGGCTTCCTCCGACAGCCACTGGCGGGCCGCCGCTACATCCGCCAGCTGATGATACCAGCGCCAACGAATATCCCACATGCGGATTGGAATTCGTCGTTCCCGAAAAAGGGGGATTGGGTACCGGCTCTCTCTTAGATACGGGGACAGGTCGGTTCGGGCGGCCCAACGTTCTGCCTCAATGCAAAATAGGCTCTCCTCCACCATGCGCCAGTACAGATGATGGCGCAAATGGCAGCCAGAGAGCAAGTTGTTCCTGACCCATGGGGCGTGGGCTACCCATTGCTTCACTGCTGAGAGTACCGGAATAAGGTAGGCCGACACGGTCGCTCGCCAGGCGGGCAACATGCGAAAGGCTAGCTGGTCTTTTTCCCACCACTTCTCCGCCCATGGTGTGTCTCGCCATCCCGAAGCAAAAGCTGCTACCCAGGCTGGCGGCGGTGGCGGCAGCGTTCCTCCCACCCGGGCAGCCGCTCCCGTGGCTTCCTCCCAATCCCGCCAGGTGCCAAAATTTTGGGCAAGAAACTCTGCTAGGCAGGCTGGACCCAGCGCTGGTAACGCCAGGCCACTTTGTTCGCGCGGGCGGGAGGCTACCGCTCGGCTCTGAGGGAAATGGACCGTCCCCCAGATGAAGTGAAGCACCGAGCGATCTACTCACCGGAGTATGACTTCCGGGATAGGGTAAACTCTGGCCAGCGCCATTTATTTATTTATTTATTAGGCTTATATCCCGCCCGACTAGCGATAGCTCTCTGGGCGGTGAACAGCAAAAAAGTACAATAAATACAATAAGAAAAACAATACAGTGCAAAAATCCAATTAAGTTATAATAAGTTAAAAAGTATGGTTAAAATGCTTTGGGAAAGAGGAAGGTTTTAACTTGGCGCCGAAAAGATGACAATGTCGGCGCCAAGCGGACCTCCTCGGGGACACTATTCCACAATTCGGGGGCCACCACTGAGAAGGCCCTAGATCTTGTCACAACCCTCCGGGCCTCAGTGTGAGTTGGAACCCGGAGGAGGGCCTTCGTAGCAGAACGTAGTGTATGGGCCGGTTCATAGCGGGAGAGGCGTTCTGACAAGTATCGTGGTCCCACGCCATGCAGGGCTTTATAAGTTAGTACCAGCACTTTGAATCTGGCCCGGAAGCATATTGGTAGCCAGTGCAAGCGGGCCAGAACAGGTGTTATATGCTCGGACCGTTTGGTCCTTGTCAACAGTCTGGCCGCCGCATTTTGCACTAGCTGTAGCTTCCGGACTGTCTTCAGAGGCAGCCCAACGTAGAGCTCATTGCAGTAATCCAAACGTGAGGTTACCAGAGCATGTACAACTGATGTAAGGTCCTCCGTACTCAGATACGGGCGTAGCTGGGCTACCAACCGGAGTTGGTAGAACGCATTCCGAGCCACCGAGGCTACTTGAGCCTCAAGTGAAAGGGAAGAGTCTAGAACGACTCCCAAGCTACGAACCTGCTCCTTTAGGGGGAGTGTAACCCCATCCAGGACAGGGAATATATCCATCATCCGATCAGAGAAACCATCCACCAACAGCATCTCAGTCTTGTCAGGATTGAGCCATGGCGATAGCGTACAGATAGGTCTTTAAGAAGGCGACTTTTTGAAAAGTGCCCAGTCGCCACACTTCCAAGCGAGTCTCGACGGCCTGTACCCAGCGCTCCAACTCTCTTGGGCCGCTTCCCCCTTGGGCCAGTGAGAATTGAATTCCCAATATGGAGACATCCTCTACTACCGAATCTGCTCTGACCGGCAGCTCGTTCGGTTGCCTCAATCGCTTCATCCACTAGGATGGCTGCGAGAGGTTGCGTGGTCAGTTGGGGCAGCTCGCCGGCTTCCTCACGGATCCACCCTATGGCAAAGCTCTTGTGCAGATTAACTTTTGCACCTGAGCTGCGCCCGTAGGCACGGAGGGCCTCTAAGACGCTATGCACCTCAGTGCGGTTCCAAATGAGGACGGTGACGTTGTCCGCATGCGTTACCATCCCCGCCCAAACCTCCATTGTTACTGTTGGCCCTGTTGTTACTGTTGGCCCTTCCCGCGGCCCTTCCTGGGTGGATCCCGACGCCATCCCCTGGCAGGCTACGCTTGACAGTGAGCGGGGTATCGGTGGCCATACCGAGAAGCCTACCAACCCCGACGCCTCAATCAGTGCCAGAGCGGGGTCAAGTGCCAGCACGTAAAGGAGCGCGCTTAGCGGGCACCCTTGCCGCACTCCTGAGCATACTGGCAGCGCCGTCCCTTGCCAGCCATTCAATTGTGGGATGACGGTTGCCTCCCGGTAGAGCCATCGTAGATGGGAGACGAAGTGGACAGGGATCCCTTTTCGGTAGAGCGTTTCCCAGAGATAGTCGTGGTGGATGTTGTCAAAAGCTTTCTCCTGATCTAATTGGAGGAGAAAAAGGCCCCTTCCACTGCCGCGACTCGCGGCACAGCTCGCCCCTTCTTCTGCCCCTCTCCCGAGCCCCAGCACCCTCGCCGCAGTCGCAAACACTTCCCGCAGGAGGCACAGCGAGTCTGTCATCCGCCGGCCCAGGACCGCGCTGGTCTGACACGGGCGTACCAGGCAGTCGGCAACAGCTGCGAGGCGGGCGTTAAGAACTCTGGCTAGGATGCAGTTGTTGACGTTGGCGATTGCGATGGGGCACCAGTTGGTAGGGTGGGAGAGGTCTCCTTTTTTTGGAAAGAAGATTAATAGCACCTGCGAGAAGTCCCTGAGGCCGTTATCTCGGAGCAGCAGTGAATTAAACAGCCTTGCAAGCGGTCCGGCTAGGAGCGCCACATAACACTGGTAAAAGCGCCAGGGTAGCCCATCCGGCCCAGGGGCGGAACGCGCCCGCCCTCGGCCGATTGCCACCCGTACCTCTTCTGCCGTGACCGGGGTTTCTAGCATCGTCTTCTGTTCATTCGTTAGCCCCAGCCCCCAGCCGACTTGCGTCTCTACTCTGTTAAGGAAGGTTTGAACTTCCTCTTCAGGGATGGGTTTTTGGGCAAAAACCTCACGCCAGTGACGCTCCATCACTGCCAGCATTCCTTCCGAAGTGCTCTGAATAGTATCCTCCGGTGTATCGCGAAGGCCCGTGCAAGACACCGGTGCAGCGGTGGTCGACTGTGCTAGATGGGACCGTTCCCACTCTCCGGCTTTGACCATTGGGCCGCGGCTGCGGCAGACACGGTGTCGCGTCGTCCGCTTCCACTCCCCCTGGTGATAGGCCGCGATCGTTTCCTGTGCCTCAAGAAGTTCCTCCGGTGGAAAAGGAATCCCCTCATCGTGCCACCGGTGGCAGCGTAGGAGGGTAAGATAGCGTCTTGATAGCCACGCACCTCACGACAAGCTGTCTGCCGTGAAAAATCGTGGCAGCGTTCCGACAGCAGTCTTTTCAGACACTGTCAGCTGTCCCAAAGGTCTCTGTTCAGGGGATCTCCGGCCTCGACCTGGAGGGCCCAGACAGCTACCATGCCTTCTAATTGCAGGCGTAATTCCTCACTCTTATCGAGGGTGGCAGGATTTAGCCGCCAGAGCGGGCGGCCACGAGTTCCGACCCGCTTCCTTGTTCCAGCTGACCGTTTGTCAGCAAGACTGAAATCCACTTCTAGCATAGCGTGATCGGACCAGTCGGAGGCAAGGACACGGCAGCGCTCCACCCCCCACGCCGCCGATGCCCAAATGCGGTCAACACGGCTGGCCACGCGCGGGTGGTAGAACGTGAAGTGCGCTGGCGCCCCGGTTCCCCGAGCTACTGCGTATCGCTCGCCATCGCTAAAGGGTCTCCCACACCCTGGTGAACAGAAAGCTAGCTCATTGGGGGTTTGGAGCGCTGCGTCTCGCAGGCCACGCTCCGCTAGGCCGGCTGACAGCCTCTTCTCTTCCACCGTTAGAGATGGCAGTACTCTGCCCGCTGGTACTGTGCGGTCTTCTGGACGGGCTCGATTATTAAAGTCTCCGGCGATCAACAATTGGTGTTGCATATGGCTCTGAAGAAAGAGGCAGGGCCACATTTGTCTCCGCCCCTCTCTCCCTGTTGGTGCATAGACCCCACAGAGGCAGAAGGCGCCTCCTGGGCTCTCCAAACTCCGGTCAGCCGCTGGCAGCAGAGCAAAATCCACAACCAGCAGCCGCCCGGGAACTGCCTCCAGGACCCTATCTACGTGCCAAGTCATACCTGAGGGTGGCTCTCTGAAGAGCACTCCGACCCCTGACCGTTCTCCCGGCACGTAGCTCCAGAAAGACTGGCCCACGCTCCAGAGGCGTTGCGTGTGACTGCGCTCGCGTTCAGAGGTGAACCACGTCTCCTGCAGGACAATCAGCTGTGGCCCAAGCTGTTGGAGAGTTCCTAGAATCTCTGCGCGGCGTTCCCAGGAGCGGAGTCCACGCACGTTCCCGGTGAGAACTCGGAGCAACTCCATTAGAGCAATTCCGGACCCCCGTTTTCTTGCTCTATGCCAGCAGCCTCGAGAGAGGTTAATCTCTGCTTTCCTGTCCCTCCTGCGCCCCGAGCGCAGTAGGTGCAGGCCTACTGATTGCCTTGGCTGCTGGCACGTCGGCGACGGCCACCGTAGCCACCCCCGGCGTTCGCCGAGATGAGAGATCATCTGGCGGTTCCGGGGGAGGCACAGCCAGTGCCGCCGGTGCCCCAACAGCCCCTAAGGTGGCTTTCTCCCCAGCCGGCCTATCGGTAGTATCCGTTTGGATAATCTCAGCCGTAGTTTCCGCTAGGGTGCTCTCATCCATGTTCTCATCCATGCCACCTTCCCCTTGCTGAACGTTACTCTGAATGTTACCCTGATCCCTTTCCGCTTTCTCTGCCTGCTCAAGCTGATCCTCAACTGCCTGAATGCGCCACCGGCGTTCCACGCAATGAGCTTGAACTGCCATCAGCTCTGCCAGGCGGTCTTCGGTCGGTCGCTCGAGGCAACCTTGATGGCAGAGTTCCTCATGCTGGCCTAGAATATCCAGCTTGACACGTTCGTTCATTAAGGAGCTGCGCAGTTCCTCCACAGATACCCCTTGGAGGGATCGCACCGGAACACATGCTCTCTCCTCCTCCGATAGTCCTTTACTACGTTTGCCTGGGATACCTCCCGAGGTTCCACCTGGAGGGCTACGCGGGAGCAAGGTGCCCAGTCTGACCGCTTCCGAAACCTGCCTCTTGGCAGCTCGGCGACGACTGTTTGCCACTTCCCCATGCACCACATCTTTGCCCAATACTCCTGCGCCTAATGATGGTTGACCTCTTTCGGGTTGGAGAGCATTTGGTGTTTCCCCTATTCCGGAGGGGGCCCCCCTGAATACTCTCAATACTCGTGTCCCATTCCTCGTTATGTACACTTCCTTGTAGAACTAGGAAGCGATTGCCCAGATGCAGCTGTGACTCCGGGCGAGCCACCAGAGGTGACTTGCGACTACGTCGCTGCACTCCTCTCGCTGTTTCCCAGGGGCGCTCTTCGACCCCTTCCTCATGTTGACTTTCTCCCCTTCTGGTTTCCTTCGGTGGTGGTGGTGTTACCCGACCCTCCCCACCCATCTCATTACTGGTTGCTGGGCCTGGGGCTGGGGCTGAGGCTGATTCTTGGCGCTCTGCCATCCGGGCCGCCCAGGCACGCCCTACCGCTTCCTGTAGGGAGTCTTGCTGATTGAGCCATGCCTGTGGGCACCACCTGTACGCATGGCCCTCGTTGCGACACAGGCTACAGGTGACCGGCCGTTGGCAGGCGGCCGTTGCATGTCCTCGTACCCCACATTTCGCACAGAGGGCCGATTGGCAATCTCGGCGGCAGTGAGCGAAGGAGCCACAGAGGAAACAGGCCGGGGGTTGGCCACTGTAGCGGGTCACTCCGCGGTCTGGACCCATAAAAAAATATTTGGGCAGATGAAGTATTTGCCCTCCTTCTACGCTTCGATGGAGGGCTATTACTGCTCGGTACTCGCCGGTCCAAATCCCATATTCATCCATGCAACGTTCAGGGTCGAGGAGGACCGTGCAGTGCCTCCGTAACCAGATCGCCACATCTTCCGGTGGGATCCCCGTTGTACGAAACCCAGTGTTTACCACCTTGTTTTCACCTCGAAAGAGAGGGACGACATCAAAATCCTCAAAACAGCGGGCACCAAGCCGACGGGCCGTTCGGCAGCGATCCCAGAAGGCTTGGTACTCGCATTCGGAAGCGAGACAGACGTCAACCTCCGTCAGTCCAGGGGGGGTTATGACTGCGAGGAACTGATCTTTTTGCATCCCCAGGCGGCCGAGGAGCACCTCTTGGATCACATAGTCCCGCGTCAGACAGGCGGGATCAGGTCCCCCGTAGCACAAGTGAACTACACAGCGCTCCCTGGGATCTGGGTGCCGTGTTACCCTACTGTAGAATTCATCTAGAAAGCGGGCGTCCTCAAGGATCTCCGCCTCCAAATCAAATCCAAAGCCAAAATTTTGGTTTGATGCCGTGCCGTGGGCAGAGTTACCAAAGCCTCCCCGCGTAGTTCTCGGTGCCATTCGAGCTCCCCCCCAGCCACAGCTGCATAGGTGCGACCGGGTTCCAGCGCTCTCTGACCAGCGTTATTATTACTTGTTCTATCTACCGAGGGTGGGCCCACTAACTCACTCACAGCAGGTTCTTCTCCCTCCCTCCCAGATAACAATTGCGGTTCCCCAACATTTTGCTGCTCTCTGCTAGGTCATCGTTGGTTTTGGGAAACAACTCTAGGACCTCTCCCGGGCATCTCCTCCTGAACCCCTATATTTTCCACTCCAGGCGATGATCTCTCGCCACCTTCATGTACTTCCTTCCTAGTATCAGTCACCACTAGTCCTCCTCCCACATCCTGTCTCTGTCCCAGTCCTTGTATAGTATTAGATAAGGTCTCAGTACAGGTTCCGGGCGGATTGGTACCAACGCCTCCATCTGTAATTGATGATGGAGGGCCAAGGGGCCTTGAGGCAGAGTCTACGACCCTTAATACAGTCTGGGAATTTTGATGTTCCCGGGTACCAACCTCGACTGAGTGTTGTTGTTGTCGTTGCTGCAATGGCAAAGGAAGGTGAGGATCTGCGGCCAAAGGGATTTGTTGTGTGCGCTCCTGTTGTTGTAGGCGCTGTTGGTTTGATTTTCTAGATTGGTATCCGCTGTCTGGGTATATTATCATGGGTGCAATATCTGCATGCCCGGCATCAGTACACTGTAAGGGGGAAGAGGGTAGAGCAGGAGAGGGCAGCCGTGGTGAAGTCCGAGGTTCCCCCCTCACCCGTTCTGCCACCCGTTCAACTGGTCTCCTCAACTTTCCCAGTGGCCCTTGTACCTCCTCCCGCATTACATCAATCAGCTTCTCCCCAGCTCTCCCACCCGTCTGCCCACAATTCCCCTGAGAATTAGGGGCTCGCTGCTGCCGTGAGGATAGAGGTGAAGAAAGAGGTGAAGAGAGAGAAAGGGAAAAGCTCCCTGATCGTTCCTCACCCGTTTGCGGGGGCCCTTCTTTCGAAGGCGCCCCCTGGCAAGAGATCTGGACCATCATTCCCAAGTTCAGGTCCATGGGCATGTCCGTCTGCTGTCCGACCTTGGTCGCTGCGGTCCGTCGCTCTCGGCTGTCTGCTCTGCCACCAGACTCCTACGCTGCTCCTCCGAGTTGTCTCATTCCAGGATTGCCGGTCACCAAGGACGTAGTCCTGTCGATCGAGGGACTCACCGGAGGGGCCGTCACCATCGCCGTCATATCTGTTGTCAGCGTTTGACCTACTCTCGGAGTGGTGGCCTTCTGCTGTCGTGCGTTCTGCTGCCAAAATTTCAGGTGCCCAACGAGGCGCCACAGCCAATCTACATAGTCCTGTCACTGTGGGGTCAAGGTCATTCTGCCCGTCTCAGTCCATATGAGGGGGCAGCGGGAAGCATAGTTAGGTGCTTCCCAAATGCGGATTAATTCTTGGACCATCCGTTCCATTGCAGCCGGTTCTAGCCAGTCTGGTAAGTTTCGAGTGGAAATGCGGGCACGGCGTCCGATAAGCAGTCATTCCACCATGCCCAAAGTTACTGATCTGTGCATCGCCAATGTGTCTGTCGTTCCTTGGATGTTACCCTGTAACGCTGCAAGTACAGTAGGGTGCGCTCGATCTAGCCAATCAAGGATCTTATCACGGCTTAGTTTTGCTAAGCATGGGCCTGTGGGTGCAGGTAGTATTGCAAGATGGGCAGTTAGGAAGCCCCATAATTTGAGCATGTCCCAGCGGTTTCCCGGGTCAGCGAGGAGCCAGGTGTCATAGTGCCCCCAGTCACACTGTAGATCAGTCTTCCAGCGATCCAGGATACGAGCTTCTCTTTGTCTGCCAATGGCTGGGAGTGGTCCATCCAGACCATAATCCTCCATCTCACAATCTAGATTGTCAGTGTCATTCTCAGTACTTCCAGTTCCTTCAGCTCTATCAGTTGTACTACATTCAATACTGGAATTCAGTGAAACTTGTGAGCTCTCTAAGTTATTGCTTACATCCTCGAGGACCAGAGGGTCAGTATGTCGCTGCTTAGTAATACCATCTCCCTCATTACCTATTATATACTTGGATTCAGGTGCCGGCTCTGGGGGAGGGGGCTGCACCCATGAATCAGCTATAGTGTCCTCAACAATTGATACAGATTGTAGGGGGTGCACTGGAAAAAGTTCTTCAGAGCACTCTCTCGATTGCTCTTCTTCCATTTCCTCTGACCACATAGGGGTGGTGGTCAGGAGCTCACTGACTAGACTATTAGGAAGTCCAGGACCAGGAGGTGTAGGAGGCGCTAGGCTTTCGTTCTGGGAAGTTGTCATCACCTTCATGACCGCTGCGGTAATCCAACCTGGCTCAGTTGGCTGTCTTGGAGATATCTACGCTTTCCCCTCTAAAGTTTTTTGCTTTGGAATCTGAGCATGGTTTCCTCCCACTAGGCTATCGCCCATCTGCTCTGTAGCACTATAGTTATCAGTTTCATGGAAAAATCCAGTTGGGTGTTTGCACTCCTCCCACTCTCTCCTGGTGCTAACCAGGTAGGGTTGGCAAGATTAGTTTCTACAGATTTCAGGGAGGGGGGATGTAATAGGGAGGATCCCTTTTGGTCCCAGAGGGGAGAGGGAGGATCTCTTTGGCTGCTTTTATTCTCTTCTCCCTGAAATTGCTCTCCTTGTAATTTAAAGGAGGCAGCAAAAAAAGCCTCTACTGTAGCAGTCGAGGGGGGGGGGGACATGGGTAGGACTTGTGAGGCCAGGGAAGGGGAAAAGGGGAGGTGTTTTTCCCCACTCACAAGGAAAGCACCTCTGCTCCCTACCACCATTCTTGCTTCAGCTGCCTCAGCAAGCAGATATTAACTCTCTTTCTATTTCCATAGACATTTGTGTAGGAGCATCTTGCTCCAGGCCAGATTTTGTAAGTAGTCTCCAGTTCAAATCAGCATTTGTTACATTTGTATCCAATAGAGCTGGTGCAGGCAAACAACAGGCAGCTATGGAGGCCTCAACCACACCCTGCTGCTGTTGTGGATTTCCAAACTGTTCTGACATAATTAGGCTTGCTTTTTCCTCCTTCATAAGGGACTGAAGGCAATCATCAGAGGGTTTCAGAAACAGGGTGCCAGCCGGTCCCCCACTCAGTCCCCCAATTCCTGTAGAAATCCCTGCTACTCTTTGTTCATTCTCCCCAGCCTCCACTCTTTGTCCTAAATCCCCAGGCAATTGCAGGACACTCTCTTGGGTTCTCACAGTCTTTGGAATAGGAGTAGGAGTAGGAATAGGAGGTCTCTCCTATATAATCTTTATCTTCTATGGCTGACATAGTATCAGACAGTATCTGTGCTTTGTTGGATTCAGTCATAGTTAGTTATAGCCAAAGGCTATTAGGCTTATTAGGCTTCGCTAGGCCTCCCTGGGGGGGTACCTATAGTTCCCCCCAAGCGTCTCCCAGAGACACAAGTGGTCTTAAAAGAATCCCCACAGTCTTAGCAATGCCTAGATGTTATTCTTGAAGAAGTGCAGTCCCCCTAGGGGGGCAATAAACGCGCTTGTGACGCCCTTCCCTGGCTCTCCCTGTCAGGTTCCTACCTGCTCGTGGCTACTGCCTTTCACTAGGCACCACCAGGGACTCCACCAGTCCAGACTGTCCTTTTTTATGGTTTCTCTCTCCGCTCTAGCACAGATCTCAATAGATCCCCCTGCTAGGCAGCACCACCAGTCACGTTCTACAACCAATGTTCCCAGAGACCTTGCCTGAGTCTCTCTATCTGGTTACATTCGTGACTGCGTGCCTATGCTGTTCCCAACCCCCTTGTATCAATGCAGATAACTCATAACTCGGGGTTGCTCTGGATACTTATAATGTTATCTTCTCCTCTTTACCGCTGCCACCATTTGTTACTGTTTCCCTTCAGCCTTGGTTATTACCTTACCCTCCCTTCTGGTCTGTGAAACCCCAGCCAAGGATCAGGCCTTCGGTAAACCAAAATAGTATTTATTAAATAACATTAGTAACAAGATAACTTTGATAATGATCTACAAGCTTATGGTTTCATCTATTACTGTGATATTTGACTTATTACTAATCCGAACTCCACCTCCCTCTTTCTCCACACTCTCCTGACATACACCAACTCCACCAACTCCACTCATGTCCCCCTAACACCTCTCAAACAACCCACTAACGTCCACCCAGATTCAACTGTCATCCTTCCATTTATACTCTCAGCCATCCAAACACTCAGCCAATCATCCAGCATTCTACTGCTCATTTACTCCCCCCTCCTCTTTCATTCCACTTACCATGTATCTTCTATACAAACAGCACTTACCATATATACATTAATACAGGAACATCAGAGCGCTCACCCGAGAATCTCACAGGAGCTCTGGAAAAACACGTCCTTCCTCTCTGAAATAGAGTTAGGGTTAGGGCTAGTGTTAAGTTCTGGGTTAGGTTTAGGGTTACATTTAGGGTTGGGTTAGGGTTAGAGTTAGGGTTAGGGCATGGATTAGGGATAAGGTTAGGGTTACAATTATTGTTAATTTCTGAGTTAAGTCTAGGGTTAGGATTAGGGATAGGTTCCAGGTTAGGTTTAGAGTTAGGTTTAGGGTTCGTGTAAATATAGGGCTTGGGTTAGGGTTAGGGCAAGGATTAGGGTTAGGATTAGGATTAGTGTTAATTTCTGAGTTAGGTCTAGAGTTAGGATTAGGGTTAGGTTCCACTTTAGCTTTACCGTTAGGTTTAGGTTTTGGTAAGGATTAGGGTTAGGGTAAGGGCTAGGGTTAGGGTAAATCTAGGGCTAAGGTTAGGGTTAGGGCAAGGATTAGGGTTAGGGTTAGGATTAGTGTTAATTTCTGTGTTAGGTCTACGGTTATGGTTAGGGTTATGGTTAGGGTTACGGTTAGGGTTAAAGTTAGGGTTAGGGTAGGGTCACGGCTATGGTTAGCTTCCAGTTTAGGGCTAGGTTTAGGGTTAAGCTTAGTGTAAGGGTCAGGGCTACTTAGGGTTAGGGTTAGGCGTAGGGTTAGGTTCCAGGTAAGGGCTAGGGAAAATGTTAAGGTTAGGGTTAGGGTCAGGGCTAGGGTTAGTTTCCAGGTTAGGGTTAGGGCTAGGACTAGGGTTAGAGTTAACTCCTGGGTTAGGTCAAGGGTTAGAATTAAGTTCCAGGTTAGGGTTAGGGTTAGCTTCCAGGTTAGGGTGAGGTCTACCCATTGAAATGCATTGAGTATCCAGCCTCCAGGTCAACCCATTGGAAATCACTGGCTCTTTGGCCACCAGGTCTACCCATTGAAATCTACGGGCGTGTGGGACTCCAGGTATACCCCTTGAAATGCATGGTCTTTTCAGACACCAGATCTACCCTTTCATGCAATTACAATGCAAAGAATGGCAAGGGCCCCCTCTGGTGGTGATTTTGTACCACTACAATCAAATGAGGGCAAGGGCACCCTCCTGTGACAATTCTATGCAACTACAATGCAAAGAGGGGCAAGGGCTTCCTCCAGTGGCAATTTTAGGCCACTACAATGCCAAAGCATTTTATCAAACTACAATGCCAAAGCAGGGCAAGGGCTCCCTCCTTTGTTGGTTTTATGCATAGGGACCATACAGGGACCATACAACTCCCTTGTTACAACAGCTCCACTGGCTGCTAGTTTGTTTCCGGTCACAATTCAAAGTGCTGTTTTTGACCTTTAAAGCCCTATACGGCCCAGGTCCAGGCTATCTGTCAGACCGTATCTCCCTATACGAGCCTGCCTGGGCCCTGAGATCTTCAGGAGAGGCCCTTCTCTCAGTCCCAACACCCTCGCAAGTGCGATTGGTTGGGACGTGAGATAGGGCCTTCTCGGTGGCTGCTCCTAGGTTCTGGAACTCCCTTCCTAGGGAGGCACAAATGGCCCCCTCCTTGCCATCCTTCCATCGGCAAGTAAAGACTTTTTTTATTCCAACAGGCTTTTGGGATAGAAGGTGTTTAGGATTGGGCTTTACAAGGCTTGTTTTATTGTTTTATATTATTATCTGTATTATTTTAAGTTGTTTTTAGATTTTTAAGTGCATTTTATAGTTTTAAGGTTGTGCATAGTTTAATTGTATTTTAATTGTATGTTTTTCTATGTTTTTAACTACATGTAGTTTTATTTGTAAGCTGCCCTGAGTTCCAGTTTGGAAAAAGGGCGGGGTAAAAATAAAGTTTCAACTCAATTCAATTCAGTTGTGTGCGTTGATACTAGGGCTGGGCACACACACCCCTCTGCCCCGTGGCTCCAATCTGGAGGAGGCATCAGGCTAACCCACCCTGGATCAACCTGGGGACCACCCGCCCCAGCTCAGAGCCACTCACAAATAAGTTCAGGGGTGGGGATCCTGCTCAATTAGGGTTTAAAAAACCCTAATTAAACTTATGGGGAGAAGAGCAGGTGAGTTTGGGGAGGAAAACAGTGACGGCGGCAGCTACATTGCCTCTTCCCAACTCCCTACTAAGCTGCAGCCAACCTTGCCATCCCTCCATGGCGGGGGAAGGAAGAGGGCAGAGGAGCCTCAGGGCTTTACCCCCTGCCTAGCTAAGCACCAGAGCCCTTCTGGGTCCACCACTGTAGGGATTCCGGGTCCGCCCAGAAGGGAGGAGAAGAGCCAGTGATTGTGGAGAGGGAGGCACCAGGGGCTGCAGCTACATTGTTGCTTCCCGATTCCCCATTGAGCTGCCCATAGTAGTGAACAGTGAAACCAGAATCCCACTTCAAGTGTGCATCATGCAAGGGAGACAAACACAAATATTGGACTAGGATGCTGTGCTGCTGACCTCATTAGCTGATTGCCCCTCTCTTGGATGTTAGCATTAGCATAAATGTCAGCAGTGGAGATGCCTATTTATGAGCACAATTTCAAAGGATGAGCAAAGGAGAAGAATTGTGTCTTTTTATTTTTCCATTCATTTTTGTCTTAAAGAGGCATTGCTTCATTTTCCATTTGTTTGAATCCCATTAGTGTTTCATTCATTTTCCACTGGTTTCAGTGGAGATAGAGAGAATACTCTGTTGTCTGTAACTTTGGTGTTTTCCATCCAAAGGGCAAGGAATCAGACTTACATAGATATCCCTATATAGAAAACTCAAAAATATACTGAAGGAAAAAATGAGAGAAAATGATCTCAAACTGTTAATCAAAATATATTATTACAATTGTATTTTTCCAAGAACAAGAAAGAAAGAAAGAAAGAAAGAAAGAAAGAAAGAAAGAAAGAAAGAAAGAAAGAAAGAAAGAAAGAAAGAAAGAAAGAAAGAATTGAGTGAGGAGTTAGGGGCTTCTTTATCAGGTCGGAGTGAATAAATCATAAGGGTGAACATCAACTTCGACTTTTTTGTTCCAGTAGCTCAGGAATAAAGCCCAGTATTCTTTTTTTTTTTTTACAATAATTTTTATTCAAATTTTCATAAAACATACAAAACAAAATCATAAAACATTCAAAGACAAAAAACAAAACAAAACAAAAATGATTAAACAAAAAAATAAAATGTTGACTTCCCATTTGTCGCAGATCAAATCAGTTATAGGTCTACAATATATAACAATCCTGTCTCTTAAATTATATTATAAAATCACTTTCCTCCAGTAGTTATCTTAATTAATCATCAAATCTCATAAACATTACTTTATTCTTTCCACAAAAAGTCAAAGAGAGGTTTCAATTCTTTAAGAAATATATCTATCAATTTTTCTCCAAATAAACATGTCGATTAATCCATCTCGTTAATAATAATAATAATCTTATTGTCATAACCATAGTCCAAATAAACATATCGATTAATCCATCTCATCAAAATCTGTTAGGTCCAATAATTTCAATAGCCATTATTCCATTATCCATATTAATTCCATCTTCCATCTTCAATAGTCCTGTTAAGTCCAGTAATTTCAGTGTCCAATCTTCCATTATCAGTATTCCATAATAATCTTGCTGTTGTAGCCATAGTCATATAATAAGAGTCTGATGGGAATTTCCTCTATCCCAAATATTTTCTTGCCATCAATTCTGAATAAGTTGCTGAAATATTGTTGTAAAGTCATATCTCTGTTCTTCTTTTTTACAAAATGCACTGGCTCATCTCTTGAGAGTTTTTCCATTGTCACATGGCTGCTGTTAATTCCATAGATTTTCTCTATATCAAGCTCCATCACGTCATTCCAGTCCAGAAGATTCTCCAAGCCATTGATAACTTTATCTCTAATATCTTCATTAATTTCTTCAGAGATAACGTTAAATTCCAAACAGTAGATTTTATTTCTAATATCCATAAACTCCAGATCTTTTTCCAATTCCACATTTGTTCCAATCTCCAGGGCTTGTATCTTCCCTTTATTTTTTCTTTTCTCATCTCTGATCTCATTCTCCTCTCTCACAGGATCCCCTATTTCTTTAAGCTCCTGCGTCATTTTGCTCAGTTCAATTTTCAGCTCCTTACTGCCCTGTCGCAGGGTTTGTTTTGTTATCTCAATCTCATCCATTATTTTCTGAAACATAATTACTTCCAGATTCTCAGCCACTTTCTTGATTGCCATTTTTTAAAACCACGAAAACAAAGCAAAACAAAAATAAAGAAGAACCACTTCTTATTTCAGCAACAATTGGGTTAATATTCCAGGCTTGATGACATCACAGTATAAACAGAGCAGCCTGCCTTATCTCTCTATGTTCAAGAATACAAAACAAATTTAGTTCCCAGCATCAAAACAGTTAGCGGCGTCGTGAAGAAGCAGATTCGTCAAAATAAAATAAACCAAAAAGAGAATAGTCCCAGACAATATAATGTTCCTCGGAATAGAAATCCCTCTTCTGTGTATATCTTTAGAATGCACTTCCAGGACAGCTTTTTGCAATAGAAACAGAGATAAGCTGTTAATTTCGTGAATAACAGAGAAGAGTTATAGCTCACCCAGAAGCTCTTCAAAGCTGATTAAATTGACAAATCTCTTTTTGCTGCAACAATTTAAACCAAGTAAAAAAAATAATAGAAAGAAGGGTGCTTGCCTGTTAGTCTGTTTTCTCTTTGAAGAAAAGATAAACGTATCGCATTAAACAGATAGAGCTTGTTCGGAAGTCCGTCCGGCAATGCTGGCTGGACCTTTTCTCATAAATTAATGAAATCCAGTCCTCCCAACAAAAACAGGCTTTTGAGGTTGATCTCTACGTTTCTCCCTGCCCGGGAGAAATTTCATCAGTCAAAACAAAAAACGTTCTGACTGATTTATATCTGAATAAGCTTCTTTTGAGGCGGGAGCCCGTCTCAAAAGCAGGCACAAGCGAAGTCACCCTTCCCGGAAGTGAGAATAAAGCCCAGTATTCTACAAACTTTTTATCTCACTGGTTAATAGCTTCTCTTTTTGTATATGTCATTTTGCTGGATGTTATCACTTGCCATGACATTTCCAACTATTCCTTTACTTGTGGAGGAGCTGCAACCTTCCATCTTTTTGAGATGCATATTCTTATAGTTGTTAGAAGAGTTGCAATTGCTTCAAAGGCTTCTGGTCAAACCTTAGAACAACCATTTTTTGAATACAGGGCAAGCTGCAGCCAGTACTTTCATATATCACTCTGAGAACTTCCTTCCAAACTTCTTGCAGTTTATCACATTGCCAGAAGATATGCAAATAGTCTGCTCTTAAAGATCCATATCTCCAGCAGAAAACATTTGTTTTATATATTTTTGTTAATTTGATACCACTAGTAGATAATCTTAAAGAAATTCTTTTTAAGCTTAAAATGTGTCAGAACTCTAGGAATATTATTAAATCACCAAGCCCATTCTCATTAAGAACATAAGAACATAAGAAGAGCCTGCTGGATCAGGCCAGTGGCCCATCTAGTCCAGTATCCTGTTCTCACAGTGGCCAACCAGGTGCCTGGGGGAAGCCCGCAAGCAGGACCCGAGTGCAGAACACTCTCCCCTCCTGAGGCTTCCGGCAACTGGTTTTCAGAAGCATGCTGCCTCTGACTAGGGTGGCAGAGCACAGCCATCATGGCTAGTAGCCATTGATAGCCCTGTCCTCCATGAATTTGTCTAATCATCTTTTAAAGCCATCCAAGCTGGTGGCCATTACTGCATCTTGTGGGAGCAAATTCCATAGTTTAACTATGCACTGAGTAAAGAAGTACTTCCTTTTGTCTGTCCTGAATCTTCCAACATTCAGCTTCTTTGAATGTCCACGAGTTCTAGTATTATGAGAGAGGGAGAAAAACTTTTCTCTATCCACTTTCTCAATGCCATGGATAATTTTATACACTTCTATCACATCTCCTCTGACCCGCCTTTTCTCTTAACTAAAAAGCCCCAAATGCTGCAACCTTTCCTCGTAAGGGAGTCGCTCCATCCCCTTGATCATTCTGGTTGCCCTCTTCTGAACCTTTTCCAACTCTATAATATCCTTTTTGAGATGAGGGGACCAGAACTGTACACAGTATTCCAAATGCGGCCGCACCATACATTTATACAATGGCATTATGATATCAGCTGTTTTATTTTCAATACCTTTCCTAATTATCCCTAGCATGGAATTTGCCTTTTTCACAGCTGCCGCACACTGGGTCGACATTTTCATCGTGCTGTCCACTACAACCCCGAGGTCTCTCTCCTGGTCGGTCACTGCCAGTTCAGACCCCATGAGCGTATATGTGAAATTCAGATTTTTTGCTCCAATATGCATAATTTTACACTTGTTTATATTGAATTGCATTTGCCATTTTTCCACCCATTCACTCAGTTTGGAGAGGTCTTTTTGGAGCTCTTCGCAATCCCTTTTTGTTTTAACAACCCTGAACAATTTAGTGTCGTCAGCAAACTTGGCCACTTCACTGCTCACTCCTAATTCTAGGTCATTAATGAACAAGTTGAAAAGTACAGGTCCCAATACTGAACCTTGAGGGACTCCACTTTCTACAGCCCTCCATTGGGAGAACTGTCCGTTTATTCCTACTCTCTGCTTTCTGCTTCTTAACCAATTCCTTATCCACAAGAGGACCTCTCATCTTATTCCATGACTGCTAAGCTTCCTCAGAAGTCTTTGGTGAGGTACCTTGTCAAACGCTTTTTGAAAGTCTAAGTACACTATGTCCGCTGGATCACCTCTACCTATATGCTTGTTGACACTCTCAAAGAATTCTAATAGGTTACTGAGACAGGACTTTCCCTTGCAGAAGCCATGCTGGCTCTGCTTCAGCAAGGCTTGTTCTTCTATGTGCTTAGTTAATCTAGCTTTAATCATACTTTCTACCAGTTTTCCAGGGACAGAAGTTAAGCTAACTGGCCTGTAATTTCCGGGATCCCCTCTGGATCCCGTTTTGAATATTGGTGTTACATTTGCCACTTTCCAGTCCTCAGGCACCGGAGGAGGACCTGAGGGATAAGTTACATATTTTAGTTAGCAGATCAGCAATTTCACATTTCAGTTCTTTGAGAACTTTCGGGTGGATGCCATCTGGGTCTGGTGATTTGTCAGTTTTTATATTGTCCATTAAGCCTAGAACTTCCTCTCTCGTTACCGCTATTTGTCTCAGTTCCTCAGAATCATATGCGGCCAGTCTATGTCTGGGTAGTTGAAGTCACCCATTACTACCACATTTCCTAGTTTGGATGCTTCCTCAATTTCATATCTCATCTCAAGGTCTCCCTGAGCATTTTGATCAGGGGGACGATAGATCGTTCCCAGTATTAAATCCGTCCTGGGGCATGGTATCACCACCCACAACGATTCTGTGGAGGAGTCCGCGTCTTTGGGGTTTTTGATCTTGCTGGATTCAATGCCTTCTTTCATGTATAGAGCGACTCCGCCACCAATAAGTCCTTCCCTGTCCTTCCGATATAGTTTATATCCAGGGATAATCGTATCCCACTGGTTTTCTCCATTCCACCAGGTCTCCCTTATGCTCACTATATCAATGCTCTTCTCTAAGACCAAGCACTCCAGTTTTCCCATCTTGGTTCGGAGGCTCCTAGCATTAGCGTACAGGCACTTGTAAGCAGAGTCTCTCTTCAAGTGTCTTTGGCACTTGTGGTTAGGCCTGTGGTAATTTTGCCCTTCTGAATTTATATCCTGTGCCCCTGCTCTCACAATGCCTACTTCTAGGCCTACCACTTTGAAGTTTGCGGATGATACGAAACTGGGAGGGATAGCTAACACAATGGAAGACAGGAATAAAATCCAAAGGGACCTGGATAGACTAGAAAATTGGGCTGAAATTAATAAAATGACATTCAATAAAGACAAATGCAGGATTCTGCATTTAGGCCACAAAAACAAAATGCACGGGTACAGGATGGGAAATACCCGGCTTAGCAGTAGTGCGTGTGAGAAGGACCTTGGAATTGTAGTGGATCGCAAGTTGAACATGACCCAGCAGTGTGATGCTGTGGCAAAAAAGGCAAACACAGTTTTGGGCTGCATAAACAGAGCTATAGTTTCCAGGTCGAGGGAAGTAATAGTCCCACTATATTCTGCATTAGTCAGGCCTCATCTGGAATACTGCGTTCAGTTCTGGGTGCCTCATTTTAAGAAAGATATAGACAAGTTAGAGCAGGTCCAGAAGAGGGCGACGAGGATGATAGCCGGTATGGAGAACAAGTCTTATGAGGAAAGGTTGAAGGAACTTGGCATGTTCAGTCTGGTGAAGAGAAGGCTGAGGGGTGACATGATTGCACTCTTTAAGTACCTGAAGGGCTGTCACATAGAGGAGGGTACAGATTTGTTCTCTGCTGCCCCAGAGGGTAGGACTAGGTCTAATGGTTTTAAGTTACAGGAGCGTAGATTCAGACTGGACATTAGAAGGAACTTCTTGACAGTAAGGGCAGTTCGGCAATGGAACCGACTGCCTCGGGAGGTGGTGGGATCCCCTTCGCTGGATGTCTTCAAGCAGAGGCTGGACAGCTATCTGCAGGAGATGCTCTAGCTGTGGATTTCCTGCTGTGAGCAGGGGGTTGGACTCGATGGCCTACAAGGCCCCTTCCAACTCTATGATTCTATGATTCTATGACTCCAAACCAGACCTTCCTCAGCTCCTGTTGGGTTTCCCCCCTCAGTCAGTTTAAAAGCTGCTCTGCCACCTTTTTAATTTTAAATGCCAGCAGTCTGGTTCCATTCTGGTTCAAGTGGAGCCTGTCCCTTTTGTACAGGCCCAGCTTGTCCCAAAATGTTCCCCAGTGCCTAACAAATCCAAACCCTTCCACCCGACACCATTGTTTCATCCACGCATTGAGACTGCAAAGCTGTGCCTGTCTGGCTGGTCCTGTGCGTGGAACCGGTAACATTTCAGAGAAAGCCACCTTGGAGGTCCTGGCTTTCAGCATCCTACCTAGCAACCTAAATTTTGCTTCCAGGACCTCACGGCTGCATTTCCCCATGTTGTTGGTGCCAACGTGCACCACGACCACTGACTCCTTCCCAGCACTGTCTACCAAACTATCTAAACAATGGACGATGTCCGCAACCTTCGCATCAGGCAGGCAAAACACCTTGCGGTCTGCACGCCCATCACACACCCCACTGTCTATGTTCCTAATGATCGAATCACCCACTACAAGGATCCCTCCATCCCCTGGAGATATATCCTCAGCACGAGAGGATAGCTGCTCATCCCCCAAGGAATGGGTCCCTTCTAAGGGATCATTTCCCTCTTCCTCAGCTGGATGCTCTCCTTCCCCGAGACCATTGTTGTCCATGATAGCAGGAGAGCTATCATCGTTGGAGTGGGACACAGCTATAACGTCCCTGAAGGCCTCCTCCACACACCTCTCTGCCTCTCTCAGCTTTTCCAGGTCAGCCACCTTGGCCTCAAGAAAATGAAGTCGTTCCCAGAGTTTCCTTTTCCACCTTCTCTCCGACTGGAATTTAGCCTTGTTTACAGTGTCCCCTGAAGCTTTCCTGCTTGGGTGGTGTTGAAAACTAGCTTTCTATAGGCTTCCTTCTCCTAGGATCTGTCTCCTAAGATATAGGTTCTTCCAGGATTTGGCTCCTAGCTCAGTGTGACCTTAGGCTGCCCATATTACTTATTGCTCTGAGCTGTTTTAATTCAATTCAAGAATGAAATAAATGGGAGCTACTTACCCTCTTTTCGCTCTGCTGCTTAACACGCCTTGACGCTTCGTCAGCTGGGGCTCCCTCTAGCTCGTGGAGCAGCATATTGTTGCATATTAGAATTCAGTGTTGTCAAGTCTTTCTCCCACTTGATCTTACATGTTGGATATGTCCACTTGGCTTTTATTTTATTTATTTCTAGTATCCATTGATAGTCTTATCCTCCATGAATTTGTCTAATCTTCTTTTAAATAAAGTTGGTGACTATCACTGTCTCTTGTGGGAGCGAATTTCATAGTTTTAACTATGTGCAGTGTGAAGAAGCATGCTTGACCTTGACAAAAGGAGATTATATGTCTATTTTCAGTCCATGCTTGTATATTCACTATGTTTTTCCCTATAGAAGCATTAACTGTTCCAAGTAGTTTCTCATCTACAAACTCATTTTGAAGGACAGAGGTGAGTGATGAGAGAGCAGGGGCTACATGAGAAGAAAGTTTACTCCAAACTTTTAATGTTGTCTTAGTAGAGAGCAGAATATTTGGATTCAAGATATATTGTCTATATTGTCTACTAGAGCATTTCCCAAAGTTGTATTTCATAGAGATGTTCCATATTTATTTGCATAGTAGACATATACTACTCTATTATTAATGCCAGTTTTGATGCTTGATAGTAGCGATAGATGTCTGGTACTCCAAGGCCTCCCTTACTTGGTTTCTGCTATAGATGTTCATTTGTAGTTCTTTGGGGCTTATTCCCAAATACAAATCTTAAGATTTTATGTTGTCATTCAGTTAACTTCAAGCGGGAAAGTCAAGAAGAAGAAAAAATCAGCTTTGGCAATGTGATCATATTTATGGCAGCAATTCTTCCCAGCCATGATAGTTGTTATAATAGGTAGCAGTTCCATCCAGCAGGGGGATACAGAATTTCACCACATAATGTCATCTTCCTACAACAGCCAGTCTAATGGCAAAGCTGAATCAGCCATCAAAATTGCAAAAACTCTATTAAAGAAAACAGCAAGAAATAAAGAAAACATATGGCAAGCTATCCTGGAGTGGAGAAATACTCCAACTGTTGGCATGAATAGCAGCCCAGTGCAAAGACTTATGTCCAGATGCACACGATCCTTTCTACCTACAGCTCTTGCATTATTGAAACCCAAAATTGCAATGAAAGTCACAGATCAGCTGCAACACAAACGCAATGAAACTAAAAGCTATTATGACAGGAATTCAAAGAGCTACCATCTCTGCACACTGGAGATTCTGTACATGTCCAATTATTTCCTCAAGACATGTCCTTGGACGAAAGGAACATGCATGGGACAAATAAATCCCCGGACTTGTATTGTTGAAGTCAATGGGCGCTCATATTGATGGAATTGTAAGTTCATTTGCCTAATGAGTCTTCAGGGACTTAAAGACACCGCAGATGTGGGGGATGATTACTGTATATACAGGATAATTCCATCATTCCATGCGCTCATGAAGATGCATACCATACTCCAGGCCATGAACCACAAACTAAAGAGACACATGTAACTGTATCACCAACACCAAACAGTGACCTTGTCAAGAGCACACATACCAGCAATCATATCAAACCACCTACACAATACACAGCTTTTTTATTAGATGACTGATAGGCAGTTTAATTATCAGTCATTCAGAACCAGTGCTACTTTCAAGTTAATTGTTTAGTTTGAGAAGTTATATTTACATTGTTTGTATGTTCTTATAACAAATATTCACTAATACGCAAAAAACCTTGCGGTTTAAGAATGTACCTATAGCCCATAGATATTTCTACCAAACTTTAAAAAGCAGGGAAATTGGGCAGCTATAGTGAATGCACCAGGGGAGCAGGAGACCTGACCTCCTCTCTGAGATATTGTACTGCCCTACAAAGTTGTCAAAATGCAAACACAATTTGGGTTGGTCTTTCACAGTCCAATCCACTTGCTGTGTAGCTTGGAAGAATTTGGTAACATAAACCGCAAGGTTTTTTGCCTATTAGTGAATTTCCCTGCTTTTTAATCCGGGAGGTAAGAAATGGGATCCTGTGCAAGTTTGCTGAGAATGGATTGATCATTTGCATGCTTATTGAATTCAGTGGGATTTACACACACACACCAGGCAATCATGCTTAGGATAGGTGAAACTGACCACAAGGGATGGGGAAGGGAGGAGGGGGAGGGGAGAAGAAGGACAGCTGTGGTCGTTTGCAAGTTTATTGAGTTCAGTGGGATTTACTCCCGTGCAATCATGCTTAGGATAGGTAAAACTGACTGGGGGGGAGGGACGGAGGGCTGTAGTGGGCAGGGAAGCTGGAAGAAGGAAGAGGGGAGGAGAAAGTGAGAGGAAAGGGAGAGGAAAGGGGAGGGAGGGAAAAGGCAGGTCTGATCATTTGTATGATTATTGAGTTGAATCGGATATACTCCTATGCAATCATGATTAGGATAGGTAAAACAGACCAGGCTGAGCCTGCCAACCAAGACGTCTTCTGTATCTTTCACAGTTGGGCAGGGGGAAGGGACAATTCTACATTGTGATTTTTCCCATTACAATGTTGCAAGAACACCGGCACTTGGGTGACTTTCTCTTCTCCTAAAGATACAGGATCAGTCTCAGGCCCTGAACCTGGCAACCCTACATCCCACCCAAATTTAAAACAAAGCTGTCCCTGGCCACATCCACACCAGGCCTCTATTACACTTTGGACAATCATTATTTATTTATCTATTTATTTAGTGTATTTATATACCGCCCCATAGCCAAAGCTCTCTGGGCGGTTTACAATAACAAAAAACATTAAAAACAAATATGCAAATTTAAAAACACATCTTTTAAAAACAATTTAAAACAATTTATCATGGCTTCTCTCAAAGCCATGGCTCAAAGCCAATCATGGCTTCTCTCAAAGAACCCTGGGAAGTGTAGTTAGTGAAGGGTGCTGAGAGTTGCTAGGAGACACCCTGTTCCTCTCACAGGCCTTCAATCAGAGTGGCTGACTGTTAACCATTCTCTCAGGGGAATAGGAGTCTCCTCTCAGCACCCTTCACAAACTACACTTCCCAGGATTCTTTGAGGGAAGCCATGACTGTCTCAAGTGAAATCAAGTCTGGTGTGGGTGTGGCCCTCTTATTAGCCAAGCCCAGCAGCTGTGAGGCTTTTAGAACACTGACGGTCCTTACTGAGCATGCCCCGCATTATAATAGGCTTCCAGCCAAAATTTCTTAAATTAATTAAAAATGAACCAGGCATTTTTTAAACTTTTAAACTGCAGTAGATGAAGGTCAGAGTATGGGGCAGGGTCAGTATTAGGATTACAGGTACTCTGAGAACATGGCTGATTTTTAATGAATTTCAACAGATTATGAGAACTTGCAGAAAAAAGTCCAAAAGGGCTCTGCGTTTTTTTCTCTCTTTTTAGACTTTGAACTCTCGGATTCTCTCTGACTGTTTTGTGTATCGCCATGAAAATTGACAGGGTTGTTAAGCAAGCGTTTCTGAGTTCAGAACTATACATTTTGTAAGGTTTTGTTTTGAAATGAGCTTATGGGAAGCCTCAGAATGGCATGGGGGATATTTTCCATTTAACATTGTGGAATGTGAAAAATCCCTGCTGACTATAGTATACAGCCACTCTTGTGGCTGTATAATGACATTGGGGATGTTATAATAGGTAGCAGTTCCACCCAGCAGGGGGAACTGCAGGGAGACTGCCATGGAGATCTGGAGGCTGAGCTCTAGAGTAAAGGTCAGGTGGCAGGAGCCTGAGTAAGCACAGTAGATCTTGTAAGCATTCTCTTAATAAAGCTTTAGTTATAGCAAGCAGGTTTCTGTCTTCTCTCAGCAAAGAAAGCACTAATAAAACAATAGTGATCATTTTTCCCAAGCTTCTATGTTTTTTTCCAATTGCAAAGAGATTAGATTGCAGTTGTGGACATGCCTTTGATTAAATTCTAGGTGTAACCAAAAGCCTAGGTATCTTACTGGAGAAGACTTCCATTTAAGTATAGTTAGCCCTGAACATTTATTTTGTAAATCATTTGAGATGTTGTATGCAAACATTTCAGACTTAGAGATATTTATTTTGTAGCCTGAGGCTTTGCCATATATTTTGAAAACCCTGAAGACTTCTCTCAAAGAATCTTTGGTTGGGACAAAGGTAGTAATATTTTTATTTCTTCAGTCCCATATTTAATACTATTGATCCTCTCATTAGTTCTCAAACAGATTGCCAAAGGTTCACAAAAATATCAGAAAGTAACAAGGAAAGCGGGCATCCTTGACGTGTTCCTCAACCTATAGGTGTAGTGTTAGATATATGTTTTTTATTCCTACTGGGAGGAAGGGCGGGATATAAATCTAATACAAATAAATAAATAAATAAATAAAATTTGGATCTCTTATTATAGCCAGCACCAGCTGCCAAAGGCATTATGCTAAGGGTGATTCTTGAAGGGTAGCGGACCTCAAGCAAGGGGAGAGTGTTCTTGCACTCGGGTCCTGCTTGTGGGCTTCCCCCAGGCACCTGGTTGGCCACTGTGAGAACAGGATGCTGCACTAGATGGGCCACTGGCCTGATCCAGCAGGCTCTTCTTATGTTCTTATGTTCTTATGTAAGGCCCTCCCAGGATACAAAGACCTACAGTTAAACTATATTATTGGATAAAGATAGGTATGGGAAGGAAAACTACAACGTCCAATAAAAATAAAAATCCAGCTCAAATGCTAACCAAAGATTTAAAATTAAATCAAAAATTCCCTCAATCAGTTAAAGGCCGGGAGACAGACATTTCTCAGGAAACAAATGAGCATGATATACTCAACTTCACACTTCAATTAATGACTTATAATCAAAACCTAATTATGTCTACGCAGAAGTCCTATTGGATTCAGTGGGGCTTACTCCCAGGTAAGTGGGGTTTGGATCGCAGCCTTAGATATTAAAAGCAGAAACAAAAGGGAAAAGCACCACGTAATGGACAGAAAAAAGAGAGGCAGGCTCTGGTGCTTGGTTGGTTATTTAAGGCTCAATGCGTTTCGGAGTAATCCTTCCTCAGGAGCTACAAATATTAAAATGAACTAAAATCAATAAGCATGGAGATAACATCGTGGTCTGAGACTTACAGAAATTATATGGCAAAACACTTTTAAAGACCACATCCTATAAAACATACTTCACATATGTAGTAAAAAATTGTCATTACATTAAAAATAGCATCTCTTGCATCTCAGTAAAGCAGTTCAAACAGAGCAGATTCTATTGTTAGCCAGCTGCAACATGTCTCTCTCGCCCTCCCCAAAAAACAACAAAGATATGACCCTGTACTGACCAATGGAGATCTGTTTCCTTTTCTCTGCCTGTGCAGTTCAAATTCTTTATCCAGCTCCACAAAACAAACACCGGGGACTGGTTTCTGATGCTGCTGTTATCTATATTGGAAGTACGGATCAGCTCAGCTGCTTAATTACTGCGTTTGCAAATACAGCTGATCCTGCAAATACTTGCACCGAAGACGATTGGACACTGGTTAGAGCAGCAATAGCAGCCTACCAGGTGGCAACAAAGGCAACGAAAAGGAACTTCTTTGCTGCCTCTATTGCATCGGCAGAGTGCTGTCCCAGGAGGTTGTTCCAGGTGGTCCGAAGCCAGGTTGGTCCAGTTGCTCAGGAACCCATGGAGCATTCTAAAGCCTCCTGTGACACATTTGCTAAACACTTTGCCGATAAAATCGAGTGCCTGAAGAGCATGATTCCGTACGCCGTGGAGACAGGAAGTGGACCAGAGTCAGCCAGTTGCATACTGGTCCAGTGGGATCGGTTTCAGCCTCTCCTCGCTGAGAAAGTGGACAAGGTGCTCTGTACTGTATTACCAACCACTTGTCTGCTGGATCCTTGCCCTTCATGGCTCATTATGAGCTGTAAAGAAAGACTGGGCGAAGGGATCAAGGCGGTGGTAAATACATCCTTGGAAGAGGGTGCAATGCCATCAGCCCTCAAGGAGGCAGTGATAAAGCCGATCTTGAAAAAGTCCTCCTTGGATCCCCAAGAGTTGAACAACTTTCTCCCAGTCTCCAATTTACCATTCTTGGGCAAGGTGATAGAGCGGGTGGTGGCCAAACAGTTACAGGCTCACTTGGATGAAGCAGATTATTTAGATCCATTCCAATCGGGCTTCAGGACTGGACATGGAACTGAAACAGCCTTGGTCGCTCTGGTGGATGATATGAGGAGGGCGTTGGATAGGGGAGAATATACCTTCCTCGTCCTCCTGGACCTCTCAGCAGCCTTCGATACCGTTGACCACGGTATCTTGTTAAATCGCCTAAAGGGATTGGGAATGGGGGGCACTGTTTTATGGTGGTTCCATTCCTATCTCTCAGGCAGATACCAACGGGTGGCATTGCGGGATGAGGCTTCAGACCCTTGGCCTCTTAACTGTGGAGTGCCACAGGGTTCTATCCTCTCCCCCATGCTTTTTAACATCTATGTGAAGCCGCTGGGAGCCATCATCAGGAGTTTTGGGCTGCAGTGTCACCAATATGCAGATGACACTCAGCTTTATCTCTCTTTTAAATCCTCACCAGAGTTGGCTGTGCAGACCATGTCCAAGTGCCTGGAGTCCGTGAGTGGATGGATGGGCGAGAACAGGCTGAAGCTAAACCCCGACAAGACCGAGGTGTTGCTTGTGGGTGATAAAAGAAGGTTGGGAGACATAGACTTGGTGCTTAATGGGGTGAAATTACCCCTGAAGGACCAGGTCCGCAGCCTGGGGGTCATTCTCGACTCCCAGCTGTCCATGGAGGCTCAGGTTTCGGCAGTGAGCCGGGTGGCTTGGTATCAATTACATCTGATACAGAGGCTGCGACCCTACCTTCCTGTACATCTACTCCCATAGGTGATACATGCCCTGGTCTCGTCTCGTTTAGACTACTGTAATGCGCTCTATGTGGGGTTACCCTTGAAAACGGTCCGGAAACTGCAGCTGGTACAGAATGCGGCGGCACGCTTAATTAAGCATAGCCGTCACCGGGATCATATCACCCCAGTGTTAATAGATCTACACTGGCTACCAGTGGTTTACCGAGCCCAATTCAAGGTGTTGGTGTTGACCTTTAAAACCCTATACGGTTTCGGCCCAGTTTATCTGAAGGACCGCCTCCAGTATCACCAATTAGGCCGCCTCACAAGATCAGCCACACAGGACCTTCTCTCGGTCCCACCAGTCAAAACAGCGAGGCTGGTGCGGACCAGGGAGAGGGCGTTCTCGGTTGTGGCCCCCATATGACCTCTCTTATGATCTTCGACATGCCTCCTCCCTGATGGGTTTCCGCCGAGCTCTAAAGACCTGGCTATTCAGGCAGGCCTACAAGAATTTTGGGGTGGATTAGCTTTTTGATATATTAATTGATGTTCTGATGTTAGATTAATTGATGATTGTGTTTTTAGATTGTATATTGTATTTTATTATTATGCTGTGTAAGTCGCCTAGAGTGTCTGTTAATTCAGACAGATAGGCAACTAACAAATAAAATTTATTATTATTATTATTGCTGACATATTCAATTAATTATTTTAGTAATTAAGAAAGTTTGAATTTCCAGTGACTGTAATGGAGCTCCTTGCTGCTCACCACTATGGAGCAGGGCCGGCAGAGGGGGGGGGTGTCTCCAGGTGCCTATATGTCAATAATTACTGCATTTTAGTTGGCTTGATATCTCGCAAAACCGACGGTATGCTTTTCTACCTTTATGCAAAAGTGACCGCTCCTCTCCCTTTTCCTGAAACACACACTGGAGTTTATTGTTTTTAAACACACACAGGGAGAGCAAGCAGGTCTTTGCAGGAGTGGCGGGGAGGGGGGAGGGGAGAGGGAAGGGTTGTTGTGCTGCAGCCAACTCAGAAGGGACAGGAAGGGGGGAGGCATGAGTTTCAGGCACCTCCGCAGCCAGAACAAGCAGAGTTGGGGATTGTTGTGTCTGAGCAGGATCATGCGGGGGGGGGGGCAGCCTGCTCTCCAGCCAGTTCCCACGAGTAATGCCCTATCCAAGGAGCCGAGCGCACCACCCCCAGTTGATGCAGAGGACTTGTGGGGGGAAGCTTCAGAGACAGTGCCAGCTCCTCCTTTACCAAGCAGTTCCCAGGAGGATTCCAGTGTGGCACCGCCCCTTGACCTCAAGCCTGTTGCTCGGGAGCAGGTGTCTTCAGATGAGCTGTTGGATGTACGTCCCCTGTCTCCTCGTTCCTGTCACTGCGAGAAACGGACAGGGCAAAGACAGGAATTACGAAGGAGTCAGAGATTACGTTCGAAAACATTTCCTATATAAGCCTGCCGCTCCCAGTGGGGGGTCATTGAGTCAACTTCCTTCACACGCTGCAGAGCATGTCTAGACTATAGTTAGAGACTCTAGTGAGTGAGCGTAGGGTTTCCTATGAAGCGCAATGCGTTTGATGTATCCATTACTCTAATAAAATGAGATTTACTTGCGCACACACTCCAGCCTCATTCTTTTGGCTCTGGACAGGACAGATTGACTCAACCACCATCCCTACTCGAACCTGTTCCCATGGCGGATGACATGGACCAGAACGGAGCAAGAGGGGGAGTACCTATCACCATGGAAGCTTTGTATGCCGAGATCCAGAACCTCCAAGTGACTACGCAAGCCCTACAAGCCAAGAACCAAAACCTCAGAGCCGCAACGCAAGCCTTGCAAGTGGATAACCAGAATCTCCATGCCTTGGTCGCCCAAGTCCAGGCTGCGCCTCCCGGGGCGGCAGCCCCTGTGAAGTCTCCAGTGGGGCTCCCCGTGCGATATGGGGGGCAGAGTGAACAGTTTGCCACGTTTCTAGCCCAATGTGAGTTGTACATTCAAGTGCGCAGAGCTGAGTTCCCAACTGATGACGCGAAGGTGGCGTTCATCATCAGTTTATTGGAAGGGGAAGTGGCAAAATGGGCCACCCCATATTTGATTCGCCAGTTTGACGCCTTCAAGAATGCGATGGGGGACATGTTCTGAGACCCCCAGAGGAAGGAGACGGTTGCCCGCCAGTTAGGGACCCTGAGACAGGGAAGGGGGTCTGCAGGGCAATACACGAATGCTTTTCGTGTTTTGTCTCAGGAGACGGAGTACAATGACCCAGCCTTGATGTACTTCTACAGAAATGGACTGAGTCCAGAAGTGTTGGATGAACTGGCGCGCTCCACACACCCCGACTCACTGAGGGGTTTGATACCAAGTTTCATAGAAATTGTCTTTCTTGGTGATACCTTGGGATGCTCTCAATTTGATCATTAATTTTTCCATGAAAGCAAGGTACCATGTTTTCCTATGCCAGTAATCTACTGTAGCTCCTTGTAATGTTTTCCAATGTGTAGCTATAGTAATTCTGGCGGCCATCAGTAAATGGCCTAATAGAGTTTTGTAGATTATACCTTTGTTTGCTCCTTCAAATAGATTCAGCATTGCCAATTGTGGTGTTCTGTCTATTTGTTTAGAGATGATTATTTCAATTTCATTAAAGATTAAAGTCCAAAATGTGTGCACTGAGGCACATTCCCACCACATGTGGTGATAAGTTCCAGCCATTATACATCCTCTCCAACATCTGGGGGAGTGTATCCGATTAATTCGAGACAGATGTATTGGTGTCAAATACCATCTGTGAGCTATTTTTAACATGGTTTCTTTTATTTGGTTGGAAGAGGTTTTCACCAGAGGTTTATTCCAAAACTTTTTCCATTCTTCCTCCTCACCTTCTACTCGCCAGTCACCTTCCCATACTCTCTTTAATCCAGATAAGTTCTCTCCTTCTTTATCTAATAAAAGTTGATAATTTTTGACACAATACCCCTATCCCTGTCTCCTGCTGCCAATATAATATTTTCAAAGGGGGATAAACTTGTTCTTCCTGCTTCTTTAATGTTAGGACGGTGTATAAAGACTACTAACTGTCTCCAGTGTAGCCACTGAAGTTTTTGTCCTTCCAGTGCTGTTGTAAAGGCCTGCAGTGTTATTGGGGAACCATTAACATAAAAATCACAAAGACAATAACACTCCTTCCCTCTCCATTGCTGCCAAGGTAAGTATCTATTGGTATTATAAAATTTTGGGTGAAAAAAGAGAGGTGTCATAGATGATGTCTTAGATAAAAGATAATTTCCCTATCTTTGCCAGCTTTGTAGTAAAGTATTAGTGAATGGATTTTCTTTTAATTGTTGTAACAAAGTTTTTGAGGGTTTTCTGAAGAGTATTACCCCTAATGGAATACCTTTCACTAAAATATTTTCTAGTGAACCCGTCTTTTTGTTTTATTATCCAATATTATAAAAATAAGATGATATAATTGGTTGGCATCAAAATAGTGTTTTAAGTGTGGAATTCCCCACCCCCTTGTTTGGATTGTCAGTATAATAATTTTTTTTAATTCTAGGTAATTGTTTATTAAAAATAAATTGTTCAATTTCTTTTTGCCAAATCTTTAATTGTTTTTCTGAGATGTGAACAGGGAGTGCATGAAATAAAAAGGTTAACTTAGGTAAAAATGTCATTTTTATTACAGAGATCCTTGCTGATAGTGAAAGTTGTAATTTAGCCCACTTATTCATATCAGCTTTCAATGCATACCAAATTGTTTTGTAATTAACCATAAATAGTTTGTTAAGGCTTCTATGCACTTGCACTCCCAGGTATTGTAGCTGCTTTGGGCACAAACGAATGCCCAGAGCAGCTCAGAATTGGCGCTGAGTCTCTGGAGATAAGTGGAAGCACATTGCTTCCAATTTTGTTAGATTAACTTGTAGGCCAGAAACCCCTGCAAATTGCTCTAATTCTGTCTTTGATGGGAGTGCCACTTCTGAAGGATTGGTCATTGTCAAAAGTAGTGACCCTAAATGTTAAGGAGCATACTTTCATATGTTAAGCAAATGCATCCTTCTGTTCTATTTCTACAAGAAATTCATAATCCCAAAAAATCAGAGACTCTATTAAAACATGCCTATTTTGGAAATCAATATTTAGCCAGAGGAATATCCAAAGCATGAGGTGTGGCAATAATTTTTACGTCTAATTTTCCTTTTAAAGTTAAAAAGATCCTAAGAGACCCTGAAGGTAGATTTATATTTGTAGCTGGGTTACTAGATGGAAAGGAGCTATGCACTTTTGGCTGTATATACGCCCCTAATAAAGGACAAGAAATTTCTTTTGCAAGTCTTTTCAAAAAGCTCTTCAAATTCAAATTAGGAAATATAATTTTGGGTGGCAATTTCAATATTAACTTGAAAGCCACTAATTCAGCAAAATAATTTAAAAAAATTAAAACTGGATTGAAATCAAGCAATGCTCAAACAATGAACCAAACCAAAACACAACTTTTATACATCTTACAATGTTATAATTTGAAAGAAGTGTGGTCAGAATTATACCCGACTGATCATAGGCACACTTTTTTCTCATCAGTTTATAAAACTCATTCACGGCTAGATGGTATAGCTTGCTTAACAACCCTCTAAATTTTCATGGCGATACACAAAACAGCCAGAGAGAATAGAGAGTTCAAACTGTAAAAAGAGAGAAAGAGAGAAACCAGACCCTTTTTGGACTTTTTTCTGTCAAAGTTCCTGTAATCTGTTGAAATTAATTAAAAATCAGCCATGTTCATAGAATACCTGTAATCCTATTACTGACCTTGCCCCGTACTCTGACCTTCATCTTCTGCAGTTTCAAAGTTAAAAAAAATGCCTGGCTGATTTTTAATTAATTTAGGAAATTGTGGCTTGAACTCAATGATAATGTCGGGCATGCTCAGTAAGAACCAACTGTCAGTGTTCTAAAAGCCAGACTCACAGCTGCTTGGGTTGGCTAATCAGGTAGCCACACCCACACCACACCCAGATTTCACTTAAGACAGTCATCACTTCCCCCAAAGAATCCTGGGAAGTATAGTTTGTGAATGGTGCTGAGAGGAGACTCCTATTCCCCTGACAGAGCTCCAGTGGCCAGAGTGGTTTAACAGTCAGCTGCTCTAATTGAAGCTCTGTGAGGGGAAAAGGGCATCTCCTAGCAACTCTCAGCACCCTTCACTAACTACCCTTCCCATGATTCTTTGGGAGAAGCCATGACTGTCTAAAGTGAAATAAAGGACTGGTGTGGATGTGGCCAGGGACAGCTTTAGTTTAAATTTGGGTAGGAGGCTACATGTGCCTGCTGTAGAATTAAAAATGTGGGGGAAACCCTGAAAAAAAATACTGTTCACCATGTTTTCCTTTTGGAAAGGAAAGGGGCTTCCCCTCTGCCCAGTGCCCACCCAATTACCTCCCCTCCCCCTCCCATTCCTGTCCCCCTCCTTCCCTCCTTGCCCCTCCCCCAGGTCAGGTTCACCTATCCCAAGTTTCCGACTGAGAAGACTGGCGCTCCTGTCGAAGCCCTGGTTGAACTGTGGAATACGGAAATGACCCGGGCGGTTGACACGATCACTCCCATGCGCCCCCTCCTATGCAGAGCTCATACAGCTCCATGGTATACCTTGGAGCTGAGAGCGATGAAGCAAGAGAGGAGGAGGCTTGAGTGCAGATGGAGGCGAACTCCCGATGAATGCAATTACACCTTGGTAAGTGCTTGTTCTAAGCAGTATATAGTAGCGGTGAGGGCAGCAAAAAAGAGATATTTTGCTGATACTATTAAGTCATCACTCTCCCGCCCAGCGGAGCTCTTTAAAATTGTGCGAGGGCTTTTACATTCTGGCCCTCGGGATATTATAGATTCATCTGTAGCCCGCTGTGATGAGTTCGCCGAGCACTTCCAAGATAAGATCGCATGCATTCGCCGGGACTTAGACTCCAATATTATAGCAGTTGGACATAATGAAGTATCCAGATCACGGTCTTGTCCTCATTTATTGGATGAGTTTCAGTCTGTGCAGCTTGAGGATGTTGACAGGATCCTTGGACTGGTGCGGGTGACAACGTCTGTACTGGATCTTGCCCCTCTTGGCTGGTGAAAGCTAGCAGGACCGGAACCGCCGGCTGGGCCAAGGAGGTAATAAATGCCTCTTTAAGAGAGGGAGTGGTCCCTGACTGCCTAAAAGAGGCGGTGGTGAGACCACTCCTGAAGAAACCCTCCTTGGATCCAGACAACTTGAACAACTATAGACCTGTGGCGAATGTTCCGTTCCTGGGAAAGATCCTGGAGCGGGTGGTTGCCGGCCAGCTCCAGGGGCTCTTGGATGACACTGATTATCTTGATCCATTTCAATCTGGTTTTAGGCCCAGTTTCGGCACTGAAACAGCCTTGGTCGCCCTGTATGATGACCTCTGTCGGGAGAGGGACAGGGGGAGTGTGACTCTGTTGATTCTCCTTGATCTCTCAGCTGCTTTTGATACTATCGACCATGGTATCCTTCTGGGAAGACTCACGGGGTTGGGAGTTGGGGGTACTGCTTGGCAGTGGCTCCGCTCCTACTTGGTGGGTCGCCACCAGAAGGTAGTGCTTGGGGAACATTGCTTGACACCCTGGACTCTCCATTGTGGAGTCCCACAGGGATCGGTACTGTCCCCCATGCTTTTTAACATCTACATGCAGCCGCTGGGTGCGGTCATCAGGGGTTTTGGGGTGCGTTGTCATCAGTATGCTGATTACACGCCACTCTATTTCTCCTTTTCATCCTCTTCAGGTGAGGCTGTTAACGTGCTAAACCGTTGCCTGGCCGCAATAATGGACTGGATGGGGGCTAACAAACTGAAGCTCAATCCTGACAAGACCGAGACGCTGTTGGTGAGTGCCTTCACTGCCCAGATGGAGGATGTTCATCCTGTTCTTGATGGGGTTACACTCCCCTTGAAGGAACAGGTTCGTAGCTTGGGAGTTCTTTTCGATCCTTCCTTGTCTCTCGAGACCCAGGTGGCCTCGGTGGCATGGAATGCTTTCTACCATCTTCGACTGGTAGCCCAGCTATGTCCCTATCTGGACAGTGATGATCTCGCCTCAGTTGTTCACGCTCTGGTAACTTCTAGGCTGGACTACTGCAATGCGCTCTACGTTGGGCTGCCCTTGAAGATAGTTCAGAAACTACAGCTAGTCCAGAATGCAGCGGCCAGATTACTGACGTGGACCAGAAGGTCTGCTCATATAACACCTGTTCTGGCTCGTCTGCACTGGCTTCCTATTTGTTTCCGGGCTAAATTCAAAGTGCTGGTTTTGACCTATAAAGCCCTACATGGCATGGGACCGCAATACCTGGTGGAACGCCTCTTCCAATATGAACCTACCCGTACACTGCGCTCAACATCTAAGGCCCTCCTCCGGGTGCCATCCCATCGAGAAGCCCGGAGGGTTGTGACTAGAACTAGGGCCTTTTCGGTAGTGGCCCCCGAACTGTGGAATAGTCTCCCCGATGAGGTATGCCTGGCGCCGATGCTGCTATCCTTTCGGTGCCAGGTGAAAACCTTTTTATACTCCCAGGCATTTTAAAGTGTATTTTAAATTGTATTTTATAGTGTATTTTATCAGTATTTTCATTATTGTTGTATTTTGATGTTGTTGGTTCTTTGCTATTGTTTGTTTTGATTTTTGATTTTGTTATACTTATTGTATTTATATATTGTGCTTGTTTTATCTCTTATGTACACCGCCCAGAGAGCCTTTTTGGCTTAGGGCGGTATATAAATTAAATTAAATAAATAAATAAATAAATTACACAGGAGTAAATCCCACTGAACACCATATGCTCAGACGCACATGTTACCAAATTCTTCCAAGTCACACAGGAAGTGGATTGGACTGTGAAAGAGCAACCCAAATTGTGTTTGCATTTTGACAAATTTGTAGGGCAGTACAATATCTCAGAGAGGAAGTCAGGTCTCCTGCTCCCCTGGTGAATTCACTATAGCTGCCCAATTTCCCTGCTTTTCAAAGTTTGATAGAAATATCTGTTGGCTATAGGTACATTCTTAAACCAAAGGTTTTTTGCCTATTAGTGAATAATATCTGAACAGAACACAAAACATGGAGGAATCCATGCGATGAAAAGGGTATAGACACAGTATCACTCATGCCTTGACAACATCCAGATTAGACTATTGAAATATCCCCCCTTTGCAGGGCTCCCTTCATACGAATGTTTAGTTGAAATTCATCATTTTCATCATTGGCAATCACTCATGGCCGAGTAAGATTGTCTTCCAAGATAAGGTCTTTAACAGTGGGTCCGTAAGTGACTGTGGAGGCCAATCCTGGATCCACACAGCCTCCTACAGCGAGGACATAGGTTTCCAGATGGAAGATGGTCATGATGAGGATTTGCTTGACATGCCTTCCGCTTAGCTCGTTTGATTCAAAACAGTGTAGCAAGTGCAAACTTGGCCATGTGCAAGGAACACAGCCACTTCCCTGGCACGCCAGTTGTTCTCTTAGCCCAATTCACAGTGCTGATTTTAACCTGAAGGCCCTTAGCAATGGCCTGGGACCAGGATAATGTCAAGGGTGCTCTCTCCCTTGAGTCGACCTGATCACTAATAGAATCCAAGGCCCTGCTCCACTTTAGTCTTTAAAGTGTCACACGACTCTCTGATTTTTCTTGCTGCAAGAGTAATGCTCTTTCCTATTAGGTAATCATTTATTATTAAATTTTTAAAACTGTTTTCTTTTTATATGTGTATATGTTTTGATCTGCTTCCTATTTTAATCTTATTCTGTAAGTTGTACTGTGTAGTTTTTGTCTTGAAAAAACCCCAGCAAGCTGTTATATGACTAGTCAACCAAGAATTACTCTTTTTTTGCTATTACTATACTATTACACACACACACACACATACACACACACACACACAATCAATGTTTACCATCTGGACTTCTCCCAGAACTTTGGCTATAAAAGCCACTGCGAACCTGAGCATTGTACCCCACGGTCTCCAAGGAGTCGCAGCGATGAAGGTCCTGGCCCTCACCCTCCTCTGCCTCCTCTTTGCAGTGAATGAAGCCAAAGTGTTTCAGCAATGTGAACTGGCTCAGACTTTTAAGCAGTGTGGGCTGGATGATACCATGGCTACAGCCTGGCCAACTGTGAGTTTGCAATTCCTTTCTCTTCATCTCTGCCATTTCATACCTTTACAAGAAACAATTCACTTTCTCTCTCTCTCTCTCTCTCTCTCTCTCTCTCTCTCTCACATACACACACACACACACACACACACACCAGTAAAAGGCTCCAACTCTCATTGGTCTTTGGAGAGAGGGAGAGAAACAGGGATAAATATCTTCATTTTCCTGCAGTTCTATGCAGGGGCAAACCAAACCAAGGTTCTCTCCCAATCCCTAGTAATGTGAGATTGCAACAATGAAAAGTCTGGGCCATGTGGAGTGCCAGGAAACCCCTAAACTAGGAAGTTCTATTCAGTGGGTTTTTTTTAAAAGTTCTATTTAGTAGGGGGGGCTTTTAAAAAGAAAAGAATAAGAAGTTAGGCACATTTGCTACAATTAATGTTGGAAGAATGTCTTCAAATTATTCTGCTTTAAAATGTTGCAGCCCTTTAAATAAAATGTACACAGTGTAACCACACTGCAGACTTTTCCATGTCCACTTTGCTCCAGGGATCTGTACAGCATATCATGAAAGTAGATACAACAGCAGAGCCATGGGGCCAGCCAACTGGGATGGCAGCCGTGACTATGGGATTTTTCAAATAAACAGCTGCTGGTGGTGCAACAATGGACAGGGCACAACATCTAATGGCTGCGGAACCTCCTGTAGTGGTAAGCAACTTGATACTATATGGATAACTAGCAAAAGACCTCTGCAATTGTCCACTTCACTCACTCACTCACTCACTCACTCACTCCATTTGTATACAGCCCCATAGCCGAAGCTCTCTGGGCGGTTTACAACAATTAAAAACATTTAAAACAAATATACAAATCTAAAAACACATTTTTAAAAAGCAATTTAAAAACACATGCTAAAATGTCTGAGAGAAGAGGAAAGTCTTGACCTGGCACCAAAAAGATAGCAGTGTTCGTGCCAGGTGCACCTCATCAGGGAGATTGTTCCATAATCTGGGGGCCACCACTGAGAAGGCCCTCTCCCTTGTTGCCAGACTCCCAGCTTCCCTCGGAATAGGCACCCAGAGGAGGACCTTAGATGTTGAACGTAGTGTATGGGTGGGTTCATGTCGGGCGAGGCGTTCCATCAGGTATTGTGGTCCCAAGCCGTGTAAGGCTTTATAGGTTAAAACCAGCACCTTGAATCGAGCTCAGAAACATACAGGCAGCCAATGCAAGCGGGCCAGAATTGGTTTTATATGTTCAAACCGTCTGGTCCCTGTTACCAATCTGGCCGCTGCATTTTGCACAAGCTGCAGCTTCCAAACCATCTTCAAACGCAGCCCCACATAGAGCACATTGCAGTAATCTAACTTGGAGTTTACCAGAGCATGAACAACTGAAGCCACGTTATCCCTGTCCAGATAGGGGCATAGCTGGGCCACCAACCGAAGTTGGTAGAAGGCACTCCATGCCACCGAGGCTACCTGAGCCTCAAGTGACAGAGATGGTTCTAGAAGAACCCCCAAACTTTGAATCTGCTCCTTCATGGGGAGTGCAACCCCATCCAGGACAGGTTGCACATCCACCATCTGGTCAGAAGAACCACCCACTAGCAGCATCTCAGTCTTCTATGGATTGAGCCTCAGTTTATTAGCCCTCATCCAGTCCATTGTCGAAGCCAGGCACCGGTTCAGCACATTGGCAGCCTCATCTGAAGAAGATGAAAAGGAGAAATAGAGCTGTGTGTCATCAGCATACTGATGGCAATGCACTCCAAAGCTCCGGATGACTGCACCCAATGGTTTCATGTAGATGTTGAACAGCATGGGGGACAGAACTGACCTCTGTGAGACCCCATACTGGAGAGTCCAGGGTGCCGAGCAATGTTCCCCAAGCACCACCTTCTGGAGCCGACCCACCAAGTAGGAGCGGAACCACCACCATGCAGTACCTCCCACTCCCAAGTCAGCCAGTCTTCCCAGAAGGATACCATGGTCGATGGTATTGAAAGCCACTGAGAGATCAAGGAGAATCAACAGAGTCACACTCCCCCTGTCTCTCTCCCGACAAAGGTCATCATACAGGGCGACCAAGGCTGTTTCCATGCTGAAACCAGGCCTAAAACCCAACTGAAATGGATCCAGATAATTGGTCTCATCCAAGAGGGTCTGGAGCTGACCTGCCACCACTCATTCAAGGACCTTGCCCAGGAATGGAACATTTGCTACCGGCCTATAGTTATCAAGATTTTCTGGGTCCAGGGAGGGTCTCTTCAGAAGTGGTCTCACTACGGCCTGTTTCAGGCAGCCAGGGACCACCCCCTCTCGCAAAGAGGCATTAAACACTTCCCTGACCCAGCCGGTTGTTCCATCCCTGCTAGCTTTTATTAGCCAAGAAGGGCAAGGATCCAGCACAGAAGTGGTTGCAGGAACCTGTCCAAGCACCTTGTCAACGTCCTCAAGCTGTACCAACTGAAACTCATCCAAGAAATCGGGACAAGGCTGTGCTCTGGATACTTCGCTTGATTCACCTGCTATAACACTGGAGTCTAAGTCCTGGTGGATGCTAAAGATTTTATCCTGGAAGTGCCTAGCAAATTCATTAGAGTGGACCTCAGATGGTTCTACCATGTCCTTGGGGCCAGAGTGTAATAGCCCCCGGACAATTCTGAATTGCTCCGCTGGGCGGCAGCCTGATGATTTGATAGTGGCAGCAAAATATTGGTTTTATGCTGCTCTCACTACCCCTAAATACAGCTTACCATAGGCACTTACCAGTGTGTAATTGCATCCACCAGAAGTTCATCTCCATCTGCACTCAAGCCGTCTCCTATATTATTTCATCATTCTCAACTCTGGGGTATACCATGGAGCCATATGAGCTCTACACAGGAGAGGGTGCTCAGGAGCAATCATGTCAACTGCCCAGGTCATTTCTGTATTCCACAGTTCAATCAGGATATAGGATGGATTACGTTTTTTCAAGGAAGTTTTCAGTTCTTTTCCCTCCACTTAGCATTCTCTAAAGCTGTGCACACCTGCCCCTCCCAACCTAGGCCAACCTGGGGACCACCCGAGAATCAACTTAAGGGCCAAATCCTAATTACACATGCAGTCAGGAGGGGGCATCTCCTTCCCCCCTTCTGTCCACAATGAGGGTTCAATCCTGTGGGGAAGGGGCTTGCAGAGCAGCTCCCACAGCTCAACAGGATTGAATTCTGTGCTCACCAAATGGCGAAGCAAACCTCTACTGCCTTCCTGCCTGACACCCCCCTCTGGCAGCCCTGATCACTCTGGGTGGCCCATTCCTACCTGCAGACATCTAGGGCTGTCTCAGCCTGGCTGTGCCACATCTGACCAGTTCACTTTGGGCTTTGGCCAACTCTGGTGCACAGTCCAACAAATTTGATTCAGTTCACATTTAAAAACATTTATACTACCCAAAACAATGAGCTGAAATACAGCCCTCCTTTGTAATTCTCCGTTTTCCAAATTTTGAAATTCAGTTCTCCGGCCAAGTAATGTCCACAAAATGCATATAGCAGGGACTTACATAAAAACAAGGCAATACATGTTGGAGGCACCTCATGCTTTTCTTCAATAATGGGATAGGGGTTGAGACTCTTTTCTGACATTCAAAAGGTGTTCTCACGCTATTTTATTATGTTTGTGTTTTTCATTCTTTTTTTCAATTTGAATTTTTAGGTGGATTCCTATAGTCACTCTTGCTGTTATTGTCTATTATTTCCAGTGGTCTCATGGGGTTTGGGGTTGGGAGGGTTTGTGTCATTTCTTTTTTGACTCACTGATTGTTTCTATTTGTCAAGTACTTTGTGTTTTTCAAAATAATAATATAAATATACTAAACAAAATCATATAGCAGGGTAAAGTATGCATATATATGCATATATTAGTGAAATTAACAGAAAAATGCATTATATTAAGGGACTGCTTTGCAAAAATGTGTATATTAGGCAAAAATGCATACAAACTTTTGTATATTAGAAGAAGTTCACCCTAAAATGCTGATGGACTTTCATGAGGACTTGTAGGTTGTTTTTTAAAGTGAATTCTGGAAATGTGGAGAACTGAATTTAGGATTGGAAAAATGAGAAACTGAGAGAAACCAAAACTGATATGTTCGCTCATCCCTAATCCAGAAACTCACTTAGGATTCTCATTCCCCCCTCCCTCACTACATTCTTATTTTGTCCCCCCTCTGATACATCCCAAATTGTGGCCCCATATGACACACCACAGTCATTTCTCCGTTCTACTGGGCATAGGGCAGGAACAGGTTGAGCCTCACTTTGTCCAACCCAACATCCTCAGGCTTCTCTCTTGCTTCCCTGACTCACCATCTAGCATGGAGGGCATTGCTGCTGGAAGTGCAGAAGGTAAGGCCAGCCTGCTTGGTGGACCCAGCTTGTCACAAGTTCACCGAAGCAACAACTAGGGATGGACAAAACTATCAATTTCAGTTTCTCTTTTTCCGGTCTTAATTCAATTCTCCACATTTCTACCCAAACTTGTGATTTTTTTAAAGAAGAGAATGAGCTTTTTAATGCACATTTCCCCTAATACACATAGATTTGCATGCAATTTTATAATGCATTTTTGGATGTTATTTTCATGAATATATGTATTTTTCATGCACACTATCCCATAATGTATTCATTTGTTTGGAGAATTGCATCACAAAATTAGAAGTGTGAATTCTGAAGGACAGCTGTGTTTCAATTCTCATATTGTTTCAGGAAGGGAGAATTAAGTAATTTCACATTAAATGTGAACCGAACTGAATTTCTCCCCCATCCCTAGCAACAACTGTCTCTCTCTGGAGAGGCAAGCAAGGAAAATTATCTGTCCTCAGTTAAGTCATTCTGAATAATTGCTTCTTACTCTTTGTCTCTAAGGGCTTTGTCTACACAGGAGTTTACTGTGTGTCTGGTGCTACTTACATCCCCTGTTAAATTGCATGGTTCACATGACATTACTGTCAAACAGAAGCTATCACACAGTTTTCCCCCTGTAAATCCTTACTAATCCAATCCTCTGATAATGCGAAAAGGGCAGGAAAAAATGTCTTCACTCCGTATCTCTAGTGCTTGCAGACATTGTGCTCCGATGCTTTTAGGTGGGTGTGTCAATTGTTCCCCTCCTCCCTTCTTTCATTTCATTTCCTGAGGGCTGAAGAGTAACTTGCAGCTGCTCCCTCCCATTGTGGTGGCATTGTTAGTTGCTGCAAACGGTGCCTTTATTTTCTTTCCCCCCCCTAACTTGCATGCAAACGCATAACACTGCTCAAACAAAGATTTGTACTTCACCTGTATTGTACCAGTGAAAATACAAATAATCGCACTTCTGGGTTGCTGTTTTTTAAAATGAAACTAACCGGTAGAACAAACTGAGCATGCATGAGTTGCCAGGTAATCAGAGAGTAGAAATGTTAAATTAGATGGCATGGTCATCAGGAAACTGCGAGCTTGATCCTTCCCCCTCAGTGTGAATTGAAAACACCCTGTTTGCAGCTGGCATTGATCCCTTACTGCAGACAGTGAAGATAGAAAATGGAGGTAAAAATGACATCTTTAATACAAAGTAATTCTCCCATGTGGATAAGTCCCAAATCTGTGTCTTGAACTGAGATGGGAGAGAATCATCAATGCACTTCCCTCTTCCTCTCCCCTTTCTCCAAGATTGGGCCAAGGAAAGGAGGGGAGGCAGTGCATTTCTTTTCCCCTCCCCACTTAAGGAAAATGGGTTCTCAGGCAAGCTCTTTAGCCCTTCATGATTGATTACCACAAGAAAACAACAATTTTCAGGCTTTCACCCATCCATGATGGGAGGCAGAATGCTTTGACTGATGTGAATTAATTGCTCAAATAACTAGTGCTGTTATGTTTACCACAACTGATAATGAGTCACTTGTACAGACTATACACTATATGTGTAGTGCATTTAAAAATAATTTCTTCTATATCTGGTCATGGTTCAAACGTCTTGAAAAAACAACCATAATATTTCTTCTGCACTTGTTTTCACTATAATTACCACACACTAAGGATGGGTGAGAATTTCAATACAGTTTGCATTTTAAGTAGAATTTATCAACTTCACACTTTCTGAATCAGTATGAGAACCAAAACACAGCCATCTTTCAAAATTCGCACTTACAAGAATTTTCTGATGAAGTTCGCCAACTAAACAATATTTACTAAAATGCATATGTGAGGGGAAAGTGTGCATAAAAATGAATATATGAGTGAAAATAATGTGCAAAAATGTGTTAGATAACGAGAAATGGCTTGCAAAAAATGTGTACCTTTGTTAAAACTGCTTACAAAAATGTGTTTATTAGGAGAAATTCACACTAAAAGGTTGGAGAATTTTCATGAGGATTAAAAAAAAAGCAAATTGCTGCAGAAATGGGGAGAACTGAATTTAAGTTTGGAAAAGTGAGAAACTGAGAGAACTGAAACTGACAGATCTTTCCATCCCTACCACACACACACAAACCTTCCACAGGGGTGGGGAATCTTGGGCCACACGTGGCTCTCCATAAGTATCAATCCAGCTCTCAGGGTTTCTCCCTCAAGAGCCCATGCCTTGTCTTACTATCCCTGCTCTGTGCCCCCCCCCGAGTGCTTTTGCCTGGCTAATGTGCCCTTGAACTTGCCTGGATGGAGGATGATATGGGGGTGGGGAGAAACCTCTGGCTTCTGGCTGGCTGGAAAGTACCTGACTGTAGAAAAGAGTCACATCCTCTGCTCCACCCACTTTTGCCTCTGGCCCTAACTGTCCCTGGCCTGCAGTCTCAGAAGGTTGCCCGTGAGGAAATGCAGCCATCAGGCTGAAAATGGTTCTCTACCCTCACCCTAACACTTGAAGGCCACCTCAGACAGGACAATCTTCAAATGCTCCCCCAAAGTATTCAAGCGTGGCGTCTGATAGACCTCTAGGGAAAGGAGGTCCAGGGGCATGGTCAACTATTTCCTACTCAAAGTAGAACCATTTAAATTAATGACCCCAAGTTTGCCATACCTAGTAACTTTGAATAGGTCTGTTTTGAATACGACTGGCATTGGGTACTACCCCCACAATACTGAGGCAGCCACTGTGGCTGTCTGTCTAATGTTCTTTTTCTGACACGTGGTGTTTTGTGCAATGGGGAGTGCTTGCTTTAGGAGGTTGAAAAGAACCTTTTTAGGAATCCCATAAATAATCTCCTTTGCTTTCTGACAAACTTTTCAACAGCTTTCACAAATGACGACGTCTCGGATGATATTGAGTGTGCTAAGAGAGTTGTCTGTGACCCCCAAGGGATGAGTGCCTGGTGCGTCCATTTCTTGCTAACATCTCACTTCTTTTAAGATTCAATAATAGCTGAGCCTTCAATTGTTGTGGCTGTACAGAGAAAGGTGACTTTTACTAGGCTTTGTATAGCTGGCAGGTAAAGATGCTTCCTCAGTAGGCACTGATGGCGGCTAAAAATGCTTCCTTAAATGTGCAGCAATAACGTTTGATGGCTGGTGGCTACTAGGAGTGGTTAATATCTCTCTAGGTGGAGATTTAAAGAAACAGTTTGACAACTGAGTAAATGTGGATCAGAGGAGCAGAGTGCTGGCGTAGGATCTGAGAGGCCAGAGATCATATCCCAACTTAGCCATGAAGCTCACTGAGTTGTCTGTCAGCCTGCTGTGGATAAAGCAAAGAAGGAGATAACCATGTAGGCCACCTTGAGCTCCTAGAAGAAAAGGTGGGATATAAATGTAATAGGTAAATAAATTGGAATGTGGGAAAGGAGGAGACAGTCTGAGTTTTCTTGCTGACTAGGAAGAAACATTGACTACCAACATTAATCATCAGCAGAAAAACAGGTGAAGATCACCACCTCTTGTTTTAAATAGATTGCAGAGGAGGAGACACCAGGAGCAAGACAGGATTTGATTCTATGTTTAGTAGTCTGGCCCAGTCAAGGACACACACAATGAACACAAAGGATGAGTGGGCAGCTGGTGCTGATGCTCACCTGGACATTTTCTGAAGCTTTTAAAGGAGATAATATTAACCTTAGCAATCCATGCAACAGCTATGTGACCCTTTTTTTCTTCTTCATTTGTTGCTCTCATTCTCATTTTTAGGGTTGCTTGGAAGAACAATTGCAAAGGCAAAGACCTCTCACAGTGGACACGAGGCTGCAGCCTTTAAGTTCCATGATTCTGAATGAGTTCCAGTATCCTCTTAGTTTCCCCTTTGATGAAACAGATTCCTCTCTACAATCAAAACTGAGCTGCTGCTTCATTTATGCAAGCATTTGTGCCCCACAAGGTGGAAGAGAATGGCCTTATTTGTATATGAATGAGGAAACATTTTTTTAAATGTGTCTGTGGGTAGGCAGCAAACTTACCTTGAGGGCTTCTCTGCTTGAAAATCTTCAATAAATTGAGCCTAATCAAAACTCTTTTCCTGTTTGATGGATGAATGGGAGAGAAAAGAAGGCAGAAGATATTGCAGCCGAACAGTGCTCCCTTCCCCAATTCCAGAGAGTCCTCATTGATGATTAAGGAATAACAACAACAACAACAACAATGGCAAGTTGTGAACATAAGAACATAAGAACATAAGAACATAAGAAGAGCCTGCTGGATCAGGCCAGTGGCCCATCTAGTCCATCATCCTGTTCTCACAGTGGCCAACCAGGTGCCTGGGGGAAGCCCGCAAGCAGGACCCGAGTGCAAGAACACTCTCCCCTCCTGAGGCTTCCGGCAACTGGTTTTCAGAAGCATGCTGCCTCTGACTAGGGTGGCAGAGCACAGCCATCATGGCTAGTAGCCATTGATAGCCCTGTCCTCCATGAATTTGTCTAATCTTCTTTTAAAGCCATCCAAGCTGGTGGCCATTACTGCATCTTGTGGGAGCAAATTCCATAGTTTAATTATGCGCTGAGTAAAGAAGTACTTCCTTTTGTCTGTCCTGAATCTTCCAACATTCAGCTTCTTTGAATGTCCACGAGTTCTAGTATTATGAGAGAGGGAGAAGAACTTTTCTCTATCCACTTTCTCAATGCCATGCATAATTTTATACACTTCTATCATGTCTCCTCTGACCCGCCTTTTCTCTTAACTAAAAAGCCCCAAATGCTGCAACCTTTCCTCGTAAGGGAGTCGCTCCATCCCCTTGATCATTCTGGTTGCCCTCTTCTGAACCTTTTCCAACTCTATAATATCCTTTTTGAGATGAGGCGACCAAAACTGTACACAGTATTCCAAATGCGGCCGCACCATAGATTTATACAACGGCATTATGATATCGGCTGTTTTATTTTCAATACCTTTCCTAATTATCCCTAGCATGGAATTTGCCTTTTTCACAGCTGCCGCACACTGGGTCGACATTTTCATCGTGCTGTCCACTACAACCCCGAGGTCTCTCTCCTGGTCGGCCACCGCCAGTTCAGACCCCATGAGCGTATATGTGAAATTAAGATTTTTTGCTCCAATATGCATAATTTTACACTTGTTTATATTGAATTGCATTTGCCATTTTTCCGCCCATTCACTCAGTTTGGAGAGGTCTTTTTGGAGCTCTTCGCAATCCCTTTTTGTTTTAACAACCCTGAACAATTTAGTGTCATCAGCAAACTTGGCCACTTCACTGCTCACTCCTAATTCTAGGTGATTAATGAACAAGTTGAAAAGTACAGGTCCCAATACCGATCCTTGAGGGACTCCACTTTCTACAGCCCTCCATTGGGAGAACTGTCCGTTTATTCCTACTCTCTGCTTTCTACTTCTTAACCAATTCCTTATCCACAAGAGGACTCTTATTCCATGACTGCTAAGCTTCCTCAGAAGTCTTTGGTGAGGTACCTTGTCAAACGCTTTTTGAAAGTCTAAGTACACTATGTCCACTGGATCACCTCTATCTATATGCTTGTTGACACTCTCAAAGAATTCTAATAGGTTACTGAGACAGGACTTTCCCTTGCAGAAGCCATGCTGGCTCTGCTTCAGCAAGGCTTGTTCTTCTATGTGCTTAGTTAATCTAGCTTTAATAATACTTTCTACTAGTTTTCCAGGGACAGAAGTCAAGCAAACTGGCCTGTAATTTCCGGGATCCCCTCTGGATCCCTTTTTGAAGATTGGCGTTACATTTGCCACTTTCCAGTCCTCAGGCACGGAGGAGGACCCAAGGAACAAGTTACATATTTTAGTTAGCAGATCAGCAATTTCACCTTTGAGTTCTTTGAGAACTCTCGGGTGGATGCCATCCGGGCCCGGTGATTTGTCAGTTTTTATATTGTCCATTAAGCCTAGAACTTCCTCTCTCGTTACCGCTATTTGTCTCAGTTCCTCAGAATCCCTTCCTGCAAATGTTAGTTCAGGTTCAGGGATCTGCCCTATATCTTCCACTGTGAAGACAGATGCAAAGAATTCATTTAGCTTCTCTGCAATCTCCTTATTGTTCTTTAGTACACCTTTGACTCCCTTATCATCCAAGGGTCCAATCGTCTCCCTAGATGGTCTCCTGCTTTGAATGTATTATAGAATTTTTTGTTGTTGGTTTTTATGTTCTTAGCAATGTGCTCCTCAAATTCTTTTTTAGCATCCCTTATTGACTTCTTGCATTTCTTTTGCCAGAGTTTGTGTTCTTTTTTATTTTCTTCATTCGGACAAGACTTCCATTTTCTGAAGGAAGACTTTTTGCCTCTAACAGCTTCCTTGACTTTGCTCGTTAACCATGCTGGCATCTTCTTGGCCCTGGCGGTACCTTTTCTGATCTGCGGTATGCACTCCAGTTGAGCTTCTAATATAGTGTTTTTAAACAACTTCCAAGCATTTTCGAGTGATGTGACCCTCTGGACTTTGTTTTTCAGCTTTCTTTTTACCAATCCCCTCATTTTTGTGAAGTTTCCTCTTTTGAAGTCAAATGTGACCGTTTTGGATTTTCTTGGCAATTGGCCAGTTACATGTATGTTTAATTTAATAGCACTGTGGTCACTGCTCCCAATCGGTTCAACAACACTTACATCTCGCACCAGGTCCCAGTCCCCACTGAGGATTAAGTCCAGGGTTGCCGTCCCTCTGGTTGGTTCCATGAGCAACTGGTCTAGGGAATAGTCATTTAGAATATCTAGAAACTTTGCTTCTTTGTCATGACTGGAACACATATGCGGCCAGTCTATGTCTGGGTAGTTGAAGTCACCCATTACTACCACATTTCCTAGTTTGGATGCTTCCTCAATTTCATATCTCATCTCAAGGTCTCCCTGAGCATTTTGATCAGGGGGACGATAGATCGTTCCCAGTATTAAGTCCCTCCTGGGGCACGGTATCACCACCCACAACGATTCTGTGGAGGAGTCTGCCTCTTTTGGGGTTTCGAGCTTGCTGGATTCAATGCCTTCTTTCATGTATACAGCGACTCTGCCACCAATATGTCCTTCCCTGTCCTTCCGATATAGTTTATATCCAGGGATAACCGTATCCCACTGGTTTTCTCCATTCCACCAGGTCTCCGTTATGCTCACTATATCAATGCTCTCCTCTAAGACCAAGCACTCCAGTTCTCCCATCTTGGTTCGCAGGCTCCTAGCATTAGCGTACAGGCACTTGTAAGCAGTGTCTCTCTTCAAGTGTCTTTGGCACTTGTGGTTAGGCCTGTGGTAATTTTGCTCTTCTGAATTTATATCCTGTGCCCCTGCTCTCACAATGCCTACTTCTAGGCCTACCCCTTTTAAAATTTCATCATTTCTTTGGTTTTTATCCCAGGGGGGAGGTTTATTCCGAACCGGACCTTTCTCAGCTCCTGTCGGGTTTCCCCCCTCAGTCAGTTTAAAAGCTGCTCTGCCACCTTTTTAATTTTAAGTGCCAGCAGTCTGGTTCCATTCTGGTTCAAGTGGAGCCCATCCCTTTTGTACAGGCCCGGCTTGTCCCAAAATGTTCCCCAGTGCCTAACAAATCCAAACCCTTCCACCTGACACCATCGTCTCATCCACGCATTGAGACTGCGAAGCTGGGCCTGTCTGACTGGTCCTGCGTGTGGAACTGGTAGCATTTCAGAGAAAGCCACCTTGGAGGTCCTGGCTTTCAGCATCCTACCCAGCAACCTAAATTTTGCTTCCAGGACCTCACGGCTGCATTTCCCCATGTCGTTGGTGCCAACGTGCACCACGACCACTGACTCCTTCAAATGACATTGACCAGACCCCCCTCATAATCCTAGTAAAACCCTTTCTTCCTTTTCCTTTTTTAAAATTAGGTAGTCAGATACAGGTTTGAGTGAGAGTGAGAGAGTGAGTGAGAGTGAATGAGTGAGTGAGAGAGAGAGAGAGAGAGAGAGAGAGAGAGAGAGAGAGATGCTGCTGCAATGGCTGCCATGGCCCCCACATTCTGCACAGCCCAACATTCCCTTTCTTCCTGGAGCTTCACTTTTGCAAAGCCCAAGAGAGTTTGCATGGAAAGAGTTGTAGCCATGCCGAAGTTTAAAAAAAGAAAGAAAGAACAGGAGTGAAGGAAGGCAGTTTACTAGGTGAGAAATGGGTGAAAGACAAGAGGGCTGCAGCAGTTCAGGAGCAGTCACTCCAAAGTTGCTTTTTGAGCCTTCAGAAATAAAATGGAATTCATGGAGAGTTTAGTGGGTAGAGAAAGGGGAGTATCTGAAAGTGACAATTCACCCCCCAACAAAAAACCTCAGAGCAAAGCACCTACATGGGAGGAGCACAGCACTTTCCCTTCACTTTTTGCATTTCCAGGGGGTTGGTTTGATTCGGATTTAAAGGGAAAAACAGCAACATACCTTCCCTTTGCCTGCAACGTCATGTAAACCCTGTGAGTTAAACGGGGATGCAAGTAGCACCTATCTCACATTAAATTGCCATGTGAACCAGCTCTGAGTCCTGTAAGTTATTAAGAGAAAGCCTGTAAGTTAACTTCCTTACCTCAGAGAGTTCAGGCAAAGGGGCAAGTTGTAGAGCACTGCAGAAATATTTAATGGAAATAACACACGCACACACACCCCTTGCAACGATAACACTGCATGCACCAAGAGGCTAAGTGCCCTGAGAAATTGACAGAAAAATAGAACCTCTTCCTCATGGGAAGAATACTTTTAAGAAACTGAAGGACAAAGCTTGGCTCAGCACCAGCTGCACACAGATATTATCAGAGTAAACCTTGCAACTTCCACGTAAGGTGAGCCAATGTTACACCTTAACCTCATCTCCTGCTATTGTTTTGTGCTGTTCTGTAACTGTTTTATTATGTTGTGGGTATTGCTGTGGGACACATGCGAGTAATAAATCACAATATTAGAGACTGAGGCAAGGTGAGGATTGACAAGACAGCAGGTTGTCTAGCTTCCTCCTACCCAGGACATTAATGGCTGGGCAGAGATTTGCCCTAAGAACGTCTAGCGCATGAACTTGAGCTGGAGACAGACATACTGACAGCAGCTTTTCAGAGGGTTGACTGTGCTTTTGGAGAGGCTTCATTTCCCATGGTGGACACCAGGAGTGGGGAAACTCAGGTCTGTGGGCCAAATGTGGCTCTCCAGGCTTCTCTATTTGGCCCTCAGAACTCTCCCAAGGCCACCCTCCCTCCACAGCGACACCCTTCAAGGGACTTGCATTCACACTCCTCAAGTGTTTTCCCTGTGGCCTAGAATTCTGATAAGCAAAGATGCACCTGGGATTTGAATCCATGCAAGGAGCCCCCTTCTCCGCCCTCGTGTCTATACTGTTCTGGGGACAAGGGACTGTGGAGTTCATGTAGCTCACACAATCAGAATTCAGAATTCAACATTTTAGAATTCAGTTTTAGTGGGTATGAGGTGGAGCTTACCTTATCACTGACAGGTGGCCAAGGGTGCATGTGTCTGCTTTTCTCTCCGTTGCTTGCACTACCTGACCTGAAAAAACCCCATGGGCAGTGGCGTCACTAGGGGGGTGCGGGGGGTGCAGACTGCACCAGGTGACACCATCAGAGGGGGGTGACTCTCAGCTTTAATTTTTTTTAAAATTAAGTTTCTAGGTGGTCCAGTTCTCGAGATATACATAAAAATATCAGCCGCCCCCAGTGGTGTCACTAGGGGGTGCGGGGGGTGCAGGGTGTGTGGACCACACCAGGTGACACCATCAGAGGGGGGTGATTCTCAGCTTTAATTTGAAAAAAATTAAGTTTCTAGGTGGTCTGGTTCTTGAGATATACATAAAAACGTCAGCCCACCCGTTAAATCTTTTTTTAAACTACTGTATAGCACTTCGTAGCTTTAACCCTGCCCGTTCAGGATTGCAGCCAATCAGTGAAGTGTTTGTTTGACCTGTGGCAGTGTCTAGTAAACCTCATTGCAAGGCCAGAAAATGGTGGTTCCCCCCCACGTTTATCTGAAAATCTCATAAATTGGGTAAGTATATATATTTCAGTTTTTCCCCCTCTTGTGTGTAGGAGTCAGATCCTGGGCAGTGTTTTCAAAACCTTCCCAATACTTGCTTTTGTGGGGGTAAAAGCATTGCTAATCCCATATCTCCAGAGTAAATCCCATTGAATTCAATAGGATTTACTTTTGAGTAGACATGGTTATGAATGTGCTGAAAATCAATGGGACTTTGGAGTGAATGTAAAAAAGAATTGTGTTTGTGTTGTCTTTCTGTACCCCCCTCCCTCCAGTCCTATTTTAAAGCAAGTAGGCAGGGTTTACTTAGATATTGCAGTTTTTATTCTGTAAAATAAGGATCACCTTCACTTGTTTACTTTTCTCACTATTGAGACCACTTCATATATTACTTTTTCATACACAGAAATTCAATCTTTGTATAGGAAAAAGTATTCTGTAAAATGTGAAGGACAGTGGCTGCCCAGTCAGTATAACCACTGTACAAGATCTACTCAGCCACTGTAATTACCTTTTTGTTTTGAGTGCCCTTTTGTCTGGGTCTTGGTTCAGGTGTGTATCCAACTTTGATGTGCTTATGGAAGGGGTGTGCAAGTAGTGCGCCCCCAAGTGTGGAGGCTTGGACAAACATTGTGTTATGGAAAACCAAAGTCTGTATGAAAGTACATATTTGGGAATGCCATCAGTGTAATCCTAAACACATTTAATAAATAATATCGAACTTGCACATCACAAAATATATTACGGTCATGTCCATAAGCACCAGGAGGGTAGTCGCCCAGGGGATCTTAGTCCCTCTGCTTTTTTGGGAGCAGGGTCCCTACAGTCAGCATGAAAAGGGAGTGTGTTAGTCACTGAGAAGAGTCTTCTAATAGGCTTCCTTGCCTTTCCTGCTGATTGGAGCCAATCAGAGTGAAAGGAGGTGAGTCAGCCACTGAGAAGACTCTTCTCAGTTGCTAACACTCTCCACCTACATGCTGATTGGCTCCTAGAGATGTTTGCTGTTGTGAGAGAATGCATTAACAAAGATCTCATTCTTAATCCAGGAGCAAAAAAGGGTGTACGTGGCTGCAACTATCATGAAGGGACTCTGCACTTCTGAATTTTCTACTAAACAACTGATAAATACCTATGTAACTTTGTGCCTGGAGACTTATTATTAAGAATCACTTTCCATAATTGTAAGGAGGTGTGTCCACACACATGCATCCCAGGCACCTAAATGAGGGGAGAGAGCAGCATAGGGACATAAGCAGATGTCTTATTCCAGGGGTTCCCAAACTGTTCTTCTACATAGGCCACTTGAAAACTGCTGAGGGTCTGAAAGTATCTGAAGATTTACTATGGGTATATGCAAGATAATTAACTCCCATTAGTGATAAGAGCAAGAATTTGGGCTGTGCGTATGATATTGTAATTTAAAGGTGTAATTTTAATTTTGCTAGTTGTTTATGTCACTACTATTGCCATTACATTCAGTGATATACAGGAATTACGATTTACGAGTAACATTAGTACAAAAAACACTACTAAGGATTCTGTATGGTCTGGTACGGGAGGAGTTCCATGGGGGTGACACCATGAGTTACCGCACCAGGTGACACCAACCCTAGTGACACCACTGCCCATGGGAGGTGTCTCACAACATCTTCCCCTGGCCTTCAGTTACATTGCAGGAAGCCAGGGAGGCTGGCCACCAGGCACCTGAGACTGGGATGCTTACTGCTTTTGTTTTCAAGCAAAGTCATTTTACTTTAAAGAAAACTTTCTCCACTCTTAGCATTCACCTAATAATCTTTTTTAAAGTAAGAAGACTACTTTAAATGAGCAGCTGCCAGGCACATAATTGGCAGCCTTCCCACCTTATCTTATCAGTCTGGTTTCTTTAGCCTGATGGATTACAGATTATCTTCACCCATTCCAGTCTGAGCTCAGGCCTGGTATGGAGACTGAATGGGCTTTGGTTGCCTTTATGGATGACCTTTATTGGGAGAAGGGCAGGGGGAGTGTGACCTTGTTATTCTAACTTGATCTCTCAGCAGCTTTTGGTATCATTGACCATGGTATCCTTCTGAGCCAACTTGGTGAGATGGGTATTGAAGGCACTGTTTTACAGTGGCTCCGATCCTATCTCTAGGGTTGTTTTCAACAAATAGCATTGAGTGATTGTCTTTTTCCCCCCTGGCAGTTGTGCTGTGGCGTGCTGCAGGATACCATCTTGTCCCCAATGAAGCCCTTGGGAGCGGTCATCAGGAGAATTGGGTCAAAGTGTCAGTGTCAGCAGTACACTGATAACCTCTATTTCTCTGTAGCATCTGAATCAGGAGAGGCTGTTCAAGCCCTGGACCAGTGTCTGGACTCGGTGGTTGGCTGGATGAGGGCCAATAAACTGAGTCTGAATCCTAGCAAGACGGAGGTGCTATGGGTTGGTGGTTTTCGAGTTCAAATAACTGGTCAATTGCCTGCTTTGGATGGGGTCATACTTCCTCTGAAAGAGCAGGTTCATTGTATGGGGGGTGCTTCTGCTTTTTGTCACTATAGGCTCAGTGGTTAGGAGTGTCTTTTACCAGCTTCATCTGGTGAGACAGCTGCTGCCGTTTCTGGACCAGGATAGCCTGACCACTGTTGTCCAAGCACTGATATCTTCCAGGCTGGTTTACTGTAATGTGCTCTATGTGGGGCTGCCCTTGAAGTTGGTCCAGAAGCTGCAGCTGGTGCAAAATACGGAGGCACAACTGCTCAATGGGGCAGGGTATCCTGCTGCTGAAGGAATTGCACTGGCTGCCCATTAGCTACCAGGTGAAGTTCAAGGTTCTAGTTTTGGTGTACAAAGCCCTATACAGCTTGAGACCAGGATACCTGAAAGACCGTCTTACCCCTTATATACCCAGTTGATCACTGTGCTCTGCAGGTGAGGGCCTCCTGCAGATACCATCTTATCAGGAGGTCTGTTCCACACAACATGAGAAGCGGGCCTTTAGTGTAGTGGAGCCTACTTTCAATAAGCTGTTTAAGTAGAGACCTTATCCCAGTCTTGTCTGTACTGGAATTACTTTTTAAGATGTTTTTAAACCTTTTTTAAAAATATGTTTTTAAAGACGTTTAGTATGTTTTTAAAAGTATATTTTGTTTTAATATGTTAGAGTGTTTTTAGTGTTTTTGTTTGCCACCCTGGGCTGCTACTGGAAGAAAGGGTGGGATATTATTATTATTATTATTATTATTATTATATAGATACATACTTTTGTATGCAATTTTACTTACTATAATGCATTTTTGTATGTTATTTTCACTGATATCTGCATTTTCATGTACGCTTCCCCATAATGTATACATTATTTGGAGAACTGCATTGCAAAATTAGGAGAAGTGCATTGCATTACATTGCAAAGTTAAGAGACAGTTATATTTCAGTTTCCATATTGTTTCAGGAAGGGAGAATTAAGTAATTTCACCTTAAATGTCAACCAAACGAAATCCCTCCCCCACACCTAGCAACAACTGGGTCTTGCTGGAGAAGTAAGTAAGAAGCATCACTTGCTCCCCAGCTAAGGAGTTCTGAATACGAAACATCACCTGCTCCTTAGTTGAGCCATTCTTAGTCATTGATTTCTACTCTTTGTCCCTAAATCCATTTCTTGAACTTATTATATGAATAACTAGTGCTGTTATGATTACTACAACTGATGATGGGGAGCTAGTACACACTATACACTTTAATGGCAGCTCATTAAAAATAATATTCTCCATATCTTGGGACAATGCTCAAACATCTGAAAAAACGGTGATGTTTCTCACACACTTGTATTCACTAGGGCTGTGCACAACTCCCCCAACCCATTCTATGGCTCCAGTTTGGGAGATCTTTAGGCCAATGAGCCCTTGAATGTCCTCAGGACCATCCCGCTACCCAGCCTCATATTTTCTCCTGACTAATTTTGGGGGCAGGGCTACTGTTTAATTAAACGTGTAACAGGGAGACTAGCAGGGAAAGAAAGTGCGTCTCCTCCTCCTCCCCACAACCAAGACGGGTCAATTCTGCAGTGTGCTGGGATGCCTCCCTGCACAATCAATGCCTCAGCAGGCGCATTGGGAAGGAGGCATTGCAGCACCCTGCAGATTCACCCCCTCCATGGAACAGCTGATCAGTGGGGTCCGATTCTGCGCCGGTGATGCTAAGCATGTGACTTTCCTTTAGGACAGCCTCTTGCACAGCATCCCTCTTACCATGCAGACTCTCCAAAGGATCAGGGCCTTATACAGTAGGGCCCCACTTTTCAGTCTCCCGCTTTTCAGTGTTCCACTAATACGGCGGTTTTCAATTAGAGTAAGGCCCCACTCATATGGCACTTGTTCTGCTTTTATGGTGTTTTTGGGTGTTGGGCACCATTTTATTGACGTAGTTCTGCTTTTCAGCGAGTTTCGCTTTTCGGCGGGGATCTGGAACATAACCCGCCATATGAGTGGGGCCCTACTGTACTGAGTCAGACCACAGGTCCCTCTAGCTCAGTATTGCCTACCCTGACTGGCAGCAGCTCTCCAGGATTTCAAACAGGATTCTCTCCTTGTCCTATCTAGAGATGCTAGAGATTGAATCTGGGACCTTCTGCATGCAAGGCGGTGCTCTACGACTAAGCAACGGCCCTTCCCGCTATGGGGCGAGGTGGGAGGCAGGCAGGAAGCTGTGCCTACCTTCTCCAGGAAGACAGAGCTGGGATCTGAGGCAGGCCTTGTTTTCCAGAGCTGCGTGCCTCTTTGTCCTGTCCTATGCCCTGCCCCCAACAGCCATGGATTGCTCAAGGTCATCCAACCCAACCTGTAGTGATCTGTGGCTGTCTGAGCCCAATTCTGTCAAGGCCCAAATGCCTCCAAAGAGGCCCAATTTGCCTCTGGCCTCGCCCGAACACAGAGCACAGCCCTAGTATTCACTAGAAATACCCTCTACACACATATGCCATCCTCAAGTGCTTTTGCCTAGCTATAATGCGTCCACTCAGTCTAGAGTCCTCCGCTAACCAGCTGCAGGGTGCTGCTTTGCTTGCCAAAGAACATCCTGCTGCCTGCAGGATTGAATCCTCTGCACCAGGGGTGTAGTCATCCAGGGTCTCAGGGGGTCTTAGACCCCTTACCTTTTGGGGAGCAGGGTCCCTATGTGTCCAGCATTGTATGATCCAATCAGTATGAAAGGGGATTGTGTTAGCCACTGAAAAGAGTCTCCTAGCCACTGAGAAGAGTCTCCCAACATGCTTCCTTGTCCTTTCCAGCTGATTGGAGCCAATGAGAATGAAAGGAGAAGATTCTTCTCAGTAGCTTACACTCTCTCCTTTCATGCTTATTGGCTCCTAGGGATGTCTGTTGTTGTGGGAGAAGGCATTAGCAAGAATCTCATTCTCAACCCAGCAGCAAAAATGGGGGATACGTGTGACTGTGACTATCATGAAGGGACCCTGCACTTCTGCATTTGCCACTACACTACTGCTCTGCACTCCAGCTGGTGAGAGGAGGATTAAATCCTGCTTCTTCCTGTTTCATGAGCACCTTCCCTGTGAAGAAGGTGCTTGCAAAGGAGCACCCTGTAGCCCATAAAATTAAATCCTCCATTCCCCATCCTGCTGGTGTCCGCTTCCCCAGCATGATCCCTGCAGCAGAACATGCTGAAGCTGCCTGAATCTCCTCCTGCCTGCTCGCCCCCCCACAAAGCCCCAGATGGCTTTGGGCAGCCCAACACAATCCACAGTGATCCAGGACTGGCTCCACCCAATTTGGGGGAAACCTGGATCCACCCAAATTGGCCCAATTCAGTTCAGGATTTGGGCTTTGGCTGAATCCATTGCACAACCCTAGAAAGGAATTAACAGTTCTGGGGCATTAGCTAGACAATCTCTCTAATGTGCTCTTCCTGACATATTTTTATCCAATATTTTGCATAATAGTTAATGCAATATTATGCGTAATATTTTATGCAATGGGGGTGTTTGCTTCATGGCATTAGAAATAACTGTTTTTAGAAATCCACAATAACCTCCTTTGCTTTCTGACAAATCTTTCAACAGCTTTCATAAGTGACAACATCACAAATTCCATTGAGTGTGCTAAGAGAATTGTGCTGACATCTCATTGCTTGCAAGATTCAATAGCACCGAACTTTCAATTGTTGCGGCTGTACAGAGAAAGGTGGCTTTCACTAGGCTTCTGTATAGCTGGCAGCTTAAGATGCTTCCTCAGTACACACTGATGATGGCTAAAAGATGCTGCCTTGGTTTTAGATGGCTGGTGGCTACTAGGAGCAGTTAGTATCTAGGTGGGATTTAAGGAAACAGTCTGGGAACTGAGCCAATGTGGAGTAGTAGTTAGAGTTTTGGACTAGGACCTGCAAGGCCAGAGATCAAATCCTGACTCAGCCATTAAGCTTGTCAGGTGACCTTGGGCCAGTCACCATCTCTCAGCCTAACCTACCTCAAAGGGTTGTTGTGGAGATTAATTGGAAAGGAGAAAACCATGTAAGCCACCTTCAGCTCTTTGGAGGAAAGAAAGGATATAAATGTAGTAATAAATGAACTGGAATGTAGGAAAAGACGTGAGCACCTGAATTTTGTAGCTGACTAGAGAGAAACCCAGGGGTGGATGACTGAGTATGTTGGGAAATCTCAGCTATTTTAAAGTTTTAAATTGTTTCCTAGCTTCCTCATGCCCCAAAGGAATCATTGTAAAAATGCATGTATCTTTCAAAGTTGCATGATAGCCCAATCCTATGCATGTTTACTCAGAAGTAACTCCCAATGAGTTCAATGGAGCTTACCCCCAGGGTAAGTGCAGATGGGATTGCAGTCTGAGCTGTCAGAACTCTTTTGTCTCCTCTATCTTTATCCTCTTACGGGAAAAGGCTTATTCAGTTCTCTTGTTTTGTAGCTTTCCCATTGTTCACGGCCCTGGAGAGAAAAGAGGTTCATGAGAAAATTGGAAGAAGGGGTATGAAATAGGGCTGTGCTCTAGATTCAGCCGAGGCCTGAGCCAAACCGAGCCTATTTGGAGGCATTTAGGCCTCGGCCACAGGGCCGGTGTAACATGGTAAGCAAGGTAAGCACTGCAGGAGGACGTAATGCTTGAGGGGTAGCAAGGGAGGCCAGCTCCACTGCAAGAGGACACTGCCGTTGAGGAAGTCGTTTGCCAGCAGGTCGCTGGGCGCCTCCTCCTCTGGTTGCCATGGCGACGCAGAGCGGCGTTGGTTAATGGCGGTTGGGAGACAGTTCGCTGAAGCAGGCAGGCGACGGGAAGGTCCCTGTGGGGGGCCATGGAGTGGAGTGAGTTTCCATCCCTTTCCTTTGCTTGGATGAGGGCTTTTGGGGAGCCCCAGAAATGGCTTTCCTGGCCAGCTCAACTCCCTCCTTGAGGAGGGGTGAGGACTAGCGCCTTGTGGCACCCTTACAGCCGAACAACATTTATTACGGCGTAAGGTTTGCTGGGTCTTTAACGTGCCACAAGAGGACTCTTGCGGGTGGCATTTAAGCCTTGTCCTGCTCAGAGTAAACCCACTAAAGTTAACGGACCTGACGAACTTACATTCATCCATTTCAATGGGTCTACTCTTGAGTAGGACTTAGTTGAAGACATCCCTTGGTGGCTTGGGCTGCAACAGGGTAAGTCTGAGACTACTCTAGAAATCTTTCCTTCAGTGTTTCTTTTTTCTCTCTCCTGACCTCACACCTGATTTTGGGCAATTCATCCTGAGCAAGTGCTGGGAGTATCCCCCCTCAATACTATAGCCAGAAGATATGTAAAGGAAGTGTTCCCCAAGCCAAGAGCAGCTGCGGGGGGGGCATTATCCTAAGGCAATGAACCAGACCATGCACAGAGGGCACTTCTCAAGCCAGAGAAGGCATTTCCCAAGCCTTCAGCATCTGCAGAGATCATTTTCCTATGCTAGGAGCATGCGTAAAGGGGGCATTTCCTGAGGCATTTCCTGAGGCATGAGCATGTGCATCTGGTTTGAGCATTTCTCAAGCCAAAGAGCCAAATGGGGGTGGGTATTTTCCAAGCATGAGCAGAGGACATTCTCAAGCAAAATAGCCAAGAACATGTACGGAGAGGATTTTCAAGCATGTGGACGGGGGCTTTTCCCTAGCCAATGAGCTTTCTCCATGCAACCTATATAAATTCTAGGACCAGGCAAGAGACTGAAAATTCAAAAGCTGTCCTCCAGGTTGTCATGAACAGTCAGTACCTGAGTTCAGGAAATAAACCACTGCCTTCAGCAAAGTTTTTTTGTGCCTCACCAAATTAATTATTTTGGAACACAGTAATAGCTCAGTTAACAAACTAGATGCATTTCTGGACATTTCTTTAACAGAAACTTTAGTACCAGAGGTAGGAAAAACATGGAAATAACAGGGATGTGTTCCTACACCTACTCATGGTCAAAGGCTTTGTTGTAATCTATAAAGCACAGGGTGATTTCCTTCTGAAATTCCTTGGTCCATTCCATTATCCAAGGAAGGTTTCAATATGATCTCTGGTGCCTCTTCCCTTTCTAAATCCAGTTTAACTAACTCCAGGAGTTGTTGGAGGGCAACCCTGTCATCCCTGGCTGGCCACTTGGCTATACTGGCTGGGTCCAAGGGGATCTGGAGGGTGGGAGGCCTCCTGGGGACGTGCATGAAAGCACCCTGCTCCCTCCAGACGGGAGTGCTACAGCCCAGGCTTCCAGGTCAGCCCTCTACCGCTGCGCATGGAGGCCGCCAGAGTGGAGCGTGTGGCTCCACGGCAGTATGCGCTGATGCGATGCTCTGAGCTGTTGGCCTGCAGCCCCCATCATCACTGGCTGCGCTGGGCTGATGCTGAGAGGCCAACAAGATGCACAGGGCCACAAGCTCCCCACCAGAGGCCAGGGAGGATTCCTCTCCCCCTCAAAAAAAAAGATGGTGGAGAAGCCCATGCAACCCCACCACTGCTGCTGTAAGGAAGGCTGCCCAGGGGCCTTTCTGCGCTGTGAGCAAAAGTGCAAAGACTTTGATGAAGGGCTCCGCAGGGACCTCCAGGGCCACTCCATCTGGCGCAGAGGCGAGCAGCACCACGGCCAGAGGCCTCGCCTGGTTCCTGCCGAGCAGCTACAGGTCTTGGGTGAGTAGCAAGCAGGTGGGAAAAGGGGGCACAGGAGGTGCCCCAAAGGCCCCTTTTTTTGTGCTCCCAGAATCGTGCGCCACCTCCGGCTCTCCCCAAAGATGGAGCTTTCTTCACAGGCAGGCCAGGCTGCTGCACCCCGAAGCGGACTTGCTCTGGTCGAGGATTGGCCCTGGTAGGAAGAGGGCGCTGTGGAGAATGGCCTTTGCTGGGCGCGCCGGGAGAACGTGGCTGATACGGGCCCAGGCTGCTGCACTGGAAGAAATACCGCACGCCCAATGGAAGACCAGAAGGCAGCCTAGGCCTTGAGAACAGCCCGACCACGAGGCCATGCGGGGGCCATTGGCTGACGTGGTTGCCAGCCTTTTTTTCTGTAGTAAATTTAATTATTTATTTGGGGGGATGGAGAATTAGGGGGGAGAAAAACAGTTGCCCTCCCCCACCAAGGGACCTGCTTTGGAGCCCAGGAAAGGCCATAGGTTCCCCCACTTCTAGTTTTATTGGGAGGACACTACAGGCTGGAGCCTCCTTTACCAGCATCTCAGCAGCAGAGCAGCAGAGGGTCGCAAGGCCAATCCCCTGCATCGGTAGCGAGGCCTGGAAAAGATTATCTGCCTGAAGCTCTAGACAACCACTGCCAGTCAGTGTTGGCAGTACTAGCCTTGATGACCCTATAAGGTAGCTTAATATGCTTCTGTTGTAGCTTCTGGTAACTAAGCCAACCATAGGGGAAATCTTTTTCCTGGACTCCAACTCTCCAGGTGGCAGCATGTGTTCAACCCGTGTGTGTGTGCGTGCGTGCGTGCATGTGTGTGTGTGTGTTACACCTGTGGCCTAATGTTGTTGGACTCTAGCACCCATCAGCTCCAGACACCATGGCCAATGGTCAGGGATGATGGGGTTTATAGTCTGACACCGTATCTGAGCATTTAGCGACCCATGCACAACCACTGCTAGCAGTTCTCTACTCCAAGTCAAGAGGTCTATCGCATGTGCCTTTGTTCTGAGTGTCCAAAGCTGCAGGGGTCAGGCATATTCCACCCTCATCTTCCTCCAGTGGCAGCTGGAAGGAAGCTGCCTCCTGCTTGGACTGAAGGGAGGGATCTCTCTGGCTGGCCAGCTGTGACTAAGAATAGAAGCCAGAGGGATGCTTGGTCAGTGCTGCTTGAGGGCCGGGCAGGGGACACAAATGGCTGCCCAGGCGTGATGTGTGTTCCCAATTAAACATTAGTGAACTAATTCATAAGTTCGCAAACATGAAAGCACGTAAGGCTAAATTCATGTAACTATGTATCTTTTTGCTAAATAAAGGCAATACAAAAAGGTCGTTTTCTTTTTATTTTATTTTACTATTTACACAAAACATTTTCCTACTCCATAATGATTTTCTTATTTGTCCTTATTTGCCTTGTTATATTTTTTATAACATTTGAACTGAAAAATGAACCAAAGAAAATTATAAAAGGTAAGGGCGCCAATTTATAATTTGCAAGGGGGCGCCAAACACGCTAGCTCTGGCCCTGCTCAGCCAAGTTGGGCATAGGTAACCCCAGATCTCTACAGGTTGGGTATGGCAGCCCAGATGGATCCAGCTAGGGGTGGAAGGATCTGCCAATTTCGGTTCTCTCATTTTCTCATTTTTCCAGTCTTAAATTCAGTTCTCTACATTTCTGCAGCAATTTGCAAATTTTTAAAAGAAAAATCTTCATGAAAATTCTCCAACATTTCAGTGCAAATTTTTCCTAATAAACACATTTTTGTAGGCAATTTTTACTGATGTATTATTTATTCCATTTGTATACTGCCCCATAGCCAAAGCTCTTTGGGCGGTTTACAACAATTAAAAACATTAAAAACAAATATACAAATATACAAATTTAAAACACTTTTTAAAAAAAATGTGATGTACACATTTTTGTAAGCAATTTCCCCTAGTATAATGCTTTTTTGTTATTTTCACTCATATTCATTTTTATGCACACTAACCCTTAACATTTGCATTTTCATAAACATTGGTTGGTTGGTAAACTGCCTTGCAAAATTCAAATAAGTGCAAATTTCAGAGCATGGCTGAGTTTTGGTTCTTATATTGTTTCGGAAAGTGCAAATGTGATAGATTCAGCTTTAAATGCAAACTGAATTGAATTTCTTGCCCTTTCCTAGATCTGAGGATATCAGCGGGCAGGGAGTAGGGCAGAAAGAAGAGGCAGGTGTGGACAGGAAGGAGGAAGTCTTTGCTGCGGAAGGTAGATGTCTGCCTTTCCCGCCTGACCTTCCTGACAGGCCTCCCCAAGCCCTGCACACCCATTCCCCTTCACGAGGGGCTTCTCTGCATGCAAAGGAGAAGCACCCCACAGTAGGGAATCCTCTTGCTTATCAGATGTTGCTGAACTACAGCTCCTATCATTCCTGGCCATTGGCCATGCTTGCTGGAGCTGACGGGAGTTGTAGTTCAGCAACATCTGGAAGGCAAAAGACTGCTCACAGCTGGTATATAGGATGCTTAAAGTTCCCCAGAGAATTGGAATCAGAAATCTTGCCAGAAGTGCATTGTGGGGCATGGATGGGTAGACCCCACATTTGCCACCAACACTGATCATCAGCAGAGATAGATGAAGATCCCTGTCATACCTCCCTCAGATGAGTCCTCAAAGGAAGATGAGGAGCAGTGGATTGCACAGCAGACCCAGGAGAGGCAACCAGCAGACTCACTGAAGATGCAGCTCCAGACCTCCCACCACTGGAAAATGTTCAGGACACAGCTGAGATCCATCATTCTTCTGGTTCCCCTTGATGAAACTGAGTCCCCTGTCTCTCTTTCTATGCAAGCATTGGTGCTCCACAAGGTGGAAGAGAAAGGCATTCTTTGTATATGAATGAGGGAAAGTTTTTTTAAAATGTGTCTGCAGGTAGGCAGTGATCTTACTCTGTGGGCATCTCTGCTTGAAAACCTTCAATAAACTGAGCCTTTTGTTTCAGTCTGTATTGACAGCAGAACTCCAATCCATGCTTTTCTATTCCCTCCCGAGACTGCTTAGCAATGTCTCCACAGTGGTAGCAGCTCACACAATGGATCAGGCCCTCAGGCAGCCATATATTTTTCTATACAGTCCCCTGGTAAGAACACTATGTCATTGAGTAGAATTGTTACCACAAGCATGTGTCCCCATATCTGAAATGTGTTACTGCTGCTGAGCCATGGCCTAATTTAAAAGTATAGAGGTGAAGGAAGAATTTTCTCTGATTACCTCATTATGAAGTATTATGAAGTATTACAAGCCCCATGTGAAAGTCGGGGGATTCCCCTCCAATGTCCATGAATTTCTCTTCCCCCCCCCCATATTTGTACAATGCTGTTGGGAGGAGGGAGGTGTGCTTTCCTACTCTGAAGCCCCATCTTTGCAACCTGATCCAAAATATTCCATGGTATCAATAGCCACTGGCAGATCCAGCTAGGGTTGGCAGGCCCAGCCTCCAAGAGGTCTTCTGTATCTTTAAAAGTTGTGCAGGGGGAAGGGAGAATTCCACCTTGTGGTTTTTCCCATTACAGGGTTGCAAGAACACCTGCACTTGACTGACCTTCTCTTCTCCTAAACATACAGGATCAGTCTCAGGCCCTGAACCTGGCAACCCTAGTCTGGAACCAGGAAAATGTAAGGGCTGCTTTCTCCCTTGTGAATCTATTACTCACCACAGCCTTGCTCCATATCCACTTCCCACTGGGCTGTACCCAAATAAGAACTACTCAGAATAGACCCATTGGAATTAATGACCCTAAGTTAGTCATGCCCATTAATTTCATGGCTATGGTGCTTTTTTGTTTTAAGCCCCTTGGCCTCTAACCTGTAGGGTGCTGTAAAGCCGATCTTGACTCCTATGCTTTTAATATCTACACAAAATGAATGGGTGACATTGCTCAGAGGTGTGTGCTATGGTGTCATCAATATACTGAAAATGCTCTATTTCTCCTTTCCATCCAGATCTAAAATAGCATATAGAACCCTGAAAATGAAAATGAAATGTTGAGATTTTCCCAGAGTTGTTCTGTGATGTGGGGTTTTCCTCTTCTTTTTAAAATAAATTCAGGATACTATTATCATATGACCAGTCAACCCAGAATTGCAACATCTCTCTCTCTCTCTCTCTCTCTCTCTCTCTCTCTCTCTCTCTCTCAGAGCTTGTAAAAGTTACTTTTTTGAACTAGAACTCCCATCAGCCCCAGCCAGCATTGCCAATGGTCAGGAAAGATGGGAATTGTGGTCCAACTATATCTGGAGGCACACTGGTTGGGAAAGGCTGCTCCAGGGAGTCGTAGCGATGAAGGTCCTGGCCCTCACCCTCCTGTGCCTCCTCATTGCAGTGAATGAAGCCAAAGTGTTTGAGAAATGTGAATGGGCTCGGATTTTGAAACAGCATGGGCTGAATGGATACTTCGGCTACAGCCTGGCCAACTGTGAGTTTGCGATTCCTTTCTCTTTCTCTTTGTCATTTCATATTGTTTTTAGGGCAAAGCTGAAATGGGGACTTCTTTTCAGGAAACAGTCCACCCTTACCACTTTCTGGCAAAATGTTCCAGCTTTCATTAGACTTTGAGAAAGAGAGAAACAGGGATAAGAATCTTCACTCACTGCAGTTCTACGCAGGGGTGAACCAAAACAAATGTCTTCCCCTAGTAATATGAGATTGCCACAATGAAAAGTACTAGCCTTCTGGAGTGGAGGAATAAGTCAGAGATGAGGAACTTTGGCGGAACTACATCTCCCATCAGCCCCAGCAAATATGACCAATGACCTGGGAAGATGGGGGTTGTAGTTCAAGCCAAAGAGAGGGAGACCCTCAAGGTACCAAAAAAGCAAACAGCAGAGAGTAAAAAATGAGGAACTTTTATTGTAGCTCAACATGTTTCAGGAGTTGACACAACCCTTTGTCAAGGGCAATCTGCAAAAGTATATATAAAAACATAATTAAAATTAATTACAGAGTAAATTCTAAAATATAGAAAGAACTACAAACAGATATCTACTCAAAATAAACAAAACAACACTCTGCATGATGCCGACAAATGTTAGAATACCACCTGCTTTCAGTAAGTGGCTTCACTCACATGAGTGGGTGTGCTCTTTATCTTTTTTCCTTTCAGAGCCAGCTGTTTTTAAGGATTTCTTCAGCTATACTGATGAGATACCAGCTTTCTATCTGCACAAGGTCTTCTGGTCTTCTGTTTTGATTCTCTCTTCCATATTCTCTGTTATAGTCAATCCTGCTTTGCTTACAGCTTTGTCTACATTTTTATATTTTTCTTGTGGAGTTTATGTGTAACCAATCCAAGTTCTTAAAAGGTTTTTAGTTTCCATTTTGTATGTTTCGTTTTCGTTGTCCTTTCCTTTGGATTCTAGCATTTGTCAGCATCGTGCAGAGTGTTGTTTTGTTTCTTTTGAGTAGATGCATGTTTGTAGTTCTTCCCATATTTTAGAATTTACTCTGTAATTAATTTTAATGATGTTTTATATATACTTTTGCAGATTTCCCTTGACAAAGGGTTGTGTCAACACCTGAAAAGATTTGAGCTGCAAGAAAAATCCCTCATTGTTCACTCTCTGCTATTTGCTGTTTGCTGTTTTGGCTCCTTGAGGGTTTCCCTCTCTTTGGCTGGAGGTTGTAGTTCAGCAACATCTGGAGGGTCAAAGTTTCCCCATACCTGACCTAACTGGAGATTTCTATTTAGCACTGGGGTTTTTTAAACAAAAAAACCCTTTGCTACAATTAATGTAGAAAGTTTTTTTTTAAAAAAAGCATGCCTACAGCATAACCACATTGTGGATTTTTCCCTGTCCACTTGATTCCAGGGATCTGTACTGCATACAGACCTTCAACAGCAGAGCCATGGGAGCCATGGGTTGACTATGGGGTTTTTCCAGAGCTTGGAAAAGTTACTTTTTTGAACTACAACACCCATCAGCCCCAGCCAGCATGGCCACTGGATTGGGCTGATGGGAGTTGTAGTTCAAAAACGTAACTTTTCCAAGCTCTGGATTTTTCAGATAAATAGCCGCTGGTGGTATGACAATGCAAAATGCCCAATAGCTAATGGCTGCAGAACCTCCTGCTATGGTAAGCAACTTCACACTATAGGGATAACTAGCAAAAGGCCTCTGCAGTTTCCCAAATAGAGTGAATCATGTTACTGTTCTCCTGTTTCGGTCCAGACTATTGATGGGTGAGAGGTTTCATTCACTTCACATTCAAAATGCATCCACCTAATTTGCAGTTTCTGAAACACTCTGTGAACCAAAACACAGCCATCCTTTGAAATTCACACTTCTCCGATTTTTGCAAAGCAGTTCTCCAACCAAGTAATGTCTACAATAATGCATATAGTAGGGTAATGTGTGCATCTAAATGCATATGTTAGTGAAAATAACATACAACAATGCATTATGTTAGAAGAAATTGTTTGCAAAATGTGTATATTAGGAGAAATTTGCACAAAAATACTAATGAATAGTCATGAGGACTTTTTTAAAAAATGCACAAACTAGAAATGGGGAGAGCTGAACTTAAAATTGGGAGAATTGGAAACTGAGGGGAACCAAAATTGACATATTTGCTCATCCCTAATCCTAATGCAAAAGGTCACTTAGGATCCCTACTCCCCACCTTATTAGTACATTCAAACTTCACACACACACACACCAGTAAATCCCAAATTGTGGCCCCATATAACGCACCAGTCATTTCTCCGTTCTACTGGGCATAGGGCAGGGACAGGTTGAGTCTTGCTTTGTCCAACCCAACAGCCTCAGGCTTCTCTCTTGCTTCCCTGACTCACCATCTAGCATGGAGGCCTTGCTGCTGGAAATGCAGAAGGTAAGGCCAGCCTGCGTGGCAAACCTAGCTTGTCACAAGTTCACTGAAGCAAGAACTAGGGATGGACAAACTATCAATTTCAGTTTCTATTTTTCCAATTTCAAATTCTGTTATCCACATTTCTGCACCAGCTTATTTTTTAAAAAATGTAAGAGTCTACGTAAGAATTCATCACCATTTTAGCATCGATTTCTCCTAATATTACACACCTTTGTATGCAATTTTACTTAGTATAATGCATGTTATTTTCACTAATATATGCATTTTCATCTACACGTCCCCCTAACATATACATTATTTAGAGGACTGCATTGCAAAATTAGAAGTGTAAATTCTGAAGGACAGCTGCATGTCAGTTTTCATATTGTTTCAGGAACTGTAAATTGGGTAATTTCACCTTAAATGTCAACCAAACTGAATTTCTCCCCATCCATTGCAACAACTGTGTCTTGCTGGAGAAGGAAGTAAGAAACATCACTTGCTCCCCAGCTAAGGACTTCTGGATAGGAAGCATCACCTGTCCTTTAGTTGAGCCATTCCTAATTATTGCTTTCTACTCTTTGGCTCCAACTCCATTTCTTGAACTGAGGTGGGAGAACATCATCAACACAATGCCCTCTTCGCTTCCCATTTCCCAGACGGGATCTTTGACCCTCCATGATTACAGCATGAGAAAAAGGCATTTTCAAGCTTTCAGCCATCCAAGGTGAGAGCCAGAATGCTTTGAGTGATGCAAATTAATTACAAGAATTAGTGCTGTTAATATTACCACAACTGATGTAGAGGAGCTAGAACACACTGCACTTTTTAATGATAGCTCATTAAAAATAATATCCTCCATATCTTGGGACAATGTTCAAAAGTCTGAAAACATGGTGCTCTTTCTCGCACACTTGCATTCACTAGGGCTATACATTCATACTTCATTCTTTTTATTGCGGTCAACGACCCAACAAACGGATAAAATTTACAAAGAATGCATCAATTAAAATAAAATTTACACTCAAATACTAGAGTGGCACTAAATCAACTACAAGAGAGGTTAAGAGTAAATGACGGTCGTTTGCTCTGAGCTGCATTAAAATATTTAGCCACAGCAATCAAATGGGGACTATCATTGCCGGCTAGCAACCATGTCATCCACTGCTCTAGGGATTTGTGAGGGTGCTTTTGTATGAGGGGAGTAATATATTGGTCCCTTTCCTCAGCGTATAACGGGCAATCAAAGAGAACATGAGCAAGTGTTTCTACATGTCCTTCTTTACACAGACAAAGGTGTTGTGCTAGTGGAATCCCCTTAAATCTGCCCTCCAGTAGGACTGACTCTAGGCAGTTGAAACGGGCCTTAGAGAAGGCTGCTCTGTATTTAGGATTCGTTAAGATGTCTAAATAGGGAGCATGTTTTGGAAAGTTAACATTCAGATTGTGTTGGAGGGGGAGCAGACTTTAGCTGCAGCTTGCATTGTGGATTGACTGTCGATGTCCTTAAGCCGGGACCTGATAATCTGCCTAGCCTTACTGGGATCTTGGGAGGCGAGAAATTCTATGGATAGGCCTAGATAAGGAAGCTTTTCTAGAAAGCATTTCATCCAGGTGGAGAGATACCGATCTTCCCCAAGGAGCGACAGAAAGCCTGACGGACGTACAAAAGTAATTTGGATCCAGAGATTGAAGGCAAGGGACCAAGCTCGGCATTCGACCGAGCTGAATCCCACCTCTACTCTCAAAACAGCATTTGGCACACAATTAGGGACTCCAAAGATCCGTCAGAGAAAGTAAGACAATACTGATTCAACCGAAGGATTGAAAGCATGTACCCAAAGTTGGACACCATACAGTAATTGGGGTAGTATTTTAGCTCTAAACACCTGGATGGCTGCCGGTATGTATTGTCCCCCATTTTTATAGAAGTAGCATATAATACTCTTCATCGCTGTCCGTGCCGTCGCAACTGACGCACGTATGTGTGGCACCCAGGAAAGGGAGGAATGAAATACAATGCCTAGATATTTATAGGATCTAACTTGCTCAATAATATGTCCGTTGATTTTCCATACAGGGGTTAAAGAGGATTTTGCAAATGCTAGGATTTTGGTTTTGGAGAAATTAATTGTGAGGGAATTCTCTGAGCAGTAGGTCATGAAAATCCTAATCAGGTGTTTAAGGCCAACTTTAGAAAAAGAGAGCAGAGCCGCATCATCCGCATAGAGCAGGATGGGACAGCTCTTTCCTCCAATTTTGGGCGGGTGTAGGTCTGGCGAGAGGCATTTGGGAGCCAAATCATTCAGAAAAAAATTGAAGAGGAGAGGGGCCAGCACACATCCCTGTCTGACCCCTCTTGACGTAGTAATTGAATTGAAGAGGTCTCCCTTAGGGCCACAACGGACCCAGAGGGAAGTATTCAAATGCAAATTGCGTATCAAAAACAGCAGCCTCCTGTCAATAGATGTTTTAGCCAATTTGGTCCACAGAATATCCCTCGGAATACAATCGAATGCCGACTTCAAATCAATGAAGGCAACGTATAGGCCACTCCCTACCTGGTTTCTGTATTTTTCGGCTAGGTGATTTAATAGAAGGCAGTGGTCCATTACTGATCTGCCGCTCCTGAAGCCTGTCTGTTCCCATCCCATCACGTTTTCCTCCTCCATCCAGTTGGACAGTTTCCTCTTAAGGTAAGTGGCGTAAAGCTTGCCAATCACCGAAAGTAGGCTAATAGGTCTATAGCTGGCGGGCTCATTAAGAACATAAGAACATAAGAAGAGCCTGCCGGATCAGGCCAGCGGCCCATCCAGTCCAGCATCCCGTTCTCACAGTGGCCAACCAGGTGCCTGGGGGAAGCCCGCAAGCAGGACCCGAGTGCAAGAACACTCTCCCCTCCTGAGGCTTCCAGCAACTGGTTTTCAGAAGCATGCTGCCTCTGACTAGGGTGGCAGAGCACAGCCATCACAGCTAGTAGCCATTGATAGCCCTGTCCTCCATGAATTTGTCTAATCTTCTTTTAAAGCCATCCAAGCTGGTGGCCATTACTGCATCTTGTGGGAGCAAATTCCATAGTTTAATTATGCGCTGAGTAAAGAAGTACTTCCTTTTGTCTGTCCTGAATCTTCCAACATTCAGCTTCTTTGAATGTCCACGAGTTCTAGTATTATGAGAGAGGGAGAAGAACTTTTCTCTATCCACTTTCTCAATGCCATGCATAATTTTATACACTTCTATCATGTCTCCTCTGACCCGCCTTTTCTCTTAACTAAAAAGCCCCAAATGCTGCAACCTTTCCTCGTAAGGGAGTCGCTCCATCCCCTTGATCATTCTGGTTGCCCTCTTCTGAACCTTTTCCAACTCTATAATATCCTTTTTGAGATGAGGCGACCAGAACTGTACACAGTATTCCAAATGCGGCCGCACCATAGATTTATACAACGGCATTATGATATCGGCTGTTTTATTTTCAATACCTTTCCTAATTATCGCTAGCATGGAATTTGCCTTTTTCACAGCTGCCGCACACTGGGTCGACATTTTCATCGTGCTGTCCACTACAACCCCGAGGTCTCTCTCCTGGTCGGTCACCGCCAGTTCAGACCCCACGAGCGTATATGTGAAATTAAGATTTTTTGCTCCAATATGCATAATTTTACACTTGTTTATATTGAATTGCATTTGCCATTTTTCTGCCCATTCACTCAGTTTGGAGAGGTCTTTTTGGAGCTCTTCGCAATCCCTTTTTGTTTTAACAACCCTGAACAATTTAGTGTCATCAGCAAACTTGGCCACTTCACTGCTCACTCCTAATTCTAGGTCATTAATGAACAAGTTGAAAAGTACAGGTCCCAATACCGATCCTTGAGGGACTCCACTTTCTACAGCCCTCCATTGGGAGAACTGTCTGTTTATTCCTACTCTCTGCTTTCTGCTTCTTAACCAATTCCTTATCCACAAGAGGACCTCTCCTCTTATTCCATGACTGCTAAGCTTCCTCAGAAGCCTTTGGTGAGGTACCTTGTCAAACACTTTTTGAAAGTCTAAGTACACTATGTCCACTGGATCACCTCTATCTATATGCTTGTTGACACTCTCAAAGAATTCTAATAGGTTACTGAGACAGGACTTTCCCTTGCAGAAGCCATGCTGGCTCTGCTTCAGCAAGGCTTGTTCTTCTATGTGCTTAGTTAATCTAGCTTTAATCATACTTTCTACCAGTTTTCCAGGGACAGAAGTTAAGCTAACTGGCCTGTAATTTCCGGGATCCCCTCTGGATCCCTTTTTGAAGATTGGCGTTACATTTGCCACTTTCCAGTCCTCAGGCACGGAGGAGGACTCAAGGGACAAGTTACATATTTTAGTTAGCAGATCAGCAATTTCACCTTTGAGTTCTTTGAGAACTCTCGGGTGGATGCCATCCAGGCCCGGTGATTTGTCAGTTTTTATATTGTCCATTAAGCTTAGAACTTCCTCTCTCGTTACCACTATTTGTCTCAGTTCCTCAGAATCCCTTCCTGCAAATGTTAGTTCAGGTTCAGGGATCTGCCCTATATCTTCCACTGTGAAGACAGATGCAAAGAATTCATTTAGCTTCTCTGCAATCTCCATATCGTTCTTTAGTACACCTTTGACTCCCTTATCATCCAAGGGTCCAATCGTCTCCCTAGATGGTCTCCTGCTTTGAATGTATTTATAGAATTTTTTGTTGTTGGTTTTTATGTTCTTAGCAATGTGCTCCTCAAATTCTTTTTTAGCATCCCTTATTGTCTTCTTGCATTTCTTTTGCCAGAGTTTGTGTTCTTTTTTATTTTCTTCATTCGGACAAGACTTCCATTTTTTGAAGGAAGACTTTTTGCCTCTAAGAGCTTCCTTGACTTTGCTCGTTAACCATGCTGGCATCTTCTTGGCCCTGGCGGTACCTTTTCTGATCTGCGGTATGCACTCCAGTTGAGCTTCTAATATAGTGTTTTTAAACAACTTCCAAGCATTTTCAAGTGATGTGACCCTCTGGACTTTGTTTTTCAGCTTTCTTTTTACCAATCCCCTCATTTTTGTGAAGTTTCCTCTTTTGAAGTCAAATGTGACCGTGTTAGATTTTCTTGGCAATTGGCCAGTTACATGTATGTTTAATTTAATAGCACTGTGGTCACTGCTCCCAATCGGTTCAACAACACTTACATCTCGCACCAGGTCCCGGTCCCCACTGAGGATTAAGTCCAGGGTTGCCGTCCCTCTGGTCGGTTCCATGAGCAACTGGTCTAGGGAATAGTCATTTAGAATATCTAGAAACTTTGCTTCTTTGTCATGACTGGAACACATATGCGGCCAGTCTATGTCCGGGTAGTTGAAGTCACCCATTACTACCACATTTCCTAGTTTGGATGCTTCCTCAATTTCATATCTCATCTCAAGGTCTCCCTGAGCATTTTGATCTGGGGGACGATAGATCGTTCCCAGTATTAAGTCCCTCCTGGGGCAAGGTATCACCACCCACAACGATTCTGTGGAGGAGTCTGCCTCTTTTGGGGTTTCGAGCTTGCTGGATTCAATGCCTTCTTTCACGTATAGAGCGACTCCGCCACCAATACGTCCTTCCCTGTCCTTCCGATATAGTTTATATCCAGGGATAACTGTATCCCACTGGTTTTCTCCATTCCACCAGGTCTCCGTTATGCTCACTATATCAATGCTCATCTCTAAGACCAAGCACTCCAGTTCTCCCATCTTGGTTCGGAGGCTCCTAGCATTAGCGTACAGGCACTTGTAAGCAGTGTCTCTCTTCAAGTGTCTTTGGCACTTGTGGTTAGGCCTGTGGTAATTTTGCTCTTCTGAATTTATATCCTGTGCCCCTGCTCTCACAATGCCTACTTCTAGGCCTACCCCTTTTAAAATTTCATCATTTCTTTGGTTTTTATCCCAGGGGGGAGGTTTATTCCGAACCGGACCTTTCTCAGCTCCTGTTGGGTTTCCCCCCTCAGTCAGTTTAAAAGCTGCTCTGCTACCTTTTTAATTTTAAGTGCCAGCAGTCTGGTTCCATTCTGGTTCAAGTGGAGCCCGTCCCTTTTGTACAGGCCCGGCTTGTCCCAAAATGTTCCCCAGTGCCTAACAAATCCAAACCCTTCCACCCGACACCATCGTCTCATCCACGCATTGAGACTGCGAAGCTGGGCCTGTCTGACTGGTCCTGCACGTGGAACCGGTAGCATTTCAGAGAAAGCCACCTTGGAGGTCCTGGCTTTCAGCATCCTACCTAGCAACCTAAATTTTGCTTCCAGGACCTCACGGCTGCATTTCCCCATGTCGTTGGTGCCAATGTGCACCACGACCACTGACTCCTTCCCAGCACTGTCTACCAAACTATCTAAACGACGGGCGATATCCGCAACCTTCGCACCAGGCAGGCAAAATACCTTGCGGTCTACACGCCCATCACACACCCCATTGTCTATGTTCCTAATGATCGAATCACCCACTACAAGGATCCCTCCACCCCCTGAGATATATCCTCGGCACGAGAGGATAGCTGCTCATCCCCCAAGGAATGGGTCCCTTCTAAGGGATCGTTTCCCTCTTCCTCAGCTGGATGCTCTCCTTCCCCGAGACCATCGTTGTCCATGATAGCAGGAGAGCTATCATCGTTGGAGTGGGACACAGCTATAACGTCCCTGAAGGCCTCCTCCACACCCCTCTCTGCCTCTCTCAGCTTTTCCAGGTCCGCCACCTTGGCCTCAAGGAAATGAAGTCGTTCCCGGAGAGCCAGGAGCTCATTGCACCGAGAGCACACCCACGACTTCTGTCCAACAGGCAGATAGTCGTACATGCTGCAGGCGGTGCAAAACACTGGAAAGCCCCCACACCCCTGCTGGCTTCTTACCTGCATAGTAAGGTAGGTCCTTTCTTATAGATATGACCTTTCCTAGGTCCTTTCTTATAGATAGGAACAACAATGGCTTCCTTCCAAGACTGTGGGAAGTGTCCTTTGTTATTAATCAAGGTGAAAAGGTTGGCCAAAACAGGTGCCCACCAGTCTGGATATGATTTTAAAATCTCTGGGGGAAGATTGTCACCACCAGGTGCTTTAGCCGGTCTTAGATTTTTGATCAAGTCAATTATTTCTGTCTGTGAGACCGGTGGCCATGTAGAAAGAGGTTCATAATTATCTGCTGGAGGGAGCACTGGGAGGGGATGCTGCAGATCCTTTTGGTAGTCCACAAAATGTTGCTCCCAAACACTGGGGAGGATATTACAAGGGGCTGAATTGAAGGGTCTGGTAGCGCCATTGACTAATGACCAAAATCTTTTGGGATTTTTATCTTGGGCTGCTTGTCTCAGGGATTCCCACTCTTTGTGTAGCGCTAGCCGTTTTTTAGTAACTATAAGAGTCTTATAGTCCCGCTTGGTCGTGTAATAAGCCTCAGGCAAGGCTTTGGCATTTTGGTGGTGATAACGAATATATATCTTTTTTAGTTGTCTCTTTAGATCTAAACATTCTTGGTCATACCATCTGTGTGGGCCTGAGTGGGCATTTACTCATCTAGGAGTGTTATTAGGTACTAATAATGGTTGAAATATCTCAACCAAGGAATCGAATATATTTAGTGTTTGGGGAAGATTTGGGGAGTTCTCAAGATACTCCTGTAAGGTCTTCGCCAGGGGAGATGTTATAAATTCCGCTACTTTGGAGGCAACTGTCTGAGTCCATATAGGGCGTTTATATTGGAACAAGTGGTTGACAGCCTGATTACATTTTGCCACTAGCCGGCCATTCATCTTTAATCGCAATGAGAGAGATAGAGGAAGGTGATCACTGTCTAGTCTATTGCCAACTGAAAAGTTCATTATTGAATTCAGAAGATGGTGCGAAATGATCGCATAATCGATCACACTACTTCCTCTATTTGAAATGTATGTATATTCCGCACAGGCATCAAGGGGGCTTAGGCCATTAAGGATGGTGAGATTATGACTGCCGGTAATGCGAATCAGACATATACCCAGATAGTTAATGCTGTGATCTTTGGAGGTTCTGTCTGGCTCAGGAACTAGATGTGCGTTAACTTCACCCCTCCATAGGTTAGAAGCCAGGAGGCTCTCATTGTTCTGGCCAATCCTAGCATTAAAATCCGCCAAGATAATTACCGGGGCTTTGGGAAATCGTGCCTCCAGCTCTGTAAGGAAATTATCTAGGTCCTCCCATATTTGCTCTGTAGATGCCTTAGAGGTGGCCGGGGGAATATAAACATTAATAAGTAAGAAAGATAGCGTGTCAAAGGTCAAATGGACAGCCATGGCCAAATTGTGGCAAGATGGGATCCTGTTACAATGGGCATTTAATGCTGTGGAGATCAGGATTGCTAACCCTCCTTTAGGGCGTCCCTTAGATAGAATTGGTTGTGGGACTGCAGGTAAGGATATAGAGTTAAAGCCATCAATATTTAGGTCGTTGGTATGCCAAGTCTCCTGTAAGCAGATTACATCCTGGTGTTTTAAGAAGTTGATAAAGTCTGGGACATTTTGTTTAGCAGGCCAGCCAGCTATGTTCCAGGACAGCATCCGTAATATACAAACGGTCAACGGTGAGGTGTTAGATTTACATGTAAGGTAAGTTGCCTCTAGTGTGGGTAGGTTATGCTGGGAGGGTCAGTGCAGCGTTTCAGTATGGTTCAGTAGGTTCATTCCTCCCTTGTGTGTTGCCCTGGAGGGTAGGCACGATTTCGAGGTTGTGGGCTGGGACAAGGATAGTTCAGTTGAAGAGTAGGACGTATCCGGAGTGGAGGAGGCAGGCACTTCCTCAGTGGAGCTCTTTAGTTGTTCCGTATCTAAAAGGAGTTGTATTAGACAGTATAGTTTATTAATAACCATACCTCTCTCCAGTTCTGTTAATCGAGGGTATAGATCCATCAATTGAATCTCTTCTGGTTCCAGCACCCCCAGTAAGGTCGAGAGGGATAGTGCCAGGACAGGTAGTGTGTCCGGCAAAGTTTGTTCTTTATGTTGTGGATATACAGGGGGAGGAGTTGCCTCTGTTTCTGTCTCTGAATATTGTGGACTCATTGAGCTTCCAAGGTGAGGCCAAAGTGGTTCTGGAGCTGCAGAATTGGTATAATAACGTTGTATCAAAAAGCCTCTACGATATAATTCTTCTCTTTTCCAAAATATCCGATTAGTTATTACCGTGGAATGTAATGTCACAGTTAAGCGCCATGTTCCAGGTCTAGTGGATACATTAATCATGGATTTCATATAATTGGTTGGTTGTCCAGGGTGTAAAATTTGGGCAAAACAGTTATCCAGATAGGTTATATTTGGAAAAGAGGGCCAGCTCCTTGTCATCCTAGAGTTATATGATAGTACCAGTTTCCCAGGCTGCAGAACCAGATTCCAAGGATGAGGCTGCATTTTAGTATAAAATGTCTTTTGGCTCTGTTGTACAGACAGTGAAGTAAAGCTCTCTTCGTCAGGAATAGGTTCGCTGAGAGAGCTCCCTCTAGGGTGTGAAGAGGATACTTCCTGGAGGTTGCTTGGTTTAGATGATAATGACGAAATATGCTCTCTCATAATGGAGGTCGGCTTTTGTGGTTCGAGTAATTTGAATAATGGTTTAAAGTCCATTCCCTTGGTTTTCTTACAATTCTTTGTTTGCGTTTCCTTTTCCCTCCCACAGGAAGCGACCTTCGGCTGCTGCTGTTTGTTCTTCTTCTTTCTTTTTTTATTATTAGCTGTTCCTTTTGCAGGCACCAGCTGCTGAGCAGAGCCAGGCGTGCTAGGACCCACCACCACAGGAGCTGGCTGCTCCAGATGGCCACATACAAACTGTGACCCCCAGGACTTCACCAAGGTGGTTAGTAGGCTATTAGTTTTATTAATGAAAGATTTGGTTAGTCTCAGTTCCTGTAAGATAATAAGTTGTCCATCTGAGTCTAATCCTTTATTATTTATTTATTTATTTATTTATTTATTAGGCTTATATCCCGCCCGACTAGCGATAGCTCTCTGGGCGGTGAACAGCAGAAAAATACAATAAATACAATAAGAAAAACAATACAGTGCAAAAATCCAATTAAGTTATATTAAGTTAAAAAGTACAATTAAAATGCTTTGGGAAAGAGGAAGGTTTTAACTTGGCGCCGAAAAGATGACAATGTTGGCACCAAGCGGACCTCCTCGGGGAGACTATTCCACAGTTTGGGGGCTACCACTGAGAAGGCCCTAGATCTTGTCACAACCCTCCGGGCCTCAGTGTGAGTTGGAACCCGGAGGAGGGCCTTCGTAGCAGAACGTAGTGTACGGGCCGGTTCATAGCGGGAGAGGCGTTCCGACAAGTATCGTGGTCCCGCGCCATACAGGGCTTTATAAGTCAATACCAGCACTTTGAATCTGGCCCGGAAGCATATTGGTAGCCAGTGCAAGCGGGCCAGAACAGGTGTTATATGCTCAGACCTTTTGGTCCTTGTCAACAGTCTGGCCGCCGCATTTTGCACTAGCTGTAGCTTCCGGACTGTCTTCAGAGGCAGCCCAACGTAGAGCGCATTGCAGTAATCCAAATGTGAAGTTACCAGAGCATGTACAACTGATGTAAGGTCCTCCTTACTCAGATACGGGCGTAGCTGGGCTACCAACCGGAGTTGGTAGAACGCATTCTGAGCCACCGAGGCTACTTGAGCCTCAAGTGAAAGGGAAGAGTCTAGAACGACTCCCAAGCTACGAACCTGCTCCTTTAGGGGGAGTGTAACCCCATCCAGGATAGGGTATATATCCATCATCCGATCAGAGAAACCATCCACCAACAGCATCTCAGTCTTGTCAGGATTGAGTCTCAGTTTGTTAGCTCCCATCCAGTCCATTGTCACGGCCAGGCAACGGTTCAGCACATCGACAGCCTCACCTGAAGAAGATGAAAAGGAGAAGTAGAGCTGCGTGTCATCAGCGTACTGATGACAACGCACTCCAAATCTCCTGATGACCGCACCCAACGGCTTCATGTAGATGTTAAAAAGCATGGGAGACAGAACTGACCCCTGCGGGACTCCATATTGGAGAACCCACGGTGTCGAGCAATGTTCCCCAAGCACTACCTTCTGGAGACGGCCCACCAAGTAGGAGCGGAACCACTACCAAGCAGTACCTCCAACTCCCAACTCTGCCAGCCTCTCCAGAAGGATACCATGGTCGATGGTATCAAAAGCCACTGAGAGGTCAAGGAGAATCAACAGAGTTACACTCCCTCTGTCTCTCTCCCGACATAGGTCATCATACAGGGCGACCAAGGCCGTCTCAGTGCCAAAACCTCTACTTCTCTACTACATCTCTACTACAGCTCTACTTCTCCTTTTCATCCTCCTCAGGTGAGGCTGTTGATGTGCTGAACCGTTGCCTGGCCGCGACAATGGACTGGATGAGAGCTAACAAACTGAGGTTCAATCCTGACAAGACTGAGATGCTGCTGGTGGACGGTTTCTCTGATCGGATGGTGGATACATACCCTATCCTGGACGGGGTTACACTCCCCCTAAAGGACCGGGTTCGGAGCTTGGGAGTCGTTCTAGACTCTTCCCTTTCACTTGAGGCTCAAGTAGCCTCGGTGGCACGGAATGCGTTCTACCAACTTCGGTTGGTAGCCCAGCTACGTCCCTATCTGAGTAAGGAGGACCTTACATCGGTGGTACATGCTCTGATAACCTCGCGTTTGGACTACTGCAATGCGCTCTACGTTGGGCTGCCTTTGAAGATAGTTCGGAAGCTGCAGCTAGTGCAAAATGCGGCTGCCAGATTGTTGACAGGGACCAAGTGGTCCAATCATATAACACCTGTTCTGGCACGCTTGCACTGGCTGCCAATATGCTTCCGGGCCAGATTCAAAGTGTTGGTACTAACCTATAAAGCCTTATACGGCATGGGACCACGATATCTGTTGGAACGCCTCTCCCAATATGAACCCGCCCGTTCACTGCGTTCTGCTTTGAAGGCCCTCCTCCGGGTTCCGACTCATAGGGAGGCCCAGAGGGTGGTGACAAGATCTAGGGCCTTCTCAGTGGTGGCCCCCGAACTGTGGAACAGTCTCCCTGAGGAGGTACGCTTGGCGCCGACACTGCTATCTTTTCAGCGCCAAGTTAAAACCTTCCTCTTTCCCAATGCATTTTAACTTAAGCTATTGATTGTTCATTTGTTGTATTGTTTTTAGACTGTTTTATTGTTATACGTTTTTATTGTATTATATTGTGTATTTTAGTATTTTTGTTGTTCACTGCCCAGAGAGCTTCGGCTAGTCGGGTGGTATAAAAGTTTAATAAATAAATAAATAAAACCGGGCCTAAAGCCCAATTGAAATGTATCTAGATAATTGGTTTCATCCAATAGCGCCTGGAGTTGGCCAGCAACCACTCATTCCAAGATCTTGCCCAGGAATAGGACGTTTGCTACTGGTCTGTAGCTGCTGAAATCTTCTGGGTCCAAGGAAGGCTTCTTCAAGAGTGGTCTCACCACTGCCTCTTTCAGATAGCTGGGGACCACTCCCTCTCGCAAAGAAGAATTTATCACCTCCTTGGCCCAGCCAACTGTCCCTTCCCTGCTAGCTTTCACAAGCCAAGAGGGGCACGGGTTGAGTACTGAAGTGGTTGCACGTACCAGTCCAAGCACCTTGTCCACGTCCTCGAGCTGAACCAACTGAAACTCATCCAATAAAACATGACAAGACTGTGCTCTGGACACCTCTCTAGGATCAACTGCTATAAATTGGGAGTCTAAGTCCCGATGGATGCATAAGATCTTATGCTGAAAGTGCTCAGCAAACTCATTGCAGCGGGCTACTGATGATTCAACCATGTCCTGAGGGCCCACATGAAGTAGCCCTCAGACAACCCTAAAAAGCTCTGCTGGGCGGCAAAGGGATGATTTTATAGTGGTAGCAAAATGTTGTTTTTTTGCCGCCCTCACCGCTCTCACATACAGTTTGCTACAAGCACTAACCAGCGCATAATTGGATCCGTCGGGAGTTCGCCTCCATTTCCGCTCAAGCCGCCTCCTATCTTGCTTCATCGCTCTCAGCTCTGGTGTATACCAAGGGGCTGTATGAGCTCTGCATAGGAGAGGGCGTGCAGGAGCGATCGTGTCAACGGCCCGGGTCATCTCCGCATTCTACAGATCAACCAGGGCTTCGACAGGAGCACCAGTCCTGTCAGCCGGAAAACCCCCGAGAGCCTTCTGGAAACCTTTATCTGCTTATCTGCTTTGGCATATAGTTGTCCGCAGATCAGAGACGTTTTAAAGGATTCCAGATCCAGGATTGCAGAGTTGCAAGGAATGTAGTGGTCACCCAGATTAATAGCGGCAATTAATCCAACTGTAGGGTTTCTGTTTACCCTGCTGCCGCTGTTTTATTGCTTTTTACTGTAGTCTTTCTAATACCAGCAGATGCTAAGCAAAAGCAGCTTGAATATGCTAAGGTCAGAGTTCCAAATAATAAAAGATTAAAACACATATTTGTTATAAGAATCTACTGTCTGCAAGAGCTTACAGATAAGCTTCTTACCAGAAGAAGAGCCTTGCCGGAAGTCACATTTTAATGATAGCTCATTAAAAATAATATCCTCCATATCTTGGGACAATGTTCAAAAGTCTGAAAACATGGTGCTCTTTCTCGCACACTTGCATTCACTAGGGCTGTACACAGGTCCCATGTCTCGCCCCGTGGCTCTGATTTTGAGGGTCTTTATGCCAACCTGCCCTTGAATGACCTCTGGACCACACTCCTGCCACACTTCATATTTGGTCCTGAATAAGTTTGGGGGCAGAGCTTCTGTTTAATTGCAGCACCCTGCACAATTGACCCCTCCACTGGACAGCTGTTCAGTGGGAGGTGATTCTGCACTGGTGATGTTGAGCAGGCGACTTTCTTTTAGGAAAGCCACTTGCATAGCATCCCTGTTGCCATGCAGAATTGCTGAGGGATGAATCCTGTGAGGTGGATTTCGATCAATACTGAACAAGTCTGACTGCCATTTTCCCTAGACAGGGGCTCACGTAGACAATAGAGAATAGTGCTGTTGTAGTGAAAATGTGCCAAGGACACTGATATTGCAGGAATGGAGGGAGGATGGATGGAACAGGGGGCAGAGCATCATTGTAGCATTGTAACATAAAATAAAGCAATGTAACTGTTGCCATGATTGTGACGGAGGTAAAGGTATATAACTGTCTGTAACTAACCACCATTTTGAGGAAGAGAGTTGAGTCCTGTACTCTACTCTGGCTAAGCGCTTAGCTAAATAAACAACCTTAAAACAGGCTTTGGCTTTATTATTAAGTCTCCTCAAAAAGAACTCAGTCGTAAATTCCACCACACCTGGAACACAAGAACATAGGAAGTTGCCTTATACTGAGTCAGACAACTGGTCTGTCTAGCTCAGTATTGTCGGCACTGACATGATTCTCTCCTTGTCCTATCTGGAGATGCCGGGGATTGAACCTAGGACCTCATGCGTGCAAGGCAGATGCTCTACCACTGCGTGACGGCCCTTAATGCTGGGCAGGAGGGAGGCGGCAGACAGGTAGGAAGCTATGGCTATTTTCTCCAGGAAGACACAGCTGGGATTGGAGGTAAGTCTTCAGCTTGCTTTCCTGCTCTGCCTACCTCTTCTTCTTGTCCTACATCACACCCCCAACAGCCACGGATTGCTCTGGGTCATCCAACCTATCCTGTCAGGATCCATGGCTGTCTGAACTGGACTCTGCCAAGGCCCAAATGCCTCCAAAGAGGCCTGATTTGCCTCAGGCCTCAGCCAAACACAGAGCACAGCCCTAGTGTCCACTATAAATACCCTCAACACACATATAACCCTAACACAGGAGTGAAGAACCTCAGGCCAAACGTGGCTTTCCAGGCCTATCTATCCAGCTCTCAGGACTTTCCCTGGGCCAGTTCCCCCTCACCAGGCCATGCCTTCTCTTCCCGGCTCTTCTCCGTGCCATTGTCAAGTGCTTTTGCCCAGCTTGAATATCTCAGCTCTTTCTAGAGTCCTCTGCTAACCAGCTGCAGGGTGCTGCTTCGCTTGCAAAGGAACTCCCTGCTGCCTGCAGGACTGAATCCTCTGCACACCATCTGGTGAGAGGAGGGTTCAGCCCTGCTTGTTCCTGTTCCATGAGCGCAAAGGAGCGCCTTGTAGCCCACAAAACTGAACCCTCTGCTCCCCATCCTGCTGGTGTCTGCTTCCTCAGCATGATCTCTGCAGGAGAACATGCTGGAGCTGCGACAACCCATCCCCTTAAAGCCCCAGATTGCTTCAGGCAGACCGACCCAACCCACAGTGATCCAGGACTGTCTCATCTCAATTTGGGCGATGTCATGGACTTGTGCCACCAGCCTGGCATGCAACACAGTCCCAGGATCCAATTTCCCACCCAGGGCAATTGATCCTGGCAAATGTCTTCCTTGTAGGGCTGAGGAAACCAACAACCACCCTGCAAGGTAGGTAGACTGCCACCACTCCTTAAACTGGCAACCATTCTGATTCAAGGGGAAACCCAGAGCCCAGAACTAGACCTGCCAAGGATTCCAAAAGACAAGAGCCAAAAGAGCATTTCTTGCCTTGGAGCCTTAGGCAATAACCAAATACACTGTAGTCTGTGGTTAGTTAGCCAAGGTACCAGATTCAGTGCCAAACTCATCCTGCAGTAAACAATAAGAAGTAGCTTTACTGAATAAAATATAAGTGCATAATTAATAGCAGCAAAATGGTTCCTTAAACCCACAAGAGGGACCAGGTAAAACACAGAGTTGAGTCACAAACAAAAATAAAAAAACTAACCATAGGTTGGGTAGTAGATGGAAATGGAATCCACACAGATAACCACCTATGGCAAGATGGAACCCAGGAGAACAAAAGCTAAAGATTTCACTCCTATACTTATGGAAAAGTCCCTAGTAACAGTCCAGAACTAATTAGCCAATCAGGGGGCTTTCTTGTGACGCAATACTTCTTCAGTCTTCGAGCCTAACTAGCATGTCCTCCCTGAATCTTCCCAGGCCTTGGGTCCTTGAGTACCAGGCCCTTAGCTGATAAGCAGGTGTGGTAGCGCAGGCCTTCTAATTAGCTTCAGCTGGGAAATGAAACTACAAAAATCATTGCTCTCACACAAAGGCCTCCCTTCAGACAAGATGAAATCCCACAATACTTCACCAACAGCCATTGTAAATTCAGGCTTTCTTGTCAGGGGAAACCTGGATCCATCCAAACTGGCCTGATTTGATGCAGGATTTGGGCTTTGGCTGAATCCGTTGCACAACCCTAGAAAGAAATTAACAGTTCTGGGGCTTTCACTCAACCATTTCTCTTATGTGCTCTTCCTGACATGTTTTAATGCAATATTTTGCAGAATGTTTTGATGCAATATTTTGCATAATATTTGATGCAATGAGGGTGTTTGCTTCATGGTGATGGAAATAACTGTTTTTAGAAATCCACAATAATAACCTCCTTTTCTTCCTGACAAATTTTTCAACTGCTTTCATAAGTGACATCACAAATTCCATTCAGTGTGCTAAGAGAGTTGTCCATGACCCCCAAGGGATGAGTGTCTGGTGTAGGGTTGCCAGATTCCTGGCCTGAGACTGATCCTGTATCTTTAGGAGAAGAGAAAGTCAGCCAAGTGCAGGTTTTCTTGCAGCACTGTAAGGGAAAAACCACAAGGTGGAATTCTTCCTTCCCCCTGCACAACTTTTAAAGATACAGAAGACCTCTTGGTTGCATTAACCCAATTGTTGCTGAAATAAGAATTAACCCAATTGTTGCTGAAATAAGAAGTGGTTCTTCTTTATTTTTGTTTTGTTTTGTTTTTGTGGTTTTAAAAATGGCAATCAAGAAAGTGGCTGAGAATCTGGAAGTAATTATGTTTCAGAAAATAATGGATGAGATTGAGATAACGAAACAAACCCTGCGACAGGGCAGTAAGGAGCTGAAAATTGAACTGAGCAAAATGACGCAGGAGCTTAAAGAAATAGGGGATCCTGTGAGAGAGGAGAATGAGATCAGAGATGAGAAAAGAAAAAATAAAGGGAAGATACAAGCCCTGGAGATTGGAACAAATGTGGAATTGGAAAAAGATCTGGAGTTTATGGATATTAGAAATAAAATCTACTGTTTGGAATTTAATGTTATCTCTGAAGAAATTAATGAAGATATTAGAGATAAAGTTATCAATGGCTTGGATAATTTTCTGGACTGGAATGACGTGATGGAGCTTGATATAGAGAAAATCTATGGAATTAACTGCAGCCATGTGACAATGGAAAAACTCTCAAGAGATGAGCCAGTGCATTTTGTAAAAAAGAAGAACAGAGATATGACTTTACAACAATATTTCAGCAACACATTCAGAATCGATGGCAAGAAAATATTTGGGATAGAGGAAATTCCCATCAGACTCTTATTATATGACTATGGCTATGATGACAAGATTATTATGGAATACTGATAATGGAAGATTGGACACTGAAATTACTGGACAACAGGACTATTGAAGATGGAAGATGGAATTAATATGGATAATGGAATAATGGCTATTGAAATTATTGGACTTAACAGATTTTGATGAGATGGATTAATCGATATGTTTATTTGGACTATGGTTATGACAATAAGATTATTATTATTATTAATGAGATGGATTAATCGACATGTTTATTTGGAGAAAAATTGATAGATATATTTCTTAAAGAATTGAAACCTCTCTTTGACTTTTTGTGGAAAGAATAAAGTAATGTTTATGAGATTTGATGATTAATTAAGATAACTACTGGAGGAAAGTGATTTTATAATATAATTTAAGAGACAGGATTGTTATATATTGTAGACCTATAACTGATCTGCGACAAATGGGAAGTCAACATTTTATTTTTTTGTTTAATCATTTTTGTTTTGTTTTGTTTTTTGTCTTTGAATGTTTTATGATTTTGTTTTGTTTGTTTTATGAAAATTTGAATAAAAATTATTGTAAAAAAAAAAAAAGACCTCTTGGTTGCCAGGCATAGCCTCCAAGAGGTCTTCTGTATCTTTAAAAGTTGTGCAGGGGGAATGGAGAATTCCACCTTGTGGTTTTTCTCATTACAGGGTGCAAGAACACCATTACTTGGCTGACTTTCTCTTCTCCTAAAGATACAGGATCAGTCTCAGGCCAGGAACCTGGCAACCCTAGTCTGGTGAGTTCTTCTCTTGCTAACATCCCATTGCTTTTAAGATTCGGTAGCACCAAGCTTTCAAATGGTGTGGCTGTACAGAGAAAGGTGGCTTTCACTATAGGCTTTTGATGGCTGGTGGCTATGAGCAGTTGGTATCTGTCTAGGTGGAGATTTAAGGAAACAGTTTGGGAATGGACTCAATGTGGAGCAGTGGTTAGAGTTTTGGATTAGGATCTGGAACACCAGAGACCAAATCCTGATTCAGCCATGAAGCTTGCTGGGTAACCTTGGTCCAGTCACCATCTCTCAGCCTAACCTACCTCACAGAGTTGTTGTGAGGATAAAGCAGAGATGGTAAGAACCATGTAAGCCACTTTCAGGTCCTTGGAGGAAAGAAGGGATATAAATGTAGTAATAAATGAACTGGAAGATGATTGGGATGGTTGTGGTACAGCAATTGCAAATATTTGTGGATGAAACAGATTATCTTGACCCATTCCAATCTGGGTTCAGGCCTGGTCATGGGACTGAATCAACCTTGGTTGTCCTGATGGATGACTATTATTGGAAGAAGGACAAGGGAGTGCAACTTTGTTATTCTTACTTGATGTCTCAGCAGCTTTTGATACCATTGGCCATGGTATCCTTCTGAGCTAACTGGTGAGCCGGGTATCAGAGGCACTGTTTTACAATGGTTCCGATCCTACCACCAAGATGGTTTTCAGATAATAGCATTGGATTATTGTCTTTCAGCCCCCTGGCAGTTGTGGTGTGAGGTGCTGCAGGGTACTATCTTGTCCCCAATGCTGTTTAACATCTATATGAAGCCTTTGGGAGCCATCATCAGGAGATTTGGAGCAAGATGTCAGCAGTAAACTGATGATACCGAACTCTATTTCTCTGTAACATCTGGATCAGGAGAGGCCGTGCAAACCCTGGATTGGTGCCTGGACTCGTGGTGGGCTGGATTAGGGCCAATAAATTAAGTCTGGATCCATCTATGTCGCTAGAGGCCCAGGTGACCTCAGTGGCTGGGACTGCCTTTTACCAGCTTCGGCTGGAAAGACAGTTGTGGCCATTTCTGGACTGGGATAGCCTGACTACCGTTGTCCATGCACTGGTATCCTCCAGGCTGGATTACTGTAGTGCACTGTATGTGGGGCTGCCCTTGAGGTTGGTCCAGAAGCTGCAGGTGGTACAATATGTGGTGGTGCGACTGCTCACTGAGGCAGGGTATCGCCAACATGTCACCCTGCTGCTGAAAGAATTGCACTGGCTTTCCATTAGCTACCAGGCCAAGTTCAAAGTTCTGGTTTTGATGTACAAAGCCCTGTACAGCTTGGAACCAGAAAACTTGAAATATTGTCTTACCCCTTATATACCCAGTCAATCATTGTGCTCTGCAAGTGAGGGCCTCTTGCAGATACCATCTTACCAGGAGGTCCATTCCACACAAAATAGGAAGCAGACCTTTAATGTTGTGGCACCAAAACTCTGGAATTCCCTCCCCTGAAATATTAGACAGGTCCATCTCTGTTATCTTTTTGGTGCCTACTGAAGGCCTTTCTCTTTCACCAAGCCTTTTAAGTAGAGACCTTGTCCCAGTCTGCGTCTGTGTTGGAAGGCTTTTTAAAGTGTTTCTAAAGCTTTTTCTTTAAACATGTTTTGTTTCAATATATTTTAAAGTCTGTTTTAAAGATGCTTTAGAGTGTTTTTAGCATTTTGTTTGCTTCCCTAGACTTCTTCTGGGACGAAGGGCGAGATGTAAATTTAATAAATTGAAGTGCAGATAGGATTGCAGTCTTAACCTTCAGAATACTTGTCTCCTCTATCTTTATTCTCTTATGGTAAAAAATCATGGGGCAATTTTTAGCAGAAATATGGCCTTGGGGGATGTTTTGAAGAACATACACACAAACACACATTTCACAGTGTCATTGAGTAGCACTGAAAATGCTTTATTTCTCCTTTTCATCCAGATCTTAAGTAGCATATGAGACCCTGAACCAGTATATAGTGTCAGTAATGGATTGGATGAGGGTAAATAAACATAGTTAATCAATACAAGACAGAAGTGTTGATGGTTCCAGGATAGGATGATCTAGGAGTAGGTATGAAGCCTTTTCTGTTTATTAAGCTTTTAGGATCTAGCATGGCTTCTGTACACCTAGATAGCAGGTATAGGCAGGACCACCTTTTTGTAGCTTAGCCTGCCAACCCAGCTGTACTCTCTTCAGGATAGAAAAGGCATAGACAGTATCAGCCATGCACTGGTAACATCCAGATTAAAATATGCTCTTTGCAGGGCTGCCTTCATACAGATGATTTGTTGAGATTCAAAATACTATAGCAAATAGAGTTGCCAGGTGAGAAGCATCCCAAACCCTGAGATTTCAGGGGTGGATCCTAGTGATGTCATTGGGGCATACCCTATTGTTGTCATAGGAGGCAGTCCCTAGTGATGTCATTAATCATGATACATTAAGCATTAACCACACTTGCTTGGAGCATACCACTCAAACAAAAAAAAATTCTCTGATTAGAAATTAACATAGAAATCTTAGCTAACGGAGGGTGTTTCCAGGTCCAGCTGAAGTGACAGGATCATTCCTTCTTACCAGTTTAGAGAGCCTGGGTAAGGAACATTTAATCTAGCCTACTTGCTTCTGGCAAGAAGGGTTTAAGTGCCCTCAGGCCAGTCACCAGAAGACCGTTGAAGGAAGAAAGCCTAGTGTTGTGGAGTTGTTAGATTGGAGCACTCAGGAGTAAAGATGGATGCCCTGGAAGGCTGCAATTCTAAACACACTTACTAAGCCCCATAGAACTCAATAGGACTTACTTCTGAGTAGATATGGTTTGGATTGTGCTGTTGGTAAAGCTTGACTAGGGATCCTCTGCAAAGATATCCATATCGAAGCAGGGTTGGCAACCCCCTGCCTGGAATGCCCTGCCCGTACCTTTTAACATGGCTGCTCCAAATTTCTTTACAGATTTGACCTTTCACTTCAGAAAGAGGTCAGAGAAATGAATAAGAGAGTAAGATGATTCTCTACCCTTTTCTGTCTGCCTTGTAGACTGCTATCAACTCACTTTGGCAGCCAATCCAATTCCAGTGAGTAACTGACAGAGAGAAAACACACATGGTTTGATCTACCTTCACAGACAGCAGCTTGGGAACAACAACTGCAGCCATGCTTCCCAATATGTGAATTCTCTTTTACCATTATTGGGCAAGAAACAAACCATCATGCAAATAACAAGGTGCATCATTAGTGGGTTTAAGGGGGTTGAGCTGAGCACATGGAACCACTGTTGTTGCTTCTATGGATGTAAGGGATATTCTATGGATAAGACCCCAAAAATCTGGAGTCCCCGGGTAAATACTGGACACCTGGCAACCCTAGTAGTAACAGAAGTTGGGGGGCAGCGGCTCACATTTTAGTTTATATCTTTTGAACCAGACCACCTGTTCTTGTTGTTATGTGCCTTCAAGTCAATTATAACTTATGGCGACCCTATGAATCAGTGACCTCCAAGAGCATCTGTCATGAACCACCCTGTTCAGATCTTGTAAGTTCAGGTCTGTGACTTCCTTTATGGAATCAATCCGTCTCTTGTTTGGCCTTCCTCTTTTTCTACTCCTTTCTTTTTTCACAGCATTATTGTCTTTTCTAGTGAATCGTGTCTTCTCATGATGTGTCCAAAGTATACTAACCTCAGTTTCATCATTTTAGCTTCTAGTGACAGTTCTGGTTTAATTTGTTCTAACACCCTATTATTTGTCTTTTTCATGGTCCATGGTATGGACAAAGCTCTTCTCCAACACCATATTTCAAATGAGTTGATTTTTCTCTTATCCACCTTTTTCACTGTCCAACTTTCACATCCATAACAATGTGTATTAGGTTTTTTGGTCTTTATTAGTCATTAAGACTACAACTCTTTGTTTCTGCTGCAAGAGACTAACATGCAGTTCCCCTCCCATTAGTTAGCTAATGATTTATTATTATACTTTAAAAACTGTATTCTTTTCAGATGCATACATGGGGTTTTTTTGACTGCCTGTCTTAATTTTACTCCATTGAAAATGAAAATGAGAAGGTTTTTCCACAGTTGTTCTGTGAGGTTTTCTTCTTTTTGCAATAAATTTAACACACCGTTATCATATGAGTAGTCAACCGAGAATTGCAACATTTCTCTTTTTTTGCTATTGCCACACCCACACCCACACACCCCTACAATCAACGTTCTGTTTCCCGTCTGTAGACACCTCCCTGAACTTTCAGCTACAAAAGCCACTGGAGATCTGAGGGAATCCCAGCATCACTCTCCAGGAGTCGCAGTGATGAAGGTCCTGGCCCTCACCCTCCTCTGCCTCCTCATTGCAGTGAATGAAGCCAGAGTGTTTGAGAAATGTGAACTGGCTCGAACTTTGAAACAGAAGGGGATGGACGGATACCGTGGTATTAGCCTGGCCAACTGTGAGTTTGCAATTCCTTTCTCTTTCTCTTTGTCACTTCATATTGGTTTTAGGGCAAAGCTGAGATGGAGACTTCTTTTCAGGAAACAGTTTACCCTCACCACTTCCAGGTAAAATGTTCCAACTTTCATTAGACTTTGAAAGAGAGAAACAGGGATAAGAATCTTCACTCACTGCAGTTCTACACAAAGGTAAACCAAACCCAACATCTGCCCCTAGTAATATGCAATTGCAATAATGAAAAGTGCTGGTTATGTGAAGTGGAGGAAATCTCAGTCAGGTGTGAGTAACTTTGGCCCTCCAGATATTTCTGAACTACACCTCCCATCATCCCCAGCAAATATGACCAATAACCAGGGGAAATGGGAGGTGTAGTTCAGCAACATCTGGAGAGTTAAAAGTTCCCCACACCTGACCTAAGTGGACATTTCTATTTAGCCATAGGTTTTTTTAAAGAAAAAAAATGCAGATTTGTAACAGTTAATATTGAAAGAATGTTTTTAAATTATTCTGTTTCAAAATGTTTCAACTTTTTAAAAAACAGATACACTCATAGCGTTCTTTTCCCTGTCCACTTTGTTCCAGGGATCTGTACTGCATATTATGAAAGCCGCTTCAACACCGCAGCCGTGGGGCCACCCAACTCAGATGGCAGCCGTGACTATGGGATTTTTCAGATAAACAGCCGCTGGTGGTGTGACAATGGAAGGCGCCCAACAGCCAATGGCTGCAAATCCTCCTGCTCTGGTAAGCAACTTGATACTATAGGGATAACTAGCAAAAGGCCTCTGCAATTTCCCAAATAGGTTGGATCTTGTTTTTAAAAGAAGCTTCTACTACTTCTCCCTCCAGTTACCATTTTCCCATTTCAGTCCAGACTATTGATGGGGGAGACGTTTGATTCACTTCACATTTAAAGATGAATCCACCTAATTTGCAATTTCTGAAACAATACATGAACCAAAACACAGCCATCCTTTGAAATCCACACTTCTCTGATGTTTGCAATGCAGTTCTCCAGCCAGGTAATGTGTAGAAAAATGCAAACATGTGCATATGTTAAAGAAAATCATACAAAAATGCATTATGTTTGCAGAAATTGCTTGCAAAAATGTGTGCATTAGGCAAAATTGCATACAAAGTGTGTATATTAGGAGAAATTTGCACTAAAATGCTAATGAATTCTCATGAGGACTTTTTTTTTTTAAGCACAATGTATGGAAATGTGGAGAACTGAACTGAAAATTGGGACAATTAGATACTGAGGGGAACCAAACTTGAAAAGCGAGCCTTTCTTGCTTCCTTGACTCATCATCTAGCACGGAGGGCCTAAGAAGTGAAGGAGGTAAAGCCAGCCTGCTTGGTGGACCCAGCTTATCACAAGTTCACTGAAGCAGCAACTGGGGATGGACAAAACTATCAATTTCAATTTCTATTTTTCTTAAGTTCACTTCTCCACATTTCTGCATTAGCTTATTTAAAAATAGTAAGAGCCCAGGTGAGAATTCATCACCATTTTACCATGGATTTCTCATAATATTACACTTTTGTATGCAATTTTACATAGTATAATACATTTTTGTATGTTATTTTCACTACTATATACATTTTCATGTACACTTCCCCCAAATGTATACATTATTTGGAGGACTACATTGCAAAATCAGGAGAAGTGCATTTCATTGCAAAATTAGGAGACAGGTATGTTTCAGTTTTCATATTGTTTCAGGAAGGGAGAATTAAGTAATTTCACCTTAAATATGAACCAAACTGAATTTCTCTCCCACCCCTAGCAACAACTGTGTCTTACTTTAGAAGAAAGAACATCACTTGTTCCCCAGTTGAGAACTCTGAATAAGAAACATCACCTGTCCCTTAGTTACACCATTCTTAATCATTGCTTTCTATTCTTTAGGCTCATCTACTGTGTGTTTGGTGCTACTCACATCTCCTTTAAATTTGCATGGTTCACATGATGTTATGAGCAATCAAAAGCTATCATACAGTTTTCTCCCTGTAAATCCATACTAACCCAATAAGCTGATAAAAAGAGGAGGAAAAACCATCTGTACTGTGCTGAGTTCTTCCTTGCAGACGCTTTGCTGAGATGCTTTTAGGTGGGTGTGTCAATCATTCCCTTCTCCATGGCCACTATCTCCTCCTCCTTTCTTTCATTTTGTTTCCTGTGAGCTGACAAGCAACTTCCAGCTGCTTTCTTCTGTTCTGCTGGCCTTTTTATGTTGCTGGAAATGGTGTCATTGTTTTTCTTTTCTCCCTAACTTGAGTGCAAAAATATAACACTGCTCAAATAAAGATTTGTACTTCAGGTGTATCATACCAGTGAAAATACAAATAATTGCACTTGCTGGTTGTTGTTTTTTTAAAAAAGGAACTACTGCAGCTGGTAGAACAAACTGAGCATGCTCGATTGCCGAACAACCAGAGGGAGTTGAAATGTTAAATTAGAGGGTGTGATCATTAGGAAACTGTGTGATTGATCCTTCCCCTCAGTGTGAATAGAAAACACCATGTTTGCAGGCGGCATTGAGCACTTGATGGTGCAAATAGAAAATGGAAGTAAAAACAGTGTCTTTAGTATAAAGTAATGCTCCCGTGGGGATAAGCTCTTTGTCTCCAAATCCATTTCTTCAACTGAGGTGGGAGAGCATCATCAATGCAGTGCCCTCTTCTCCATCCTTTCCTATACAGGCTCTTTAACCCTCCATGATTACAGCATTAAAAAAAGGATTTTCAAGCTTTCAGCCATCCAAGAGGACAGCTGGAAAGCTTTGAGTGATGCAAATGAATTACATGAATAACTAGTGCTGTTATGATTACTACAATTGATGTTGAGGAGCTATACAGTTTCATGGTAGCTCATTAAAAACAATATCCTCCATATTTTGGGACAATGCTCAAATGTCTGAAAATATTGTAATCTTTCTCACACACTTGTATGCCGTAGATCCATGCACACCCTCCCCTTCCTGCCCCATGACTCTGATTTAGGGGGTCTTCAGGCCAACTAGCCCTGGGTTGTCCTAAGGGCTACCCCCCTGCTCAGCCCCATATCTGCCCCGAATAAGTTTGGGTTCAGGGCTACTATTTAATTAGGCTTTTAAAACTCTAATTAAACATGTAGCAGGGAGAGTAGCAGGGAAAGGAGACCTTGTGTCTCCTCCTTTCCCCACAACCAAGATGGGGGTCATTCTGCAGGGTGCTGCAATGCCTTCCCCCCCCCCACAATCAATGCCTCAACAGAGGCATTGGGGATGAGGCATCACAGCATCCTGCAGAATCTCCCCATTCACTGATCAGCAGAGGGGACGATCCTGCATTAGTGATGCTCCGAAAACTGCTTTATAAAGGAAAATTGTGTGCAGAGCATCACCTGCACCCTGCAGAATTGACCTCTCCACTGAACAGCTGTTCAGTGGGGGGGGTGAGTCTGCACTGGTAATATTGAGCGAGCAAGCAACCTTCATTTAAGAAAACCACTTGCACAGCATCCCCCTTACCGTACAGAATTGCTGAGGGATTGATCCTGGAACACAGGAATCTGCCTTATACTGAGTCAGACCACTGATCCATCTAGCTCAGTATTGTCTGCACTGACTGGCAGCAGCTCTGCAAGATTTCAGATAGGATTCTCTCCTTGTCCTATCTGGACATACCGGGGATTGAACCTGGGACCTCATGCATGCAAGGCAGATGCTCTACCACTGAGCAACAGCCGTTAATGCTGGGGGTGGGGAGGTGGCAGGCAGGAAGCTATGCCTATTTTCTCCAGGAAGACACAACTGGGGTTGGAGGTAAGTCTTCACCTTGTTTTCCTGCTCTGCCTACCACTTCTTCCTGTCCTACGCCCAGCCCCCTGACAGCCACAGATTGCTCTGAGTCATCCAACCTGTCCGTTCGCAATCCGTGGCTGTCTGAACCCAACTCTGCCAAGGCCCAAATGCCTCCAAAGAGGATACATGTGAATTCTCTAAATACCATCTACACACATCTAACCCTAACACAGGAGTGAAGAACCTCAGGCCAAATGTGGCTCTCCTATCTATCCAGCTCCCAGGACTTTCCCTGGGCCAGTTCCCCCTCACCAGGCAATGCCTTCTCTTGCCGGCTCTGCTCTGTGCCATCGTCAAGTGCTTCTGCTGAGCTTGAATGTCTCAGCTCATTCTGGAATCCTCTGCTAACCAGCTGCAGGGTGCTGCTTCGCTTGCAAAGGAACTTCCTGCTCCCTGCAGGACTGAATCCTCCGCACACCATCTGGTGAGAGGAGGGTTCAGCCCTGCTTGTTCCTGTTCCATGAGCACAAAGGAGCACCCTGCAGCCCACAAAACTGAACCCTCTGCTTCCTCAGTATGATCTCTGTAGAAGAACATGCTGGAGCTGCGACAACCCATCCCTTAAAGCCCCAGATTGCTTCAGGCAGACCGACCCAACCCACAGTGATCCAGAACTGTCTCCACCCAACTTGGGGGAAACCTGGATCCATCCAAATAGGCCCGATATGATTCAAGATTTGTGCTTTGGCTGAATCTGTTGCACAACCCTAGAAAGGAATTAACAGTTCTTGGGCATTCACTGGACTATCTCTCTTATGTGCTCTTCCTGACATATTTTTATCCAATATTTTGCAAAATGTTGTAATGCAATATTTTGCATAATATTTTATGCAGTGGGGGTGTTTGCTTCATGGCATTGGAAATAACCATTTTTAGAAATCCACATTACCCTCTTTTGCTTTCTAACAATCTTTCAACAGCTTTCCTACGTGATGACATCACAAATTCCATTGAGTGTGCTAAGAGAATTGTCCGTGACCCCCAAGGGATGAATGCCTGGTGAGTTCATTTGTTTATTTATTTTATTTATATATTTTTTTATTTATATCCCGTCCTTCCTCCCTGCAGGAGCCCAGGGTGGCAAACAAAAGCACAGAAAACACTTTAAAACATCATAAAAACAGACTTTAAAATACATTAAAACAAAACAACTTTGAAAACATTTTTTAAAAGCTTTGAAGACATCTTTAAAAATTGTTAAAGAGCATATTGTTTTTTAAAAAAAGGTTTTAAAACAAAGCAATTCCAACACAGGAGCAGACTGGGATGAGATCTCAACTTAAAAGGCTTGTTGATAGAGGAAGGTCTTCAATAGGCGCCAAAAAGATAACACAGATGGCTCCTGTCTAATATTTAATATTTATTTGTTGCTAACATCTTGCTGCTTTTAAGATTCAATAACAGCTAGGCTTTCAGTTGTGGCTGGACAGAGAAAGGTGGCTTTCATTAGGCTTCTATATAGCTGGCATCTTAAGACGCTTCCTCAGTAGGCATTGATGATGGCTAAAAGATGCTGCTTTGGCTTTTGATGGCTGGTGCCTACTAGGAGCAATTAGTATATGTCTAGGTTTTAGGGGATTTAAGGAAGTCTGGGAACTGAGCCAATGTGGAGTACTCATTAGAGCTTTGGACTAGCACCTGCAAGGCCAGAGATCAAATCCTGACTCACCCATTAAGCTTGTTGGGTGACCTTGGGCCAGTCATCATCTCTCAGCCTAACCTACCTCACAGAGTTGTTTTGAGAAATTGAAGCAAAGGTTAAAACTGTTTGCCAACTTCCTCATTTAGAATAATTCTAAAAAAGCATATCTTTAAAAGATGCATTATACCCCAATCCTATGCATGTTTACTCAGAAGTAGCTCCCACTGAGTTCAATGGAGCTTACCCCTTGGGTAAGGACAGATAGAATTGAAGTCTTTGCCTTCAGAACACTTGTCTCCTCTATCTTTATCCTCTTCTAGAAAGGATCATGGGATAATTTTTAGCAGAAATATGGTCTTGGGATATGTTTTCAGAAGACACAGACACACAAACATTTCAGAATGCTGTCTTGTGTGTGCATACTGAAGAGGAAAAGTTGAAACTATATTATACAGCCACAAGAGTGGCTGTATACTACAGTCAGCATGGATTTTTCACATTCCGCAATGTTAAATTGAAAATACCTCCCATGCCATTCTGATCCTTCCCATTAACTCATTTCAAAACAAAACCTTACAAAACGTATAGTCCTGAACTCAGAAACACTTGCTTAACAACCCTCTCAATCTTCATGGTGATACACAAAACAGTCAGAGAGAACCGAGAATTCAAAAAGTAGAGAGACAGAGGAAAAACCAAACCCCTTTCAGACTTTTTTCTGTCAGAGTTCTCATAATCTGTTGAAATTAATTAAAAATCAGCCATGTTCACAGAGTACCTGTAATCCTATTACTGACCTTGCCCCATACTCTGACCTTCATCTTCTGCAGTTTCAAAGTTTAAAAAATGCCTGGCTGATTTTTAATTAATTTAAGACATTTTGGCATGAACTCAATGATAATGTTGGCCATGCTCAGTAAGAACCAACTGTCAGTGTTCTAAAAGCCAGACTCACAGCTGCTAGGCTTGGCTAATCAGGGGGCCACACCCACACCAGACTTGATTTCACATGAGACAGTCATGGCTTCCCTCAAAGAATCCTGGGAAATGTAGTTTGTGAAGCATGCTAAGAGGAGGCTTCCATTCCCCTGACAGAGCTCCAGTGGCCAGAGTGGTTTAACACTCAGCTGCTCTGATTGAAGGTCTGTGAGTGGAACAGGGCATCTCCTAGCAACTCTCAGCACCCTTCACTAACTACAATTCCCCAGATATTTTGGGAGAAGCCATGACTATCTAAACAGAAATAAAGGTGGATGTGGCCAGGGACTGGTTTGGTTTAAATTTGGGTGGGAGGCTACATGTGCCTGCTGTACAAAAAAAGGTGGGGGAAACCCTGAAAAAGAATGATACTGTTCACAATGTTTTCCTTTTGAGAAGGAAAGGGGCTTCCCCTCTGCCCAGTGCCCACCCACCAAATTGCCTCCCCTTCCCTTCGCCCCCCCTTCCTGTCCTCCTCCTCCCCCTTTTTTTTTACAATAATTTTTATTCAAATTTTCATAAAACATACAAAACAAAATCATAAAACATTCAAAGACAAAAACCAAAACAAAACAAAAATGATTAAACAAAAAAATAAAATGTTGACTTCCCATTTGTCACAGATCAAATCAGTTATAGGTCTACAATATATAACAATCCTGTCTCTTAAATTATATTATAAAATCACTTTCCTCCAGTAGTTATCTTAATTAATCATCAAATCTCATAAACATTACTTTATTCTTTCCACAAAAAGTCAAAGAGAGGTTTCAATTCTTTAAGAAATATATCTATCAATTTTTCTCCAAATAAACATGTCGATTAATCCATCTCAATAATAATAATAATCTTATTGTCATAACCATAATCCAAATAAACATATCGATTAATCCATCTCATCAAAATCTGTTAAGTCCAATAATTTCAATAGCCATTATTCCATTATCCATATTAATTCCATCTTCCATCTTCAATAGTCCTGTTAAGTCCAGTAATTTCAGTGTCCAATCTTCCATTATCAGTATTCCATAATAATCTTGCTGTCATAGCCATAGTCATATAATAAGAGTCTGATGGGAATTTCCTCTATCCCAAATATTTTCTTGCCATCGATTCTGAATAAGTTGCTGAAATATTGTTGTAAAGTCATATCTCTGTTCTTCTTTTTTACAAAATGCACTGGCTCATCTCTTGAGAGTTTTTCCATTGTCACATGGCTGCAGTTAATTCCATAGATTTTCTCTATATCAAGCTCCATCACGTCATTCCAGTCCAGAAGATTATCCAAGCCATTGATAACTTTATCTCTAATATCTTCATTAATTTCTTCAGAGATAACGTTAAATTCCAAACAGTAGATTTTATTTCTAATATCCATAAACTCCAGATCTTTTTCCAATTCCACATTTGTTCCAATCTCCAAGGCTTGTATCTTCCCTTTATTTTTTCTTTTCTCATCTCTGATCTCATTCTCCTCTCTCACAGGATCCCCTATTTCTTTAAGCTCCTGCGTCATTTTGCTCAGTTCAATTTTCAGCTCCTTACTGCCCTGTCGCAGGGTTTGTTTCGTTATCTCAATCTCATCCATTATTTTCTGAAACATAATTACTTCCAGATTCTCAGCCACTTTCTTGATTGCCATTTTTAAAACCACGAAAACAAAACAAAACAAAAATAAAGAAGAACCACTTCTTATTTCAGCAACAATTGGGTTAATATTCCAGGCTTGATGACATCACAGTATAAACAGAGCAGCCTGCCTTATCTCTCTATGTTCAAGAATACAAAACAAATTTAGTTCCCAGCATCAAAACAGTTAGTGGCGTCGTGAAGAAGCAGATTCGTCAAAATAAAATAGACCAAAAAGATAATAGTCCCAGACAATATAATGTTCCTCGAAATAGAAATCCCTCTTCTGTTTATATCTTTAGAATGCACTTCCAGGACAGCTTTTTGCAATAGAAACAGAGATAAGCTGTTAATTTCGTGAATAACAGAGAAGAGTTATAGCTCACCCAGAAGTTCTTTAAAGCTGATTCATTTGACAAATCTCTTTTTGCTGCAACAATTTAAACCAAGTAAAAAAAATAATAGAAAGAAGGGTGCTTGCCTGTTAGTCCGTTTTCTCTTTGAAGAAAAGATAAACGTATCGCATTAATCAGATAGAGCTTGTTCGGAAGTCCGTCCAGCATTGCTGGCTGGACCTTTTCTCATAAATTAATGAAATCCAGTCCTCCCAACAAAAACAGGCTTTTGAGGTTGATTTCTACGTTTCTCCCTGCCCGGGAGAAATTTCATCAGTCAAAAAAAATATGTTCTGACTGATTTATATCTGAATAAGCTTCTTTTGAGGCGGGAGCCCGTCTCAAAAGCACTGTCCTCCTCCTCCCCTTCCTGTCTTCCTCCTCCCCCCCTCTCCCCCAGGTCAGTTTCACCTATCCTAAGCTTGATTGCACAGGAGTAAATCCAATTGAACTCAAAAAGCATGCAAATGATCAAACCTGCCCTCCCCACCTTCTCCCTCCTATCCCCTCCCTCTTGCGTGACCTTGGGCCAGTCACTGCCTCTCAGCCTCAGACGAAGGCAATGATAAACCACCTCTGAATACCACTTACCATGAAAACCCTATTCATAGGGTTGCCATAAGTTGGAATCGATTCCATTTCCTTTTCAAGTATGATTGCATGGGAGTAAATCCCATTGAACTCAATGCAAATGATCAAACCTGCCCTCTCCTCCTCCTTCCCTCCCATCACCTCCCTTTTGCTCCTTCCCTCCCCCTTCCTTCACCCCTCCCCCTCCCCTTCCCCTTCCAGAACCCTCCTTCCCCCCATTCCTTCTGCTCCCCTCTCCGCCTTCTTCCTTCCTTCTACTCTCTCCTCCCCCTCCTACTCCCCCATTGTCAGTTTTACCTGTCCTAGCCATGATAGGAGTAAATCCCATTGAATTCAATAACCATGCTAATGATCAGACCTGCCTTTCCCCTCCTTCCCCTCCCCTCTCCCTTCCTCCTCCTTTCTTCCTCTCCTTCCCTCTTCCTCTCCTCCCCTCTTCCTCTCCTCCCCTCTTCCTTCTACCTCCTCTCCTGCCCACTCCAGGCTTCCCTCCCCATGGTCAGTTTTACCTATCCTAAGCATTTGCACAGGAGTAAATCCCACTGAACTCAATAAACATGCAAATGGTCCAACCTCCCCTCCTCATCCCCCTCCTGCCTGATCCCCTCCCCCTGCTCCCCTCACCATCCCTGGGGTCAATTTTACCTATCCTAAGCTTGATTGCAGGGAAGTAAATCCCACTGAACTCAATAAGCATGCAAATGATCAATCCACTCTCAGCAAACTTGCACAGGATCCCATTTCTTACCTCCTGGACTAAAAAGCAGTGAAATTCACTTACAGGCAAAAAACCCCTTGTGGTTTAAGAATGTACCTATAGCCAACAGATATTTCTATCAAACTTTGAAAAGCACGGAAATTGGGCAGCTATAGTGAATGCACCAGGGGAGCAGGAGACCTGACCTCCTCTCTGAGATATTGGACTGCCCTACAAATTTATCAAAGCGAAAACACAATTTGGGTTGGTGTTTCACAGTCCAATCCACTTCCTGTGTAGCTTGGAGGAAATTGGTAACATGTGCGTCTGAGCATATGGTGAGTGGTGGCAACTCCTGCAGTCAGCCCAAATAACAGAAATGAGACATGTGCTGTGCTGAACTTGTTTTAGCAGGGAGGAAGCAACTATATTAAAACAGTTGATATTGTTCAGATAGTCACTTTAAATATGTTTGATTTACTTTGCAATTTCAGTGAAGTTTCCTATAGCAAATCATTTCCTTTTGCTTCTGTTTCTGTAAATATGTGAACTACAGCAACACTTTGCAACACTAAAAAAAAGCTCCAAAAACAATTGTGGAATAATGGCACTGACTGTTCTGCAGAATATTTTCCAACGGACATGAGGAGTGTCTCAGTTTGCACAGGATAAAACAGTGAGAGGTGAAATATATTCTAGCAAAATTCTAGGTGTGCTCTATGTTTTTAGTTGACCATGCCCACCTTTCCTTAAGTGGAGTAGTTTAAGCATAGCAGGCTGAAGACATGCATCTTGGGCAGGCCAATTTTGTTTTTTCCAACAGCTGGAGTCATTGCTTAAGTAGCAACAAATTGTAATCTGTCTGATTTTAGATTCAACCATTATCGTGCCCAAAATAGAAATAGAGCATAACCTCCAGCTTGAAACAAAAAAGGCTATTTTTCACCATCAAATGACATTGACCAATAAAAAGGCTTTGAAATTAATAAAAATAAATTTGACACAGATTTCTAGGTTGAATAATGAAGGGAATATATATAATATAAGGGAAAGACCAACCCAAATTGTGTTTGCATTTTGACAAATTTGTAGGGCAGTATAATATCTCAGAGAGGAGGTCAGATCTCCTGCTCCCTCAGTGCGTTCACTGTAGCTGCCCAGTTTCCCTGCTTTTTAAAGTTTGATAGAAATACCTGTTGGCTATAGATACATTCTTAAACCTCAAGGTTTTTTGCCTATTAGTGAATATAAGTGAGCACTGAAAACACATAGTTTGGCCCTAAATTCTCATGGCCTTTGGCTAAGCAGTAAAGATTTAGATTTGGCCTTAAATTCAGCTGCACACTGTTAAGGAAGAAGCAGATCATTTGGTGGTGCAGTTCTAGGGTGTTCAAGGGTTTCATCCACATTTCTAACCAAACTGTCCTGATCTAATACGCAGATCAGAACACAGTTCTGCTTTGGGGTTTTGCGCTTTTCCAGATTTTCTCAGCTTTTTTTCTAACTATAAAATACATACAAAGATGTGTATTTCAGGTTAAAAGGCAGGGGGAAATACACTAAAAATAATGTGAATTTTTATGAAGTTTTTTCTTTACAAAAATGATGGTAGTAGATTAATGCAGAAACAGGATGGGATAGGCTGATGGCTGTAGACATGTGGAACTGACAGTGAGTGGAAATAGACTGATTCATCCATCCCTGTCAGCTCCCACTTTCTGGGGACTAGGATAGAGAAGTTACACCGAAGTGTGCCCTTCTATACCTTTCCTCATGCATTTTACCTCTACTGGTGAAAAGTCTCTGATCTTGTTCCATAGCAAGGTCCTGACTGAAGTTTGGCAAATAGTTTTGGGAACTGACTCTTCTATTAATGGATGCTGCAGAATATGGCACCGTGTAGGATAGCAGGGAGAAGGTTTGGTGGACAAAGCTGGCTCAGGCTGGGTGAGAAGACCCTTGGTGGGCAATGGGATGGAAGCTAGTGCTTTAAGAACCTCAACTCTTGGAGAACCACCCTTGTCCACTCAGAACAGTTTACTTAGGAGTAGAAAATCATGATGATTGAAGGCTATCGATGGCTACTAGCCTCGATTGGTTACTACTTCTGCTGTCTGAGACCATATGTTTCTGAATATCACTTGCTGGGAACTGCAGGTAAGGAGAGCACTGATACACTCAGATCTTGCTTGTGGGCTTCCCACATGGGCATCTGGTTGGCTGAACTATATAGTCCTTTACCTAATCCAGTAGGGATTCTCTTATGTTCTTGTACTGTAGCTTTGCCATTATTCAAGGCTCTGGGGAGAAAAGAGGCTCATGAGAAAACTGGGAGAAAGGGTACAAAAGCAAGGGTCTGTGGCAACCTTCCCTAATCTCATTCCTTCCCAATTATTTGGACTTCCATCACCCTCAGCTAGCATGGTCAACAGTCAAGGATGATGGAAATTATACTCCAAGACATATGGAGGGCACCAGATTGGAGAAAGATGGTCTATAGGAGGTGTGGGGATCCTTTGGCCCTCCAGATATTGCTGAACTACAACACCTCTCATCCCTGGCCATTGGCCATGTTTGCTGGAATTAATGGGAGTTTTAGTTCAGCAACATCTGGAGGTCCAAAGATTCCCCACAGCTGGTCTATAGGATGATTAAAGTTCCCCAGAGGATGGGAATCAGAAATCTTGCCAGAGGGGCATTGTGGGGTATGGATGGGTAGGCTCTGCATTGACCACCAATACTGATCATCAGCAGAGATGGATGAAGAACACCACCTCTTATTTTAAGTAGATTACAAGGGAGGAGAGACCAGGGCACAAGACATCATTTGATTCTCTGCTTTATCTGGCCCAGTCAAGGGAACTGGTTTGCCAAATGCCTAACCCCTGGTCAGACACAAAGCAAATTAGTTCAAAATTTCAAAAAGCAATGAACACTTCTGGTGGTGAAGAAGTTAAATGGAAATTTAAATTAAAAGCAAGCTGTTTAAAATTAAATTAAAGCAAGCTGTTTACATTTAGATGTCATTTGCAAGTAATAAAACGCTAAAATGAAACTAATGGCTAATGGGTCTCTGCCTCCCCCCTCCCGCCTTTGCTTTTATCTTCTGTTCATCTCCTTGGCTGGAAACCTCACAAACAGCACAGTGAAGATTCTTGCTTGAAACTCAGCTTTCTTGACCTCTTGAGGCTTCAATCTGGATGTTGCTTTGAGGCTTGTTGTTACTTCGAGGCTTTTCCTGACAGTACCTTGAGGCTTAATCTTCCTGATCTAGGGGTCCTTTATTTATACTCAAAAGACCCTCTGGGAGGTGGCACCTTATACCTATGAGATCATTATCATCCCAGCACCTAAACTGCTGGACGCTCATGCAGGTGGACTTTGTTTATCTTTCCTGACCCTGAATCTGCTACCATCTCACCTTGGAAATATAGCTGTGATGTTTATTCCCAGGTTTTGCTCGTGCCCTCCCTTAATGAGCTCATGGGCATAACTGCATTGTTTTGACCACCAAGAGTCTTTCTCTGACTCTTGTTTACATAAGCAAGGTAAGAACATTTACAAACCAATTAAGGTCACTGTCCCTTCAGAGCTTGAGAAAGCCATACACAAGCCCGCCTGGCTGAGCAGGCATGTGTGAGACAAGCTTTATTGTTTTGGTTAACTGAACAACTTTCCCAAGTTATGTCTTTGAACACAGAGTGAAACATTTCTTAACTTATTATCAGAAAGCCTGTGTTGTAAGCTTTCCAGATTTCAATCTATTGCAATTGCAGTGTGCAAGAAGCACCCTAATAAATCAGGGGTATGAGGCATGAATTATGGGACAGAGCCATGCACATGCCATCCTAAGCCTCCTCATTTACATCTAGATTCTTCCAGAAATATGTGGCACTACAGGCACACATAATAAATGGGAAAGATGGACAAGCAGCTGATGCTGATGCCTCACTGTGACATTTTCCTAAGCTTTTAAATTTAAATTTTTATTTTAGATGAATTGATGTTATGGTTTGTTGATTGTATATTGATTTATATATTGTATTTTGCATTGCTGTAAGTCGCCTAGAGTGTCCGTTAGCTCAGACAGATACGCGACTAACAAATAAAATTTTATTTTTATTTTTATTTATTATCCATCTCACCCATAGTGATCTACAGAACAGCCATGTGACCCTTTCTTCTTCATTTGTTGCTCTCATCTTCACTTTTAGGGTTGCTTGGAGGAGATTTTGCAAAGGAAAAAACCTCTCACAGTGGACACGTGGCTGCAGTCTCTGAGTTCCATGATTCTGAATTAGATCCAGCATTTCTCTTGATTTCCCCTTTTATGAACCTGATTCCTCTCCCTCTACATTCAAAACTGAGCTTCTTCTTTTTATGCAAGCCTTTGTGCCCCAGAAGGTTGAAGAGAATGAATGAGGGTGCAAATGCATGCAGGGCTGGGCTGTGATTTGCTTGAAGTTGTGGGCTTTTCTGCTTGAAAATCTTCAATAAACTGAGCATAATAAAAACTCTTTTCCTATTTGATGGGTGAATGGGGGAGAAAAGAAGTCAGAAGATATTGCAATCAAACATTGCTCCCTTCCCCAATTCCACTGCGTCCTCATTGGTGAAGGAAGCAGAAAAAAATATTAATAATAATACCATCAGCAGCAGGAGGCAGGTTCTGCTGCATCATAATGCATGTGCAATAGCCTGCAGTCACCAGTGTGGGCAGGCTGATGAATCATTTATTTCTATCATACCTATGGTGGTCTCTGAGAAGTTACAATCTGTGTCAGTGCAATGACACAACTTGATCTTTATTTATTTATTTGTTTATTTTATTTATTATTTGATTTATATCCCACCCTTTCTCCCAGCAGGAGCCTAGGGCAGCAAACAGAAATGCTAAAAACACTTTAAAACATCATAAAAATACCTTAAAATACATTAAAACAAAACAACGTTAAAAGCATTTTTTTAAAAAGCTTTAAAAACATCTTTTTTTAAAAAAGGGTTAAAAACATATTAAAGAAAACATTAACATATTAGAAGCAATTCTAACACAGACGCAGACTGATCTTCCCATTGGTTATTACAAAAGAGCAAGACACATCCCCTATCAGCAACTAAAGACTCACCACAGGGCTTGACAATGCCTCCACACTGGCCTCCAAGAACCAGCATTTATGCCCACACTACAGACATCATTGGCCATACTGAAGGCCACTCTGCATGCACAGCGTGAGGGCAGAACAACCGGTTCAATAAATACTTGAGTGGCTGCTCCTTCTCCGCTCCCCACAACATACTCCCCATCCTGACATCATTATGCTGAGCAGTCCCACCCCACCACACACGGCAGCCAATGACATGGAGCACGGATGGGGAAAGACACGGCCTCTGACATCAGGATACAAGGTGGAATTGGGCACATGGCTGCACTTGGGGTGACACACATGTCTGTTTATATGGTCTATGTGTAACACACACCCCCGTCATCGCTATATCTGCAGGAGGAGCAGGCAGCTTCAGTCTGTGTTGACAGCGGAATCCCACCCATGGATGCACTAGGGTTGAGGGACGTTCAGTCTATGGGCCAAACATATTTGGCTGATAAGCCTGGTTTCCCCACACCATGCCCACCTGCCCCACATTTGTGACATCAGGTGTGGGGCAGGTACTGATCAGCAGTTTAAACTGAGCTCCTGGTTGTTCTTCTGCTGGGGCCAGGCCAGCTGGGAGACAGTGGGAGAGCGCCTTGCCCCAGGAGAGGGAAGTGGTTTCAGTGGAAATTGATTTCCCCTCAAGGGGCTGTTTGCAAAAGGGCTTTCAGACAGCCCCACGCTGCTCTTCGAACCTCCCAACACCGAAGCTGGAGCCCAACATGTCCTTAGCCCATACATCTCTTGCCTGGGTCCAAGTTCTCCTGGGTTCTCACATGACACATTCTCTTCACCAAGTAGCTCATGCCCTTTCTCCCCAAAGCCTAATTATATATGAACCATGGAAATAAGGTTACTCAGCTTTACCATGTCTGAGGTGACCTAGGGGGGAGGGACGGTGAGGAAGATCCACAGAAGACTCTACAGCGGACTGAAATAATTCCCACCCCTGCCCCCTCCCTTTTCATTGATTTCATTCCATTTTGTAACTGCGGTTAAAGGATATTTACAGGACTTTGTCAGTTTCAACATGATGGTTCTGGGCTGCTCTACAAACTGAAGAATAAACACACTCCCTGTCCTCAAAAAGGTGCGGGGTGCGGGTTGGGGGTGGAGAGTCAGGGGAATGTGCATTCAGTGTCATCTATGCGACCCCAAACCTGCATTTGTAAGCATTCCAATTGGGGAATAAATTCGATGGGACTTCTGAGTAAACATGTTTAGGACCCCTCTGGATCCTAAACACGTTGGCAGCCTGGCTTCTTTTAATTGTGTTCAGTCCGAAGTAAATCGCATAGTCTTTGTAGGGATCGCTTACAAGTATATTTGTTGGGGGAAGGGCAGTGTAGCACTGTCAAATCCTCTGCATGTCTACTAAGAAGCATGGCTGTTTGTGAGCATGGGATTGCCTCCTTAAGTCCACCCCCAGCCTAGGAAGCCGGGGTGCCCTGCCCCCCCGAGTCCCCTGCCCCACATAAAGCAAGCCCCACTCAGCAATGAAGACCTCCCCCCAAGCAAGATCACTGAGAGTGAGGTGGGGTGTGTGTCTTTTTTAAGGAAAATCTGTCACAAGCGAGTCAGAAAACTCACTAAGGGCATTTCTGTGCCAAGATCTTGTGTCTGCAAAAAACAAAAAAGGCAATTCTGCCTGTGGAGCCTCCATTAATTTTCTGATTAAACAATATGTCACAGTTTTGCATCCAGCTTTAAAAAAGATGGACGCTTTTGATGCTTCCGGGGCTTATTTATTTATTTATTTGTATCAACAAATAAATACAACAGAGAAATCCTGCCATGCCTCCAACTCTCAAGACATGTTGAGAATAGTCCTTCACTGTTGTTATTTAATACTGAAAGAGGTAATGTACAGGAATGTTGGAAAAATGAGAAGCTACATAATATTCTTAAGGTTTTAAAAATGTAACTGAAATTTCCTTTGAGTTCTCTCAGAAGGCAAGTCATTTGTAATGCAAATGAGCATTTTGGCCAATGTAGGATAAGCACTGCATTACAAACTCTTTTAGGGAGGGGGAACCTGCTTTAAGCTATACGTGGGGAGACCTGAATTCAAATCCCCTTTGAACCATAAAAATCACTGAGTGGTCTTTTCATATGAAGCAGTTTTAAAATTCTTAAAATAAAACAAAACACAATCTTTTTCTGGTCATTATTTATCATCCTGCCCTGCCCTCAGAGGCTTATTGTGAAAATAAAAGAGGGCAAGTCCCTGTGCGCCAACCAAACTCTTTGCAGGGACCCAAATGTGAATATGATTTTTTTAAAAAATGATCTACATATTTTCTTCACAAATAACTTTTGAATTGCTTGGTTGCACCTCTCTTTTCTCCAAAGGTGGTGCACTAATAAGCACACATAGCCATAGTTGGGAGCAGGAGACTGGTGATGCTGTAGACATCTGTTCTGACCAGCAAGGCCTCCTTTCGCTACAAGGATTGATTAATTATCTAAAACATTTGTATCCCACTCTTCAGCTGAATAAGGCTCCCAGAGGGACTTACAAAGATCAGTGATAAGGCAATGCCTGCCCTTAGGCTTACAACCAAAATGACATAACACAAAAGGAAAAGTGATTTGAAGGGAAGAGGAAAAGGAAAACTCAGACACTCTTTCTTGTGTAGTTACCAGCTGGAATGGAAAGATTTCAAGGCGCAGAGGAGCCCCAAACTGCTGGGCTGACAGCAGAACCAAATGGGGGGGGCTGCAGTCTCATCTCTCCCTCCACCTCATAGCGGTTGTAGATGACAGTTGAGGGGGGGAGCTTGATTTCTTGTAACACGTCTTAGTGGGTTCAATGATTGGGGCAAAAAAAGCCAACACCCTTGCAGTTTAACAACCTTCCTATAGATATATAGATACTTTAATTGCAGGAAGACCCAACTTCATAGTGAAATTTTACTGTGATAAACTGGTGCCATAGCACACCCAGAGTTTCTGTGGAGCCCCAAAGATGAGGGGTTTAGGCACCGGGGTTGGCCACTGTGAGGACAGGATGCTGGACACTGGCCTGATCCAGCAGGCTGGACTTATGTTCTGATGCTTCTGCTCCAGGCGAGTTCAGTGGTGCTGCCTACCTCAAGTGATGCCGGTGGCTCTGTCAGCCTTAGACTCTGCCTTCACTCAGCAATTCCTGTGCACCGTGAGAGTCCCCCGTGCTGTAGCCAACACAGCAAGCACCATCACCGCCCTTGCTGTAACTGCTGGTGAGTAGCTGATAGGCCCTGCTAGGGCTCTTCCAGAACCACCTTCAAGCACCACCTCACTCACACGCACACACTCTTTGTCTCCTTGAAGCTTCTAGTCCTGAGGGTTTCCTTGATTGTTTACCTCTGACTCTGGCCATGTCTCCTAACGTGTCTCATCTGCATTCAGCTTCTGTCTCCGCGTTTCATCCCCAGGAGCACATTAGGAAGCTGCCTTAGACTGTACTGAGTCAGACCATAAATCCCTCTAGGTTCTTCAGGGGTTCAGGTAGGGGACATTCCCAGCCCTACCGAGCGGTGTCAAGGATTGAACCAGGGACCTAGAGGCCCTACCACTGAGCTCAGCTCTGCCAGAGCTGTGAGGGGTTGCTTCCAGTGTCCTCTTTATGAAGCGTTCATCATGATTTGTTTGCTCCTAGTCTGCAAGAAGGTTATACCACGCTGGCTGATGATGGATCATTCACTCTGATTTGTTTGTGGGGAGGTTATACGATGCCATGTGAAGTAATTGTTTTCCTCAATGTTACTTCCTATCAACTTTTCTTACTGTGAAAAGTATGGGCTTTGTTTTCATTTTATTCTTCTTGGAAGTTGCACAAGAGGTCTGAATCCAAGTGAACTGTGCAACCGGCATTTGCTGGCTTGTGATTGTTTGAATCCTACCTGCAAAATAGTGACAGGTTGGAAGGACCCGGAGAGCATTGCAGCCAGAACAAGACAACAGTTGCAAAGACAAATGATCGTATCCCTTCATTTTCTCTTTGGCTGCTTCTTTGCTTTGCTCTCTGCAGAGCTGTTGCTGCTGGTGGTGGTGTTGGTGGTCAATTTCACATTCCTGTGTTAATTGTTTCACAGTCAGCAGATATATTGTATCCAAATCAAGGAAACAGTAGCGAAGGCAATTAATCATATCAATTTATTTTCTCTTCCTAGTGCCGAGCGTGGGAAAGTGGCTGGGTCTGAGATTTCCCTGGTTTTTAATAGCTTTTACAATATTTTTCCCTCTTAAAGATGGACAAAGGAATTGCCATCTCTATAAACATTTGGGGAATACCACTGCAAGGACATTAGAGATTGTGCACGCTAGGGAGATTACAGATAATACAGAGGGCAATGTTACATTGGAAAACTTCAAGAAGCTGTGTGTGTTTCTGAGCAAACTGCATGTTTTCCTTAGGGAATCCAGAAAATTCATAATCATCATTCCTGGCCATTGGCCATGCTGGCTAAAGCTTATGAGAGCTGGAGTCAGGTATCTTTAGGGCCACCTTTTTCTCACTGCTGCTTTACAGAGAAGGCACATAGCCATAAGCCAATTACATCGGGGTAGCCATTGTTTTGCCCTCCAGATGTTGCTGGGCTACAACTATCATCCCTGATCATTGGCCATACTGGATTGGGCTAATAAGAGTCAAACTAAATTACAATAACAACAGGAAGGCACCAATTTGGCTACCTTTGGCTTATGCCATCATTAATCTGTTTGTCTTTAAGGTGCCACAAGAGTTCTGCTGCTACAAACTGACACTGACACCCTTCTGGAAATGCCCTACTTATGTATGTTGATATATGCATCCTTTTTTTCCCCAGAGAGCCGGTTGTTAAACATTTGCAGGCACACCACTGATGACATCTATGTATTTATGATCGAGCAGACTAAAAAGGAGGAGGAGTTGGAGCATTGGGCACTCAGGCGGTTCCTAGACAGAACAAGAGATCTGAGAACCACAGAGGGAATGTTCTTACCAGTTCAACTGAGGTCTCTGGGTGTGCCTAACACCACATGTGGGAGAGAACCATGTCCCTAGACACAATGAATGGCATAGTCTCTGAGTTAAGCACCACCTTACTCCAGCCACTTGCATGCACCCCACACTTTTCAAGCAGTGCAAGATGTCTTCCAAAGCAACAACCATATCGGCCCAAGTTTTTTTTCCCTCCATGCTAGACCACGGGAGAAATTATGTTGCATGGCTTGCAATGTTGCCACATCTCAATAGTTGCACATAAAAAAAATGTATGGCAAGAAGGGATACCTGCATGTGCTGACAAAGTGTTGTTGTGTTGTTTGTGGTTGTTTTTATTTGGAAATGAACCGTGTTTAAAGTATAACTGTTGCATTCCTTTTCAAAATGATTATTGGGTGCATTGTCTACCATCACTTTAGAGTTGGTTAATTGTTTCCTCATTTTTACTTAAGTTTAAAAAAATTGTTTTTTTACAAGTCTTTCTTTATTTGTATTACTTCTAGCCAGTGGCGTAGCTAGAGCTTTTGCCGCCCGGGGCGGTCCCTGAGTTTGCCGCCCCACTCAATACAAAATACCTCCACCACCACCCCAGCTACGCCACTGAGTGTTCCTGTACTCATCAGATGCCTCTGGGAGATCCCACAAACAGGGTATGAAAGCAACAGCACTGGCATTTGGTGGCATGCTGCTACTGAACATGGAGACTCCATGTCACCATGAATTCAGCTAATTCTGATTGGGGCAAGCCAAAAAAAAAAAAAAGGGACAAACAGCCCATGTTCTGTGTACTAAAGTGGGAAGTGTTTGCAGGAGCCTGGTGGTCTGACATGGCATTCAGTGGAGCTACAACGAAGAACAAATAAAGTATTTCTTCACACAATGCACACAAGATGTAGTGATGGCCACCAACTTGGATGGCTTTAAAGGACAACTTGATGGAGGATAAGGCTTTCAACAGTTACTAGCCATGATGGCTATGCTTTGCCTCCACCTTTGGGATGCAGTGTTCCTCTGTATTCCAATTAGTGGGAATCACAAGAGGGGAGAGGGCTGTTGGGCTCGGATCCTGCTTTTGTGCTTCCCGTGGGCATCTGGTTGGCTGCCTTGGGAACAGGATGCTGGGTTAGATGGGCCTTTGGCCTAATTCAGAAGGGCTCGTCTTATGTTCTATCCATTAACATAAGATTTCTGTTCCCTTACACCTGTGGTAACCTGAGGAAAATTGCAACAAATCCCCCTCACTACATTAGCAGATAGTTGAAGCATGTGTGTGAGACACCCTATTCTCATGTTACTGGAGCTGCACCTAGCCAGAGCAGCCAGAGCAAAAGGAAGACAAAATAGGAAAATACTTTGTGGCTTCTTCATTCCTGCTTAATCTTAATGGCGTGGCAGTGCAGGTTCCAGGTATTATTAAGGAAAGAGATAGCGCAGGTAATGGTAAAGAAATTAAGATTATTGTTTGCACCCCTCCTTAGCCCTTAAGGTAACTTGCAGTGATGCCATACCCTTCTTGCAGAGAGTACCACTTACGGCTCATATTTATATTACAAGGATATCCTTGCAGTAGCTGTTACAGTATTTAAGATCATATTAAAATCTGAGAATAGCTGCCCCCATTTAGGAAGAAAGGGGCATTAACTCCTCACCAGAAGCTTCTCTCTTCAACCAAACTCTGATACTAGAAGTTATCATGACCAAGAGAAAAGCACATGGACAGAGGGATTGTGGGAAACCAGACACATATGTGTGTGGAGGAGAGGGTTGGGTCTGTACATCTCACCTCTTTTATTTTTGAAACCATCTTTCTATATGATTGGGGAAGTTCCATTTTTAAACACTGGGACCTGCTGCCATCATATCTAGTCTATCCCTGAGCATTGCAGGTATGGCAAGTCTCCAATGTTGACTATATTGTGCAGGAAGAAAATGTTACTGGTCTTTTCCGTCAAGTGTGACTTCCCCTATGCCACCCAGATATTCTTTCCCAGTTTCTGTTTCTTTTATCCTGCTCTAACTTGCCATGCTACAAATCCTGATCAGTCAGTGAGTGTGCATGAGGCTATTGTTAAGTGCATGTCCAGGCCACTGAGGGGCGGATAGCTTGATCCATCCAACAAGACTCTCATATACGAATGGCTGGTTGGCAGAAAATTTCTAGGACTCCAGTGGAACTGTACAATTTTAGATGTAACACAATTACTTCATTCAGTGCCTGTTAAAATTTCACAGGGGGCAGAATGTACTTTAAAGATAGAAAATGGTCAAATAAAGGGCACTGTTTTTATATGCAAGCTGTGTTTTGACTTTATGGGGCCTTGCATTTTATTATTGCTATATATATTTCATTTTTATTATTGCTGTATTTTTCAGTAGCACTTTTGAGTGTATGAAGTGCTTTACAATACATTGCAACAGGTCTGTGAGAATTGGGCACTTTTACTCCATTGATTATTATTATTATTACTTCTACTATTATTAAGATTTCTTACCCAGCCTTCACCATGAAATCCAAAGGCAGGCTACAACAATGTAAAAATACAGTCTGAAAATAAGTTAAAACAATTTACAATCAGAAGAACAGGGTGGATCCTAAAGTAAATATATCAGGTGTTAAAGGCCAGGGTACAGAGGTATATCTTCAGCATATGACAAAAGTTCTATAATTAATGTGCTGTGGAGAGGGAATTTCACAGCATAGAGGCTGCCACAGGGAATGCCTTCTCCCAGGTTTCTCCCCCCCTGCCCTGAACTTCCAATTGTGGATTTCCTATCATGTCAGCAGCTGCAAGAGTGTGGTCCCTTTTCTATCTTGTCTCTAGTCTAACTAAAGAGCAGGGGAGTAGTCATCCATCTCGCTGTGCCTCACCTATGCATCTGCTACAGCCTCATGGGCGCCCCCGGCTAGAAGTTCTAGCCATCCAGCCACGTTCTCCGTGGGGGGGGGGAGAACACATCTACAAGGAAAGGCTCTCCTGCCCAATGTGAACTGCAGACAAGACGAGTAAAGAGACAGGAAAGGAGGGGGACAGAGAAACGTTGAAAGCCACTTCAAGAAACAGAGGATGTTCTGTGCTGTGAAAGCAAAGGACAAATTAGGTGAACATGCCATGCTCAGGTGCAATGCTTGATGTTCCCCTTTATAGGCACATCATGTGGTTTGTTTGTTTGTTTCTGCACTGTCTGAAGCTCAGATATGGTTTGTAGAATATTAATTTGGCTCTCCTTGACTGAAACATTTGCTTTCCATCAGTTGGATTCAGCAGAGGAGATTCTTCATAACTGTGGCATGTGTGGACTCTGACATCTTCTCAGTTTGTGTTACGGTTGCCAGGTCCATGGCCTGCTACTGACCATGTATCTTTAGCAGAAGAGAAAGTCAGCCAAGCTGTGCATGGTTTGGTGAGAATTTAACATTGCGGTTTTTCTCAGTGCAATGCTGCAAGAAGACATGTACTTCCCAGACTTTCTCTTCTCCTAAAGATACAGGATCAGTCTCAGGCCATGGACCTGGCAACCCTAGTTTGTGTACACCTGTTGATATAACATGTTCTATGCTTCAGTGAATGCGTCTCTTTCTCTTGTGCTCATTCTACAGCTATGTAGGCAATACCCAAGGATGCATTTCATGTTAGACCAAATGAGAAGACATAAAATACTATACCTTGCATTTTGTGTAGTTGGTGAGATATATCCACAAAGACGATTGCAACCTATGGCCAACCTTGTTTTTTTGTGTGTGCGTGTATTAAAACGTTTTTTCCTGTGGAGGTTGATGTTATTAATGAAGGGTTCTTGTACTGTTTCGCTGTGTTTAAAGTTTACATGATGCATTACTTAGCAAAACAACGAATTCTGGTTGTGACTGTATTGGCACAAGTCACTTTCTGGAATGATGTTTTTGAATTGCATTTATTTGCAATAGGTGCAGCAAAACATGGGATTGATTTCTGCACATGTTTATTGGTTGTTTGAAGACAATGTCTTAATCTGAATGTAAGAAATAAAGTGGGCATTCTTTCCAACATTGCTTTAGTCTTAATGCTTAACAAAAATGCGCTACATCAATTATTGCAGTAAAGACAGTAGCAGAAACACTGGAAAAAAAGAGATGGACATAGTTAAATTACTCCTTTGGTAGTTAACAGATATACCACCAGACAAAAAAGGAAATGGCCTTCATAGCCCCCACCCCCAATAAGGATATAACAGCAACTTTGGGGCATTATAAGGAAAGTAAGAGTGCTAGTGTCTGTATTTCAGCCATGCAAAAGTTTGGCTGTACATTGACAGTACATTGGAAAATACTGGTTATCTGCAATGACAACATGTAAACATCAATGCAACAAAACATTATTTTGTGTGAAAAATCAGAAAGGAAGCTTTCTGGAAAACCAGGTGCCAGGGATCGGGGGAGATGGGCTGTGGCCACCCAGTTCCCTGTTGCCAGACATGCTGGCGCCAGTTAGCCGCACACAGCAGGCTCTGCTTTGGAACCTTCAGCGGGGTTTTGTCACTGTTGCTATTTTGGAGAAATGTGCCCTTTCCCTGGCCGCCAGCTTTCCTCAGCCACAGACCAAGAGGCTTCTTTTCTGGAAAGGGGGTTATCTTGGTTGACCGCCCAGGTGCTTTACCCCTCTCCCACTGAGAGAGTGCTCCTGGGCGGCCAAGGGTCTAGGCCCCAGAGGACCCAGCCAGGGGTGTAGTTGCCCAGGGTGTCAGGGGGTATTAGACTGCTTACTTTTTTTGGAGCAGGGTCTGTGTGTCTCCATAGTTCTACAAGGCAATCTGCATGAGAGTGTTAGGCATTGAGATGAACCTCTGACATGGTTTCTTGTCCTTTCCTGCTGATTGAAGCCAATCAGAGTGAAAGGTGGTAAGATAGCCACTGAGAAGACTCTTTTCAGTAGCTAACACATTCCCCTTTCATGTGGATTGTCTTGCCAGCATCACTGTACATGCCCAAAAAAGGAATTATACCATCTGTGTACTTTTTTCACACGCAGCTTGCAGCCTTCCGGAGCGGTCTGGTGTTCAGAGATGCATTCGCATGAAGAGGAGGCACCAGGTGTTGCCTTTTTATGCAGCCTGCTGATATGGGGTGGATGGAATAACAAGGGGCAACAGCCAAGGCAGCTTCCTCTTTCAACAAGCCTTTTAAGTTGAGACCTTATCCCACTCTACTTCTGCATTGGAATTGCTTTTTAATATATTGTTAAACCTTCCCGTTTTGTAAATTGTCCTTAAACCTTTTTTTAAAAGATGTTTTTAAAGCTTTTTTTAGAGGAAGGCAATGGTAAACTACCTCTGAGTAACACTTACCATGAAAACCCTATTCACAAGGTTGCCATAAATCAGAATTGACTTGAAGGCAGTCCATTTCCATTTCAAAACTTTTTTAAAAATGTTTTTAAAGATGTTTTGTTTTAATGTATTTGAAAGTCTGTATAATGTTATAAAGTGTTGTTGGTGCTTTTTTTGGTCACCCTGGGCTTCTGCTGGGGGGAAGGGTGGGATATAAATCAAATAGTAAATAAATAGATAAAATATGACAATAAATAAATAAACAAACAAACCTCTCCACTTGGGCACCCTTAGGAGCAAATTGAGGGGGGAAGTTATATATGACTATAAGCAAAGACACTTGTAGGCTCCCTGGACTGTGAAACTTATTCTGGGCAACGAAGCTACTTTCAAAAACCATCTCTGCTAAGAGCTGTATATGGTGGCTCTTTTGCCTGCGCAGGGCAGTCCCTGTTGTACACTTTGGGCCTTTTGTGAGAGTTAGAGGAGGTCCCATCCTGCCACCCTCAGAAAAGGGTCTGGGGCAGAAGGAGCTGTGAGAGTTAGCAGCCAGGCCAAGCAGAGGTTGCAGGCACTTTTCATCCTGCCAGGCAGGCGAGCTCCCACTTCTTGCTGCTAGGAATTTGTTGGCCTTTTTTTCTCAACATTATTTATTTTATTTATTATTTATTAAATTTTTATACCGCCCCACTAGCATAGCTCTCTGGGCGGTGAACAACAAAGCAATACAAGTATATACAATAAAATCCAATAAAACATACAGCAGAGTACAGAGAATGAAAGATCTAAAAACAATTACAACACACTTTAAAACTAAATTAAGTTAAATTAAAAGCCCTAGAAAAGAGGAAGGTTTTAACCTGGCACCGAAAAGACAACAGCGTTGGCGCCAGGCGCACCTCATCGGGCACACTGTTCCACAGTTCGGGGGCCACCACAGAGAAGGCCCTAGTTCTTGTTACCACCCTCCAAGCCTCTCTGTGGGACAGAGCTCAGAGGAGGGCCTTCGATGTGGAACGCAGTGTACAGGCATGTTCATATTGGGAGAGGCGTTCCCACAGGTATTGTGGTCTCCGCGCCGTATAAGGCTTTATAGGTCAAAACCAGCACTTTGAATCTGGCCCGGAAGCAAATTGGAAGCCAGTGCAAGCGGGCCAGAACAGGTGTTATGTGTTCGGACCACTTGGTCCTTGTTATCAATCTGGCAGCCGCGTTTTGCATGAGCTGTAGCTTCCGAACTGTCTTCAGAGGCAGCCCTACGTAGAGCGCATTGCAGTAATCCAATAGCAAGTTTACCATGAGCATGTGGCCCAGGCCAGATGCTGTTGCCCCGTGCTGGGATAACTTATAAAGGCCAAGGGCCACTGACATGGCACTGCAGAGCCGCCGCCAAGGGAGTTGTGATCCTGGACTTCATCCTCTCCCCAACAGACTCCACAGGCTGGGCCTCTTGTCTTCGTGGTTGCACAGGGCTGGCAGTATGCTGGAGCCTCGACTGGGCAGTCGAGTGTAGCAGGAGGATGCACAGAATAAAAACGTTAACATGCAGAACTGTTTACCATGACATCACATGACAATGAGTCACCTCCAATACCAGGCCCCCTCATTATGCCAAAAAAAGTTGAAAGACCAGCTGTGTGTATATCTAGGAAGTTTATTATGCAGGAGAGGAAAGACACATACAGTCAATTGAGCGAAATAGCTGGAATTCAAGCAAACATAAGTAGAGGAATTATTGGCACAGAAGTGCTTTGCATTTTCCTTGTATCAGAGGGAGAGATGTAAACCGTGACAGGTATACAGGAAAGGAGAGTGTGTTTACTACTCAGAAGAGTCTTCTCAGAGGCTGCCTGGCCTCCTTGCAGTACACCGAGGTACAATCAGCAAGAAAGGGGAAGCATGCTAGAAGACTCTTCCCAGTGGCTAAGACATTTTCCTATCATTCTTACACCCTTTCTTTGACTATAGCCTCTTCACCCATGTTCCTTCAGCTGCTGCCCTCCACCTTTCTTGTCACCTAGCAGTAATATGAGACTGTTTTCATGCATGGTTTTTGTGGTAGGGTGCAAAGGTGGAGAGGAGTATACGTCATATGTTCCGGACCAATTTGCTGATAGTGGGTGTGGTCTCTGGCAGATCTGGGAAAACCAAAAGAAATCACATTATTACTGTTGTCTTTCGGCATTGTTGCAACAATACGATACTTTAATATACTGTAGGGATGGCCCACGACAACTAAGGCTGGGAAGGGGGCTTATCCCTCTACATTTTCAGGTTATCTTCGTTATTCTCTCACATGACAATCAGAACAACAGACATCCCTGGAAGGCAATCATCATGAAAGCGGAGTGTGTTTTCCACTGAGTAGAGTTTTCTCAGTGGCTGACTGGCCGCCTTGCACTACAATGAGATCCAATCAGCAAGAAAGGGAAAGCATGGTTGAAGACTCTTCACAGTGGCTAAGACATTTTCCTGTCATTCTTTCATCCTTAACCTCTTCAAATATGTCTCTGGACCCCAAAATCTGCTCTGGCCCAGGACAAATCATACACCCCAGGAAAGGGGAGGGTGTCCTCTTGGAGATGCCAGTGCGTCCAACCTGGCCCAGAGCTTCTGCTGGGCACCGGGCACAGAGGAGTGCATCTATGAAAAAACAAAGCGGAGAAAAATGTGCAGGAAAACATAAGGAACTGGGGGTGCCCACCCCAAAGTCTGCTCTGGGCCAGGCCAAATCATACACCACAGGAAAGGGGAGGGTGTCATCTACGAGATGCCACTGTGTCCCGCCTGGCCCAGAGCTCCTGTTGGGTGCAGGGCACGGATGAGGGCATCTATGCAAAACCAAAGCAGACAAAAACATACAGGGAAAAATAACTAACTGGGGATCCCAAACCCCAAAATCTGCTCTGGGCCAGGACAAATCATATACCCCAGAGAAGGGGAGGGTGTCCGCTATGAGAAGCCTGTGCAGTCCTGGCCCAGAGCAGTTTTTGGGCTGTTCACCCACACTTATTATCTTCTGGTTGTTTTTGTCTATTTTGATGTTGCATAGATGCTCCCTTGGGTGCCCTGTGCCCAGCAGAAGCTCTGGGCCAGCTGGAACACAATGGCATCTCGGAGAGCAAATGTTCCCCTTTCCTGGGGTATATGATTTGTCCTGGCCCAGAGCAGATTTTGGGATGGGCACCCCCAGTTAGTTATTTTTTATGATGTTATGACATCATTATGTATTTATGATAATATCAGAAGCCTGATGATTTTGACTGCATAAATGTATTGTTGTTTTTGACGGGGAGAGTCCTCCGATCACAGTGATATAACATACAGGGAACCCCAACATATATTTTGGGGTCCAGACACATGTTCAATTTTGCTTGAAGATGCTGTAGCTTTCAACTTTTCTTCTTTTTTAGTGTTTTGAACTTTACAGCATATAAGGAACTGGGAACTAGGAACCAACTGCAGCATCGTAACTGAAAGGTGGCATAAACCAAAGCAGGCTTTTTTCTCCACCCCCCAACGCATCCCATCCCGGGTAAGTGAGGGGGCTGTGGATGGCATGTTGCTTCCATTGCAACTCCCACCCTGCCTGGCTGGGGATTTCTTTTGGCCCACGCCCACTTCCTCACTTACCCTCCGCTAGTTCCCTCGCTTGCCCTCCATTACAGGAACTGAAACTTGTGTTCAGTCTGTGTTGACAGTGGAATCCCACCCATGGATGCACTAGGGTTGAGGGACATTCAGTCTATGGGCCAAACATGGCCTGCCAGGGGCCCCAATTTGGCAGATAAGCCTGGTTTCCCCACACCATGCCCACCTGCCCCACATTTGTGACATCAGGTGTGGGGCGGGTACTGACATTCCCTCAAAGGAAAATCAGGAGTTTATAGTGAGCTCCTTGTTTATACTTCCACTGGCGCCAGGCCAGCTGAGAGGCAGTGGGAGAGCGCCTTGCCCCAGGAGAGGGAAGTGGTTTCAGTGGAAATTGATTTCCCCTCAAGGGGCTGTTTGCAAAAGGGCTTTCAGACAGCCCCATGCTGCTCTTTGAACCTCTGGACACCGAAGCTGGAGCCCAACATGCCCTTAGCCCATACATCTCTTGCCTGGGTCCAAGTTCTCCTGGGTTCTCACATGACACATTCTCCTTCACCAAGTAGCTCATGCCCTTTCTCCCCAAAGCCTAATTATATATGAACCATGGAAATAAGGTTACTCAGCTTTACCATGTCTGAGGTAACCTAGAAGGCTCCCTCGTGGCTTCAGTGGCTCCCATGGGCATGCTGCACGAATTAACCTACTATGCACTAGCAAGCACTCCAAATCCAAAGGGCTCTAAAAATACACCTTGATCACTGGAGGAGCCCTTTGATAAGAGAACAGCAAACTCTATGGCAGGTGAATCACAACTAGCGGTGGAAGGATCTATCCATTTGGGTTTTCTCCAGTTCCATTAAATTCACTTCACGACATTTCTGTAGCAATTTGTGATTTTTTTTAAAAAATCCTCATGAAAATTCTTCAGCATTTTCGTGCAAATTTCCCCCAATTAACACATTTTTGTATGCAGTTTTGGCTAACATACACATTTTTGCAAGCATTTTCTTCCAATAAAATGCATTTTTGTTTGTTATTTTCACTAATTATTTTACACACATTTTCTCCTAAAATATGCATTTTTGTAAACATGGTTTGTTTGCAAAACTGCATCATCAAATTTGGATAAGTGTGAATTTTGAAGCATGGCTTTTGGTTCTCATATTGTTTCCAACAGTATGAATTTGATAGATTCCTCTTGAAATGCAAACTAAATCAAATTTCTCCGCATCTCTAATCCAGACTAAATAATATCCTCTTTCTCAAATGTTTACCTATCCAAGAATGAAGAACAGAGGCTCTCATACCAGGTCAAACTACTGTATTTAACCATCTACCTTGGTATTGTTTACTTTGGCTACTTTACTTAAATAGCAGAGTGTCCCCAGTGTAGTGGCAAATTCAGAAGTGCAGGGTCTACTTATATTATTCACAGCCATGACCCTTCCCCCCCCTTTTTTTGCTGCTAGGTTGAGAATGAGGTCCTTTTGAATGCCTTCTCCCATATTAACAGATGCCCCTAGGAACCAATAAGCATGAAAGGGGAGACTGTTAGCTACTGAGAAGAATCTTTTCAGTGGATGATTCATCTCCTTTTACTCTGATTGGCTCATAGGATCCTGGAGACATAGGGATCCTATTGGGACCCTGCTCCCAAAAAAGTAAGGAGTTTAAGACCCCCTGAGACCCTGGAATACACCCCCAGTCCCTTCTCTGTTCTCCTGTGTGTCCCCCTTGCCTCCCCATCTATTCTGGTTGTTCCCCCAACCCTCTGGAGTAGATTTGAGGAAGCTAGGAGGGTACATGGGGGTACACAGGGGAGTGTAGAAGAAAGGGAAGTTGTATTGTGTGAGCAGAAGGTGTTCCTCTGATGCAATGACTTTGTGGGACTCACCCCTGGTATTGTAGAACAGAAGCACCCTAATCCAAACCTTTGTACATGTAGCTATGTGCATCAGCCAGACTGCACATGGTGCATAGCAGTTGTTACATCCTCTAAACATTAGCAGTCAGCTGATTGGCAGAGAGGGAAGAACAAAGGGAGATAAAACTAGCCCTCCAATATGCCAGTTTTAGACCCAGGGCTGGGGAGGGAGCTAGGGTATGGAACATTGGGCGGGGGGGGGGAAGAGTAGCTAATGTGCCCAGTCTGTTACTTGCCTGCAATAATAGTTCTGTATATGAGATGATGCACTTACAATCTGCACAGATCCTCTTTTAACACTTGGTAATCAAAGTGGTTCATGTTAACATAATCAGATTTGTTTGCTCTTAATTGTCTTCTAAACATTATCACAAAATAGCCTGAAGAGAAGCCTAGCAATGCCACAACTCCATGGTGGGACTTGTATGTACAGATGTACATATTGAACACTCGTCCCATTATGGGCAGGCATATAAGCTTGTTCCCACCATTAGTCTGAGAGGGAAAATGCTGCTGACTGGTTGGCCCTTGTGACAATCAGGAATCTGATGCTCCTTACTCAGCGCAGCTTTCAAGTTCTTAGAAAAATGGAAACTTTTTGTTAAAATAGGGGACTTTGGACAAATTTTTGATCAGGTAAACCTTTCAAGTGATTGAAAACACTTTTTCTTTTCTTTTTTAAAGACAGACTGCTGACCAGAAGCATGGAAGAAGGAATAACAAGAGAGGGAGAGAAAATTCAGCATCCTATGTGGAGATTGCTTTGAAGAAGAAAGTCGGAGGAAGCGCAGTACACTGCAGAACTGTAAGACTTGCATCTGCCAGTATCAGCAAGTATGTCAGTATGAAGGATGGCTGAGAAATTCAGTTTGCATTTAAAGCCAATGTATCCAATCTGTACCTTCTGAAATGACATGAGAACCAAAACACAGCCATCCTTCAACATTCGCACTTACCCAAATGTTGTGATGCAGTTCTCCAACTAAGCAATGTTTGCAAAAATGCCCATATCTGGGGAAAGTGTGCACAGCAAGGAATATATTTGTGAAAATAACGTACACAAATGCATTAGAGTAGGAGAAATTGCTTACAAAAATGTGTCAAAACTGCATACAGAAAGTGTGTTTATTAGGAGAAATTCTCACTAAAATGCAGGAGAACTTTCATGAAGACTTTTTTTTAAAAAAAATCACAAATTGCTGCAGAATTTGTGGAGAACTGAATGTAAGATTGGAAAACTGTGAAGATGAGAGAACCGAAACTGGCAGAACTTCGCATCCCTAGTCAGTATACACCCTAAAGCAGGGCTGGGAAACCTGCAGCCCTCCGGATGGTGTGTACCACAACTCCCATCAACCCAGACTTTTTGGCCAAGCTGCCTGGGACAGAAGAAGAAGAAATGCTACTGCCAATGCTGATGGTGGATCCTACCAGAAAAAGATTGGGGAATTTCTCCTGCTGCTGGAGAAATTTGGTGGAATGGTCTCCCCACTAGTCTCTGCCTACAAATAATGTGGATAAGAGGCCACTGGGACACCGCTTTGATGAAATGCTTCAGTTTAACTGACCCTGATTTCCAGACTAGGATAAAAAAAAGAAAAGTCCTCTCTGAGGAGGACAGCCTGTGCTTCATCCCACTGCACACGCTGTGAGAACTAGTGAAGGTGTGTTGATAAGGGAGCATCATAGCAGCAGCTTGCTTTTTTTAAATAGAGATTACTGTGCGGAGAAAGCAAGAACGAAATGGCCCAGAATTATTTACTGGAGGAACACCATGACCCGAACACCTCCCTTCAGATAGTCCACTTAAGATGAGTCTTGCCAAGCTACAGGCTCCGTATCTCAAAACATGAGAAGTTACCGCAGTCTTCTTAACCTACGTGCTTTTATGTTTAAAAATCCATATTTTGTTCCTGTTAGTCTCAAAGGCTTGCCTGCTCTTGAGATGTGTGTGTGTATTCTACAGATGGCCAAATCTGATTTCTCTCCATTTCTCATTTTTCCAGGCTTAAGTTCAGTTCTCCACATTTCCACATCAGTTTGTGATATTTGTAAAAAATCCTAATGAGAATTCATCAGCTTTTTAGTGCAGATGTCTCCCAATATACATATATTTATGTATTTTTGCCTAATTTACACATTTTTGCAAGCCAGTTTCCCTTAAGAGAATTATTTTCACTAATATGTGCATTTTAGGCAGATCCTTCCATCCATACTCAAAGTAGACCCATTGAAATTAGACATGATTTCAACAGGTCTACTCTGAGTGAGGCTAACATTGGATGCAACCCTCAGTAACCAGCCAATCTCCAAGCCCTCTCTGATGACACAAGCAAGCACTTGCAGAGGGATTGGGCAGCCTACAGCATAAAGTCTTGGGCTATAAAAAGCTGAGCCTTTGGACATGCTCTCCAGAGTCATGTAACCATGAAGGCACTTCACCTTCTCTTATTCTGCCTGCTCAATGTAGCAAATGATGCTAGAAAGTTTACTGACTGTGAATTGTTATACAAATTGAGACATCTTGGACTGGATGGTTTTCATGGTAATGATGTAAAACAATGTGAGTTCTGTTTGTTGGGTGCACAATATCCTGTCCCACCATTAGGTTAAATTTACATGAAATTGTAGTGGGATTTTTTAAAAAAAATTTAGTTTCTCATTTCTGGATGGTGTGTATATCAATGTATATGTTTTTTGTAAACCATGTTGTGGAGTTGTTTTTACCAACATTATGATCCTTACTGGCATGAATGAACCTCTACAAATAATATGGCAAATTTGGAAAATGAGGACTGATCTCCCACAAACTGAGCCAGATTAAGAAACAGCAAAAGTGTCTTATGGCACCTTAAAAGCCAACCAATTCATGATGCTATACATTTCATGAACTACAGTCCACTTCATCAGATAAAAGGTTCAAGTACGCACTGAAAAATTCACAATGCTTTAGGAAAGTATTAGAAGCTGTTAGAAATGTTTATATGTGCACTCCATGCTATTTTAAGAAAGAGAACAGGAAAAGACTGCATTTTGAAAGAATGTCAAAACTGAGAATGGTTGTCAGTATTTTGAAAGTGTTTAAACTGAAATGGAGACTGAAAGTTGAAGTAAAAAATTGCTTTCCTGTTTATCTGTTTTGGAACTGATTTTAGCAAAGAAAAAGGCATCCTGTATTCCTGATTTTTATACTCTGCTTTCCTATCAGATGTCTGTATGGCTGGGTTCCCAGCTTATTACAACACTGAATACTACAAGGTAGAAAATGGTGTTCCATTCTATGGACTATTCCACTTTAGCGGCCATGAATGGTGTGATAATGGGAGGCATCCAACACAGAACAAATGCAACATTTCCTGTGATAGTGAGTGACCTTCTCCTTTCTGCCTTTGCCGCATGTAGGGACAGGGGCATGGGTGTGCATGTTTGGATGGCTTGCTCCTGGCCTGTGGAATGCATTCACTGTGGGAGGAATTAGTCACATCCACCTTTGCTTGGCACACACAGATACTCACACAGGGAGGCACCTTGGAGTGACAACTTTGCCTCTGCTCCGTGCTTCAACAGGCTTACCTGGTGAGCATTCTGTGGACACAATATTTTCTCTTACTTTAATGTATCAGATGACATTCTTGTCATTGGCCACTATGCTGTACCAAATACTAGGTTTCAATAGATCTAAAAGAAGAACAAAGAACCTTTTTCAGCCTGAGAGCCACATTCCTTCTTAAGCAACCATCTAGGTTCACATGCTGCCAGCAGTGGATGGAGAGGGCCAGAGGTAAAAGCGGAGAGAATAATGGGTGGTGAGACTTTGTACAAGAGGCTACATCCCAGGCATGCACTCTCCTCCTGTCTATGGTCTCTGTCACTGAGGATGTCATTCTTGTGCCTTTGAGGCTTCAGTTAGCAACTATTTCTGGTCGTGGGTTTGTTCTTGGTTAACTTGTCTTCGTTATCCTTCTTTACAGAATTGCTAGATAATGATGTCAGAGATGACATGGAGTGTCTTAAGAAAGCTGTCACAGAACAAGGACTCAATTATTGGTGAGTGACATCAGCTTTCCTGCTTTTCAGAATGAGTAGCTGGGAAAAGTATGATGTAATCAAGACAAAGTAGAAGAAACTCTTTTGTAGAAGCCCCTTATTAGGTGGTGAAAGTAAGAGTCATACATGCACCATTCTTTCGGTAGTAAGGAAATGTGCTGTAAGAGACATATCCAAAGTCTTCCATCATAAATTATATCAGAAATCTTTTGGTTTCTCTTGAAATTCGTCATATGCTTAAGGAAGGTACACCAACTTTCCCACAGAATTTGCTATGGGTCATTCTATAAAGAAAAAGCTTGGGAAGATGTGAGACAGGATGAACAATTTCGGCGATTCCACCAGGCAGCTTTCTGTGAACTGGGGACTGCTCGTGCATGGGAAGTTTTTCACAATGTCCACGCAACATCATTTTCATCACAGTGCCATCCTATATTTTCTTGTCTCTCCCCCCGCCCAAAAAAAATTAATCCAGATTTACCATTTCCACTTTTTTCCATTTCCACTACCATTTTTTAAAAACTTATTAGAAGGTTACCCGTCACAGAGCTACAATTCCCACCACACTATACTTTCCAGGATTCTTTGGGGGGGGGTGTTGAGTGTGCTTTAAAGAGCTGTATTGTACCTCTAGGATGAGCCTGGCCTAAACAGGCCCTAATTTATTGTTCTCTTCAGTTCTACTGTTCAGTATCATGTACCAAAGAAAAGTTCACAGCCAGGCTTTTCTTATTGTAAGTAATTTTCCACAGCTGTCAGTTTCTTTCATTCATTTCTATCTGCCCACCACACACACCCTACCAACATGCACGTGTAGATCAATCGAACAGTGAATGGAACAACAAACTTAATGCCATTGTACATACCAGTGTTACCAAGAATATTAGTTTTTGTTTGTGATGTAACCATGTGTGCATCAGCCCCAACCTCCTGCCTACGGATGGAAGGATCTGTCAATTTTCATTCTCTCCATTCCTCATTTTTCCAATCTGAAATTTAGGTCTCCACATTTCTGCAAAAATTCGCATTTTTTTTTTTTAAAACCTCATGAATATTCTTCAGCATTTTAGTGTGAATTTCCCCTACTAAACATATTTTTGGAGGCAGTATTAACTAATGTACACCTTTTTGCAAGCAATTTCTCCCAATATAATGCATTTTGTATGTTATTTTCACTGACATATTCATGTTCATGCACAATTTCCACTGGTTGGAGAACTGCATTGCAAAATTCAGATAAGTGCAAATTTTGAAGGATGGTTGTGTTTTGATTCTCAGATTGTTTCAGAAAGTGTGATTTCATAGATTCAGCTTTAAATGTGAATGGAATTGAATTTCTCCCCCTCATCCCCACTACTGCCCATAAAGAATGTTGACAAGCAGCTAACCTATTCTCTCCCCCCCCTCCATTTTTCCGTGCCTTTAGGACACATTATCAAGTAAATTGCAGCAGAGGAGCCCTCAACATTATGCATCTCTCATGCTCTTATTTCTTGGAATATCAGTCCTGGTTCAGAAAATTAGTATTGCAGGGAAGTGCAAACAAACCTTTAAAAGTCCACATACATTTTAATAAAAAATAACCAGGAATTCCTGTGTTGCCTTTTTATGCATTTTAAATCTATTCCAAAAGAAAATAAAAGTAGGCCAATTGCACAAGGCTTGGTTTCTTCTCATTGTCTTCCCAAGCTGGGTCTTTAGTGCTACAAACGTCTAGCACAGTATGCCATATATATCTTTGTGAATTTTCTAAACAGGGAAGCCACTGTTGTATCAAGTCCTTTGTGAATATGATCTTGGCTGATATGAAGAGAAAGAAATTCCATTCAACTCTTTGTATTCCCCCCTCTCACAATTGAGCTCTCCACTCTTAGTATAGGAGTTGTGTGTGTGTGTGTGTGTGTGTGTGTGTGTGTGTGTGTGTGTGTGTGTGTGTGTGTGTGTGTGTGTGTGTGTGTGTGTGAGAGAGAGAGAGAGAGAGAGAGAGAGAGAGAGAGAGAGAGAGAGAGCGCATGTAATTCTGGCTCCATGCCTTAAGAAGGGATGCAACAGGAAGAGGAAGCTGGCTAGCAGCTTTACAGTCAATAGCTCAGCCAATCAGGGTTGGGTGTGCCTAGTGCCTGTTGAAGGTGCCCTTGCTTTTCTCATGCAGATTTGTCGCGACTAGAGAAACCTAAGACAACTGTGGCTCAAACCAGAACTCACTGACTACTACTAAACTGAAATGCCCCTTCCCCAAATTACACCCACACACAGCACTATATTTCTAAAGAATTATAGTATATTAATACATAGGTTTTTATACTCAGTTATATGCGGCGTTGTACATATCTGTTTACATACTGGTTACTTCAGGAAACCTGGAGTGTATATGGGTATAACAGGCATATAATATTATATGCATAATAATGCATATAATGATGCATATAATATGCCAAAACTGTTTGTATTTTTAGCAGAACCAGGAAAAAATAGCTCACTTCTAAATGAGATCAAAGAGTGAGGCTGGAATTTGAAAAAATCCTTGTGGATAAGAGCAACATCAAGATGCTCAGAAAATTCCATGCCTAGTGCAAGCAGCCAGGTTTTCTAGCAGCTTGGAACAGCTGGTGTGTATTTCTAAAAAGAGTGGCCAAGTTTAAAGGCAGCCCTCAGGCCACTTTATAGTTCCAGAGTATGTTGGGGATGAGGAAGCTGTGACCCTCCAGACGTTGCTGGACTCCAACTCCCATCACCTTTGACCATTGTCCGTGATGATTGGGGGTTGGAGTCCAACTACATCTGGAGGGGCCCTGGTTTCCCCCCCCAAGGGAGTTTGGTAATGATTAAAGTTGCATTTTATATGAATTCAGGCGGAGTATTCTTTTTTCAAAACATCACAAAGAGAAACGGAGCTGGGATGGAACAGATTAGGAAATACAACTGAAAGTGAGGAAATGGGCCAGCAATAGTGAAGGAGGCTGACTTGTCCATTCCTAGTGGTCAACAGGTGGCAAACTTCCTCTTCTTTTCTTTCTTAATAAGCAAGCTGGCACTTCACAACCCATAATGCCCATAAGGCATTTCTGTACATTCTCCCTAGAAAAAGAAACGATAGTGCATCACCATGAACTATAATTTCCCCAGGGTAACGGAGGAGTCAATTCATGGTGCACTGCAGCTGTGAGCTGCCAGCTTCTCAAAAGCCCCACCTCCCACCTGTCATGCCAAACGACTACACCAAATTGGACATTTTCAGGAAATTTATTTTCAGTTCTGATCAGGTATGCGTATGCATTCTTCTCTCCATTCCACCTGGTTTCTGTTATCCCCACCGTATTTATGTTCTCCTCTAGGTCAAAGTGCTCTAGCTCACCCACGTAGCTCAGAGGCTTCTAGCCTGCACACCTGAATATGCAGTAGCAGGCAGTGGGGCTGTGCTGGTGGGGCTGGCCTGCCTTGCTCTCCCAGCCGGCTCCCAAACACCGTGTGTTGCTCCCAGTTGCCAGGATGGAGGGGGCAAGGCAGCAGGGAGCTCAGCACACTGTGGCACAACCAATCCCACACTCCTGATGCTGCTCCCACGTGAAGCCATGTCTCCTGCTGTATGCAGCGTCTCATTCCTTATTTGCTGGAGGCAGCCTCCACGCACTCGCTCTAGCCCTCTTATACTGTGAATTTAAAAAGCAATGGAGCCCGTCGTTCATCATTGTTCTTGACTACATTGCCACACAAACACAAAAAGGGTTTCAATTGTCAAACACAAAATCTTGTTTTCTACAAACATTTAAAACATAACGTTAGCTTGAACTTTTTCAGCAGATGCACATACATGACCATTTTCTATTTATGAAATAAAATGTTGCAGTGAGGGGGGAGGACTTAATCACATATAAGTGGCATTACTCTGTGTGGAGGAGAGTGCCTGTGAAATGTGTTACGCCCACAGGAATTCATACGAGGACAGAAGGAAAAAAATGTCCACAAGGCGCTAGACTGGCCTTCCTTGATACCTGAGTGGGGGAAATGAGACAGGATGGCAATCAAACCAGTGATAGGCTGCAATTCTAACCCCACTTACCTGGGACTAAGCCCCAAATAATTCAGTGGGACTTATTTCTGAATATAAATGATTAGAATTGCAGTCATAGATGGCTTTGTGATGAGCCATTAGCCACTTCATTAACTTTGTCTTTAAGTTGTCTTTAAGGTGCCACAAAACCCTTTATTGTTTTTGCTGCGTAATTCCAACATAGCTACCTCTCTGGAAATTCATTCACTTTGAAAGGGAACACATAGGGAAGGTAGCTGATTTGTACATATTTGATGATCGCTGATGTATGTGCATATATCCTACGCTATACATAACATTATATTATATTTCTGCAGACTATGAAAGGGACTATGACATGGTAGGAAGATGTGTGCAAAATAAACAAACTGTAGCAGAACTGAAAATACAGGACAAAAGTGCAAATGAATGTCAGAATGAATTGAGGCATGGTCTTGCATCCCCAATTGTAGTCAAGCAGCATCTGAAAAGCCCAGAAGCTTCAACTCGTCCCTCTGTGTGTGTTTTTAAAAAGCAGGAACAGCCAGCAAGGAGGAACAGCACCATGCACCTGGCCTTCTGGCAGCGGCATTGCTGCCACTTACCAGGAGAAAAGGAGGGACCAGGCAGTAGAGGGGTTGGGCCTGTGCAGACACACTGGCAAGAGCACCAGATTGGCTTCAGAGTCAACTTCTCTGTCATTTCACTGCTCCCACTATCATTTCTGGCAAGTGGTAGCAACGCCACTGCTTGGAGGCCAGGTGTGCAGTGTGACCCCTCCCTGCCAGCCACTTGTGAAAAAAAGTGGTAGCAAGGGATCTAAATGGAGCTTGACAAGGTGCAAACACTTTCCTGTATCATACTGCAGTTGCTGAAGTGAACTTTGGGGCTGTCCTGTGGTTTCCTTTCACAAACATGTCACATCTAGATGCCACTCACTCACACACAAAAGTGTACATGCAAATGGAATGCCCATGTGCATGTATTTTGGAACGAGGCACAGCTGTGTTTCCCAGAGATGCGGACAACTGCAGTGTTTTGAATGTGGATGTGTGCACATGTGTTATGGTAGTTTTAAATCCAGTGTTTCTTGCCACAGTCACAGAAGTGGAACTGCCCAGAGGATGTGGGAAGGGCTAGCCTGTTGCTACAGCAGTTAGTCAACCTATAAGGAAGGGCCACAGCTCACTGGCAGAGTACCTGCCTTGCATGCAGAAAGGCCTAGATTCAATCTCCAGATAGGGCTAGGAGGGGCTCCTGTCTGAAACCCTGGAGAGCCACTGCCACTCAGTGCAAACAATACTGGACTAGATGGACTAACAGGCCTGACTCATTGTAAGATAGCTTTCATTGTTCCTGTCAGATGTCATAAGGAACACCATTTACACATGTACTGGACTGCCTACAACCTGGAGCTGCAGGCTATAAAAAACTGGGGCTTTGGAGGACACACCGTTCTCCGAAGACCAGTGGCAATGAAGGCCCTTCACCTTTCCTTATTCTGCCTGCTCCTTGTAGCACATGACAGCAAAGTGTTTGACCCATGTGAACTCTTTTACCTACTGAGAAGTTATGGAATGGATTACTACACAATGACTGGCTTGCATCAATGTGAGTCCTGTTTATTGGGTGCACACCTTCTTTCCTGTTATGACTAACTTAGGTCTGGTTTGCAGTTGTTGTTTTATTTCCATCCATTTCTCTTTCCTGGTTGGAGGGTATGTCAATTTATGCATTTTTTGTTTACAATGATCCTTATTGACACTAACAATCCTTTTTCAAATAATGTAGCAAATATAGAAAATAGGAATTAATAAACCATAGAATTTGCAAGATTAAAAGAGACACTGAAAAATTTGGAATGTTTTTTTTAAAAATCTTGGAAGTTGTTATGTGTACTCCTTGATGTGTTACAACGTTGCTTAACAATAAAGACCAAACAAAATACTTATAATTTTTTTAAAAAAATTATTCAAATCCACATGAAATGTCAAGGAGTCATCTTGAGTTAGGATTAATGTGAGCATTGATGCTGCATGCTTATCACAAGCTTTGGGATTCTAGGCACCATGAAAGATACGATACATCTTCAGTTACTTTCAGCATCCAGTCTCTTGTGCTGCTTTGTTTTAATGATCATTAGAACAGAAAAACCAGTTTCGCAAAGATATGTGGATAAAAATAATAATGATGGGCTGAGCCTGCTGTCCTATTTTGGGGTATACAGGAAGATATTTCAATCAAAGCATTTCCAAAGTGAATTGTTTGAAATCAATTCAATGGCAATTGAATCAAACTTGATCTTCAAAAGCTCCTCTGGGAGATGCTCTGGCAACGATTGAATGTCAGTGACACAAGGGCTCCCCTGATGCTTCCAAGATCATGCCTGTGAGATAATGCTGAACTACTCACACCTGTGATGTGTACACATCACATAATAATCTGTGTACAGTCTTTTCACCTTCCGAACATAACATTTCATATTTTTATATTTTAATATTGTTATTTTTTTATTTTTATTGTACATATTTTTGGAATGCCCTCCAATGTCCCTCCTGAGAATGTCATATGCCTCCCAGGTTGAAAAACACTGTCTTAGACATTTTAGAAGTCATTGGAAATGTATATAGCTGCCCTGGATACCTGTTGAAAGGCAGCATATAAACCAAATAAAATAGAATGATATATACTACTTGGTATTTTATGACATTGCAGCAGGAAAGACAGAACAAATCATGCATGTAAAACTGAGAAATATTAATATCAGTCGTCTTAAAACATTTAAATCGAAACTGGGGCTAAAATTGGAGTTTTGTTGTTATTGTTTTACAAAAATTTCTATCCTCTTTCAATTCTGAGGGACTGATTTTAGGCTACAAAGGAAATTCAGCATTGCTGATTTTTATACTATGTTTCTGTAACCAGTTGTCTGTCTGGCTACATTTGCAAGCAACTTGACTACTAACTACTTTACGACTGAAGGCGGCAATCCATACTATGGATTATTCCGGCTGAATGGCCTCGAATGGTGTAACAATGGGAAGCAAGTCTCACAGAACAAATGCAACATTACCTGTGATAGTGAGTGACCTTCTTCTATGACTTTGCTACGCGTGACTCAAGAGCAGAGGCTTATTTCTAAAACAAGAAGTGCAAAGGTTTTAGTTGGTGGAAGCCTCAGCTGTTTGTCCAAATACCAAGTGTGGAGGTCTCCTTGCACATCCTCAGTGGTGATGGCAAGGCACTCCACACTTTGACCAAGTGTGAACAAAGGCACTCCTGTTTCCTTTCATATATTCCAAAAGCACAGGCTTGGATTTCAGAAGAGCTTGGAGGGCAGATCTTAAGAGAGCTCTGGCTCAAATTCCTTAGACAAAACAATTCCCCATTACATTTTCTATTTCTTTCTTTCTTTCTAATCTACATAATTCAACAATGTCCTTTTCAAAGTGTTGGGTGATTTTAGAATGTCTCTATTTGGGGAAGATTACCAGACTATTTTATCATGTAGGTGGCTTCCCGCTGGCCTAAGGAGAATATTCACAAAAGGGGACTGGCCACATTCACTTTTGCTTGGCATACACTCACCAAGGAGAGGAAGAACTTGTTCTCTAGTACATGATTTGACAGGCTATCTCAGTTAGGGGTGGAATCATCTGCCAATTTTGGTTCTCTCAGTTTTTCATTTTTCTAATCTTATATATGGTTCTCCACATTTCTGCAGCAATTTACATTTTTTTTAAAAAAATCCTAATGAAAATTCTTCAGCATTTTAGTGGAAATTTCTCCTAATAAATACATTCTTTTGTATGCAGTTTTGACTAATGTACACATTTTTGCAGGCCATTTATCCTAATATAATGCATTTTTATATGTTATTTTCACCAACATATTCATTTTGTGCACACTTTCCCATAATATATGCATTTTTGTAAACATTGGTTGATTGGAAAACTTCATTGCAAAATTCAGATAAGTGCAAATTCAGAATTTAGAAGGATGGCTGTGTTTTGGTTCTCATATTGTTTCAGAAAGTTTGATAAATTCAGCTTTAATGCAAACTGAATCAATTTTTCTCCCATCCCTAGTCTCAATCCAAGTATAAACTGGAGTTGTGTTAATTTATGATTCACACTTAGCATTAGTCACTGTTGTGCCACACACACTAGCCTTGGCTTGAGACTAAGATTTTGACTCCAAGACACCCTGGAAGCTTTTACACTATACACACTAACCAACAGTGAGATGTTATACTTGATAATGCATTATTCACCTGGTTAATGCCATCCCTACTTGGAAATCTGGACTGGCCTGAAGCTGCCTGGTGCTGTTCTTTCTAGGAAGATAAACAGGTTTGGCTTAGCCAAAGACAGGAGAGGTGACCTGCCTAGGAGATCCTTGGTGGGTGGGAGAGATGAATTAATGAATTGTAAAAAGTGTAAAAACTATGCAACAAGACATCATGGACCTGTAATATATATATATTATGAAGAAAAGAACACAGAGTACTGGTGAAAGGAGGTTTGTTTAGGGGAGGTTTAGGCTCAAGTTGTTCAGTCTTCAGCCTAGATTTGGAATGTGTTTCAACAAATCAAATCATAATAAACCTGAACTTAACAATGAAATATAATACTATGAAGAGATATTTGATAACAACAAATCAGCTTCTTCATGTCTTTTACAGATGCTCAAGGTAGTTCTTACTTCAGATATTTATCTTTCTTTGCTAGGTTGCAATTTCTTTCGCTGATATTACAACACGTATTTTGGAAAACAGAAAGAGAGTCCTTGGAGTTCTTTACTAATGTTATCACATCTGAGTGTTCCTCAACATTAGGGAACTAACTGGAAGGAGACAAGCAGTACACTTTCAGTTATTGCAAAAGCCTATCCTCCACATATACATGGCCTCTAGCAACAATGATGCTGCCCTTCCTCCCAGTAGGATCCCAGGGCGGCAAACAAAAGCACTAAAAATACTTTGAAACATCATAAAAACAGAATTTAAAATATATTAAAACAAAACATCTTTAAAAACTTTTTTTTAAAAAAAGCTTTAAAAACGTCTTTTTTAAAAAAAGGTTTAAAAACATATTAAAAAGCAATTCCAGCACAGACACACACTGGGATAAGGTCTCTACTTAAAAGGCTTATTGAAAGATGAAGGTCTTCAGTAGGAGCCGAAAAGATAACAGAGATTGCACCTGTCTAAAATTTAAGGCGAGGGAATTCTAAAGGATAGGTGCCACCACATTAAAGGTCCATTTCCTATGTTGTGCAGAACGGACCTCCTGATAAGATGGTATCTGCAGGAGGCTCTCATCTGCAGAGTGCAGTGATTCTTGCACCTGTTGGATGTCTACCTGGACCAGGATTTGTTCTTCCTTAACTGGCTTTTATTAATATCCTCCACAGAGTTCCTAGATGAGGATATTAAAGATGACACTGAGTGTGTTAAGAAAGTTGTCTCAGGCAAGGAGAAGATGAATTCAATGCAGTTCTCTGAATGGTGAGTAGTCAGATCAGCTACTCTGCATGTAAGAATATAATTTAAACCAACCAATCAGCTAAAAACGTTAATACGTGTGTGTGTGTGTGCGTGTGTGTGTGTTTATCAAACACTGCAACAGAAGCAAACTTGATATGATTGTACACATGGTTTTAACAAGATTCTTTGTGTGTTATTTTAACTGTGAGCAGGAGCTCATGTGCGCATTAGTAAAAACTCTGCACAAATAGAATCTAGGTGTGCTGCTAACCTACTTTTTCCCCACTGCCCTTTTAGGCCACTCTATAAGAAGCACTGTGGCGCACAAGCAACCACCATCATCGCTTTACGATGTGTAATCTTTTTTCGAATGGGTGAATGGTTCCAAGCGCTGACAAAGAAAAATAGAGAAAATCCATTACACATACAGGTTCATAAATGACAGTCAATACTTCTTGTTTTCATGTGTGTTAAATAAATTCCAGTTGTTGATTAAAGTAGACCAACTGTAAAACACTGACTAATTCTCTTGTCTGCCCAAATAGAATCTTTTATGCTACAGTTCTTTATTTATAAATATATTGTGAAACAATTACTTTTGCCACATTTCCACAGATCAAAGCCTTTGCTGTTTCCAGAGGGTGGTATTCCGTGCTAGTACTGCTTAGAATAGACCCATTGACATTAATAGGCATGAGTAACTTTGGTTCATTAATTTTACTGGGTCTACTCTGAGTAGGACTTAGTTGAATACAACTCAGTATTTCATAGCTCAGATAATAGCCATCATCTAAAATTTTCCACTCAGTTATTGGTATTTTCCTTTCACAATTGGGCTCACTAGGTACCTGCTATGGTGTGTATTTGCAATTTTGCCTGCATCTCTTAGATCAGGGGAGAGGAACCTGTGGGCCTCCAGATGCTGTTGGGCTATAGCTCCCATCATCCCTGACCACTGGCCATGATGGCAGAGGCTGATGGGAGATGGAGTTCAACAACATCTGGAGGGGCACAGGTTCCTCATCCCTGGCCAGAAATAGATCACAAGTCAGTGAAGATATTGTAATAACTACCAAGTGGAGGTTTCCAGACACTTTTCAAATGCTATGTACTACATAAACTTCACTTTATAGTCTGATCATGATGTAACTAAAGTATATATCAACATGGCTAAATCTACTTTCTCTAAGAAGAGGTGTAGCTGCGACATCAAAGGCACTTTGGGCCATGGACAACATCTGGTTATCAAGGTTCAAAGCCAGATCAAGGAGAACCCCCCAGATGCCAATGTCCACAAGGCAGAGAATATTTGGTTTCCTCAGCTCCAGCCCACAGAATGTCTTCTAGGTACAACTATATTTAGATTATTTCCTATCTGTTCCAGCAGACATTGACTTGTGAAATTGGCCTCTGTACTATTACAAACTTCAATTCTGCCCTTCTGGACTCCTCTGAACTCCTTCCAGAACAACAACAAAAAATCTTCAGATGAAGATTATATGTCTCATTTGAACTAGTTTTCCAGACAAGGATCAAAGATTAATCCTCTTTTTCTTTTCTTTTTTTAATGATAAGCCACACTTCATCCACCTATACACTTTGTGGGTTACAATGAAAACACATTTATCAGGGAATTGCATAGCATTCTCTTCTTATTCTATAAAAAAAGATGAAGGAAGCCCAGATTGCTGTATTGGAGAGAGTAAAAGTAAATGGCCCAAAATAAATATCTGGGGGGGACGAGGTGGCCTGGAGTCCTCCAGCATCATCAGGTATCAACCTGAAAATGCACCCTGGGAAACCAAAGACCTCCATGTCCCAAAACAAAAGAACCTATCACAGCCTGAGCCTGCAGCCATGTACCATTCTCCAAAAATTCAAATTTTGTCCATGAGAATCTTCTTGTCTCAATGTGTATATATAGTCATATGTATTGGTGCACAAAAACCTATAGGGATAAGGTGATGTAGTCCCATCATGTAACATGCATCCACACATTACATCAGCTCTGGACAGAGAGTCTTCTACCAGAGCTTATTTAAACACATGTCACTCTACCCGCTGTTGAGGGTTTGTTTTTGTTTTGCAATTTGGTATCTGAGACACAAGATGCCCCATCAATCTTCAGCCTAATGTTTAGGCCAGAAGCCCAATTTGACACAGACTGCCTGTACAGCAATGGCCATTTGGGAGTCCTCAGCAGCGTGGCCCCATCTTAGTTTGTTTGCTTGGCCACTCCTTCTGTATTTTGATCTGAACATCACCAGTCTCCTCTGTACCAATGTGGCAGAGTGTCCATTTTTAAGCCTCTGCAGCCTCAGCCTTTTGTGGCCATGTGCCTGATTTCAGCGGCTCTTTGCCATGTCTTTTCCTTGCCAATCTTCTTGGTCCTGACTGGACATTGCCAGTTTGCTTTGGTAATGATGCTGTGTGGCTGGTATGGGGGGACCCCTTTCTTCAATGTGGAAGGTTCTGTGAGAGGGGGTTCCAAACAGTTATGTTTGGTGCCTTTGAGCCCACATCTCATGTTTAAAGTGGTTAGAGAAAGGAGGCTGAGACAGTTTTAGTTTCGTTTAGGTTCCAGTTTACCTGTTCAGTGATCACATGCAACTCACATGGCTAGAAATTTGAAATCTGTTGTAGGAAAGAAGAATTTGGTGCAGGCCAAGATTCATAAGAAAATCAGAGAGTATAGCTTTTTAGGGCTATTCAAGTTCCCTCCTTTCTCCACATTGTGGTTGTCGCCACTTGGGATAGTTCCTAAAAAGATTCAGTGAGAGTACTGCCTTATTCACTACCTGAGATATCCCGAAGTCTGTGAATGATGCCATTCCTGATTACCTTTACAAGTTGCACTAGACATCCTTCAACAGTGTTGTCCAAATAGTATGGCGCTGAGGTGGGAGTGGAGGGTGCTTATGGGCAAATGTGATCTCAAATCAGCTTTCCACTTTCTTCCAGTCCATCTACCCGATTTTGATCATTTAAGTTTCTCTCTCCTTTGAACATTTTAGTTCATCCTTGGAGTGGGCCCTGACGAGGTAAGTTTGTCCAATGTGGTTCATTGCCTGGGTGATTTTCTGCACATTCAGATCAATGTCAACAATTGCTGCAGGAATTTTGCAACTTAGCAGAAGAACTAGGTGTTCCTTTGGTCTCCAAAACAACAATAGAGGGGGCTCTCCCTTCACTTACCTTTTTTTGGCATTAAATTCTGAGGACCAATGTTACCATTTGCCTTAAGAGTAATTATGGACCTGAAATGTAAACTTGCCATTTTGAAGAGGGCTAAAAAGATTACCCTCTGAGAACTTCATGAGTTGCACCAGATAGAGCCTTCCTGAGGAGGATTTGTGATCTTTGAAGGGTCTGTGTAGGTCTCACTACAGTTAGAGTTTCCCAAGAAATGAGGAAGGGTCTTGCAATTTGGACTGACTACCTCAACCAGTTTAATGGTGTTTTGTTTTGGAGGGGAAACATTCCTTGATGCCATGTTCACTCTGATGTATATGTAGCTATGGGATTTGGAGCTTTATTCTGGCATATGTGGTGCACTGAGGCTTGACCCACAGATTGTACTAAAGAGGGCATTACCAAGGACCTAACCTTTCTGGAAATATTTCCTCATAGGGGTGAGCCTATTTGACTGTGGGCCTATTTCTTGACCAATTCAGTGATAACCACGTCACAGTATTATATAGCCACAACAGGGGCTGTATACTATAGCCAGCATGGATTTTTTTGCATTCCACAATGTTAAATTGGAAATACCCCATGCCGTTCTGATGCTTCCCATAAGCTCATTACAAAACAAAATCTTACAAAGCATATAGTCATGAATTCAGAAATGTTTCTTAACAACTGTCTAGGTTTTCATGGCAATACACAAAACACTCAGAGATAATAGAGAGTTCAATGTGTAAAAAAAAGACACACAAAAATCCAGACCCCTTTTGGACTTTTTTCTGTCAGTGGTCTCATAATTTGTTGAAATTGATTAAAAATCAGCCATGTTCACAGAGTACCTACAATCTTATTACTGATCTTGCCTCATATTCCAACCTTCATCTTCTGCAGTGTAAAGGTTAAAAAAAAATGAAGGCTGATTTGTAATTAATCTAAGAAATTTAACATTGGCGTCTATGATAGCACAGGCATGCTCAGTAAGAACCAACTGTCAGTGTTCTAAAAGCCAGACTCACAGCTGCTTAGATTGGCAAATCAGAGGGCCACACCCACGCCAGATATTTATTTCACTTTAAACAGTCATGGCTTTCCCCAAAGAATCCTGGGAAGAGTAGTTTGTGAAGGTTGCTGAGAGTTGTTAGGAGACTCCTATTCCTGACAGAGGTCCAATGGCCAGAGGAGTTTAATAGGCAGGCCCTCTTCTGGTGATTGTAGCTCTGTGAGGGGAATAGGGTGTCTCCTAACATCTCTCAGCACCCTTCACAAACTACCCTTCCCAGGATTCTTTGGGGAAAGCCATGACTGTTTAAAGTGGAATAAATATCTGGTGTGAATGTGGCCAGGGACAGTTTTGGTTTATATTTGGGTTGGAGATGTGTCTGCTGCAGAATAAAAAGTTAGGGAAAGACCCAAAAAATAATGATACTGTTAACAATGTTTTCATTTTGGAAAGGAGAGGGGCTTTCCCTCTGCCCAGTGCCCACCCACCCAATCTCCTCCCCTCCACCTTCCTCCTTCTTATCCTTCCCTCCACTTTCCCCCTCTTCCACCCTCCCTGACCCTTCCCCAGGTTAATTTCACCTTTCATAAGCATGACTGCACAGGAGTAAATCTAATTGAACTCAGTAAGCATGCAAATGATCAAACCTACCTTCCCCTCCTCCCTCCTAACCCCTCCCTCCTATCCCTCCCCACCCCCTTCCTTAGCCCTCCCCACCCCTTCTCCCTCCCCTTCCAATTCCCTCCCCCTCCTTCCCCTTCTCTCTCTACCCTCCCTTCCTTCCTCTTCCCCTTCCTCTCCTCTCCCTTCCTCCTCCCTCCCTCCTCCTCCCCCCCTCCCTGCCCCTCTTCCTGGTCAGTTTCACTATGCTAACCATGACTGCACGGCAGCAAATCCCATTGAAATCAATAAGCATGCAAATGATCAGATTTGCCTTTCCCCTCCTCTCCCACTTCCTCTCCTTCCCCTCTCCTCCCCCTCTTCTTTCTTCTTCCTCCACTGCACATTTCAGGCCTCCCTCCCTCTCCCTGTTCCTTCTCCCCTGTAGTCAGTTTCACCTATCCTAAGCATAATTGCATGGCAGTCAATCCCACTGAACTGGATAAGAATGCAAATGATCAAACCTGCCCTGCTCCTCCTCTTCCCCTCCTACCTGCTCCCCTTCCTCTTCTTCCTTCTCCTCCCCCTCTCCCCTCCTCCCTTGTGGTCAGTTTCATCTATCCTAAGCATGTTTGCAAGGAAGTAAATCCCATTGAACTCAATAAGCATGCCAATCATCAATCCATTCTCAGCAAACTTGTACAGCATCCCATTTCTTACCTCCTAGATTAAAAAGCAGAGAAATTCACTAATAGGCAAAAAAACCCTCACGGTTTAAGAACGTACATATAACCAACAGATATTTCTATCCAACTTTTAAAAGCATGGAAATTGGGCAGCTATAGTGAATGCACCAGGGGAGCAGGAGACCTGAACTCCTCTCTGAGATATTGGACTGCCCTACAAATTTGTCAAAATGCAAACACCATTTGGGTTGGTCTTTCACAGTCCAATACACTTCCTGTGTAGCTTGGGAGAATTTGGTAACATGTGCGTCTGAGCATATGGTGAGTGGTGGCAACACCTGCCATCTCCAAAGATGGAGAATTTCATATTTTTTATGTTTGTTGGTGTTCTTACTTTGCTTCTTTTCTGTGTTACTACTGTTTCTACAGAGAATCTAACCTAGAAAATTATATTTCTCTCGTTATTCATCCCAGAAACCTGTGTCAAATTTATATTTATTAATTTCAAAGCCTTTTTATTGGTCAGTGTCATATGATGGTTAAGACAGCCTTTTGTGTTTCAAATGGGAGGTTATGTTCTATTTTTATTTTTGGTGCATTAACCGTTGAATCTGAAACTGCAGTTTGATGTAAAATTAGACTGATTACAATATGTTGCTTCTTAAGCAATGAATCTAGCTGTTGGAAAAAATAAACTTGGCCTGCCTAATATTTATTAATTTATTTATTATTTGATTTATATCCTGTCCTTCCTTCCATCAGGTGGCATGTTTTCAGCCTGCTATGCTTAAACCACTCTACTTAAGGAAAGGTGAGCATGGTCAATTAAAAACATAGAGCACACAAATAAATTTGCTAGACTATATTTCACCTCTCACTGTTTTATCTTGTGCAAACTGAGACATTCCTCATGTCCATGGGAAACTATTCTGCAGAATAGTCAGTGCCATTATTCCACAATTGTTTTTGGAGTTTTTGTGTGTGTAAGTTATATGTTGCTGTACTTCACATATTCACAGAAACAGAAGCAAAATAAAATAATTTGCTATAGGAAACTTCACTAAAATTGCAAAGTAAATCAAACATATTTAAAGTGACTATCTGAACAATATCAATTGTTTTAATATAGTTGCTTCCTCCCTGCTAAAACAAGATCAGCACAGCACATGTGTTGTTTCTGTTATCTGGGCTGACTGCAGGAGTTGCCACCACTCACCATATACTCAGACGCACATGTTACCAAATTCCTCCAAGCTACACAGGAAGTGGATTGGACTGTGAAAAACCAACCCAAATTGTGTTTGCATTTTGACAAATTTGTAGGGCAGTCCAATATCTCAGAGAGGAGGTCAGGTCTCCTGCTCCCCTGGTGCATTCACTATAGCTGCCCAGTTTCCGTGCTTTATAAAGTTTGATAGAAATATATGTTGGCTATAGGTATGTTCTTAAACCACAAGGTTTTTTTGCCTGTTAGGGAATATAATCTAGGACAAAATGTCTTGTATAATAACTGATTGGAGTCTGGCAGAGACAGCAGCAGGAAGTAGCAGAGGGGAGGAGTCACTCGAGCTCCTTCACCAAATGGTGATATGCTGTCAGAGAGGCAAAGAATCTCCTGGAGTGAGGAGTTCCATAGTTTTATCTGCTGCAGCTAAAAGGGCCCAACTATGCCAGATGTTTATTCCACTTGAAACAGTCATGGTTTCCCCCAAAGAATTATAAGAAGTGTAATTTGTGAAGGCTTCTGAGAGTTGTTAGGAGACTCCTATTCCCCTGACAGAGTTCCAGTTGCCAGAGTGGTTTAACAGTCAGGCCCTCTTCTGGTGATTGTAGCTCTGTGAGGGGAATAAGGTGTCTCCTATCAACTCTCAGCCATCTTCACATACTACATTGCCAACACACCAAGGAAGACTCGTGACACATGTATGGTTGAAATGTTATATTTATTAAAATATAACACATAATCAAATTCCAATCCGCCAATTAAAGAATCTCAAATCCTTCGGGCAGGTGAGGCTCAACCTATCTATGAGGGTCTAGACCCTCCCAACCAGGAGGCAAGTCAGTCACATTGTACTGCAACTCCCCAGACAAGGATGTGGGAAAACTTCTCCCTCCTTGCAATCGGAGTCAGGTTTGTGGTTCCAACCTCCGCATCCTGGCCCCACCGTACAGGCGTTCACCATGATGAGCAAGCCAGTCCCATGTGGACACCCCCCGGATCCACACCAGACATTACGCCTTAATGTTTCACCAGGGGGTGCCCTTTTCCCAAATGCCTCATCCACCTCAATTTTATCCCTAATTACCTCACCTGCCCGAATCCAACGCCACAAGAGGGGATCAGCTGAAGCTTGGTCCCCTCAACCCAAAGAAAACAAAGCCCCCAAACCCAACCTATAATCCTCCAATAGCAAATCACACCCAATATCCGAAAGATGAACACCATCATCTCGAAACAGATATGCAGCATGAAAACGAATCCTATCATGTGGAATAAATGCCCCACCCAATGACAAAACTAACTTCCTAACTTTCTTATTCACCCACTTTCTGGATCTGTCGATCCTGTTGGGGTGCAGTGCACCCCTCCAAACACGCCGCACCAGCATGTCGGACCACACTATAACAAGGTCCGGGTATGACCAGATAAGAGCATTAAAATCCCAGGTAATCTTAAGCAGCAAATCCATACCCGGCTGCTGCACCAAGTCTTTTTCCCCTAAATGAACCACCAACACATGTGGCTGGTTACGCGATGCCATAAGGCAACACACCAAAGGCATGAGCGCATCCCAAAGCATGCTCCTCCGAGCGTCCCAGCCAACCGTTGCTCTAGCGGAAAGCTGCAGCTGTGTCCCAGCAAGCATAGAGAAGGCTCTCCGATGGGCCCAAAATAAAATCGAGTGGCCACACAGGACGACCCTCGCAGGCACCGGAAGGCTCAGCACACCTAAGAAAAGAAAGAACAATACATCAGAATCAATACCTGATATAAGACTTGAAAGCGGAAGAATGCCACCGTCCAATCGCCTGAATATCCTGAACGCTCATGCCCATGAGGGCGGCGGCCGTAGCCGCCCCAATCTGAAAGGAATGCAGCCCATAGACTCCAGCATCACGACCACTGGCCAACAAGACCCACTGAACAACGGCCCAAAATTGAAATTGAGTCAGGGCAGAACCATCCTCATGTATAAAGAGGTAACGCAGGCCCACTGGCCTCATTGACAGAAATAAACGCACTGCAGCCACTGGGCACAATTCAGGGACCTGGCAAACTCTCAATGAAATAATACTGCCACGGCCCTTTTGATCAGTCTTAGAGACTCGAAGGGAAAGCCTAACTATATCTGCACCTAGCGTGCAATCGCCAAAGCAAAAGGCTCGGTAGGACACATCACGCTTCGAGGAAGCCAGTACTTCGCTAGGGCGAAAAGCACCATAGAACATCGTCAGTGTTACTGTGGCGAACAGGTGCGACTCATACTGAGATGAGCACAGAGACCTAAATAAAGGCAGGATCTGAAGGAGAACATGGGCCTGATTGGCCTCCTTCGGTCAGTGGGCCTGTGAGCGGAACGCGACCAACCCCGAAGGACCTTCCTGACCCTAAAATCTACATAATGATCCTGTAGAGGCATTCCTCTTGCCTTGGAAATAAAGGCCAGCGCAGAGAGGTGTCCGGCGACAGTAGAAACAGAATTATTTAACCCTTTTAAATATAACATAAACTGCAGCAAGTGCGATACAGGAATAGGCCACTCATCAGGTAAAGCACCCTTGGCACGAAAAGCCCGGAACGTCACAAGAGCCCGCTGATACGCTCTCTGAGTGCTTGGAGCAAGCGCAGACGCTATGGCGGCCCCAACTTCTAACTCCCAAGGCTCCACAGGAAGAAAGGGACCGGGACAGAATCCTGAGCCGCTCCTGGCGCCAATTCCCTGAAGCGTGCCATCTGTAAGCGTGAGAGAGCGTCAGCAACACAATTCTGTAGCCCCGGAACATGGCGCGCTACAAATAAAATGTTAAATTGCAAACATTGTAACACAAAGGCCCGCACCAGGCGCATCACCTGAGGTGATTTGGAAGTCTGGGTATTGACCACGCACACTGTAGACTGATTATCGCACCAGAAACGTACAGTGCGATTTTGAAATGCTAGAGGCCAAATGTAAACCGCCACCACAATTGGGAAGAATTCCAAAAAGGTCATATTTGAAATAATCCCAGAAAGTAACCAATTAGCGGGCCATATCTCAGTGCACCAATGAGACCTAAAGATTACCCTGAAACCAATGCCCCCCACGGCATCGGAATGCACCTGAAGCTCAGCTTCCAATAATAAGTCCTCACGCCAGAAGGAGAGGCCATTATAATCATTTAAGAAGGTAAGCCACATTGCCAAATCCTCCCTCATCCCTGACGTGACCCTAACAAAATGGAAGCAAGAACGAACTCCCTTCATAGCGTCACAAAGACGACGAAGGAATGCCCTACCTGGCGAAATAACTTTAGAAGCAAAGACTAAATGACCCAGAAGCTCTTGTAACTGAGCAAGTGTGACCTTTTTAAGAGCCAAAACTGAACACAGTCTCTGCCGCAGTGTTAACAACTTATCCTGAGGCAGACAAGAAGACTGGGACTGTGTATCCAAAATAATTCCCAGATATGAAAGGGAAGTGGCAGGGCCCTCCGACTTTTCGGGAGCTAACGGGACAGCCAATTCCCTAGTTAACTCCTCAAAAGTTCGCATCAAATGCAAACAGTGAGAAGAGCCTGCAGGGCCAATGAACAAAAAATCATCCCGATAATGAGCAGACAAGGAGGAACCTGCCCTTGTCCTCAAAGCCCACTCCAGAAATGTGCTAAAGGTCTCAAATGCCGCGCAGGACACGGAGCATCCCATAGGCATTGCCCTATCTACATAGTATTGGCCTTGAAATTGAAAACCTAATAAATCCACATCGCCAGGGTGAACTGGGAGCAACCGAAATGCAGACTTAATGTCGCACTTCGCCATCAAGCGCCCTTTCCAGCCTTCCTTACTACCTTAACAGCCTCATCAAAGGAAGTATAGCGAACGGACGTATATAATGATGAGATTCCGTCATTAACAGAGGCACCTCTAGGGAAAGACAAATGATGAATAAGGCGATATTCGCCTGGCTGTTTCTTGGGAACAATTCCGATAGGAGAAATTTTCAAATTGGATAAGGGAGGATAATTAAAAGGGCCAGAAATCCTGTCAGCTGCTATTTCTTTATTTTTTTTTATTTTTTTTAAGGACTACAGAAGTCAAAGCCAACACCGAAGACTGGTTGGCAGTGGAAGTGGGAACCCTCGGGCCTTCAAAAGGAATACGAAAACCCTCCGAAAAACCATACCAGAGGCACCTAGCTGCAACTCTGTTGGAATAACTGTTCAATAATCTGGCTAGGGGAAGCAACCTAATAGGGCTACTGGCCTTGCGACATACTGCCGCTGTTGCCGGATCCACGTTTAGGTTGTTGTTGTTCCCCTGGTCCCCGGCGAGCCGGACGGGCTCTCTGGCAAGTGGAACTGGGGTGAGTGCCACCGCAGAGTCCACATGCATGCCTAAACCGACATTGGCGCCTGTAACAACGTCCAGAAGTGTTAAAGGACCAACAGACTTGAGGGGGTTGAACCCACTGCCAGCCCCGGGTGGAACCGGAGGCTGAAGTCTGTGAACTCACCAAAAGATGCCCACTATCGGCTCTATCTCCCAATGAAGGTCTGGCTGAAGTCATAGAACGCAGCCAAAGACCAGGATGTTCAATGTCCCAGCGAAGCGTGGGGTCCAAAGCGGCCCTCTGCCTAAAATTTCTCATCATACCACAACCAAGCGGTCCCAGAGAATTCTCTAAAGGCTCTATGAATGATGTCTTGATACTTAATTAGAGACATGGCCCTGGATGGATAAACCTGAGTCATCACACCCATATATACGGTAAACGCATTAAGCCAATTAGGCCATATGCGATCCACCTTCTTTTTATCACTACTTCTCGCTCGTTGGAATCTGAGCCATCCTTGTGTTTCACTTCAGATTCCCAAAAAAGTAGTGTGAATATATCGATGTATTCACCCCGCCAGATCTTTTCCTTAGTTGAAGACAGCAGATGATCGCCCAATGGCAGGGAAGCATCACCCTGCGGATAAACGCCAGAGGGGAGAGGCAGCAAAGTAGCCGTTGTACTAGTGGAGGCCAATGACGGCTGCCATGGGGTTACCGCTGCCAAGGGCCAAGGAAGCACGGGCTGCTGTGGGACTAAGATGCCTTCCATATAGACTAGGGACTGTTGTGCAGCACCAGGCGCAGTAATAGCTACAGGATTTTGCTGTGTCTGCTGAACCTGCGCACCATCAGAATGTAAAGGTACACCCCACTCACCCATATAAGCAGCTGGCGATGCGACCACTGCCAATGTGGCAACAGCAGAAGTGACCGGAAGAGAAACTTGCGTGTCCGGCTGAATCTGCTGAAGTTGATCCTGAGGAATACTAGCACCAACAAAGACCAGAAGACCAGGAGAGATGAGTGCCGAAGGAGCCACTGATGGACCAGCTTAGGCCAAAGGGACAGTGGAGGCATCTCTCGGTGCCGCCGCTTCAAGGGTACCAATTCTGGCAACCAAATCAGAGAGAATAACAGATTTAGTCGCTTTTGTAGCCAAGCGGGCTGACTTCTTACCTGAAGGGATGGTGCTAGGCCCAGCCCCTGGCTCAGAAGGGCGCCCTCTCTCCCTCTCAAGGGCCTCGACACGCACCACCAGAGCACGAACTGTCCCCATGTTGTCTTCATCATCCGAGGAAATGCACTCTTGCCGTGCAGGGGGTCGCTTAGCGGCCGGCTTCACCACACTAACCCCTCTCTTTTGTTGAACCTTCTTCGGAGGCATGATGAATTCCAGTGAAACTTGGCAATAGTAACAACAAGAACAACAACTATTATAGGAATATACGATGCAACCGAACGAACAATGCAAATAGCCCAAAAGAAGTTGAAACACAATATATTTTAAAATTGAGGGGGAGGGGGGTGGGCTAAAAATTGAAGCACCAATCACTTCCCAGTACTTACTATAATTGATCGCTTCACGCAAAGAAATTTCCCAAATATATATTAAAACACCTACTAATCAATTAATTATCAATATAATGCAAATATTAAGTTATACTGAAAATTTAAAAAAAATTAATTTATTTATTTATTATTTATTTATTTAATTAATTCAAAACCAATTAATTAATCCCTACTTGATTGCTATATCAAATAGGGGGTGGGAGGAACGCTGCAAATATAAATTATAACCAAACTGGGGAGAACACCAAAAAAGCGGGAAATTCAAATGGATACAAACGGCTGGAAGGAAACAAGGAAAAGCCTCCTGCGCCGCCTCACAGCTGATCCAGCCTCACAGCTGATCAGCGGAAGAATAGAACTGAGAGAAGGGGATGGGGAGTTTTAAATGAAATAGCCTGGTAATCTAATGGCAATAGGCAAACTCCCAAAGGCGACAAAAAATAGCTAACTATAACTGCAATCCCAAACAATCAAGCCGGAGGCAAGCACAGTGCGGGGACTTAAACGGCCGCACACGATGCAGACCTGCGGGCGTCGCCCCGCCGAATCCTCCGCAAATAAAAACTCCCAAACAAGCACGGTAAGCCCACAATGCAGAAATAAACAAAGCAAGGGGCTGCCCAGCACGCGCCGAACCGCAACGCGGTAAATGAGCAACGGATTTTATATTATATTAATGTAACCGGCAACAGCAGAGCCGCAAAAGCACAAGAACAGATTATAGAGCTAGGAAAATAAAGAATACGCTACGTTAACGTCCCAGCTAAAGATTGGGGAAAAAACAAATATTGCGGGGAGTGGAAGAGGGTGGGTGTATAGGGCAATGGGGGCTACAGGGAAAAGGGGGACACCACTAACACAATTAAACTAAGCAACAAATTAGAAGCAGGAAAAAACTCGTCACGCAATACAACCACCAACGAAACAGGAGCTAGGGCGAGGCAGCGAGGTCGAGACCAGTCACAGAGCCTTCCCAACATGCCGCAAGGCGAAAAAAGGCGCACACTTAAGGAGGAGCAGGCTATATATAGCCTGCTCAAAACCCTTGCCCAATTGGTCAATATGCACCACCTGACCTATTACACAATTTTCTGGAACCTTCCCGAGCCTTCCCTCTAATAGGGTGTAGGCAAATTCGCCCCAGCCAAATGGGCAGGAACGTTATTTTCCAGGATTCTTTGGGGAAGCCATGACTTTTAAACGTAGAATAAACATCTGTTTCGGATGTGGCCAGGGACAGCTTTGGTTTAAATTTGAGTGGGAGACTACATGTATCTGCTCTAGAATAAAAAGGTGGGGGGTAACCCCGAAAAATAATGATACTATTAACAATGTTTTCCTTTTGGACAGGAAAGGGGCTTTCCCTTCTTCCACTCATCTTCTGTCCCCTCCTCCCTCTCCTCCCTTCCCCACTCCAGCCCTCCGTCCCTCCTCCCTCTGTCCCTCCCGCTTCTCTTCCTCCCTGTGGTCAGATTCACCTGTTCTAAGCATGATTGCACAGGAGTAAATCCCATTGAACTCAATAAGCATGTAAATAATCAAACCTGCCCTCCCTCTCTCACCTTTCTTCCTCCCTCCCCCTCCCTGTCTCCCTGTCTCCCCCCTCCCCCTCCCCCTCCCTATTCCAGCCCTCTCTCTCACTCCAGCCTCCCCCTTCCCCTACTCCTTCGCTTCCTCCAGGTCGGTTTCACCTATACTAACCGTGACTGCTGAAGTAAATCCCATTGAATTCAAAACCATGTAAATGATCAAACCTGCCCTCCCCCTCTCACTTTGTTCTCCCTTCCTTCTCCCCTTGCCCTCCCTTCCTCCACCCCTCTGCCTTCTCCTCCTCCCCTATAGTCAGTTTCACCTATGCTAAGCATGATTGCAGAGTAAATCCCACTGAACTCAATAAGCATGCAAACAATCAATCCATTCTCAGCAAACTTGCACAGCATCCCATTTCTTACCTCCTAGATTAAAAAGGAGAGAAATTCACTAATAGGCAAAAAAAAAACACCTTGCGGTTTAAGAATGTATCTATAGCCAACAGATAATTCAAAAAAGTGAATAAGTTATTAGTTCTCTGACTTCCAGAAAACTTTGGGTATGGGAGTTGGTCATGGCCTTTGTTAGCCAGTGTTTCCACTTCAATATACTTGTGGACCACATTCTGGGCATTGACAGTTGCATTGCAGATGCTTGTCATGGAACCAGTTGGCACATATTCTGGAGGTGTCACCTTGCGCCAGGATTTGCCCAGAGCCAATGCTGCTAGCAACTGTTGGAGCTTGGTGGTCTGAAGTGGAGAAGGCCATAATGTTGTCCCTTGCTCCCAGCACACATTCCCATCATGTCAGAGCAGGTAAAGAGTTTGACACTTTTTGAGCTCTCCAAGGTTATCTACAGGATTGGCCCATGCTAGTTTATCAGATCATAGAGTTCTGTCTGGTCCTGACAGTCTGGTGGCCTGAAAGCCAGAAAAAATAAGGGTTAAGTTAGCAGGTTTAGCTTTGTGGGGAGTGATAACACTGCTGAATTTCAGCTTTAGAAGATTCAAAGCCAGTCCCCCTCACCCAATATTCAGAGTCCCATGTCTCCAATATTTTATTGGGCCTTATGGAGCTTTTTCCAATTTGAGGCCTGTGTGTTGCTTCTGACAGCATTGGGGATGGGACACCTTCAGGATGGGTCTCCCACATTCCATACCAGTATTGTTCTATGGGTTCAGCCTGCTCTATACATCACTCTGACTATCCAATTGTCTTACGTGTTCTACTGTAACAGATAATAGCTTTGATTATAGCCATAGTTGGAGATGCGGTGGGACTATGGGAGACTTTGCTTGTGGAGATTGTCAAGAAATTCAGATATACTGTCTGTCTGTAAGATGATGTATTAAGACTAATGCTAACAACAGTTCCTTCTATGCTATTCTGCAGGGTCTCACAAAAGATTTTTAGGGTGCAATGGGCTTAAAATACATTAGCAGACACCTTCATTGGCTTGAATGCCATTTAGCCAGCAGCATGGCAGCACAGTTTCACTCACTGGGTTGGATGCAGAATAAGTGGTCACCTTATGATCTTGTGGACTAGGAGGAAAGGAATCCGAATGGACTATGCTAGAGTGAGGAAATACAAGGGCAGAACAATTGATGGGACCACCCCATGGAGGTGGAGCTTGAAGCACCAAATGTTGGGGGGGTGCTACAGTGGACCCAAGCCAGGATTGAAAGGGCAAAGAGGAGCTGGAAAGGAGAATTTAAGGAGGAGGGCATCAGAATTATGAGGGAGTTGGAGAAAAAAGTTGTTTACAGGGCTCAGGAGGAGGTGAAGCGGAAAGAGAAGGTGGGCCTTGAATTGAAGCCTAGAATACTTGTAAGAGGAGTGTGGAGGCTGCTGCATGCTGGGTGCAGGCCAAAAGCAGGGGGTAGAAAGAGTTGGTGGGAGCAGCAAGTATTTCCCAGATGGGAACTATGGCAGAAACCACACACAGCAGAATTGCAGGCAATATGGGCACATATTACTCAAAGATTGATTCACCAGCATAACTCTTACCCCTAGAGAGGCCACATGGGATTGGCGGTAGAGAAAAAGTATCTGAATGTTCTGAGTTAAACCAACAAGTGCTGGCAGCCCTGCTATGTGGTCCCAGTCTGCTAATGTCCATGTGAAAAGTTAATCGTGGCTAACTTAACTCACATTGATATCATTGGGAACTAAGTGTAACTTAACTTGGATTAGAGATGGAAAGACCAGTCAATTTTGGTTCTCTCTGTTTCTCTTTTTTTTCAGTCTTAAATTCAGTTCTCACATTTCTGCAGCAATTTAGGCTTTTTAAAAAAAAAATTCTCACAAAAATTCTCCAGCATTTTAGTGCAAATTTCTCCTAATAAACACATTTTTCCAAGCCATTTCTTGTCATATAATGCATTTTACATGTTATTTTCATTCTTATCATTTTTATGCACTTTCCCCTAACATATGCGTTTTTGTAAACATTGGTTGGTGAACTGCATCACAAAATTCAAATAAGTGCAAATTTTGAAGGATGGCTGTGTTTCAGTTCTCATATTGTTTTGGAAAGTGCAAATTTGATAGACTTGGCTTGAAATGTGAACTGAATCAAATTTCTCACCCAGCCCTAAGATCCAACCTAATGTTTTTTCAGTTCAGAAGAGGACTCCATAGCATGTGTGTTGACTTTGTTCTAACGTAATGCTAAATCATAGTTTAATAGTATGTGTACTGGTCTATCCTCTGGCATGGCTGTGAGGACGATATCAGAAACATCTATTTCTGTGTTCTACTAACTGCAGTTTGTTTTGTCTGAACTGGGAACTGTGGTTAGTTTTAACTATGATTTTATCCAAACAACCCAGGATCAGAAACCACAATATGATCTTGGCTTGTTCTAACCATGGTTTTCCCTGATTCGGACAAAATGACAAACTGGGATGAGCTGAAAGCAGAAGTAGAGAAGAGCAAAGATGGAATGCATGAGTCTGAGGTTTGTACATATAGTGCTACCTGGGCCTTTTTTGTGACAGTACTCAACGGTATGGAGTACCAGCACCTCTTTTCTGTTGTTGTTGCCCATGGCAGCTATTTTGTGCTGCCACCCATGGCACTTTTATCAAGATATGAGTACTAGCATCTCATTTTTTACCAAGAAAGCACTGAGTACCACACTATGTTTGGCCTTTAAGTAAACTGGATATTTACCAAATATGAATATTTCTGGAAAGTTTTGGAGTAGGATATTTATGTTTCCATTCAAATACGGTTTCAGAATTTTTGTCTTTGCTTCAGAAAAGTGGAGAGGATGTGGAGAAAAGGTTTTGCTTGTTAACAGGGACTTTTATTTAGTAGGGATTTAATAACCCCATCATATGGAATGCAATTATCTGTGTATTTTGTGTTTGTTCCTTTTCCCATTTTGCCTCATTTCAAAAAGAATAATGCAATAGAAATATTATATACCTTCATGTGTATATTTCAATGACTTGCTAAATATAATTTGGAATGGAATTCCATAATCATAGTCTGAATGGATCCAATTCATATACTGATTTGCAAGATTCAGCCTAGTTGTAAGTGTCAGAAATATCCTTTGTAAAACAAGAGTTATGATTGTTTTGAAGATTATCCTAACTTTTGATCAAGTGTTTTACGCCTGCCTTCTTCATGAATCAGCTGATGCAGGATGAGAGGTGGTAGTATCACAAGTGCAGAGAGTGACAAAGGTTTACATTGGTTCCTGTATTTCAATGCCTGTTACATTCCCAATACAATATTGAAGGCATAGGGTGTATGCAGTATTCTTCAAAGGTCTTCCTACAGGGTAAAAGAGAGAAAAACAGAATAAATTACTTGCAGATAGCAAATTTTTCACTATTCTTGAAACATGATGGTCCGGAAATATTTTTATCCGCCTGGCAACAAGATACATTTCTAAACACAGTATTCTCCTATTCATATTGAACACATTTGTGCAAATGTATTCCATCTAAGTTCAGCAGTATGGAACAAGAGTATGTGCCATTGTTAATCTATCACATTGATGCAATATGCAAACATATTCCATCCAAGCTCAGCAGTACAGAACAAGGGTGTTTGCCATTGTTAAACAATTGCTAGCTTTGCAAAATGGTGAGAGCGCTGGCTCTTTGTCATTCCCAGAAAACACCAACAAGTAACAGAAAGAGGTAAATAAAGGAAAGTCTTCTTGTGAGGGGGCAGTTTGCATTTCTGTTCTAAAAGGTATGCTGAACTTTCTCCACATATAATATAACCTGAAAAATGAAGCCCAGTCTACCCAAATGGTCAGAGAAGTCACCCATGAACTACCAAAGAGGCGAGAAGTGACTTATACAAAAGCTCTCTCTCTCTCTCTCTCTCTCTCTCTCTCTCGCTCTGTGTGTGTGTGTGTGTGTGTGTGTGTGTGTGTGTGTGTGTGTGTGTGTGTGTGTGTGTGTGTGTGTGTGAGAGAGAGAGAGAGAGAGAGAGAGATGTCTTTATGCTCCCTCCACACAATTGAATCATGCCTCCCCCATAGAATTTTTTCTCTAAACTAAAAAGGTCCAGACACTTTATCTTTTCATTGTAGGGGAATGTTTCCAACTCCTTGATCACTGATAGACAGGTAGACATGTTTGGGCCAAATGGCTTCACAGTGGGCCTGGAGACCCTAATTAGGCCTGCAAGGTGGAGGCTGCCCAACACTGCCTAATAGGGTTAAAAGATCGCAGCCAAATGTACACTGAGCTTGCCACTGTTCTTCATTACCACAGACTTTCATCTTTCTGGTTTTATGATGAAGTTGCACCATTGGATGATGTGCATGCTCCCATTTACATATACTTTGTTCTTCCCTGCCGCCACCGCCACCACCACCACCCTAATCTCCTTTAACAGAATCTAAGCCCACCATGGACTTAGTTGAGTCCACCATCATGAAGATCAGTGAGTTCTTCTTCCTCTCACACATTATTTCCTCTATTTCCTCTACCATGTTTCATAACGGAATGTCCTGAAGTAAAATGTAAAGGGTTCTTAAACTGTACTTACGCAAACCCTCTTTTCACCACATTGTAATAAGGGGCTTCTAGTAAAAAAAATTGTACTTGATTTGATTATATAATATTGTCAACTACATTTCTGTTATCATTTTTAGACATCGGGGAGCTGATGCCACTCACCAAACAAACATCCCTTTCTTGCTTGCAGAAACTTTCTTCACACACTCAATATCATCTGCGATATTGTCATCCAGGAACTCTGTGAGGGAAGTTAATGAAACCAATAAAGAAGGGCAAATCAAAGTTCTGACCAGGACAAAATAGGGATCCTGCTGGTGTACTATCCCCCCTGCTGCCTGCAGTCTCCCTTCCTGAGCTAAGTGGTCTCAGCCACGGTCTGTGAGGAGAAAACTACTGTGGGGAAATCTTGTGGTTTTAATGTGCTTTAAATATATATTGTGGATGTAATCTCGATCTGGTTTTCTGTGTTGGATAGAATAATACTAGTAATTGGGTTTGAGGAAATTTTCTATAGTTCTGTTATCATGGCCAGGTAGCTAACCTGGCAGGGTTGAGACTTAGTGGGGCTCAGAACATCTTGAAGGATGAAGGACCCAGTCAGGGATGAAGGACCAGCAGTGTCTTTGAGCAAGAGCAGAGTGTCTAATGCTCACCAGTGAGTAGAGACAACATAACAGGTGCTTGCAGGGCAAAATGTATGGCTATCAGGCAGGCTTAAGCTCTGACACATCTTGTTTCCCAAATAAACACTTTATCTTGAGTCAGAAAAGGCAAAAGTAAAGAGTCATCACTTACTCTCACAGTCAATATTGCACCCATTCTTTGTGGGATGCCTCCCATTGTCACACCACAATAAGCCACTCAGATAAAATAATCCATAATATGGATGGCCATCTGTAAACTCGTAGTGTGCTGTGTCAAACTGACTGGAAAATAGGACCAAACACAACCCTGGCAGGAAAGCATAGGTTGACCATTGGAAATGTGGAGTGTAATTTGCTTCTTTACCAATCAATTGCAAAACTTCAAAACAGAAAATTGCATTTTATATGTCTCAACATTCTAGCCAATCTAAGTTTTTCAAAATGTTAACATTAATTATTCTCACATTTGGCATTCACAGATTCAAGATTCAGTCTTTCACACAGAACAGGAAGCAGCACAAATAAAAATGTTTTCAAACTTCTAACACTTGTTGAAAGGATTTCAAATGTCTCAATACCCAATTTTGGTTCTATGGGTTACTAGGACCCATTCTGAAAATGTAGAATATTAGCAAATGTTCAACTCAGAGAAAGATCGTATACGTTTTAAACAACAACGCTGAATACAACACACTTGATTCACAAAAAGAAGCTGAAAGAAACACAGCAAATAACAATTAAAATTGACCTAAATCAAACCTACAATTTTAAAGGACATTGTGCACCCAAATGACAGAACTCACAGTGTCCTATACCAATACCATGATAACCATCCAGTCCTCGGATTATCAGTTCATCATGCAATTGGCATTTTAGATACTTTTTGGACTCAGTTGCTACAATGAGTAGGCAGAAGAAGGCAAAGTCCAGAGCATTCATTACTGCAGATCTCTCAAAGGCGGTATGCCCAGAGTCCAAGAGTTTTTATAGCCTATGGCTCCAGACTGGGGGGGGGGGAATGACCCACTCTGTCTACAATTGGCATTCCTATGTCATCAGTGAGGGCTTAGAGATTGTGTAGTTGCTACAACCACATGCTACAAGTTCCCTAAGGCTCTGAGCAGCTCCACATCTTATGGCTGCTACAGGAAACATTGGTGTTACATTGGACATATATTTTTAATCAACTATGCATGTACAGTCATCTGTGACATCAACCGAGTGATTGTTCCCAAATACCAGTACATAGTTGTTAAAAGTGTGTGTGAGAGAGGGGGGGGAGGGAGAGAGAGAGAATTGTAATGCATTGTGGTACTCACCATTGATGTCAAGGAAGAGCTTCTTTTGAAAAGCATGGATTTTCAATACCTCTTTCATAAAGCAGAATGCTCCTCACTATTAGCTCCCATTAGTTAACCATTCAAGGCTATTAACCATAAATATACTCAACAATTCAATTATAAACCAGCAGCATAACAATATATACTGGGGCATTGGTGGAGATCCTCTGGCCCATGGACTTAATCAGGCCTGCCAGGCTCCTTCATTTAGCCTGCAAGGGAGTTTCAGCCAAGCCACACCTACCTGTCCTATACCTGATGACATATGTGACATCAGGGATATGGAAAGTAAAGACTCAGCTGGACCAAAAGGGAGTTTGCAGACACCAGCTGATCATCAGAGTTTGCAAAGCGCTTTGCAATATTAAGTTGAGTGCATCAACTGCAGTGCCCCACACCACTGATTTGACTTCCCTGAGAACTGAGACCCCCAAAATAAGTAACAGCAACTCAGAGAACACCAAACATTTGCAGGGGGAGTTGCTAGTGTTGGTAAAGGCATCCATGCCAATTAGACTGGAGTTCTATAGGACCTCTTTAGCATCTCTCCCGGGTACAATAATGTTGATTATTTGTTGAAGTGACATGGATATTTTTCAAAGTCTGTGTCTACAGTCTAAGGCAAGGGTTCACAAACTGTGGTCTGTGAACCATCAGTGGTCCACAAACTTTATTCAGATGGTCTGTTGTGAACACTTACCATATGAATTCTATGGAATTTAAATTGTAATATAATAATATAAGAAATAAAAGAAACAATATAAATGCATCTAAAAATATTTAGCACCTCACATTACAACTGCTACAACAGACAGAAAAATCATTAAGTGGTCTGCCAAGAACCTCAGCAATTGTTTAGTGGTCCATTAGGAAAAAAGTTTGGGAACCATTGCCCTGAGATATTGGCTACCCTGAAAAATGAAAAATGTTTGGATGGATATTAAACAACAGTGGCATACCTAGCATATTTGACACCCAGAGTGGATCATTTTTAACACTCCCCTCTTCTATACAACCTTGCGTGGGGCCCTAGTGAGGTGGGACCAACTGCTTCCTATAGACATCTTTTGCCTCCATGTCTTCTCACATGGCAGTTGCTGCGTCAATGGGGGGAAATGGGGACTTGTCTCTTGTCTCTCTGACAGGCGGGCGGGAGAAGCTAAAAAAGCAAAAGCAAAACCCTGCATGTTGTATAATCCCCTCACAGTCGCAATAGTCCGATCTACCACCGCCGCCACCTCAACTAAGAAGGTGGACAGTGGAGAGAAAGAGCCTCGGTGGATGAGTAGGATCCGCCACTCGACAGTCTTTCTTGAGGGAAGCAGCGAGGGAAAGGAGGGGAAAAGGGGCTGCTGAGGGAGCTTGGCCACTCCCCCCATGGGCTCCACACTGCGCACTCTCAAGCTGAGAGGGTCAGTGGGGCTTGAGCAGTTTTTTAAATTAAGGTGGGGGAGGGGACATAGAGGTAAAATGGAATTGGGCAAATAGGTGTGGAGAGAAAAGAGGCTGAGGGAGAAAAGTGAGGGGAGACGCAAAATGGGGGAGATGAGGAGAGGCTGAGATAAAAAGTGGAGGAGGAGGGGAGCAAGGGTGTATAAATGGGTGGAGGCTGAGGTAAAAGGTGGAGGAGAGAGTGGCTTAATGGGGGAGAGGCTGAGGTAAAAAAGTGGAGGAGAAAGTGGCTTAATGGAGGGAGAGGCTGAAGTAAAAAAGTGGAGGAGAGAGTGGCTTAATGGGGGGGAGGCTGAGGTAAAAAGTGGAGGAGAAAGTGGCTTAATGGAGGGAGAGGCTGAAGTAAAAAAGTGGAGGAGAGTGGCTTAATGGAGGGAGAGGCTGAGGTAAAAAAAGTGGAGGAGAGAGTGGCTTAATGGGGGGAGGCTGAGGTAAAAGTGGAGAAAGTGGCTTAATGGAGGGAGAGGCTGAGGTAAAAAAAAAGTGGAGGAGAGAGTGGCTTAATGGAGAGGCTGAACCAATACAAACAATAAGAATCCCGTTAAGACTCCAGGCACCACTGACAGAACTTACTTTCTGAGTAAACCTGCTTGGGATTGGATTGCTAGGATGTAATCCTAAACATGTTGACTTGGAAATAAGTAGGATTCACTTCTACTGGCCTTGGTTGGGATCTGGCTCTAGAAGATTTTTTGCTTTTGCAAGGGAGTTGCAGTTCTAAAACAGCCATTTTGGGAACATTCAGAAACACACTCCCTGTTCTGCCAGTTCCAATGTGTCTCCACCTCTCTTTTCTGAAAATGGGGGTACACAATGCGAGTCAAATGCTGCCCCTTTGTACTGTTAAACCTCCTGGGAGCAGTTTGAGCGCGTTTAAAAAAAAAAAAGCACCAAAGAGATTTTGCAGCTGATCAGCAGATCAATCTGTTCCCCCTTCAGGTGTGGTGAATGGAAACACTTTGATCTGGTGACTAGTGTGTTTACAGCCACAGGGCAGATCTATGTTCTGATCCCCAGTCAGTTGTAAATCTGGCTGAGTGGCCTTGGGCCTCACTATCTCTCAGCCTAATTTACCTCCACGGGTAGGCTAAAATGCCACTTTGGATTCCGTAGAAAAAAAATGGAATTAAAAGGTGATGAATAAATTTAAAACTCTGTGGTTAGCAGGTTACACTTAGCAGATTGCCAGGAGAGGGATAAATCACTCTGCCAAGGTCTGAACCGATCACTTGCATACAGCTTTTTTCCCCTCCCTCCTCCTTCCATCACTCCATCCGCTCAGCTTTACCCCCTCCAGCCCTTACTCCCACTCCAAGCTTTCCCCGCCTGCAATAAATAACAAGTCCCACATGCTGCCCAACCCTGCTCTAAAAGCTCTATGGCAGGCAAGAATTAAGCTCTTTTTCCAACATCAGTGATGGGGAAAGCATTGCCTGTGCTTAAAAAGAAGGCAGCAGCACTATAAAGCAAGAATGGCTAACCTGTGGCCCTCCAGATGCTGCTGGACTACAGCTCCCATCATTCCTGACCACTGGCTATGTTGACTGGGAATAATGGGAGTTGGCATCCAACAGCATCTACAGGATGACATGGCCCCTAACCCTGCTATAGAGAATCCTTCGTTGCAGAGTCCACTGCTGGAGGTTCTCTTCCCTTTCTCTAAGGCAGGGGTGGGGAATCTTTTTCAGCCCAAGGGACTCATTCTCCCTGGGGACCACTTTATTTATTATATTCTATCCCACCTTTTCTCCAACAAGCTCATGGTTTCCCCCCCCTCAATTTTATCCTTGCAACACCCCTGTGAGGTAGGTTAGGATGAGAAACAGCGGATGGTCCAAGATCAAGCCAGTTTTATGGCCAAGTGGAGATTCAACCCTGGTCTCCTAGGTCCAAGTCCAACACTCTAATCACTACACTATCATCATCATCATCATCATCATTAATAACTTCAAACAGTAGTGCAGTGGCAAATTTAGACGTGCAGGGTCCCTTCATGAGTCATGCCATGCTCCCTTACAGCCTCTCTCTCTCTCTCTCTCTCTCTCACACACACACACACACACACGCACACACACACACACACACAATTTGAGCAACCCCCTTCAGTAGGTAAGCACACCTGCTTATATACCTTTACCCCCCTCTACCCCCCACCCTTCAGCAAAGATCCTCCCTGGGCCAAGGAAGCACCTGCTACCAGCTCCACCTTGCTTGCAACGAACAGCATTCTGAGCATGCAGGGACCCACCCACTGCTCCATCCTTCCCTCCATAACTTTTTTAAAAGCAAGCCCCCATCACACCAAAAGTTTGCTGCTGGCTGAGCTTGCAGTGATATCCCTTCCCACCCTCCCAACTAGCCCCAGCCCCCAGCACAGTTTTTTTAAGTAATTCCAAGCCACGGGGCAAAGGAGGCGAAGACCACCGTTTGAGAACCTCTGCCTACAGAATTAAAGTAAATACCTGGGCTTGACTGTCCGCCCTCCTTGCCTCTCTTTAAACCTCTTACTGTCAACTGCTCAGAACTCTCTCCTTCCCACAACAGATGGTGGGAGTCAATCAGCATGCAAGGGGATTGTAGGGATGAGACCGGCAGCCACTATGGATTTGCCGCCAATCTGCCACCGCCACCAGAGAGAAGGAGGCAGGAGAGGAGCCCCCCCCAACCAAACAATAGAGTGGAAGCCTCAGCAATAGCTTCCCCAACAGGGCCATACTGTGGATGAGAAAGAGAAACAGGAAGAGGAGGCACCACACAGTCGGGCAAGACACAGGCTATCTGCTTGGGTGGGCAAATACCCACTTAATTCCACCCCTCCCCAGTTTTTTGCACATCCCAGCCTGCAGCCTGCCTCTTTCCCCGCAGTATGGCCCTCCTCTTCCTCTTCCCTGATCTGGCCCTGGTTGGGGAGGCTGTTGCTGAGGCCTCCACTCCAGTCTTTCAGCCCAGGGGACCAGGGCCGGTTCTAAAGGGCGGCCAGGTTGGGCACTGGCCCAATGGCCCCTGGAGCTACAGGGGGCCCCTCAGCTGCCCCTCCGCTCCCCTTCCGCGATCCATGGGGCCCCTACACCCCCACCTACTTTTCTGCTGTCTTTTACCATTGCCCTTAATGAAGATGGCGGCTGCAGTTTCCCTAAGGTACTGAAGCCCCTGCTGCCATCTTAGTTGATGGCAGAGATGTGCGCGCATAGCACACACGTGTGCCATCAACAAAGATGGCAGCAGAGATGTCATCTCGTTAGGGAAACCACGGCCGTCATCTTCATTAAGGGCAATGGTAAAAGACAGCAGAAAGGTAAGTGGAGACATGGTGGGGCACGTGCGTGCGTGCGTGCACATGTGATGCATGCATGCACGCACACACGCACGCACACACACACACACCAGGGGCCAGGGCAAGCTGATGCCCAAGGGCCCCAGCATTCCTGGAGTGGGCCCTGCAGGGGACCCTCCTCTCCTGCATTCTGGCGGCTAACGCAGGCAGGGGGCGGCAACATGGCAGAGTGAGCAGTGGCTGTACGGCACCCCCTTATTGCCTGCACCTGGGGTGCCCCGCCCACCCCGCCCTTGGTACGCCACCGAACAACAACATCCACCCCATCCCCCATTTCAGGCAGCATGATTTGAATTAAAGCTGAGCCAGAAAAATTAAATATTTCTTTTTTGACCTTTTCTTGGGATGATGGGGATGAAGCAATCCCACTGAAAGTTGGGGAGAGAAATTCTACCCAAAAAAATAGGAGGGTGTTCCCACTTGCCTTATGTAAGAAAACAGGTTAAAAGGCAGAGGAGGAAAAGACATGGATGAGTGGCTCCTTATCTTCATTGGGGTGCTAAAGCAAATGTTTTTGAGCATTACATTAATCAGTCATTTTTTCAGGTGTGACATTTTGAGATTAAGAATTTTTATATGCATGCATATACACATGCGCGCACACAGACTGACAGAAGAGTCTCAAGAAAGAAGCAAGCTCCACCTAGTAGCTTTGAGATTCTCAAGTGCAACATTTGAGTTTGGTTTTTCAATGGAACATGGTATATATCATAACACACACTTTTCTCTAGATCAGGCTATGATAGGTCCACATGTTTTGTGATACTGAGATCTTGGGCTTCTAAACATGCATTTTCAGGACTGATTGAAGTGGGATACCTCCTTGAAGAAAGGAAGACTCAAGGCTGCATTATTCCTCCAAACAGTATTTGGGGACCATTTCAGTGTTTTTCATTCTCCAACACAAATAATCTTGCCCTCCTTCAACTTTCTAAAGATAAAAGAAAAATGACTATGACATTCCTTTGTCGATTTTCTTCCATCATATCTCACAATGTATTCTGTGGGATGAAGCATAGTTTGTTCTCAGTTTAAAAAAAGATTTCAACTTTGATCCTCATCTGGAAGGCTCAGTTAAAATGATGCACTTAATCTGAATCTACAGAGTTTTTGTTCTGGGGATGGAGAACAGAGAGGGTCAGAACAACAAGGCAATGTGTGAGATAACAGGGATGCCAGATTTACAGTCTGCACCTGCTTAGTAGATCTGAAACACTCTAAATATAGTTCCACCTACAAGCCAACTATATTTAGAGAAACAAAAATAAGTATTCTTTTAACTTCTGAATGTTGGGGCTTTCACATAACCCAGAATCCATTACATATTCCTACAAGAGGCTTATTTTGCTTTAGATGAACCTCTGGTTTGAAGTAGGAGGATACATTTGTTTCATAATAAATGTAAAACTGAACAGAATGGGTTGTATTCATTCAGTTTTAGAGTGCAAGTGAGCAGTTTTTAGGAGAGTCTACTTTTAGACACCTGGATGCCACTAATGCTCACAGTCAACCAAAGTAAAAAAAACCAGGCAGATTTTGAACACTTTAGGCACCAGGTTGACAAGCTGAAAGAAGTTGAAAATGAATAGGCATATGGAAAATGAGTGACATTATAACAAATGTTGATGTTTGCTCAAACAAATGTTGATGTTTGCCACCCTGGGCTCCTTTAGGTGGACGTGTGGGATATAAATTAATTAAATGAATAAATGTGGTTTTAATGAATCAATAACAATATTAATGAGGTTATAAATGATGAAATCAAATGGAAAAGTGAAACAATGTTTTCCCCTTGTACATTCATACTTTGGGAAGGCACTCCTGTCTATGGCTAGATGGCATATTTTTCTAAACTTTCCTCTTCGAGGGGCCCCTGTGTAAAAAAGCAGTCTTAGAATACAAAAACTATGAAGATTTTATATATTATTTATTTAGAACATGTATACACCAGCCTTTCATTGCAATCGCATTGCTCAGGGCAACATACAAAAATTTTAAAAATCAACAAAATGTTAATAATGCCATAAAACAGAGAATGATGTCAGAATATCTATTTATGACCAGTTTTACTGACCTTTTTGATTACATACATTAATAGGATTTTCCTTGTTTCTGAATAGTGTTTGTCAACATTTTCAGCATGCGTGTCCATTTCAGAACAAATGAAATTGAATTGAATGTGGCCTATTTGGTTCAATTTTCATTCATTTTAAAATGAATGTTGTGAGTAATGAATAAAGACTTCGATGCTGATTGAGCAGAAAACAATATAATAGCCTCCAAATATTGTTTTTTATTCTTAACTCCCCAACCATTAGTCTGAGATTTGTCAGGCTTTATCCCCTAAGACATCTGCTGCAAATTTCATCCAATTGTACAAAAAAAGCCCTATAGACAACAACACCTCTCAAAGACATCTGGCACAGACCCACACACCCATTTGTCTTAAAATGAGTAGTTATCATCCTAATAAGGGGCTATTATGCCTGCAAATGTCATCCAATTCTGACAAAAAATATCGACGTTATAGTTGTTTGTTGGGTTTCCCATTATGGTTAATAAGGAAGTAATCCAACGCTTCAGAAAGTGAGATGAAGTGAGGTTCTGACTGGATCTGATGTCAGACCAAACCTAAGTTGAGGTAACCCACTATACAAGCTGATGCAGGTTCCGATGCAAATATTTTCTTCTTTGCACAGATTTACCAAAAAGACACTGTATATAGTAATGATTTATCAGAGGTTGTTTGCAGTATATCTGATAGAGGGGCCTAATGGAGCAAACAGGGGTGGGGACAAAACAAATAGGTTATTTTACATGTCAATACTCCAGATTTCTTAAAAGAAAATAGTTCTGTAAAGCTCAATCGTCATCCAACTGGCAACATACAATTTTATTTATTATTTAGAACAAAATGTAAGATATGAAGGTAAGGGTTGTTCACTCTGTCCTTGACATCTGGAACTCACAGCAACACTACTTCCTTCTATTTAGCTACCATAGGTAAAGAGCCTTCAAACAGGCTTTTCCTCCATAGATGTGACCAATGTGGTGCCCCCCAGATGGAACTCCAACACCCATCAGCCCCAGCTAGCATGAGCAATGGTCTGAGATTATGGGAATTGTAGTCTAACAACAACTGGAAGGTATCACCTTGTCTAGTACTGATCTAAACCATTTCCAAAGCTGTCTAAGCTAGAGTTCCTTACTTTTTTTTTCAAAACAAAAGGCCCCTTTCCTTGTGGGAAAGGTGTCTACATCATTTATTATTTTAGTGGCCTATTTGAATTTTTCCCCATCTATGCTTATTTTTAAGATGGAGTGATCAGAGCTACTCACAGTAGTTTAAATACTGTTAGAGCAAAAGTTTAATTTAATTATATTATTTATGCTCCATTTGCTAATAGTCCCCAAGATGAAACTGCCATTTCCTTTTTCTGCTGCACAGCAAGTTGACATTTTCACTGAGCTATACAGTATTTATGCTTTCCCCCTTCCTGGCCATTGTTTGTTCTGTGTTGTCTTGTATTTTTAGAAACATCATCTTCCTACTTTTATGTTAAATTTGCACCATTGCATACCTGCAACCATCTACATAGGTACCTTGGTGTGCCCACTCCAACCAGCTAATCTCTTTTAGCAGAAAATAAGCCCAGTGTATAATAGTTGGGTTCACCATCTTGGAAATCAACTAGTTCTTCCTGTCTCACGTGATTTTCCCCTCCACTTTTCACAACAGATTGGCCTAAAGCAAAATCCAAAGGACATTTGAAAAAATGGAAATGGCCTGCCTTCAAGTCGATCCCAAATTATGGCGACCCTACGAATAGGGTTTTCATGGTAAGCAGTATTCAGAGGGGGTTTACCATTGCCTTCCTCTGTGGCTGGGCAGTGACTGGCCCAAGGTCACCCAGTGAGCTTCATGGCTGTGTGGGAATTCAAACCCTGGCCTCCCAGATTGTAGTCCAACACTCTAACCACTACACCGCACTAGCTGTCAAAGGACACTTAAATGGTATTTAATACACAAAGTGCTGGTCTAATGCATTTAGCTTTTCACTGCCTAATGAAGAGCTTTGACTAAAAGTTTCAGATTGATAAAATAATATTTTCCAGCCCTTTTTTATCTTTATTTGTGTGTACGTGTGTGTTTTCATTCCTAGAAGTAGGGAAGCTGATGCCACTCACCAAGCGCTCATGTCCTTTGTGCTTTTGACAATTGTTTTAACACAGAGAGCATCATCTGTGATATTATCATCTAGGAAGTCTGGAATGGGCATTAATGAGGACGAGTTAATGAAAAACAGCTCCAAGACTAACTATAGATACAAGAGTATCTGGTGGGTATATGCAGAGTGTGGGTTTTGTCCATGAGATACACACAGGACTAGCCCATTAAATCATAGTCCAGAGGAGAGGTTCTCACTCCAGTCTTCCTCCTAGATTATATACCAGGCAAAGACGAATGCGGGCAGCAGCTGTCCATAGTGGAACCACTAGACAAGCCAGTAAGCAGCAGCCCACACTGCAGCAAAGTCCCAAAACATTTCCTATGCATGCATCAACACCAACATACTATAAAATCAGCCCACAAATGGAGTTGAGATCCCTTGTTGTTTTGTGTAATAAAGAGAGAGGCAATTAGGTATTTCCATGAGTTGGGTGTTTGCTTGTCAGTGTTATTTAACAGCTTGGGACCAGGATACATAAAGGACCACCTTCACACATTTCATATATGCCTGCCCATGCATTTAGATCTTTCTCTGGAGGCTCACTGATGTATCTCACCAATATGCAAGTTTTCTTGGTGCCCATATTGAAACTCTGGAACTCCCTCCCTAGGAAAGCCTGCCTCTCCTCCTCTCTGATGGGCTTCCATCACTTCATGAAGGACTTTCTTTTCCCTCAGGCATTTGGCCTGTAGGATTCAGCACTGTAATTTCCCTGGTGGTTTAGTTGATGACAGTTTTTATCTGCTGCATCTACACTTTTTTTTAAAGTGGGTTTTCGTTAATTTTTTATGGACAGATAGTTTTTTATATTGCAAGCCACCTTAGGCATTTGTATGGAAAGGAACAATAGAAGTTTTAATACATTAATAAGCATACACAATGCTTTTTTGGTTAAAAACAATGAAGTGCCAGTACTCATATCTTGATGAAAGTGCCGTGGGTGCCAGCACAAAATGGCTGCCATTAACAGCAAAAGAGAGAGAGAGAGAGAGAGAGAGAGAGAGAGAGAGAGAGAGAGAGAGTGAGAAGCACTAGTATTCTGTACAAGAGAGTACTGTCACACACAAAAAAGTTCTGAGTAAATAAATAGGACAGTTGGCAGAAACAATCTTTAATGTGACCAATATTTAACTAATCCAAATATTCTTTAACCAGAATTTTTGTCTGGGTGTGAAATTCCTAGAAGTAACAGAGCAAATACGTGTTTCCAAACTAGGGTTAATGTGTCCCTTGCCTCAGCCCTACAATCTCTTTTAAATAAATGAAATAAGGATGAAGGCAAGTGCCTTTCCCTCATCACTGAGAAAGCACAACCAGCCCTCTTACATTTGGGATTCAGGGGAATGTCTTGTCAGGCATTGGGTTCAGCTCCCAGGCTGCCTTAATCCTTGGCACGTCTCATTTTAGCAATAAACTTCTTATCTTGGATCTCAGAAGGCAAAAACAGAAAAGAGGTCACTCACTATCACAGGACGTGTTGCATTTGTTCTGTGAGGGGTGCCTCCCATTATCACACCATTCAAGGCCACTTAGCTGGAATATTCCATAACGTGGAACACCATCTATATTCTCATAGTACAATGTGTCGAGCTTGCTTGATATATCAGCCGCACAGACATCTAGTAGAGAGGCACAGCACAATAATCAGGAATGTACAATGCATTTTGTTTCCTAAAATTGCTTCTGAAAGATTTAAATGGGAAAATGTGGTGATTTTTTTAGACTACTATACCTTCAACTTTAATTTCAACACTGTCAAAACTTTTACTTTAACAGTTCTCAAGTTTTGACATTTATGGATTCAAAATTCAGTCTTTCCTATTGCAACTTTGTCAGACAGCAAGCAGTGCTTATAAACCATATTAACATCTCTGTGTTATTTCTAAAACATTTCAGGTTTTTCAAATGCCTCCTTTGAGTCATGCTACTTTTATGGATTCTTGGTTCCCATTTTCAGAATTTGCCACGTTATTTGAAAATGTTTACCAGCATCAATGTAATAGTATGACTTTTTTAAAAAAATCTAAATGACACAAATGAAACACATGGTAAGTATCCAATGCCCTTGTTTCATCATTGTTTCCTGATCTTTTTGATAATCCCCCTATTGTCTAATATTTAGCCCTTTGGGAATTTTTTTCTTCTGTTTGTATCCCACACACACACACACACACACACACACACCTGGTGGTTACTGAGGGTAGTATTCAACTACCTTGTCCCATGAGTACAATGATTTCTGGTTCTGCAAGGGAACTTCCCCCTCTCCAAATCTGCTCCGAAGGGCTGAGAGAACCCCCCCCAGAAGAGATTTAGGGGTTTAAGGGCAGAGGAGAGGGGGGCATTCCATTGTGCAAGCATAAATTCTTGCACAAAAAAACTGAGAGAGTGAAACACACTCCACTCAGCAAAATAAAAAAGGAGGGGGGGGAAACACAGCAGATGACAATCAAATTGGACCCACAGTATTCCTTAAAATACAACAGAAAGAAAGTGGTGCACCCAAACAGGAAGAACTCACACTGTTCTGCATAGATGCCTTTAAAAGGATCCAGTCCAAAATGTTTTAGTATATAGTAGAGGTTGCATGTCTCATATATTTTGGCCTCATTTGCTACTGCTACAAGTAGGCAGAATAGGGTAAAGTCAAGAGTCTTCATTGTTGCAGGTCTCTGAAATTTGTGTGTCCAGAGTCCCAGAGCTTTTATAGTCTGCAGGTGACATTCATATGTCATTCCAGAAGGCTTAAATGTTGATGCTGGCACTTCTGTGGGTAGCTCCAGATCTTACAACCACTGCAGGAAACACTGGTTTTTTAAAAACCCCAACACATGTAGACATACATCCACCAGTAGTTTTATGTGGATATTTGTATTTCTATTATGACTGTAGCCTATTTACTAATATGTTTTATATTTGATTATTCATTTTTTTAAAATGTCTATTTCTATTCCCTTCTTTTTCCCCCAGCATTATTGTCTATTCTAGTGAATCATGTCTTCTCATGTTTCCCAAGTATGATAACCTCAGTTTCATCATTTTAGCTTCTAGTGATAGTTCTGGTTTGATTTGTTCTAACACCCAATTATTTGTCTTTTTCACAGTCCACGGTATCAGCAAACCTCTCCTCCAACACCACATTTCAAATGAGTTGATTTCTCTTATCCGCTTTTTTCGCTGTCCAACTTTCACATCCATACATAGAGATCGGGAATACCATGGTCTCAATGATCTTGACTTCAGTGATACGTCTTTGGATTTGAGGATCTTTTCTATTTCTCTCATAGCTGCCCTCCCCAGTCCTAGCCGCCTTCTGATTTCTTGACTATTGTCTCAATTTTGGTTAATGACTGGGCCAAGGTATTGTTAATCCTTTACATGTTCAGTGTCCTCATTGTCAACTTTAAAGTTACATAAATCTTCTGCTATCATTACTTTAGTCTTTTTGACGTTCAGCTGTAGTCCTGCTTTTGTGCTTTCCTCTTTAACTTTCATCAGCATTTGTTTCAAATCATTACTGGTTTCTGCTAAGAGTATGGTATCATCTGCATATCTTAAATTATTGATATTTCTCCCTCCAGTTTTCACACCTCCTTCATCTTGGTCCAATCCCGCTTTCCGTATGAAATGTTCTGCATATAGATTAAACAAATAGGGTGATAAAATACACACCTGTCTCACACCCTTTCCGATTGGTGACTAATCAGTTTCTCCATATTCTGTCCTTACAGTAGCCTCTTGTCCAGAGTATAGGTTGCGCATCAGAACAATCAGATATTGTGGCACCCCCATTTCTTTCAAAGCATTCCATAGTTTTTCATGATCTACACAATCAAAGGCTTTGCTGTAATCTATAAAGCACAGGGTGATTTCTTTCTGAAATTCCTTGGTCAGTTCCATTATCCAACATATGTTTGCGATATGATCTCTGGTACCTCTTCCCTTTCTAAATCTAGCTTGGACGTCTGGCATTTCTCGCTCCATATATGGTAAGAGCCTTTGTTGTAGAATCTTGAGCATTACTTTACTTGCATGGGATATTAAGGCAAGAGTTCAGTAATTACTGCATTCCCTGGGATCCCCTTTCTTTGGAATTGGGATATATGTTGAACACTTCCAGTCTATGGGCCATTGTTTTCTTTTCCATATTTGTTGACAATTCTTTTTCAACATTTGGACAGATTCACTGTACATATATTCATTTGTATGGACACTTTCCCCTAAAATATGCATTTTTGTAAACACTGGTTGAAGAACTGCATCACAAAATTCAGATAAGTGCTAATTTCTCATATTGTTTGGGAAAGTGCAGTTCTGTCTACTGAAATTCACCTGTAACAGAAGGAATAGAAAGGGAGGCAGAGCTGTACTATATGTTAAAAATATATATGCCTGCACAGAAATACAGGAGGATGAGCTTGGTAGCCCCATTGAGAGCCTCTGGATTAAAATAAATGGAGCAAGGAATAAAATGAACATGATGGTTGGAGTTTACTACCGATCACCCAATCAAGGAGAAGACGAGGGTGAAACTTTTGAAAAGCAAATTGCCACTGTTTCAAGAAAGCATGATGTAGTAGTAATACTAATACCAGTAGTAATCTCAGTAGTTATCTCAGCCAGATAGCAAGCAATTTATTGAATTAGAAAGGCTTGCATCATTAAGGATTCCTAACATTCATTTTCCAGTCTTGATTGCACAAGGCAACATCTGTACAGAAAGGGTGTAGGTTGCCCTTATTGTTTGTATAACTCAGGAATGCCAAAGGAACACAACAGCACTCTGCAGATAAAAATTCACTACTCCCACTGAAGATGACGAGAAATGGTTGAAACACGTTTGGGATATGTTCAGCCAAAATACATTTTATTATAATACATGATTGTCTTATACAAGGTTTTATGAATGCTAGCCTTTTTTTAGATATACATTAAACTTACGTGTATTAGATGGGATTAATTGTTACATATGATTGTTTTATATAAAGTTTTATGAATGCTAGCTAATGTTTGTATATATAATAAATTTTTATGCATTAGAAAACCCTACCACTAAGACTTGTATAGATAAGGATTTTTTTCAATCATGCCTCATGACTGATAGTTATTCAGACATCACAAAATCACATCTAATGTTTGAATAGATCAATTACTAGCCCAATTGACTATGTCCAGAGGATTCCCACAGTCTATGAGGAAGGTTACCTGATCAAAAAAATGAGGTAAGATTAATCGGGAAGGATTTGTTCTTGATAAATCCATGTTGGCTACTAGTAACCCCAGCATTGTTTTCAAGGTGCTTTATAATTCCCTCCAGAATTTTCCCAGGGATCAATGTCAGGCTGACTGGTCTGTAGTTGCCAGGTTCCTCCTTTTTGCCCTTTTTGAATATAGGGACAGCATTAGCCCTCCTCCAGTCATCCAGCACTTCACCCATCCTCCATGAATTTAGCAAAGATAACAGACAGTGGTTCTTTAGTCAGTTCCTTCAATAATCTAAGATGCATTTACTCGCTTAAAGTAATTATGTATATGTTGATTGGAATTGCACATTTTGCTGCTCTGTAAGGCTCTCTGATTTTATTTATGTTGATACTGTGTTGATAGATTTGTATTTTCTTTCTGTACTTGGGTTTTTTATGTAAATCATTTGACATGGTTTTTATTGTACTTACTGTGTGTTTGTGTGTGATATGCGTGTGATTCTACTCTCCAGCAGCTGTCAACTCATGAACAGGACAACCAAATGCCCCTTATTTGAAGAGAATATTTTACAACCTCACAACTCCTCTGACCCCCTTTCCCCCACCTCCAGTGACCCCCACTTGCCTACCCCACCAGTGGTTATCAGCCACCACTGCTCTTAACCTACCAGATGTATATCAGATGAATCCATATATCATCCCTAGAACTGACAGAAAGTTGCAGTGTTCTGTGGAAACAGAAAGCATTTTGGGGATCAGTTAACACAATTGACAACACTGGGTTTTTTCCTTCTTATGTTCCTCTTTCTCAGTACTAGATCATGCCTATAAGCATATTTTGTGTGTTGCAGGAATGTAATCATGAACTATCCATGCACACACAATTCTCCACACAATCCAGAATACAGAAAGTACCTGATGTTGGAGAAACAAAGTCAGTTTTTACTAGGTGGACCTTCCGGTATACTAGGGATGGTTAACTTTGCCACGCTCAGGCCTGGAAACTAGGGCTGTGCTTCATGTTCGGACAAATCATGAAAAATGTTAATTCTCTCTCCAAGCAGAATGCAATGCTTTAGCAGAGCCCCGTACTGTAGCAATAAATCTTGTCTCTTAAGCCCATCTGTTTTATCTTTTTCCCTAGTGCCTGCAGGAGGAAGGGGACCATTGCTGTCCAGGGAAGGAGAGCTGTTGCTGCTGTCTGTCTGTCAGCCTGCCTGCCTGTCTGCCTGCCTGCTGGCTTGCTGCTGCTGCTGCTGCTGCTGCTGCTGCTCGGCTACCACCACCACCACCCTCTCCCTGTTGGACTTCTGCTCAGCAGGTGTCACTCCTTACAGGACCAGGCCCCAGGTCCTCAGCCAGCTGTTGCTGATTTCTTCCACTGTCCCTTCTCTGGAGGGGATACATAAGCTGGCTGGCTGGCTGAGGTGCCTCCTGCTTTGTCTGCCTTTTTGTGGGTCTTAAGTCATGTGCCTGGGAGAGAGGACTCAGAGCCAAGTGGAGAGACCTGAGGGGCCCCCAATTAGTGTAGTGACAGGTCGAGGGAGATATGATGTTGTGAGGAGGACTTGCCAGATAAGGCACTTAACGACTGTGCCTTGTTCCAGTCCTCCCCAAACCTGCAGGTTTGCTGGTTGCCAGCTCTCAGGCCTCCGGATGCTGCTCCTAAATGCCAGATCAGTGCATAATAAGATCTCCCTCATTCACTATTTAATAGTGGATGAGGCAGCCGATCTGGCATGTATAACCGAGACCTGGGTGGGTGAGCAGGAGGGAGTCAGCCTCTTCCAGCTATGCCCGCCAGGGTACCTGGTTCAGCATCAGGGTAGGCCTGAGGGCAGGGGAGGGGGTTGCTGTGGTCTATAGGAGCTCCATCTCTCTCTGCAAGCACCCTGTTCATGTGACTACTGGTCTGGAGTGTTTGCACCTTATGTTGGGTCAGCGGGACAGACTGGGGATTTTGATAGTGTACTGCCCACCCTGCTGCCCAACAGACTCCCTAGCTGAGCTGACAGAGGTGATCTTGGGTGTACTGCTGAGATCCCCCAGACTGTTGGTTCTGGGGGATGTCAACATCCATGCCGAGGCCACCTTATCCGGGGCGGCTCAGGATTTCATGGTCTCCATGACAACCATGGGACTGTCCCAATATGCCATTGGCCCAACACATGTAGCAGAGCATACTCTAGATTTGGTTTTTGCATCTGGACATGGAGTTGGTGATCTGAATGTGGGGGGCCTTGCATCAGTCCCTCTGTCATGGACAGATCACTGCTTTCTGAAGTTTAGACTTACAGCATCTTTTCCCCTCTGCAAGGGTGGGGGACCTATTAAGTTGGTCCGCCCCCAGAGCCTAATGAATCCGGATGGTTTCCAAAGGGCTCTGTGGAGTTTTCGGTCTGATAGGGCTGGCGCTCCTGTCAAAACCCTGGTTGAACTGTGGAATACAGAAATGACCTGGGCTGTTGACATGATTGCTCCTGAGCACCGTCTCCTGTGTAGAGCTCGTACGGCTCCATGGTATACCCCAGAGTTGAGAGTGATGAAATAATATAGGAGACGGCTTGAGTGCAGATGGAGACGAACTCCTAGTGGATGCAGTTATACACTGGTAAGTGCCTATGGTAAGCTGTATTTAGGGGCAGTGAGGGCTGACAAAAAATAATATTTTGCTGCCACTATCAAATCATCAGGCTGCCACCCAGAGGAGCTCTTCAGAATTGACTGGGGGCTATTACACTCTGGCCCCAGGGACAAGGTAGAACCATCTGAGGCCTGCTGTAATGAATTTGCTAGGCACTTCCAGGATAAAACCTTTAGCATCTGCCAGGACTTAGACTCCAGTGTTATAGCAGATGAATCAAGCGAGGTATCCAGAGCACAGCCTTGTCCCAATTTCTTGGATGAGTTTCAGTTGGTGCAGCTTGAGAATGTTGACAAGGTGCTTGGACAGGTTCATGCAACCACTTCTGTGCTGGATCCTTGCCCTTCTTGGCTAATAAAAGCTATCAGGGTTGGAACAGCCGGCTGGGCCAGGGAAGTGGTTAACGCCTCTCTGTGAGAGGGGGTGGTCACTGGCTGCTTGAAAGAGGCAGTAGTGAGACCACTCCTGAAGAGGCCCTTCCTGGACCCAGAAAATCTTAATAACTATAGGCCGGTAGCAAATGTTCCATTCCTGGGCAAGGTCCTGGAACGAGTGGTTGCAGGCCAGCTCCAGACACTCTTGAATGAGACCGATTATCTGGATGCATTTCAGTCAGGTTTCAGGCCTGGTTTTGGCATGGAAACAGCCTTGGTCGCCCTGTATGATGACCTTTGTCGGGAGAGAGACAGGGGGAGTGTGACTCTGTTGATTCTTCTTGATCTCTCAGCGGCTTTCGATACCATTGACCATGGTATCCTTCTGGGAAGACTGGCTGAGTTGGGAGTGGGAGGGACTGCATGGCGGTGGTTCCACTCCTACTTGGCAGGTCACCTCCGGAAGGTGGTGCTTGGGGAACATTGCTCGGCACCCTGGACTCTCCACTATGGGGTTCCACAAGGGTCAGTTCTGTCCCTCATGCTGTTCAACATCTACATGAAACTTGGGTGCAGTCATCCGGAGCTTTGGAGTGCGTTGCCATCAGTACGCTGATGACATGCAGCTCTATTTCTCCTTTTCATCTTCTTCAGGTGAAGCTGTCAATAAGAACATAAGAACATAAGAAGAGCCTGCTGGATCAGGCCAGTGGCCCATCTAGTCCAGCATCCTGTTCTCACAGTGGCCAACCAGGTGCCTGGGGGAAGCCCACAAGCAAGACCCGAGTGCAAGAACACTCTCCCCTCCTGAGGCTTCCAGCAACTGGTTTTCAGAAGCATGCTGCCTCTGACTAGGGTGCCAGAGCACAGCCATCACGGCTAGTAGCCATTGATAGCCCTGTCCTCCATGAATTTGTCTAATCTTCTTTTAAAGCCATCCAAGCTGGTGGCCATTACTGCATCTTGTGGGAGCAAATTCCATAGTTTAACTATGCGCTGAGTAAAGAAGTACTTCCTTTTGTCTGTCCTGAATCTTCCAACATTCAGCTTCTTTGAATGTCCACGAGTTCTAGTATTATGAGAGAGGGAGAAGAACTTTTCTCTATCCACTTTCTCAATGCCATGCATAATTTTATACACTTCTATCATGTCTCCTCTGACCCGCATTTTCTCTAAACTAAAAAGCCCCAAATGCTGCAACCTTTCCTTGTAAGGGAGTCGCTCCATCCCCTTGATCATTCTGGTTGCCCTCTTCTGAACCTTTTCCAACTCTATCATATCCTTTTTGAGATGAGGCGACCAGAACTGTACACAGTATTCCAAATGCGGCCGCACCATAGATTTATACAACGGCATTATGATATCGGCTGTTTTATTTTCAATACCTTTCCTAATTATCGCTAGCATGGAATTTGCCTTTTTCACAGCTGCCGCACACTGGGTTGACATTTTCATCGTGCTGTCCACTACAACCCCAAGGTCTCTCTCCTGGTCGGTCATCGCCAGTTCAGACCCCATGAGCGTATATGTGAAATTAAGATTTTTTGCTCCAATATGCATAATTTTACACTTGTTTATATTGAATTGCATTTGCCATTTTTCTGCCCATTCACTCAGTTTGGAGAGGTCTTTTTGGAGCTCTTCGCAATCCCTTTTTGTTTTAACAACCCTGAACAATTTAGTGTCATCAGCAAACTTGGCCACTTCACTGCTCACTCCTAATTCTAGGTCATTAATGAACAAGTTGAAAAGTACAGGTCCCAATACCGATCCTTGAGGGACTCCACTTTCTACAGCCCTCCATTGGGAGAACTGTCCGTTTATTCCTACTCTCTGCTTTCTGCTTCTTAACCAATTTCTTATCCACAAGAGGACCTCTCCTCTTATTCCATGACTGCTAAGCTTCCTCAGAAGCCTTTGGTGAGGTACCTTGTCAAACGCTTTTTGAAAGTCTAAGTACACTATGTCCACTGGATCACCTCTATCTATATGCTTGTTGACACTCTCAAAGAATTCTAATAGGTTACTGAGACAGGACTTTCCCTTGCAGAAGCCATGCTGGCTCTGCTTCAGCAAGGCTTGTTCTTCTATGTGCTTAGTTAATCTAGCTTTAATCATACTTTCTACCAGTTTTCCAGGGACAGAAGTTAAGCTAACTGGCCTATAATTTCCGGGATCCCCTCTGGATCCCTTTTTGAAGATTGGTGTTACATTTGCCACTTTCCAGTCCTCAGGCACGGAGGAGGACCCAAGGGACAAGTTACGTATTTTAGTTAGCAGATCAGCAATTTCACATTTCAGTTCTTTGAGAACTCTCGGGTGGATGCCATCCGGGCCCGGTGATTTGTCAGTTTTTATATTGTCCATTAAGCTTAGAACTTCCTCTCTCGTTACCACTATTTGTCTCAGTTCCTCAGAATCCCTTCCTGCAAATGTTAGTTCAGGTTCAGGGATCTGCCCTATATCTTCCACTGTGAAGACTGATGCAAAGAATTCATTTAGCTTCTCTGCAATCTCCTTATCATTCTTTAGTACACCTTTGACTCCATTATCATCCAAGGGTCCAATCGTCTCCCTAGATGGTCTCCTGCTTTGAATGTATTTATAGAATTTTTTGTTGTTGGTTTTTATGTTCTTAGCAATGTGCTCCTCAAATTCTTTTTTAGCATCCCTTATTGTCTTCTTGCATTTCTTTTGCCAGAGTTTGTGTTCTTTTTTATTTTCTTCATTCGGACAAGACTTCCATTTTTTGAAGGAAGACTTTTTGCCTCTAAGAGCTTCCTTGACTTTGCTTGTTAACCATGCTGGCATCTTCTTGGCCCTGGCGGTACCTTTTCTGATCTGCGGTATGCACTCCAGTTGAGCTTCTAATATAGTGTTTTTAAACAACTTTCAAGCATTTTCGAGTGATGTAACCCTCTGGACTTTGTTTTTCAGCTTTCTTTTTACCAATCCCCTCATTTTTGTGAAGTTTCCTCTTTTGAAGTCAAATGTGACCGTGTTGGATTTTCTTGGCAATTGGCCAGTTACATGTATGTTTAATTTAATAGCACTGTGGTCACTGCTCCCAATCGGTTCAACAACACTTACATCTCGCACCAGGTCCCGGTCCCCACTGAGGATTAAGTCCAGGGTTGCCGTCCCTCTGGTCGGTTCCATGACCAACTGGTCTAGGGAATAGTCATTTAGAATATCTAGAAACTTTGCTTCTTTGTCATGACTGGAACACATATGCAGCCAGTCTATGTCCGGGTAGTTGAAGTCACCCATTACTACCACATTTCCTAGTTTGGATGCTTCCTCAATTTCATATCTCATCTCAAGGTCTCCCTGAGCATTTTGATCAGGGGGACGATAGATCGTTCCCAGTATTAAGTCCCTCCTGGGGCATGGTATCACCACCCACAACGATTCTGTGGAGGAGTCTGCCTCTTTTGGGGTTTCGAGCTTGCTGGATTCAATGCCTTCTTTCACGTATAGAGCGACTCCGCCACCAATACGTCCTTCCCTGTCCTTCCGATATAGTTTATATCCAGGGATAACCGTATCCCACTGGTTTTCTCCATTCCACCAGGTCTCCGTTATGCTCACTATATCAATGCTCTCCTCTAAGACCAAGCACTCCAGTTCTCCCATCTTGGTTCGCAGGCTCCTAGCATTAGCGTACAGGCACTTGTAAGTAGTGTCTCTCTTCAAGTGTCTTTGGCACTTGTGGTTAGGCCTGTGGTAATTTTGCTCTTCTGAATTTATATCCTGTGCCCCTGCTCTCACAATGCCTACTTCTAGGCCTACCCCTTTTAAAATTTCATCATTTCTTTGGTTTTTATCCCAGGGGGGAGGTTTATTCCGAACCGGACCTTTCACAGCTCCTGTCGGGTTTCCCCCCTCAGTCAGTTTAAAAGCTGCTCTGCCACCTTTTTAATTTTAAGTGCCAGCAGTCTGGTTCCATTCTGGTTCAAGTGGAGCCCGTCCCTTTTGTACAGGCCCGGCTTGTCCCAAAATGTTCCCCAGTGCCTAACAAATCCAAACCCTTCCACCCGACACCATCGTCTCATCCACGCATTGAGACTGCGAAGCTGGGCCTGTCTGGCTGGTCCTGCGCGTGGAACCGGTAGCATTTCAGAGAAAGCCACTTTGGAGGTCCTGGCTTTCAGCATCCTACCTAGCAACCTAAATTTTGCTTCCAGGACCTCACGGCTGCATTTCCCCATGTCGTTGGTGCCAACGTGCACCACGACCACTGACTCCTTCCCAGCACTGTCTACCAAACTATCTAAACGACGGGCGATATCCGCAACCTTCGCACCAGGCAGGCAAAACACCTTGCGGTCTACACGCCCATCACACACCCCACTGTCTATGTTCCTAATGATCAAATCACCCACTACAAGGATCCCTCCACCCCCTGGAGATATATCCTCGGCACAAGAGGATAGCTGCTCATCCCCCAAGTGTGCTGAACCGGTGCCTGGCTGCGACAATGGACTGGATGAGGGCTAATAAACTGAGGCTCAATCCAGACAAGACTGAGATGCTGCTAGTGGGTGGTTCTTCTGACCAGATGGTGGATGTTCAACCTGTCCTGGATGGGGTTGCACTCCCCCTAAAGGAGCAGGTTCGTAGCTTGGGGGTTCTCCTAGAACCATCTCTGTCACTTGAGGCTCAGGTAGCCTCGGTGGCACGGAGTGCCTTCTACCAACTTCAGTTAGTGGCCCAGCTGCATCCCCATCTGGACAGGGATAACCCGGCTTCAGTTGTCCATGCTCTGGTAACCTCCAAGTTAGATTACTGCAATGCACTCTATGTGGGGCTGCCTTTGAAGACGGTTTGGAAATTGCAGCTTGTGCAAAATGCAGTGGCCAGATTGGTAACAGGGATCAGACGGTTCGAATATATAAAACCAATTCTGGCCCGCTTGCATTGGCTGCCTGTATGTTTCCGAGCTCGATTCAAGGTGCTGGTTTTAACCTATAAAGCCTTACATGGCTTGGGACCACAATACCTGATGGAACGCCTCTCCCGATATGAACTCACCCGTACACTACACTCAACATCTAAGGCCCTCCTCCAGGTGCCTACTTCAAGGGAAGCTCGGAGGGTGGCAACAAGGGAGAGGGCCTTCTCAGTGGTGGCCCCCAAATTCTGGAATAATGTTACTGATGAGGTGCGCCTGGTGCCATCACTGTTGTCTTTTCGGTGCCAGGTCAAGACTTTCCTCTTCTCCCAGGCATTTTAGCATGTGTAATTAAATTGTTTTAAATTTTTTAAATTGTGTTTTAAATTGTTTTTAAAAGATGTGTTTTAAATTTGTATATTTGTTTTTAATGTTTTTAGTTACTATAAACTGCCCAGAGAGCTTCGGCTATGGGGCGGTATACAAATTCAATAAATAAATAAATTATAATTGTGTTAAACTCTCTCTGTGTGTGTGTGTGTGTGTGTATTAGTGGCATGCATCATTTTTAAGGTTCCTAAGCTTATGTTTTCTTTTCTATTCACCCCCTCTTCATTGTTCTGAATCTGATTTGTTTTTGCAGCCTAATTCTTTCATGTTTTAAGAGCAAGCCACACAATACCCTGCATCCTCTTGGTCAAACTCTCTCGGCAAGCTTTAATAAGCCAAGAAGGGCAAAGGTCGAGAGGACACGTTGCTGGGTGCATCATCACATAAATGTAGACTGAACTCTTTGCAGTTAATGGAGGTAAAGGGATGCTATGAGGCTCAGAATGATGTGGGCAGATATTGTCCAGCTGGTTGCCTCAAGGTAGAGAACATGGCACAGTACATGTCTTATCTAAATGTACCCTGTACTCCGATTTGAGGACTGAATATCTTGAGCCTTTATTAGCCGAGATTAGCAACAACTCCCCTTTAAGTGTTAAACAAATAAAAAAACAGGACAGTCCCAAGACAATTGAAGGAAGAATGATGAGGGGGAAGGACAAATGTTCAGAGAGCTGTGCAGCAGATTATGAGTTTGGAATACTGGAACAATAAAATCATCATGTCTGACTAATTATGTTTTCATTTAGCCTTGTTCAATGACATCTTAAAACCTCTTCATGTCATTTTTATGCATAGGTAGTAAAGGCTCCTTTTCCAAGTGCAGACTGAACTTCGATTAAAAAAGCCATTCTAGAGCCAAATCACCAGGAGCTGAATAACTCCAGCTCTGAACAGAAGTATGCATGCAAGCATGGACCTGACCTTTGGCTCACCTCTGACTTTTTCCTCCATCAGAATGCACTAAATAGCCCATTGAGGACTGTAGCTTGTTCCATATGCATGCATTGGCAATTGTTATGGATCATTCCCCAGGCCAGGCTCCATAGAACCATGACACTAGTTCCATCAGCCCATGGTGTCATCAGACTTCTCTTTGCGATACCTCAAACTTGGAGGCCAAATGTGACCTTCCAGGCCTCTCTCTCTGGCCCTCATGACTCTCTCCAGGCCACACCCCTCACCAGACCTGCTCTGTGTCCTCCTTGAGTGCGGTGTGCGTGCATGTGTGCGTGCGTGCGTGAGCCTCTGACTTTTTCATGGCCATGAGGGAATGCGGCCCTTGGGCTTAAACAGATTCTTCACCTCTCTAATACACCAAATGTAGGTTATGCAGCTTGGCAGTGAAACAATTTCTACTAATGAAGCCATGAGTTCCTAAGAAAGCAGATGGGGGGAGGAGAACAATGCATGGGTCAACTCCAAGGGTGGTCAGAGAAAGTCACCCACCCACCCACCATGGGTCCCCCACAGATGGGTAGCCTCAACCCCTACCCTTGAATTTGGTCCTGGAAGTTTCTTCTTCCTGCCTGCATTGATTCATTAGTTACTATGGGGCAGGAGAAAGGATGGTAAGATAAGGGTAATTTTTCTGAGTCCTCAGATTAACTCAGAAAAATTATCTCTTTTTTTCTGAAGAACTCGAGTAATTTCCAAGTTAATCTGAGAACCACTTTGAGCAGTTCCCCCTTCTTTACTCTCAACCCATCCCCCTCTTGGTCCTCCCTTCCACCACCTTAGCAAGGGATGGGGAACCTTTGCTCCTTCAGATGTTGCTGGACTACAACTCCTATCATCCCTCCCCATTGGCCATGCTGGCTGGAGCTGGTGGAATCTGGAGTTCAACAATACTTAGAGGGCATCATGATGAAGGCAGCACTAACATGATTGTGCACTAGATGGCCAGCATTTGTGGGTGATGGTGAGACCAAGCTGGTATATCCTTTATGTATGTCTATGTTGTATGACATAGATATATGCATTCTGAACATGTGTGCCTACTCAGTTTTCACAGATGGGCTTCTAACATGAGGATGGGGACACAAAGAATCACTGTGGAACCCATGTAGGTGGAGATAATAGTTTTATAGGAAGGTTCAAGACTACATGGGTCAAGAGCCGCGGTGGGAAGGAAATGGGTAGGGTGATGTCCACCCATTCTGCACCCGGATACAATCCTGGTCACAATGGATTAGAGAAAGAGAGGGAGAACTTGCTTCTAAAGCATTTTATTGAATATTAAAGCAGAGAAATCAAAATAAAAGCAGCAAATCTTGAATCATAACTAAACTAAAGGACTTCTCCTTTCCCTGTACCACCCGTGCCCAATCCAGCCAATGAAGGCTGCCATGTCCCAGTTTCGCAAACTTCTTCTGACCTCAAGAAAGTTAGTTGTGCCTAAGTTGTGCTGGAGCTGGAGAGACTGGTTAGCTATTGATGTAGCCATAACTAATTTTATCTGGATTTGAATCTGGCAGGCTTTGCTTTGTATCTTGGAGCCAGCTGATATTTATATTTCACTGGTTCACAGGAGCTGTGAAGTTCTGAAATGTTATTTTAAAACAAAGGCCACCCTATTCAAATGACACCAGGTGCAGGGTACGGTGAAATGGGATGGGGCATTATCACAGCGTGCACAGCTTTAATTATAAAGGGCAAGGAGGAACTGAGATCTCAGAAACCACAATCACTGAGATAGTTGAAATATTTCTTTGTACGACATCTAGTTCTCCAGGTTGTCCTGAAAATGTAGAAAGAAGAAAAAAATCAGCAACATTCCTTGGATTTTCCCTTTAATCAAGTGCATATCAAATAATCATAAATTAAGAATGGTTCTGGAAATATGAAACATGAAATTTCACCCTGACTTAGGAATGAAATCAAGGTTTGGAATATAGATAGTTTGCATTTGATGCAGAAGTACACACAATGCAGAATGAAACATAAGGACTTGCTGCCAAAAAGTGCAATGATGGGCATGACAGAGGTGTATAAAATTATGCATGGTGTGGAGGAAGTGGATAGAGAGTTCTTCTCCCTCTTGCATCATATTAGAGCTCAGGGACATCCAATGAAGCTGAAGGTCCAAGGTGGGCTTCTAAGCGCATATGGCTGAACACACTTAGAACCTTCCCCACAAACAGGAACACTATGTTATCAGGAAGTCTAGCCATGAGGAGGCTTCAACTATGTCCAGCCTAATGCATGTAGAAAGCCCCTTTCAGACATTCCTGCTCAGCATGGGAATGCTCAGGTGAAACCAACACATACAAGGGATGTTGGGAGCAAGGCTAGCCAGGCTGGGGTTTTGTTTTTCTTTTTCAAATGCTAAATGAGAGGTGCTAAAATCCATGTGCACACATTCACTTTGCTCATGTCTTTTTAAAATCTATATCAAGGTCTCAGCTGCCATCATTTTGGGGTCATCCTGCATTGAATTCATTGCAGGAGGGAAAGAATTGTGCCAATTCTACATTGTAGAAAACAAATTTCAAACCTCAAACTTGCAATTCTGAAAGTGCCTACAAACAGAAAATGTGGAAAGGGACATATCTGAAAGCATACCGCTCTCAGTATAGCCCTACTCTCACCCCTACTGCATCCTATACAGGGATTTTGATTTTACTCAGTAGATTTAGACAAGTTATTGTTGTATTATGGGCTTTAGTTTTTTGGGTTTTTTTTTAAGATTGGAAGGACCTTCTGGCTCAACTATAAAATGATTTCAGTAGATATAGCATGTTCAGCAGCTTCTGCTTTATTTTTATTTTATTTTCCCTCTTTTGTTGTCCATGGTAGAGTTTACGAAGCTGATGTGACTCACCAGGTTTGTATCTGTATTCTGCTCTTGAGCATTATCCTAACACATGCAATATCATCTAGGAGGTTGTCATCGAGCAATTCTGCAAAGATATGGAATAAGACAAGCAGTTAGAGGGTTTAATAGAGATTAATGGAGGGGGGGAAATGAGGTTTTGGTGGTGCCTTTTATTGCAGTGGCTGTTGTTGATTTATACCGAATGGCCTTCTCTGAATGGGGATCAGGTAATCTACTAGAAAACCTGTACTAAGTGCTTTCACTTTCTAAAGTCTGATGGAATAGTAGGGTCACCACAGGAACAGGTGATCCATTTCAGCCACATAGCAACATAATCTTTGCAACAGGAAGTCCTTTTTTCATTAAGTACTCCCTGTTCCTAGGAGTGACTTCCTGCTAGCATTTTCCTTCTGTTTCTCAATATGTCTTTCCCTTCCCTCATACTCTGCAAATTCTAATGTCTATAAGTACATTGCTCAGTGTTAAGGGAGCTGGGGCTGGAGCCCACCAGGCTGCCGCCGCGAAGCCACTGCTCTTCCTGGAGCTCTTCCCTTGGCCCAGCTTGTGCACTTACATGGTGCTCAGTGCCCTGGCCTTGCTGGGTGGCAGCCTCAGCACCCACCGCGCCCTCAGCCAGGCCACCGCTGAGAACCGGGAAGAGCCCGGACCGCCATCAAAGCAGCCGCACCTGGGGGAGGAGAGCGACCTGTCGCTGCGGCAGCTCGGGCCAACCGCCTTGGACATTGCCTATCACTTGCTCTCTGACAGCCTCTGCGCCTGGGTGTTTGGTTAACATCAGCTACAGGATGGCTGGCAGCGAGGCCAACTGCTTGCCATTTGCTAGCTACTCTTCTTTCTTGACGGTAAACGAAAGCATCAAAGTAGTGTGCACCAAACATAAAGATCACAGCTGACGCAAGAGAAGTAGGAAATCAGAGAAGTGTCGTAAGAACTGAAGAGCTGCAAAAGAATTCATCCAACTTGAAAAGGCCTGTGGACGCCAGAGAGTCTGCTAAAGATGTCTGAAATCAAGAAGAGGAGGCTCTTGGCGGGTTTTGAGCCCCTTCCTCAAATGTGTGATGGTCATATTGTTTTCTTGACAATGTTAATATTTTGTTATTTAAATTTTTGTGCACTGTATTTTTTCTGATGTGTGTTTTGTATTTGTGTTTTTTTTTTTTTTTTTTTTTGTGAGCCACCTTGAGGACCATTTGGCCGAAAGGCGGCATAGAAACAGAATTAATAAATAAATAATAAATTAATAATACATTAAGAATAAATCCAGCTCCATAAAGAAACATTCCCTGAAACTTACATCAAAAACAAACTGATCTCCTCCTCATCCTCATCTCTGGCACTTAAAGGCAAATCTATCAAATCTGCACTTTCCAAAACAATATGAGAACGGAAACGGAGCCATCTGTCAAACATTGCACTTATCTGAATATCACGGTGCAGTTCTCCAAATAATATTTACAAAAATGTATATATTAGGGGAAAGTGTGCATAAAAACGACTATATTCATGAAAATAACATACAAAAATGCATTATAAATTGGGGAAATTGCTTGCAAAAATTTGTACATTAGTAAAAACAGCATACAAAAATGTGTTTAGGAGAAATTCACTCTAAAATGCCAATTAATTTTTCAGGAGGATTTTTTTTAAAAAAAAATCACAAATTGCTGCAGAAATGTGGAGAACTGAATTTAAGAATGGAAAGGTGAGAAACTGAGAGAACAGAAATTGTCAGATCCTTCCATCCCCAGACATAGCAGCGCACATTTGAATGAGGAAAAGTGTATGTGTTTCCTTCTAAAAGCTGTGAAGCCACAGATGATAGCCAAACAATGTGCTTTTTAAAAAATTTACATCCCATGATTTGGCCTAGACTGACTCTCATTGTGCTTTACAGCAAGGATGGGCAGACTTCAGGCTTGCAAGATCAACACAGTTTTTTTACTAAAAACCCTGAGATCCAGCAACTGGAGCCCAGGTGCAAAATAACGACTGGGGGGAGCAAAGCTAGACACAAAATGGTGGCTCACAAGTAGTAATGCAGTGGCAAATCTGGAAGTGCAGGGTCCTTTCATGATAAACACACCACACACCCTCATAACCACATCCCCATTCCACTTCCTCTTCTCCCTTCCTCTCCCTGTCATCTCACACGTCCACACTCCTCTACAGCAGACATCCCTAGGAGCCAATCAGCATTAAAGGGGCAGCTGTGTGTTAGCTACAGAGAAGAGTCTTCTCAGGGGCTAACTAACTTCTTTTCACTCTAATTGGCTCCGTTCAGTATGAAAGGACAAGGACTCTTCTCAGTGGCTAACACGCTCCCTTTTCAGGCTGGGACCCTGCTGCCCGCAAAAATATGGGTCTACAACCCCCCACAACCCTGGACTACACCCCTGCTCACAACACACAGCTAACTACCTACTGTATATATAACCTGTATATACAAATCCACAACATACCACATATTCAGGTTTTTATTTTAATGCCACGATTTGCGGGGAAGTATTTTGTTTTGTTTACTATTCTACTGTTAAACCATTGCAAATCAGAAACCCTTGCCAATTTACTGTAAATCACCCCGAGATCTACCAGAAGATCTCACACTACATCATGCCATCCCAACATCCCATAAGTAAACTCCTGGTAGTCTTGTCCTAGACTCCAAGGCGGACTGTGCTACCAGATAACTGGTGTGCATTTAAAAGCAGATGTTGTAATCGTTTTCAAATGGGATGCTACTAATGATGGGTGAGACAAGTAAGAGGTTAATCTTTTGCTAGGAGCAAAAATAATTGTGACCGACCACTGGAAATCAGTATCTGTACCAGCTGCAAAGGAATGGCTATTTGAAGACTCCCAAAATTGCACATTGGAGCAAACTTGGCAGACATGTAGGATGATGTAATCATTTCTACAAATCACAATAACTTGCGTTATTTTGGAATCAGACCTACACAGCTGAAAGGTTGAAACCGTCAGTTTTTCTATACAGTATGCATTCTTGGAACATACTAGCAGTAGTAGCAGTTAGGGATGGATAAACCCATTAAAGTCTGGTCAATCCCAGCTTTTGGAGAAGACAAGACTCAGTCAATTGTATTAGAAAATCCTTTAAAATCTGCCTAGGGAAAAAACTACTTGCAACAGAGACCAAGGGTTGCATGCTGTCTTTGTCCCCACCCTCCAACATTTTTTCCTTTAAAACTTCTAGAATAGGATATGCAGCTCCCCACAGCCAGAATGGCTACTGAGTGAAGCTCCTTGTTGCTGCACACTTTGAATGGACATAAAGCAAGCCAAACACACACACATACAGGAGTGACAGGAGAACTTGGTAACTTTCCATCACTCCCAAGGGGAATTGTATGGGGGGGGGAGCATGGCTGCTGTCCCTGGTGTTTACAGTATGCGACCTTCAGACTGCCTCGCAATGGAATCCACCGGACTGCAGATTCCAAAGTGGACCATTGAACAGATTCAGATCATGATCCACTCAGATCAGATCAGGTGAGTCTGCTTTGGAATCTGAGCAGGGCAAATTGTCCTCCATTCCCTAGTAGGAGTATGAAACATATTTGTAGTAAAGTAAAATCCATTGCAAAAAGCCAGGGTAAAAACTTTCTAAACAAAAGGTTTACACGACAATAATAATCCTCTTTATTTCAGGCCAAAGGGAAGGTTGGTACCCCTCCACCCAGCTCTGCCAGCTTTGTCAGCTTCTAGCTACTCTCTAGCCAGCCCCTGCATGCAGAGTGATGCTTCTGCTCACCAAACATGTGAGAGGAAGTGCCTTCAGCAGGAACCTCGCCAGTGGCAGCCAAACAGGGCTTTCTGGGGGGGGGGGGCAGAGACTGGCTGAACCGGGACCAATTGCTGCACAGTTCCAGGCTGGCTCTGTGATCTGCCACACATACACACACTCCCTTCTGCTCAAGCCACCATGGACTGCAGGCCTGCAGATGCACCACTGATCCCACCATTCCATAAAGCGCCAGCAGCCTGGGTTAGGATTGCACTCTGAATCACAGCACAGCAGCAGGAACAACACTAAAATAATTCTTTCTGCCATACCAGCCTTTCAAGCTAAAAAGATTCCTTAAGGGGGGGAAAGAGGATTTGCTAGGCCTTCTTGGGGAGGGTTCTAAAGTCAGGGCACCACCCCATAATCTTTTCCACCCACTTCAGTCATTTTTAAGGCCCCCACCTCATGTCCCACCACCAGTGGAGGTGTGGTTGCAGGGTGGGCCCTTTTCAGCTGCAGCAGTGGCATCACTAGGGGGGTGCAGGGGGTGCAGACCACACCAGGTGACACCATCAGAGAGGGGTGGCTCTCAGCTTTAATTTTTAAAAAAAGTAAGTTTCTAGGTGGTCCAGTTCTCGAGATATACATAAAAACATCAGCCGCCCCCAGTGGCGTCACTAGGGGGGTGCGGGGGTGCGGGGGGTGCGGACCACACCAGGTGACACCATCAGAGGGGGGTGATTCTCAACTTTAATTTTAAAAAAATTAAGTTTCTAGGTGGTCCGGTTCTCGAGATATACATAAAAACATCAGCCGCCCGCATTAAATCTTTTTTTAAACTACTGTATAGCACTTCGTAGCTTTAACCCCGCCCATTCAGGATTGCAGTCAATCAGTGAAGTGTTTGTTTGACCTGTGGCAGTGTCTAGTAAACCTCATTGCAAGGCCAGAAAATGGTGGTTCCCCCCCCCTCTTTATCTGAAAATCTCATAAATTGGGTAAGTATATATATTTCAGTTTTTTCCCTCTTGTGTGTAGGAGTCAGATCCTGGGCAGTGTTTTCAAAACCTTCCCAATACTTGCTTTTGTGGGGGTAAAAGCATTGCTAATCCCATATCTCCGGAGTAAATCCCATTGAATTCAATAGGATTTACTTTTGAGTAGACATGGTTATGAACGTGCTGAAAATCAATGAGACTTTGGAGTGAATGTAAAAAAGAATTTTGTTTGTGTTCTAACTCTTTCTGTCCCCTTCTCCAGTCCTATTTTAAAGCAAGTAGGCAGGGCTTACTTAGGTATTACAGTTTTTATTCTGTAGGAAACGAATGCTGATTTTTTTAAAACTAATACTGATTTTTCTGCAATGACCAACTGGTTTGACAATAAACTATTATATGGGCTGTATGTATTTATACATCTGTAGTGTGTGTGTGTAGTCTTTCCAACAACCCTGTGAGGTAGGGTTGGAAACCAAGGCAGCTCACAACAAGAAATAAAGCCATTTAAAATCCAATAACCATAGAGCAAGAATAAACAGTTGGAAAACAGCCTAAAGAGGTATGATTCTGAATTTTGGGTTGGGTGAATGAAGTTTATTTATTTATTATCTGATTTATATCCCGCCCTTCCTCCCAGTAGCAGCCCAGGGCGGCAAACAAAAGCACTAAAAGCACTTTAAAACATCATAAAAACAGACTTTAAAATATATTAAAACATCTTTGAAAATATTTTTTAAAAGCTAAGGCTTAAAAACATATTAAAAAGCAATTCCAACACAGACTCAGACTTGGATAAGGTCTCAACTTAAAAGAACAAGTTGAAAGAACAAGTTCCTTATCACTTGAGGCTGTAGTTCTCTGCACATTTCCCAGTTTGAGTAAGCCCCATTGAATACATTGGGACTTGCTTCTGAGTAAACAAACATCGGATTGCACTATAAATATATTTAAAGATTGTGTAATTCATAAACATATTTGATAGTCATGTTTATATAAATATTTCTTCATACTGTGTCCCAATAAGTATTTGATTTCACACTATGGTTGTAGATGATTTTGTCCTCTACATTTTAAGTGTGCCCTTCTTCCTGGGGGTGGTCATGGTTCTCCATTGTTTTCATCCTGAGGGGAGGATAGGCTGAGAGATGGTGAGTAGCACATTTAAGGTCTTTTCACCTCCCCCCCTTTTTTATTTATATTTATTTTATATTTCTCCAATATCTTCCCCTGGTTGTTTTTATGTATTTTAAATATTTTTAGATTAAATAAATAGGAAATCATAATTGTATAGGAAAAAGTATTTTGTAAAATGTGAAGGACAGTGGCTGCCCAGTCAGTATAACCACTGTACAAGATCTACTCAGCCACTGTAATTACCTTTTTGTTTTGAGTGCCCTTTTGTCTGGGTCTTGGTTCAGGTGTGTATCCAACTTTGATGTGCTTATGGAAGGGGTGTGCAAGTAGTGCCCCCCCCAAGTGTGGAGGCTTGGACAAACATTGTGTTATGGAAAACCAACATCTGTGTGAAAGTACATATTTGGGAATGCCATCAGTGTAATCCTAAACACACTTAATAAATAATGTCAAACTTGCACGTCACAAAATATATTACGGTCATGTCCATAAGCACCAGGAGGGTAGTCGCCCAGGGGATCTTAGTCCCTCTGCTTTTTTGGGAGCAGGGTCCCTATGTCTCCAAGCATCCTACAGTCAGCATGAAAAGGGAGTGTGTTAGTCACTGAGAAGAGTCTTCTAATAGGCTTCCTTGCCTTTTCTGCAGATTGGAGCCAATCAGATTGAAAGGAGATGAGTCAGCCACTGAGAAGACTCTTCTCAGTTGCTAATGCTCTCCACTTTCATGCTGATTGGCTCCTAGAGATGTTTGTTGTTGTGAGGGAATGCATTAACAAAGATCTCATTCTTAATCCAGGAGCAAAAAAGGGTGTACATGGCTGTAACTATCATGAAGGGACCCTGCAGCTCTGAATTTTCTACTAAACAACTGATAAATACCTATGTAACTTTGTGTCTGGAGACTTATTATTAATTATCCCCCTGACAAAACTCCAGTGGCCAAAGGGGTTTAACAGTCAGGCCCTCTTCTGGTGATTGTAGCTCTGTGAGAGGAATAGGTTGTCTCCTAACACCTCTCAGCACCCTTCACAAACTACCCTTCCCAGGATTCTTTGGGGGAATCCATGACTGTTTAAAGTGGAATAAATGTCTGGCATGGCTGCGGTCCCCTGATAAGCCAAGCTAAACAGCATGCTTTTAGTACACTGAGAGTTGGTTCTTACTGAGCATGCCTGCGCTATCATAGACTTCAATGTTAAATTCTTAAATTAATTAAATATCAGCCAGGCATTTTTTAAAAACTTTTAAACTGCAGAAGATGGAGGTTGGAGTATTGGGCAAGGTCAGTAATAAGATTATAGGTACTCTGTGAACATGGCTGATTTTTAATTAATTTCAAAAAATTATGAGACCTCTGACAGAAAAAAGTCCAACAGGGGTCTGGATTTTTTTTCTTTTGTTTTGCAGGTTGAACTCTCTAGTCTCTCTGAGTGTTTTGTGTATTGCCATGAAAACTTACAGAGTTGTTAAGCAAGCGTTTCTGAATTTAGGACTATCAGTTTTGTAAGATTTTTGAAGTGAGCTTATGGGAAGCAGCAAAATGGCCTGGCGTTATTTTCAATTTAATATGGCAGAATGTGAAAAACCCATGCTGGCTATAGTAAACAGCCATGTCCTGGATTTTAAACCTCATTGTAAACTACCTTGTGAGGGATGACAGATGTCATAAATAAATAACTGATTTGAATGACATACAGAGTGTTATGTCCTGAAATCTCTAGTAATGATAATCAAGAAGTCATGACTGATATTGTCTCTCACACTGCAATGTTACCTAACTAAGCCAGACATGGTTCTTTAGCAGGTCTCATTTTGAGCCAAAGTTCACATTGGTTGTATTTCTTTGCACACTTACATGGGAGAAAGCCCCATTGAACTCAATAGAATTTACTTCTGAGGGGACATGCACAGGATTGTGCTGCAAGACTGAGGTCTGTAATTTAAGATGTAAACTACAGAGTTTCTTGAGGAGTACAGAGTTTTTCTGTATTAGGAAAAAAATTTCAGAATGCATCTTCATGAAAAATTTATCAAATATGCACTTCTCAAACCAATATGAACCCTGTGGAATTCCCTCCCTTGAATATTAGGCAGGCGCCATCTCTGCTATCTTTTTGGTGCCTTTTGAAGACTTTCATCTATCAACAAGTCTTTTAGGTTGAGACCTATCCCAGTCTGCGTCTGTATTAGAATTGCTTAATATGTTTTTTAATAATGTTTTAACCCTTTTTTAAAAGTTCTTTTTTAAAAATGTTTTTAATGCTGTTTTATTTTAATGTATTTTAAGATCTGTTTTTATGACGTTTTAAAGTGTTTTTAGTGGTTTGTTTGCCGCCCTGGGCTCCTGCTGGGAGGAAGGGCGGGATACAAATTAAATAATAAATAAATAAATAAATATGTAAACTGAAACTTGGCGCTTTGCATGTCTCTGAATTTTGCAACAGAGTTCTCCAATGAAAGAATACATTCAAAAATGTCATTTGTGAAAATAACATGCAAAACTGTATTGCGGAAATTATTTGCAAAACATGCATATACTCTGCAAAACAAACCTGTGCAAATGGGGTATACTGGGAGAAATGCACACAAGATGTGCAAAAATTTACATGTGGACTTTTAAAAAACATACAGAAACATGGCACAAACAAGTGGAGGATAGAGAAGGATGATGTATGCCTGAGCATCATTCCTTAGAATGATAAAACTTTCCTTATTTAATACATTAGCCAGGGTTGCTAGGTAATATAATGCAAAGGAAAAAACACATCACTCACGGTTGCAGGAAATACCACAGTAGTTACGTGACTCTATCCTCCCATCACTGCACCAGTTTTCATTGTCGATCCTGAATAAGCCATAGTATCTGCGCAGACCTGTGGAACTCACTATGGGGTTAGTATTAAAACTGTCTTCACCACCAAGTACACACATCCCTGGGGGTAAAAACAGAAGATATATCTGATTATTAGATACTGATGAATAAACATACAATGCAGAAAAGATGACATAGTACAGTGGTTAAAAGATGAAACTATGAGTTCATCTTCAGCTGGAAAATCTTCAATTTGGATCTTCTCCCTGCTGTAAATTCACTTAGAAAGCCACTATCTTTGGATCCCAGCTGAAATAAAGGGGCCATGATAATGCCCACTTTTTTATTTATTTATTTATTTATTTATTTATTGTATTTGTATACCGCCCCATAGCCGAAGCTCTCTGGGCGGTTTACAGCAACTAAAAACATTAAAAACAAATATACAAATTTAAAACACATCTTTTAAAAACAATTTAAAACACAATTTTAAAAAATTCAAAACAATTTAAAACACATGCTAAAATGCCTGGGAGAAGAGGAAAGTCTTGACCTGGCACCGAAAAGATAACAGTGATGGCACCAGGCACACCTCGTCAGGGACATTATTCCAGAATTTGGGGGCCACCACTGAGAAGGCCCTCTCCCTTGTTGCCACCTTCTGAGCTTCCCTCAAAGTAGGCACCTGGAGGAGGGCCTTAGATTTTGAGCGTAGTGTATGGGTGGGTTCGTATCAGGAAAGGCGTTCCATCAGGTATTGTGGTCCCAAGCCGTGTAAGGCTTTATAGGTTAAAACCAGCACCTTGAATCGAGCTCGGAAACATACAGGCAGCCAATGCAAGCGGGCCAGAATCAGTTTTATATGTTCGGACCATCTGGTCCCTGTTACCAATCTGGCCACTGCATTTTGCACAAGCTGCAATTTCCAAACCGTTTTCAAAGGCAGCCCCACATAGAGTGCATTGCAGTAATCTAACTTGGAGGTTACCAGAGCATGGACAACTGAAGCCAGGTTATCCCTGTCCAGATAGGGGCGCAGCTGGGCCACCAACCGAAGTTGGTAGAAGGCACTCCATGCCACCGAGGCTACCTGAGCCTCAAGTGACAGAGATGGTTCTAGAAGAACCCCCAAGCTACAAACCTGTTCCTTCAGGGGGAGTGCAACCCCATCCAGGACAGGTTGGACATCCACCATCAGGTCAGAAGAACCACCCACTAGCAGCATCTCAGTCTTGTCTGGATTGAGCTTCAGTTTATTAGCCCTCATCCAGTCCATTGTCGCAGCCAGGCACCGGTTCAGCACATTGACAGCCTCACCTGAAGAAGATGAAAAGGAGAAATAGAGCTGCATGTCATCAGCATACTGATGGCAACGCACTCCAAAGCTCCGGATGACTGCACCCAATGGTTCCATGTAGATGTTGAACAGCATGGGGGACAGAACTGACCCCTGCGGAACCCCATACTGGAGAATCCAGGGTACCGAGCAATGTTCCCCAAGCACCACCTTCTGGAGGCGACCTGCCAAGTTGGAGCGGAACCACCGCCACGCAGTCCCTCCCACTCCCAACTCAGCCAGTCTTCCCAGAAGGATACCATGGTCGATGGTATCAAAAGCCGCTGAGAGATCAAGAAGAATCAACAGAGTCACACTCCCCCTGTCTCTCTCCCGACAAAGGTCATCATACAGGGTGACCAAGGCTGTTTCCATGCCAAAACCAGGCCTGAAACCTGACTGAAATGGATCCAGATAATTGGTCTTATCCAAGAGTGTCTGGAGCTGCAACCACTTTGCAGTGTTGTTGTAAGGACTGCAAAATGATAATTCGCATGAAAGGCTATGAAAACTCAAACGCACTAAAGAAACAATATTCACCTTGTTAACTTGGATTTCAGTTGCATTTACTGATACAGTGTGTCCCTAACTACAAGAATGTGAACTTTTTTATTAACCATTTTCTGTTTTGATATTCGTTATTTTGACATTGCTTTGCAGACTTCAAACACTATGTGTAAACATTTCACAGTTCTTGGTACCAGTTTGTTTATTATTTATCATTATTTGGTTATTTAAAATGTATACACCTATTATGAAAACATCAAGGTAGTTTACAATTAACTCCATTAAAATACACTAGCAATAATAAAATAAATCTAGTCATGTTAACAGTCAGTATAAAATTTAATTTAAACGTTATGTAACAAATGACTGGCATCAGCGGCAAGGAAAAGCTTCACTGAGCATATAAGTTTTCAGTATGCGCCACAACTGTATCATCTTGGGGGAGGCTATTCCAAAGAATGGATGCCACAACTAAAAAGGCCCTGCTTGCCTATAAGATGAACTTCTATAGGTGACAACGCAACCAGGAGGGCCACAGCTTTATGGTGATACTGTCATTTCCATGCTCAAAATCTGCCTCTTTTCCCTGAGAGATCACACAAAAGGATTTTGGATTGTCAAAGTCAAAAGTCAGTTTGGAAAATGAGCACATTCCCCATTATGGAAAGAAAGAAGCTGAACAACAAAACATAGGACAAACATTGCATGTAAATTGGACAGAAATCAACCCTCCCCAGAATGCAGCCCTCCAGGTATTGTTGGACTACAGCTCCCATCATCTCTGACCATTGACCACAGTGTCTGGGGCTGATGGGAGCTGGAGTCCAACAACACATTTGGGGTACCCAGTTTCAAGCATACATCAATGCAAAGAATTCACATGACATTGTGCACGCAGCAGAACTCACAGTCGTTCAGGGTGTAGCCTTGGTATCCATCTAGCCCATGCACTCTCAAAACATTTGCTAGTTCACAACGCTTATACACCCTGGCCTCATTTGATACAATAAGCAAACTGAGGAGGGCAATGATCAGAGATTTCATGGCTGCAGCTGTCTGGAGAGTTATATGATGGCGTGTCCAAAGAATCAGCCCTTTTATAATCTGGAGACTGGGGTGAAAATGAGGATTTGTTGACATTTCTGTCTGTTCCCTGAATTCTTATTTTGTCAGACAGAGATTTGGAATTGATTTATTGCTTTGGGAACCAGCTGACATTTACAACCAGAACCAGGAAATAAGAGGCAAGACACCAAGTATGGGTTGATCTAGGGCCACATTTTATTAATTATAGGGATCTTTGCAGAGGGGCAAAAACTATGCTGGAAATTAAACAAAACAAACTGTTTGGGGAGAAACCACCCCTGCCAGGGCAAGACGCATGATAAGTCATTGCCCCTTTGGCTCAGCTACATTGTTAAGCTCAGTACGGAGACCTTCCTGACACACTCCCTCCTGGAACCCCAGCACTCCAGTTGGGTTGGGCAGGTTGCGGGAGACCACGGGAGGGGAGAGTGCTCTTGCACTCAGGTCCTGCATTTGGGCTTCCCATAGGCCTCTGGTTGGCCACTGTGAGAACAGGATGCAGAAAAAGATGGCCCATAGGCCTGATACAGCAGGGTTTTTGTTATGTTTTATATACAGCCCACACAGTCCAGGGGTCCTGAGCAGCTAGTCTCTGGAAACACCCATCACCCTCAAAGTTCCCTAATGGTGCTCACCCCATCATTCAGTGTCCTGCACCTCCCCACCACCTCTGTTTATTCCCACTATCCTCATCTGTCCAGGATAAAATCCTGAACACACACACACACACAGAGGTCACCTCTGCCTGATCACGCCAAAATCCATGCATGGTCGCAAATTGCATGTTGGAGTTTTATAACAATTCCAAAATGTTCCCTCCCATTTGCAAAACTAAAACTTGTGGCCATCAAAACTGGTCAGATTGGAATAGGGGAAATCAGAGGCAGGGATATAAGAAGACAACTTTTCCTGCTCCACCCTGTGTTCATCATGTGCAGCTCTATTTCCAAGACTTCTGTAGTTCAGCTTCCACCAAAACCAATGTTGTTCATCTCACTGTCCACTGACATTGAATACAACATAATTAATTAGGTAACCATTATGTCATGCCTCACCATTCACTTCAACAGAAAGAAACATCAGGAACATGGGGGGGGGGGGAAATGCCAACAATCCCATTACACTTGTGGACTTTAAGAAAAAAATAACAACAGATATCAATCCGACATGAACACACAAGCTGGCATGATTTCCAGTACCTATTCCAAATCCGTCAGAATTCTCCACCATTCCTAGAGGAGGTGATCCCGCGCCATGCCATGGTGGCCCAACCACTTAATGGTTGCCCACTGGCTAAGCCCCATCTGTGTTCCATCACTCATTCTTGCCATCCTGCAACTTTCCCAGAACAACACATTATGCCCACAGATAAGGACCCACACACAGTCCATCCTCTTCCATCCACCTGGCAAGGAACAGGACAGTCAATTCAATAATCATGTACAGGGCCGGTTCTAAAGGACGGCCAGGTTGGGCACTGGCCCGAGGGCCCCAGAGCTACAGGAGCCCCTGACCTTCACTCCCCTTCTGTGGTCTACGCCCCCCCACGCCCCCCACTTACCTGTCAGCTGGCTTTTTAGCATTGCCCTTAATGAAGATGGCGACCACAGCTTCCCTAAGGTACTGAAGCCGCTGCCTCCATCTTAGTTGATGGCAGAGATGTGCGTGCATAGCACGCATGTGTGCCATCAACAAAGATGGAGGCGGAGGCTTCATTCCCCTTAGGAAAACCGTGGCCGCCATCTTCATTAAGGGCAATGGTAAAGACTAGACAGGTAGGGGGGCCGTGGGGGTGCGCATATGCACACATGCGCACATGCGCACACCCACCCAGAGCTTGGAAGTAACTCGTTATTTTTAACGAGTTACTTTTAATTCGTTACAATTTTAAATAACGAGTGGGTAATTCCATTACATTTGGCAAGTAACGGAACGAATAGTAATTTCCCTACTTTTCAGCTTCAACTTTAACGTTTCCACGTTAGGTTGGACGTTACTTGGGGGCGGGAACAAGGGGAAGTCAGCTCCTGGCTGTGATTGGTTAACACAAGACATGTGCCTCATACTGATTGGACCTCTGCGCAGACTGTCTCTTCCCTCGTGATCTGTGTTAGGAGGCACGATAGACGAGATGAATAGGCAGTTTCTAGGTGGTCTAATTCCCGAGATATACACCAAAACATAAACCCCCCCTGCACAACTTTTTTTTAAACAGATCATGCTCTAGCTACAACTCCCATCAGCCCAATCCAGTGGCCATGCTGGCTGGGGCTGATGGGAGTTGTAGTTTAAAGTAACTTTTCAAAGCTCTGGCTGCAACCCCGCCCTTTCATGATTGTGAGTAAAGTGCAGACTTGTGTTTGTGTTGTAAATCTCTCTCCCTCCAACCCTATTTTTAAAGAAATTAGGCAGGGTTTATCACAGTTTTTATTATGTAGGAAACTAATGCTCATTTTTTAAAAAAATGAATGAAGTTTATTTATTTATTTTTATTATTTTATTTATATCCCACCCTTCCTCCCAGTAGGAGCCCAGGGCAGCAAACAAAAGCACTAAAAACACTTTAAAAATCATAAAAACAGACTTTAAAATATATTAAAACAAAACATCTTTAAAAACATTTTTAAAAGCTTTAAAAACATTTTTTTAAGAAAAAGTTTAAAAACATGTTAAAAAGCAATTTCAACACAGACGCAGACTGGGATAAGCTCTCAACTTAAAGGACTTGTTAAAAGAACAAGTTCCTTATCACTTGAGGCTGCAGTTTTCCCTGGTTGAGTAAGCCCCATTGAATACATTGGGACTTGCTTCTGAGTAAACAAACATAGGATTGCACTATAAATATCTTTACAGGTTATATAAATAAACATATTTGATAGTCATGCTTATATAAATATTTTCATAGAATCATAGAATAGTAGAGTTGGAAGGGGCCTATAAGGCCATCAAGTCCAACCCCCTGCTCAATGCAGGAATCCAAATCAAAGCATTCCCGACAGATGGCTGTCCAGCTGCCTCTTGAATGCCTCCAGTGTCGGAGATCCCACTACCTCTCTAGTAATTAGTTCCATTGTTGTATGGCTCTAACAGTTAGGAAGCTTTTCCTGATGTCCAGTCGAAATCTGGCTTCTTACAACTTGAGCCCATTATTCTGTGTCCTGCACTCTGGGATCATTGAGAAGAGATCCCGGCCCTCCTCTGTGTGGCAACCTTTCAAATACTTGAAGAGTGCTATCATATCTCCCCTCAGTCTTCTCTTCTCCAGATTAAATATGCCCAGTTCCTTCAGTCTCTCCTCATAGGGCGTTGTTTCCAGTCCCCTGATCATCCTTGTTGCCCTCCTCTGAACCTGTTCCAGTTTGTCTGCATCCTTCTTGAAGTGCAGAGACCAGAACTGGACACAGCACTCAAGATGAGGCCTAACCAGTGCTGAATAGAGGGGAACTAATACTTCACATGATTTGGAAACTATACTTCTGTTAATGCAGCCTGATATAGCATTTGCCTTTTTTGCAGCCACATCACACTGTTGGCTCATATTCAGCTTGTGATCAACAACAATTCCAAGATCCTTCTTGCATGTCGTACTGCTGAGCCAAGTATCCCCCATCTTATAACTGTGCATTTGGTTTCTTTTTCCTAAGTGTAGAACTTTTACTTCCACGCAGTTTTGTCATGCTGTGTCCCTATAAGTATCCAATTGCATACTATGGTTGTACAATACTTCCTTTACATTTTAAGTATGCCTTGCGGTAGTCATGGTTCTCCATTGTTTTCATCCTGAGGGGCAGATAGGCTGAGAAATGGTGAGTAGCCCATGGTCACCCACTACACTTTATAGCTTATTTTCATTTTGAAAAATTAATTAAAACAATTTACATGCAGGCAAAATTTATTAAGCGGATTCACACAATATGTGTAAAGCACATCCAACTCACATTTAAAGCGCATGACTTCCCCTAAAGAATTCTGGGAAGTGTCATTTCCCCCTCACAGTTATAGTTCTCACCACTCTTAACAAACTGCAGTTCCCATGATTCTGTGGTGGGATTCATGTACTTCAAATGGGTGTTGAATGTGCTTTAAAGGAATGGTGTGGATCTGCCCTAGGTATGATGTTCATTCAAGAGTGAATTGAAAAGAACAATTTTAAAAGATACTTCTTACTCTTACTCATTTTTCAGACCTCTTTCTGAAGTAAAGGGTCAAATCTGTAAAAACATTTGGAGCAGCCACATTAAAAGATAAGGGCAGGGTATTCCAGGCAGAGGGTTGCCAACCCTGCTTGGATATGGATGTCTTTGCAGAAGAACCCTAGTCAAGGTTTACCAACAGCACAGTCCAAACTATATCTACTTAGAAGTCAGTCCTGTTGAGTTCTATGGGGCTTAATCCCTTAGTAAGTGTGTTTAGAATTGCAGCCTTCAGGAGCCTCCATCTTTACTCCCCAAAGCTCCCATCTAACATCTCCACAACACTAGGCTCCTTTGTCTCTGCTGTGGCCTTCTGGTGACTGCCCTAGCCTGAAGGCACTTAACCCTTCTTGCTGAAAGCAAGTAGGCTAGATTAAATGTTCCCTACCCAGGCTCATATATATAAAATATAAACGGCATTTTGTCAAAAGTATTTTTGTCTACATTTTATACCTCATCCTTGGTTTTCCAAGCTTGGCATGGAATGCTTCTCATACAGAATTAATTTGAAATGCTGCATATTTATTATCATAATCATCATATTCAAAATAAAAAATATATGTACCGCCTTCAAGTTGATTCCAACTTAAGGTGACCCTATGAATAGGGTTTTCATGAGGGTGAGAGGCAGTGACTGGCCCAAGGTCACTCAGTGAGCTTCATGGCTATGTGGGGATTTGAACCCTAGTCTCATTTTGTTCTCACAACAACCCTGTGAGATAGTAGGTTAGACTGGCCCAGGCAGGGTTATTCAGTGAGCAAATAGGATCTCTTTTAATTGTGCTATCGACCTGCTTACTTCCACTTTGACTGGGGGATCTTGCAGCATGGGGAAGAGATGGGGGCACATCACAGCTGAAGTTCACCCATATAGGAGCATTATCTCTTGTTTATTACAGAGACGCCTGTTGCAGGTTTTGCTGCTGAGAGCAGCAGTCAGTTAGTGCGGCCACTTGAGTCACAGCTTGTTCATCCTGATGAGGCAAAACTAGAAAGTGAGGTTCAGAAAGGAGGCCCTGTGCACGAGGAGGAGGAGGGCATGAAGCAGTGCCAGTTGCCCACAGCCACATCTGCAGAACAGCAAGTACCATGGTTTGGCTTTGAGAAAGCTTGTACATTTGTGAGCCAGAGTGGGAAAAATGTTGTTGTACGATGCAATTACTGCCTTCCAAGGATCAAAAATCTGAGATCAGCTGTTTCCCCCTCATCCAATGTGAAGAAACATTTTGAGGTAAGCCTTTGTCATGCTGGTCCTCAAAGAGTGTCCATTGTCTATTTATGTTTAAATTGTGAAGTTCCTCTTCCATTTTTTCTTGGATTCATGCTTTGTTCTTCTTCCTCAGAGGGCACACCCTGAGAAGCTGAGAGCAATTGAAGAAGCAATAAAGGCAAGGAGACGTGGCCTTCCTGAACCAATGCATGACACCCCTCCTCCCAAAATGCTGACGCAGCAGCAGACAACCCTTGAGAGGTGGGGATCTGGCAGGGATCTGCTTCTTCTGGCAGCCTGCGTACACCCTCGCTTCAAACTAGATCGGCTGGAATCGTGTCAGGCCACCACCCATACCAACAAGTAAGAACATTAGGGAAGCCCTTTGGGTGGATTACTCCAAGGGAAATGTTGTCTCAAGGGAGGCATCAGAGGGCTTAAGGTGGTAGGCAGGGGCTGGGCCTTTTCTTCCTGGGACTCCTCATCACAACCTTGGGTTGCTGCAGGTAATCCTTAAGGGTCTGCTGTGCTGCCCCATGAGTGTGGTGACTTGGTCACCTTCCTACCTTCCATGTCATCATCAACAGGCTCAGGCTGGACCCTGAACCAGGGGACATGACAAGCATCAGGAAATGAAGAGCAGATGATGGTTTCCTAACATATATGTGTTAACATATCCTCTCTCTTTCTTAGATACACAATGGAAGCCTTGTTGAAAGCTGAAATAAAGATGGGTGTACTTAATGAGGACAGTGATCAGTCTTCAGATAAAGACCAGGAAGGAGATGACTTAGCAGATGACTTCTTTAACTTTCTGCCCCAGGGCAAGAAGTCAGCAGTGGACACTGCTGAGGAGGAACTGGGGAGGTACCTGAGGTCTCCCAGCAGGGAAGTGTCATCACTCCATGGCTTTCCACGTGTGCTGCGGTGTTTTTTGCAGCACAACACAGGCATGCCTTCAAGCGCCGCAGTAGAACACCTGTTCAGTACTGGTGGCAACGTAATGACTGTAAAAAGACATTCCTTGTCTGACATGCTCTTTGAGCATCTTGTTCTTTTGAGACATAACAGAAACATATTATAAAAGCATTTCAAGTGTAAAATTTGATTTCAAGAGTTGGGGTATCTTCATTGCTTGGGGGGGATGTGAGATTCTGTTATGCCATTATGTCAATCTTACGGATAAATTTTTTTATTCTACTACCCCCTGTGTGTGTGTGTTTATTTTTAATATTGTTTTAGGCTTCTTAGATGTGCAGCAGCCAAGGCCAGCACCTTGTAGGAGTTTTTTTAAAAAAAGTAACTGAAATGTAATTGTAGTGATTACTTTTGAGAAAAGTAAAGTAATCAGTTACTTTCAGAGCAATTGTAATTGTAACAGTAATTACTACTTTTTGGGCCAAGTAATTGTAACTGTAATTTATTACTTTTTAAAAGTAATCTTCCAAGCTCTGCACCCACCCACCCACCGGGGGCCAGGGCAAGCTGATGCCCAAGGGCCCCCGCATGCCTGGAGCTGGCCCTGATCATGTAACACCTTGTTTCTTACTGACCTACCTCTCAGGGGCCTAAAATAACTCCCATATGCATTATAGCACTAATGCCCAAATGCCTGCAGGTGGTGCTGTGAAAGGCCAAACTGGCAGCAATTATGCCACCCTGTTCCAGGAAGAGTGTGTGCCAAACACTTTTGGACCAAGCCTCACATCTTTGAGAGGTAACTTGGCAGTTATCCAGAACTGAAATTTAGTTAGGGGAGAGCCATCCTGGTGAGAGAATAGCACACCTGGCTGACTACCCTGGGCCTGTACAAATTCCTACAGGGCTTTAACTAGGAAAGATTATCCCTAAATATAGCTTCCAAGGTGACAACCTTCCCTTTCCCCATTCGATCTGTTTTGGATTTCTGCAAATGCAAGCACACAGACCCTTCACTCAAGAAAACATCCCTATACTCAACGTAACCAGTCAGCATTAGAATTTGCCACCAGCTCAGCAGAGTTTGCCACCTGAAAGATTGTCTTACTCCTTATATACCCAGTCAATCACTGTGCTCTGCCGGTGAGGGCCTCCTGCAGATACCATCTCATCAGGAGGTCCGTTCCGCACAACATAGGAAACAGATCTTAGTGTTGTGGAACTGACACTTTGGAATTCCCTCCCCTTAAATATTAGACAGGTGCCTACTGAAGACCTTCCTCTTTCAACAAGCCTTTTAAGCAGAGACCTTATCCCAGTCCACATCTGTGCTGGAATTGTTTTTAATATGTTTTAAAATATTTTTTTAAGATGTTTTGTTTTTAAGATGTTTTACAAATGTTTTTAGTGTTTTATCACTTGTTGGCCACCCTGGGCTCCTTCTGGGAGGAAAGGCAAAATATAAATTTAATAATTAATAAATAAATAAGAATCACCCACCTGGAAGGCCCCAATGCAAGCCATCAGGGCTGCAGCATGGAACCACAATGCTTCAAAAGGTAAAGTACACAACTAATCCCATTGTCCCCCAAAGCCTTGCAATATTCTGGTCACAATGGGCTGGCAGGCATTAGGAATCAGAAGCTGCACTTGGGACTCATGTTCTAAAGCCCTCCTAACTCCAAAGTTATCCATTTTACTCCTGCATACCTTGTGCTTTGGCTCAAAACGCTAACTTGCCAACCTATCAAACTTAGTTTTAACAAACAAACCTTTCTACCATAGCACCACACAGAATTTCATGATGTGATTGACAGGAACAGATCAGCACTGTGGGAGGCACTTGTCTGCTCAGAACTTGTGGTACTTCCCACCTGCTCTGTCATAGTTTCTACGAGTGTTGTGTGCCAAGGACTGCATTACAGCTCACCCAGCCTCCATCTCCCAAGTCCCCACAGCGCCTTTGGCACTATCAAAGGCTGTCAATGGCTACTAACCATGATGGCTGTGAACTACCTCTGCTGTCGGAGGCAAAATGCTTCCAAATACCACTTGTTGAAAACCACAGGAGGGAAGAGTGCAATTGCACTCAAGTCCTGATTTCAGCCTTCCCACAGGCACCTGGTTGGCCACTATGAGAACAGGGCCATTGGCCTGATGCAGGATGACTGTTCTTATGTTCTGATGATCTCAGGGTCAGAGCATGCCTGAAGGGCCAGCTGACAAAATGTCATCATCTGGTTCTGTGGCATAGCATTGGGCATGCTATTATCCAGACCTGGGGTGTGGAGCATGAGGAAAAGGAAGTTGAAGCAGAGAGAATGAAACACAAAAGCCATGACTAGACTCCTCACCCCGGGTTTTTTGATGTAAACTAATTAATGACCTGGACCCATGACCTGGTTATCGTCCCAGAAGTGTAGAGTCACGTTAGCCATTTCCTCAGCCCACTGCTATGTTGCCATTACTTTGGAGAACACCCCAAAAAGTCAAATCATGAGTCAACCTCTCTGCATACCATGGCTCAAACCATGGCTGCATACAGTATTTGTTCTTTAAACAAAACAAACCCAGGCCCCTGAAGCACTGGGCTGTACTCAGAGGTCAGCCTCCACAACATGGTCAGCCCTCCGAAAGGAAACCTCATTGAAGTGCTCCAGGACAGAGGACAGAAATTGTTCCCAGTCAATGGGCCAGACACTTACATCCCCCACCCCTTGGGCCAACATTGATGGATGGGTTGGGCTGTCTGCCTGTCAGTCACTGGACATAATAAGGACATCAGATAACATGTTTTCTTTTGCTCAGATAAAACCATGTTGGCAAAGAAGCAGTCCTTTGGAAGCTGATTGGTGGTGCCTGCAAGACAAAGAATGGCATCTTTATTCATCCTGTACCTGATGTCAGGTATAAGGCAGAATGGGCATGGGTTGGCCAGAACAGCCTCCTGAGCCAAACGGGGAGGCCTGAGGGGGCCTACTTAGGCCTGCAGGCTTGAGGTTTCCCCATGCAGCTCTAGAAAACCTACTCACACAAGCAAGTAGTCATACATCCCATAAGTGAGCTGTACATTTTTATTTATTTACAAAAATATTAATTAACTACCCACCCAGTAGCCTACCAAGGGCAGAATGGTGGGAGTGGTCCGCCCCGGGTGTAGGCAATAAGGGGGTGCATTGTCATGGTTTTATAACACATACACAGGTAACGCCCCTCGACCTTTCTTGTCAGTGGAGCGGGGATGGGATGACTCAGAGAGCGCTTGCCGCCCGCTTCAGCTCCCCTATACAAGCGGGTTAGGCGCTTGCGCATTGCAAGAGCCAAGGTGGCGCTGCTGGGCCTGTCTTCTGTGCACTTCCACTAGCACACTTTGGGCTGTCGCACTCTAGGGCCCAGTTGGGAGTGGTGGAGTCAGTCTGGGAGCTTTCTCTTTCAGGGGGCAGGGGCAGACACTGTCGCACAGGAACTGCAGGGAGTCCTTGCTTGTTGTCCCCTGAGGGGACATGCTGTGTGTGTGGTGAGTGATGGAAAAGTAGAGGAAGAAAAATGGGCTGTGTCTGACCGGCAGGGGAATGTGGACTTAGGGTGGAGTCAGGGCCTGACAGAGGTGAGGAGAAAGTAGCGGGCTAGTGGGGTCTGGCTGTGACAGAAGGACGGAGCTGGGGTTCAAGGTAGTCGGGTTCGCCTAGGGCATCCCTCCGTCCTCCTTGTGCCTCCGAGTCACAGCACAAGGCAAGAGGAGCCTGCCGCTTGCTAAGTTCCATGTGGCAGGCAGAGGGGAAGTGTTACAAGAACCCTTTAGGACTGGTGGGCAGGATAGGGTTCAAGCCAAGGCTTTTGACAGCTCCTAGGAGCCCTCTCCTCTTTTTGAGGAGGGTGTGTGAGAGAGAAAGTGGGGCGCCCCTCATCTAGGGTTGTTGAACCCTTTGGGGAAAAGAAGCCTCTTAAACAGAGTCCCAGTCACAGGCCTGCAGACAACAATTGTGATGAGGAAATGCAGGACAGTGGTATGTGTGTGAAGAGATAAAATATTCATGTAGATTAGCCAGAGCCTAAATATTGGTAGCTGGATATATTTAAAGTGGATGCTTGATTTAGTTTAATATTTTTACATTCTTAAGCTTATTAATAAGTGCCTAGTGCTTGTTGAGTTATCTCACAGTCCTTGCACTCTTTGGCCAGGACAGGCGACAGCTGGAACAGGTTTACTTCTTAGTGAGCGATAGGTTAGAGTGCTGCCAATATGCTTTTTCTTACATGTCCACAAGTAAAAGTTATTCTGTGGTTTATATATGCACCACTTTTGGCCCCAAGGCATGAACTGCCTTGCAAAAACAAATTTTAAAAAAATTAACCACCCGACGGCTTTTTTCCATGTGCCAATTGGTTGGTGTTCGTATTTTCTGCCAGCGTCCCCCATTCTAGGGGATCCGGTGACAAAGAGCAAGAAGTGAGGAGGAGACCGGGCTTGAAGAAGAGGCAATGAATGGGCGATTCACACCAGGGGAGTCAAGCCAGGAAACGAACCTTTTGCAGATGTGCATTTTGTGTGGGGGCGGCCGTTGGTTTGCGGGGCTCTCTTCAGATGGCGATTGCGATTTTCCAATGGGGTGCAGGGGCTTTGTAGAAATGAAATCATTTCCACATCCGATCTAGACCCTGGGCCCTGGCCTTTCCACACCGATGTGTCCACAGCAGACCTGGCCTGTCTTGACTCCAGTGTTGCCCAGAATCAGCAATGTGACTGTGAGAACAGCAGACTTAAGTTGCCAACACTTGCTTCCTTGCTCCCATCAGAGTGACCCTAGGCCTGCCCTGTTCCCTCCTCTTTTATCAGGAGCTCTTGTTTGTTGGGCAGTCAACTGCCAAGGATTCCCTAAGGTTTTTTCCCCAACTGGTTTGTAGGATGTTAGGAGCAAGTCTTGCTATTGTTTCTTCAGGGTTGAATTAGGATTATGGCTGGGCCTTTCACCTTGTGTGACATCCCCCCCCCATTCAGTTACAGGGTTTAAGATTGTGGAGCCTATTTGGGTTAAGTGTTATACACAAGTTCAATAATCCATGTTCCTTGTCCATATTGCTTTTATTTTCTAGAATCAGTTTTCAGTTTCATTCTTAGGTCTTTGTCTAGTTCCTGCCCCCCCCCCAAGCAATCGACTTGATTACATGATTTCTGGCGTGTGAACTCATTGCCCTCTTCTCCTTGAATGGCTTTTGCAAAGCAATCCTAAACATGTTGACTCAAAAGTCCACTGAGTTAAATGGGGCTTACTCTCTAGAAAGAGTGTAGAATTGCAACCTCACAATGCAATCCTTATGCATGTCTACTCAGAGGCAGGTTCTAGTGTGCTCAGTGAGGTTTACTCTGTAGTTAAGAGTGTACAAAACTGCAGCCTAAATCAGTTTGAGTTAGAGGTATATGTGTGTGTTTTAAATCTAAATAGTACTGGGCACAGTTTAAAGCAGTGAGGCAGGGTGGAAGTTTTTCCAGTGTTGTATATTTCAGTGGGATTTTTTCAATTTCATAAGTTCATTATGAATGGGAGCCAATTGCAAATACAGTATTAGTCAAGCTTGGCAGTTTCAAAGTTTTTATTTTGTGGTACTACATATTCCTGCGTTTAAACAGTAGATTCGAAATAAACAATTCTGTCATTCTATGTGACCACTTGGAGTTTTTATTTGTGTTTAAAATTTAAATTCTTATTTTATTTATTTATTTTACTAGCATGATTATATGTACAAAGTTCAATAAAAGAAAATTTTCACTGTCTGTGTTTCTTTTCTGGCCATTATTAATATTCATTTCATTTCATGATTATTACTGAAAATAATTTTGTCATATAGAGGACAGGAGTGTTAAAAATGATCTGCTCCAGGTGTCAAATACGCTAGGTATGCCACTGTACCCACCTATAAAATATCAAGATGGTGTACAGCAATGTAAACAGATACAATAGTGCATAAAGTAACACAAAAGCAACACAAACTAATCATTTTAAGAAATTTAAAAAACTGAATAGGTCTGTCAGCATTAAAAGGTCTTCAAGAGATGCCTGAAAGTTAGCAGTGAAGAGGCCTGCCAAATCTCTGCTGGAAGAGTATTCCACAGCATGGGAATGGCAACATTACATGCTCAACATCTGTCCCCATCATCACTCCCCATTCTGCACTAGGTGGAGCTTCCAGACCAGGCCCAAGGGCAGCCCACATAGCACACACTGTAGTAATCCAGACTCAATATTACCAATCCATAGATTACTGTGGTCTGGCTATCCCGATCCAAATATGTCCATAGCTGGAGTATCAGACAAAACTGGTAAAATGCACTCCTAGCCACAGAGGTGACTTGAGCCTCTAATGACGAAGATGTATCCAGAAGTACCCCCAAGCTATGTAGCTGCAACTCCATTCAGAACTGGCAAGTGGTCTGTCTTCCAGGCACATTTCAGAACCATCTGAGGAAGGTCCATCCTAGAGCCATGACACAACAGGCAAGGTTGACGCGACCCCTGAGCTCTTGTAACCTCTTCAGTAATTTTTTACTTAAAAACCGACACTACCCACCTACCCAACTTATCCCTCAGCAAACAACGATAATGAACCACAGAATCCAGTTCAATGCCAAGACAGAACAATGTTGTTAAAGGGCCTTCCAGTTTTTCCCCAGCGGGGGCAACTTCCGATTCATCGGCTATTGCTGTAAACATTTTCATCAGAAAACTACAAGTTATGCTGAAAGGCAGCACATGAGATTGAGCATGTGCAAGGCCCTATCAAAGTAAAATTGCCCCTCACCTTCCAAAGAGGAAGGATGCTTTACTGGGGGTTTGTTGGCCTTATCCATGGTCCTTCCCTGGCCTTTCTTGGCTCTAGGCATGGAAGGATCTCTCAGTTTCAGGTCTCAGTCTCTCATTTTTTTAATCTTAAATTCAGTTCTCCACATTTCTTCGGCAATTTTCAGATTTTTTAAAATCCTCATGGAAATTCTTCAACAATCTGTGTGAATTTCTCCTAATAAACACATTTTTGTATGCGGTTTTAACTAATGGACACATTTTTGCAAGCAATTTCTCCTCACATAATGCATTTTGCATGCTATTTTCACTACTGTATTCATTTTAATGCAAATTTCCCCTAATATATGCATTTTTGTAAACAGTGGTGAGAGAATTGCATCACAGCATTCAAATAAGTCTGAATTTCAAAGGATGGCTGTGTTTCAGTTCTCATAATTGTTTCAGAAAGTGCAGATTTGATAGATTCAGCTTTAAATGTGAACTGAACCTACATGCTTCCCCATCCTTACTTGTGTCCCATGGTAGAAAGCAACTAGTAAACTAGCTGCAAGAAAACAATATAGCCAACAGCCAGTACTAATCCCAGGACTCATAAAAAACCCCTCACATCACAGGATAGCCACTCACCTCCTGTAATCTGTCCTGGGAAGAAAAATGCATTAGTCAACCTGAGATGGCAAGTTGCATGCCTTCCATTGGGCCAGTGTGAGTTCCAGTGTGAAAAGCAGCACTGATCAGTGAACCCCAGAAACACCTTTATTAGGACCACCCCAGGCCCAAGTGCTCATTTCAGGCCTGGCCAATCACTTGCCCAAGCAAAACTGCATTCCTGCATCAGTACAAAGAAGCTCTGGCCACCAGTGCAGGCTAAGCCCACATTGTGCTAGCTCTAGCACTAGCCAAACACCACACAGGGTGGAATCCAACATAGTGCTAAGTGGACATTCTGCCAGTGCAAAGATCTCTCCCTCTCCTCCCCCTGTGTGCCCCCTAAATCCATTTGAGGCTTCTCTCAACCCTCTGGAGCAGATTTGGGGTGGGCGTGGGGTATATGTAGGGGGAGAAGAGGGGGAAGTCCCACTTTGCAAGCGGAAATACTTGCTATGATGGGGTGCAGTAGTTGAATACTGCCCTCAGCAATCACCACTGTAACAAACACTGTAACAGGAGAAGGTTACAAACACAAGGGGGGGAAATCCCAAAGGGCTGTTTAGGCAAACTTAGTGGAATAATAAAAAAGACCAGGAAAATTAAAAGACATCATGCAATGCAAGAAGTTTGAATCATTCAGTAAAACAAAAGGAATTACTGAAATATAGACATAGTGCTATCAACCTAGCAGCAAAAGAGCAATTGTTACATTCATAAAGCAATCATTAAAATCATGCCAATAGTTTTTTTCATACAGTTACTAAACAAACTCAGTGATGTGCAAAATGTACTCATAAATTTGTGGCTGACATTCTAATCATAATGAGTGATTGTTCCATTTTTTTTACCTGGCTAGCACCCTCTTCATCTCATTTCTTTAGTCATTGTTTCTACCTGACTAGTACCCTCTTCCTCTCAGTTCTTCAGTCATTGTTTCCTGATTTTTTTGATTATCTCCCTAAGTTTGCCTAAACAGCCCTTTGGAATTTTTTTCTTGTGTTTCCACACACACACACACACACACACTTGGTGTTTGCTGCAGTGGTAATTGCTGAGGGCAGCATTCAACTACTGCATGCCATCAGAGCAAGGATTTCTGTTTGTGCCGTGGGGCTTCCCCCTCCCCTCTAGTAGACCCCTCCCAGACCGGATACAAGGACAGATACAAGAGAATAGCCATAGCTCAGTGGAAGAACAGCTGTCTTGCAAGCAGAAAGTCAAGGTTCAGTCCCCAGCAACTCCAAGTAAAGGTGGGAGAGACTCCTGTCTGAAACCCTGGAGAGCCAGCATGCCAGTCGGAGCTGGTAAAAAGCACTCTTGGCCACAGAGGTCACATGGGCTTCTAGTGACAGAGATGGATCAAGGAGTACCCCCAGACTTTATAATTGCTTCTTCAGAGGGATTGCAACCGCATCCAGAACAGGGAATAGAACTGTCTCCCAAACACAGGAACCAACCCCCACAAGGTCTCAGTCTTTCCAGGATTCAAGCTCAGTTTATTGACTTTCATCAGCTCCACCACTACATCCAGGCATCAGTATAGGTCTTGCACAACCACTCCTGATTCAGATATAATGGAGAAATCGAGTTGGGTATTATCAGCATACTGGTGACACCTTGCTCCAAAACTCGACCACTCCCAATGGCTTCATATAGATGTTGAATAGCTTTGGGGGCAGAATAGTGCCCTGAGGCACCCCATAGCATAAACACCAGGGGGCTGAACAGCATTCTCCCAATGCTACTTTCTGGACACAATCCTGCAGGTAGGAACAGAGACACTGATACCCATCCCACAGAGTTGGTCCAGAAGGATACTATGATCAATGGTATTGAAAGCCACTGAAAGATTGAGGAGAAGGAGCAGGGCTGCACTTCCACTGTCATTCTCTCTATAAAGGTCATCTATCAAGGCAACCCAGGCCGATTCAGTCCTGAACCCAGGGCTGAACCCAGATTGGCATGGATTCAGATAATCAGTCTCATCCAGGAATGTCTGCAGTTGTTCTGCCCTCACACTCTCAATCACCTTCCCTAGAAAGAATTAGAACAGTGGTTTCAATGGAAACCACTTCCCTGTCCTGGAACAAGGTGTGCTTCCACCATCCATTAGCTGACAAAGAAAAGATGGGTTGTATGCTTTGGAACAGTCCTCATGTGCCAGAAATACCAAGTTAATGGTTTCACTGTGTTGTGCACACATAAACATACACACTAAGCACATTTAAGTTCCAGATGAGAATGTCTTGTTTTATTTGTGATTCTCAGTTCATTGCTACCTGAGGTCACCTCCATCCTTGTACATTTGCTAAGATCCTATGTGTATCCCATAGTGATTTGATGGATGAAGCCCCTTGCATGGGCTGAGTTACCCATAGAAAAACAGGGTCAGGTGGGATCCTGGAATGGTGGGATCACTCAGGAGCCCTTGCCAGCAGGCAACTATGGGACACCAGTGAAAAATTCTCAACTGAAACTAGAATGTGTTTGCACACATGCAAAACATTCTGAAATCTTTGAATTCAGATAAACAGGTGCAGAAGGTTTTGCTAAAGCAGCCCTTCAATTGTGAGATTTCTTTTAAAAGGGGAAGGGTTTATAACTTGTCTGCGGTTTTTTGTTTGTTTGATTGATTTATATCCCGCCCTTTATTTATTTTTATTTATTTTGTTCAATTTATATACCTCCCACAGCCCAAGGGCTCTCAGGGCGGTGCATAACATGGATAAAATACACTAAAATCACAAAAACAGTAAAGTATACAGTATTAAACAAGTAAACAACTTAAGATAGATTAAAAACACAAATAGGTTAAAATGCCTGGGAGAATAAAAAGGTTTTAACCTGGCGCCTAAAAGATAAAAGTGTAGGCGCCAGGCACACCTCATCACAAAGACTGTTCCATAATTCAGGAGCAACCACTGAAAAGGCCCTAGATCTTGTTACTACCCTCTGGGCTTCCCTGTGAGTCGGAGCCCGGAGGAGGGCCTTAGATGTTGAACGTAGTGAGCGGGTAGGTTCATATCGGGAGAGGCATTCTGCTAGGTATTGTGGTCCCGCACCGTGTAAGGCTTTATAAGTCAAACCTAGCACTTTGAATTTGGCCCGGAAACAAATAGGTAGCCAGTGCAAACGAGCCAGAACAGGTGTTATATGTGCAGACCGCCTAGTCCTCATCAGCAGTCTAGCAGCTGCGTTTTGCGCTAGCTGTAGTTTCCGAACTGTCTTCAGAGGCAGCCCCACGTAGAGCGCATTGCAGTAATCCAATCTAGAGGTTACCAGAGCATGCACAACTGAAGCGAGGTCGTCGCTTTCCAGATAGGGACGTAGCTGGGCTACCAACCGAAGGTGGTAGAACGCATTCCGTGCCACCGAGGCCACCTGTGCCTTGAGAGACAGGAATGGATCGAAAAGAACCCCCAAGCTACGAACCTGTTCCTTCAGGGGGAGTGTAACCCCATCTAGAACAGGTTGAACATCCACCATCTGGTCAGAGAAGGCTCTCACCAGCAGCGTCTCGGTCTTGTCAGGATTGAGCCTCAGTTTATTAGCTCTCATCCAGTCCATTATCGCGGCTAGGCAGCGGTTCAACATATTAACAGCCTCACCTGAAGAAGATGAAAAGGAGAAATAGAGTTGCGTGTCATTAGCATACTGGTGACAACGCACTCCAAAGCTCCTGATGACCGCACCCAGCGGCTTCATGTAGATGTTAAAAAGCATAGGGAACAGGACCGATCCCTGCAGGACTCTACAATGGAGAGTCCAGGGTGTCGAACAATGTTCCCCAAGCCCTACCTTCTGGAGATGATCCACCAAGTAGGAGCGGAACCACTGCCAAGCAGTATCTCCAACTCCCAACTCCATGAGTCTCCCCAGAAGGATACCATGGTCGATGGTATCAAAAGCAGCTGAGAGATCAAGGAGAATCAACAGAGTAACACTCCCTCTGTCCCTCTCCCGACACAGGTCATCATAAGGGCGACCAAGGCTGTTTCAGTGCCAAAACCGGGCCTAAAACCGGATTGAAACAGATCTAGATAATCGGTTTCATCCAAGAGCACCTGGAGCTGGCTAGCGACCACCTGTTCTAAGACCTTGCCCAGGAATTCGCTACCGGTCTATAGTTGTTCAAATTATCTGGGTCCAGGGAAGGTTACTTCAGGAGTGGTCTCACTACTGCCTCTTTTAAGCAACTAGGGACCACTCCGTCTCTCAAGGAGGCATTTATCACTTCCCTGGCCCAGCCGGCTGTTCCAGCCCTGCCAGCTTTCACTAGCCAAGAGGGGCAAGGATCCAGCACAGAGGTGGTTGCACTCAACAGTCCAAGCACCTTGTCAACGTCCTCAAGCTGTACCAACTGAAACTCATCCAATAAATAAGGACAAGACCGTGCTCCAGATACCTCATTAGGTTCAACTGCCGTAATACTGGAGTCTAAGTCCCGGCGGATGCATGAGATTTTATCTTGGAAGTGCCCGGCGAACTCATTACAGCGGGTGACTGAAGGTTCTATAATTTCCTGAGGGCTAGAATGTAAAAGCCCTCGGACAATTTTAAAGAGCTCCGCTGGGCGGTTGAGGGATGATTTAATAGTAGCAGCGAAATATCGCTTTTTCGCTGCCCTCACCGCTTCTGTATACAGTTTGGTGGAGGCACTTACCAAGGCGTAATTGCATCCGTCAGGAGTACGCCTCCATCTGCACTCAAGCCTTCTCCTCTCTTGCTTCATCGCTTCTCCCAGTAGGAGCCCAGGGCAGTAAACAAAAACACTAAAAACACTTTAAGACATCATAAAAACAGACTTTAAAATATATTAAAACACAACAACCATTAAAAACATATTAAAACAAAACATTAAAAACATTTTTAAAAGCTTTAAAAGCATTAAAAAAGAAGGTTTAAAAATATATTAAAAAGCAGTTCCAACACAGATGCAGACTGGGATCAGGTCTCTACTTAAAAGGCTTGTTGAAAGAGGAAGGTCTTCAGTAGATGCCAAAAAAAATAACAGAGATGGTGCCTGTCTAATATTTAAGGGGAGGAAATTCCAAAATGTCGGTGCCACTACTCTAAAGGTCCATCTCCTATGTTGTGCGGAACGGACCTCCTGATAAGATGGTATCTGCAGAAGTCCCTCACTTGCAGAGCAGTGATCAACTGGGTATATAAGGGGTAAGACAGCACAGTTGAATGACATTTGCAAGAATTGTTGCTCCTTCTGACAAGAGGAAACTTGCTAAATTTCAGACAGATAGGTACAGGATTTTTTTGTGCAGCTGATATGAAAACAGTATATATTACAGAGGTTTCCTGAGGTGAGTAACCTGCAAAATTTCAAAATTATATGTGCATAGGTTAGGATGACTTTAAATCTTAAAAAAAAGTTTGAGACTTGCAGGGAGTAGTGGTGCTCAATTGACATTAACTGTCAGCTGATAAATTCCCTCTACATCACTCCCAAAAGCTTGGAAACTAGAACTCTTCATCACAAAACAATATCCCTCTTCCCCATCCCCTTTTTGCTTCCATGGAGAGCTTGGGGAGCAATTTACCAATTTTTGCAGGCACCATTGTGTCTCTCTCTCCCTCTGAATGTCCAACTTGGTCCTGAAGTTTACAGGAGGGCGTCATTCAGTCCAGAGCTCTTTGGAAGGCCCCCACTTCTCTTTGGACAATCCCTGGATTCCAATTCAGCTGACTAAGTTTGGAATCAAAGATTCAGCTGAACTGAAAGTATACCCCTTTCAAAACCCATGCAAGTGTAAAACAGAGTGATCTGAGCAATGCAAACAAAAATCTAGAACTACCAACCAAGTTAGAAATTCATTCGTATTTTCCCCAATTAAATGACATCCCCAGAGGCCCAGTTCATATAATACACCAAACTATGAAAAACATCCCATCCCATCTGGCATGCCATATCCAGCCTCCCCCATCCCACTGCACTAGGTGCAAACCACAGCCCACCATAATGTCCAAACCAGCAAGGTCTAGGAAGACCTGGAAAAAAATTGGAAAATTCAGGGGGGGAAACACTGTGGTGGTCCCCCCTTTTTTTCTTTTCTCTTTTTTTTAAAAAAAGGCTTTGGGGGGAAATGTTTTGTTGCTTTTCTCCCAGGGTTTTTTTTTGGGGGGGGGGCTTCACATCTCTACAGATGACCCCTTAAACCAGAATTCAAAATCAGACTAGCTCTAGCCCAAAGGACAAGCACAAACCAAATAGTACACCAAACAGGAAATCAAAAGGGAAGCCACACCCAAGAGGGCCCTGCTATCTATCTCCATGCCTCTCTCTCCATAGGAGTTGGGAGGCGGAGCAGCAAGGATAATAAGCCCTGGGAAATTGCCAATTCCTCCAACTTTGTCTAACTGGGAAGCTTTCAGAAATCTTCACAGAAAAATCCAGGCTGCTCTCACAAGGTAATCACAGTATGCAACCCAAGTCTCGGTGAATGGATAGTGCCTTTTCCACATCTTCATGGAGTGATAATAATAATAATAATAATAATAATAATTTAATTTGTGGGTCGCCTATCTGGCCAATGGCCACTCTAGGCGACGTACAATTTAACAACAATACATTACATCATAATAAAATACATCATAAAATACAATATAACAATGAAACAATAAAACAGTTCCAGTACAGAGTAGTAGGCTATTCGTCGTAAAAATTTAACCCTCCCCGTAAGTCCCAAAGGCCTGTCTGAAGAGCCAGGTCTTCAAAGCTTGGCGGAATACATTCAGGGAAGGGGCATGTCGAAGGTCATACGGGAGGGAGTTCCAGAGAGTGGGGGCCATCACTGAAAATGCCCTCTCTCTTGTCCCCGCCAACCTAGCTGTTTTAGTTGGCGGGATTGAGAGAAGGTCCTGTGTGGCTGATCTTGTTGGGCGGCATGGTTCCATGTGAAGACTCTCCTCCCTTCATCATGGCTGATCCACTATAAGCCCCCCAAGGCCTCATTCCTGGTCAGTCACTGCTGGTTCTGACCCCATTAGCGCATATGTGACATTTGGGATTTTTGCCCCAGAGTGCATCACTTTACACTTGCTTATCTTTAACTGCATTTGCTGTTTTTGTTCCCTGTCACCCAATTTGGAGAGATCCTTTTGAAGTTCTTTGCCATCCCTTTTTGTTTTAACCCCCTGAACAATTTGATATCATATTCGTTTGTTTATTACATCTACGAGTCACTTTTCTTCACAGAAGTGAAGCCAAAGCAACTTACAATCAATTAAAAAAATTAAAACCAATCTAAAAAACTAAAACAAAAAGTTAAAAAACACAGTGCATGAATATAAAAGGTGGTGGAACAGGCCACCTTCTAAAAGAGGCTACAACATCAAAAGCCCTCCAAAATTGAGAGCCAAATGTCTGGGAGAAGAGAGACGTTTTTGCCTGGTGCCTAAAGATAGATAATGATGGCACCCGGTGTCCCTCGATGGAGAGAGCATTCCATAAGCGGGGGCCACTTAGCTGTCTCACCCCTAACTTCCATGTGAAGACTCTCCTCCCTTCATTTCTATGGTATTATAGGTGCTTGTTGAAGAGTTTCCTCTTTCAACAAGCCATCTAAGTGGAGATTGCTACCCCAGTTTGTATCTGTATTGGATTTGAAATTGATTTTTTATATGTAGCTGTTTTTGTTCTTAATTGTTTTATATGTAACGGTATTTTATTTTTGTTTTTAAATTTTTACTGTTTTATATATGTGTTTATTGTATTGTAAATCACTTGAAGATGCCTCCTAGGAAGTTTCATAAAAGAATATCGTCATCATCATCATTTCTTGCTTTGAGAGAACTGTCCATGTATTACTACTCTCTGCTTCCTGTTCCTTAACTAGTTACTGATCCATAGGAGTACGTCTCATCTAATTCCATGATCCCAAAGCTTTCTCAGAAGTCTTTGATGAGAAACTTTATCAAAAGTTTTTTGAAAGTCTACATACACAGTGTCCACTGGATCACCTGTATCTATTCTATATGCTTGTTGACACTCTCAAAGACCTCTAAAAGTTTAATGAGATAGAACTTACACTTGCAGAAGCCATGCTGGTTCCGCTTCAGCAACACTCCTTCTTCTGTGTGTTTGTTAAGTCTAATACCTTTTATATTGATCAGAAACCAGACCAAGAGGAAAGAATTTTCCACCTTTTACATCAAATTCATTACTTCTGTGGGTAAACTCACATAAGATGTATAGTATTGGTATCCATAATCAACTGGACACTTGGACAAATTTCAGCACATTTGAAACAATCCAACAAGGCTTATAATTCCACATCCATTGTGATGCCATTGTTCTCTTTATCCTCTTATAATGCTGATGGTATGATGTCTATAACCTTATCATTAGATTTTCATCATCCAAGCTGTCACTGTGATTCAGCAAAAAGTTGCAAACAGCTTACAGAAAGTAGCACAGAATTGTACTTTCCATCCATTTCATCCATTTTAGTTCATGATGGCTGCTCTGTTGTTTGCTGAAGATGTTCATCTGGGCTTAGCAGGGCCCAGATTGAGGTACAAATGGGAAATAATTAAGATCCTTCAACATGCTCAGACAATGCACAGATACCTTAATGCAGTGGCACCCAAACCTTTTTCCCCATGGGACACTTCAAAATTGTTGAGTGTTTTTGATGGACCTCTTAATGATTTTTCTGCCTCTTGTAGCAATTGTAATGTGCTGTGCTTGATGCTGCATTATTTTTAATTCAATTTTTATTGCTTCTTTTATTTCTTGTATTACAATTTGAATTCCATAGAATCCTATATAAAATACAATAACAAATAAGAAAACACGATTCTATTCACACCCGCTGCTCTTCACGGACACATCGCAGACCACCTGTGTGAAGCCTGCTGACCACAGTTTGGGACCTTGTTATAATGCAAATAAATTCTTACGTGTTATATGGCTTTTAAACCACCAGAGGGAGCAAAAGTATAACTATTGCTATTCTGGCCAACAGAAGAGGGAATTCTGTGCCAGTGGATTGATCCACTCCATGCAGGCAGAGGATGGTGGGACGCTGATAGAAACCAGCAGGGCTGCTGGACCTCTACCAATCCAAACACCATTCCCAGTCTGGTGTAAAAGATGAGTTGGATTGCTCTGCCAGCCCTCAACAGTGTAGCATAAGAGCAGAGCTTGGCAAAGTTACTTTTTTGAACTACAGCTCCCATCAGCCCAATCCAGTGGCCATGCTGGCTGAGGCTGCTGGGAGTTGTAGTTCAAAAAAGTAACTTTTCCAAGCTGTGCATAAGAGGGCTAGCATAGCATAGCTTCAACCCAGTAGCTCCACAGTAGGGATGGGCAACAATTCTGATTCCGTTCACATTTCATGCCAAATCTATCAAATTCCAATTAATAATATGAGAACTGAAACACAGCCATCCTTCAACATTCACACTTATCTCAGTTTTGCAATGCAGCTCACCCACCAACTAGTGTTTACAAAAATGCATATGTGGGCATAAAGTGGGCATAAAAATGAATATATGAATGAAAATAACATGCAAAATGCATTATACGGCAAATGGCTTGCAAAAATGTGTACATTAGTGCATTAGGCTACAAAAGTGTGTTTCTTAGGTGAAATTCACACTAAAATGGTGAAGAATTTTCAGGAGGATTTTCTCATGAAATCACAAAACTGCTGCAGAAATGTGGAAAACTGGATTTCTGATTGGAAAAATGAGAAACTGAGAGAATGAAAATTGACAGATATTTCCATCCCTACTCCACAGTAGCTCCGTTCATTTTATTTTAAAACTTCCTTCTGG